>NC_138949.1:13210486-13841111 GCF_965226115.1 Aulonocara stuartgranti
ACCTATGCATCAGGCGCTATAGGAATGCTTTACACGCTGCCAGAGCACAGAGGGAAAGGCTATGCCAAAATCCTGGTCAGCAGCTTGGCCAAGAGGAATCATGCACTGGGCTACCCAGTTTACAGCTTCATAGAAGAGGAGAACGCTGTGTCCTACAGGCTCTTTACAAACCTGGGCTTCACTGAAGATCCCTCTTACAGGGAAGCCTGGTTTGTAGTCAATGAATTTCAAATATTTCCATGAAGCACAGAATAAAAGTAAAAAAAAAAAATGCTACAGCTTTTTCTGTTCATAAGTTAAAGTCACAAGGTGAACTCAGTCTTTTAGAAAATAGTTGGAATAAAGACGATAGCCAGAATTTTGGGTTAATAGCTCTTTATTTGGCCCTCTTATTGCCCAGGAACATTTCTCTCGTTTATAAAAGGTGTGATCACTTTCACTTCTGGTCTGTCATCTATTTTGACTGTATGGGCTCTAAGTGTACAGTAAATCTCCTGGAAAAATTGCATTAAACCTGGACTGTAAAAATCAAAGAGTAAGTGAAGTAGGCGTTGATTGACAAAAATAATACAAACGTAGCAGTCCCAGACTGCGTACCACAGATAAAGATGATAATTACATGCATGTTCTGAGTGTTTGGATCCAGTAGGATCCACATCTGGATCTGAGTGAGTATGTGATTTCTTGGAGAAGACACTAATTCCTTGGGGCTTGCTTTGGGGTCAGAAAGGGCACCTGTAAGTAGCATTATTTTCAAGCTAACTTCTCCAAATTTCATTTTGATATATTTGTCATAATATGGTGTGAAATGTCCAATTTTCCCCTATTTCAGAATAGTAAAGAACCTTTCCACAACTTCCTGGATCAACTCCAAAAATAATCTTCTCTAAGTAGAATCAGTCCCCACCATTGATAACGTTTTGCTAAGAAACAATCAAATCAATCACATTACCTGCACAACAGTTTAAGGGGTTCACTACACCGGATCATTAACCTCAATCCGAGTTTTGGCCACTCTGTTGTGGAATTATCCCGATCTGCATAAAGACTTTCTTCCTGGGTTCCTGACACAACCCTTTGCATTTATCTGGCTAAATCAGCTGTGAATCATAAAAAACAACTAACAGTATAATTAAGTACAAACATTTCAAACTGAAGCTAATATGCTTCTAAAAATGGGGACAGTTTAGTACTTCATTAAAAACTGAGGGGAGCAAATAAAGCTAACTTGTCTGTGTAACCATGAGGTAGGCAAGACTGGAAGGTTCTCTCCTGTCTGTTGACCAAGGCTTGAGGAACCAGTTAATGTTCCCATCTGAGTAAATATGAGACAGTTATGTGATCTGCTGGTGAGGACAGCTGAGCGGGGTTAATTATGTTATAAGCGGAGTAATGAGGTGGAAGAAATTTATTTTATTTGGCAGCTTTATAAGCCAAAGCAGGGTCACCAAATTCAGTAAGGTGACCCAATAAAATGATTCCCCAGGCAATGAGGCTTACAATCAAACAACACAGGAGCCATAAGATTTAACAAAAAGAACAATGAAAGTCGCTCTTGATGTTTGCTGGCTTGTATAACAATGATTAGCAAAAGTGTATCCTTCACAACTTCTCCTTTTCTTCTGCTGTTCAATAAAGAAGTGGTCTGTTGTTGGATGTCTTTCCCACGTATGATGCGCATTAATTTGCAAGTAATACTATCCATGGTTTTCCAAAGTAAAAGACATTTAATTGTTATCTTGGTGTCATTTATTACTGCTTCACGCACAAACACAAACACGCACACGCTGTACTTGCGTGTTCTCATTTATTTTCACCTGGTTAATCTAGGTTTAGGTACAGCACTTTTTAAAGTCCACTTTCTTTTTTTATCATTAAAATAAAGGGTTCAGATTCCTGAGAGAGGGTTTAGGGTCTCAGTGTTTTGGTGAAGTATTAGAGGCTACACCTGGATTTACCCGTGGTCTCCAGGAAAAACCAAACAAACTGTGACTGTATTTAAAACTTTACAAATATAAAATTAATGAGCAACATGGACGTTGAGCGTTGGTGGTGGTGGTGACAATGATTATCGTACGTTCTCTTCAATTATACGTCTTGAAAGTGCGAATCACGACAACCTCAGCCTGGAGGAAAAGTCCAGTTAGCGTTTACGTCCACTTCACATCACTTCCGCGATTTCCAGAGTTTCACACACTGATTTGATTTACATGAGCGCACAAATGTCTTTGGAACTGTCAAAAGATCATATTTGATCATATCATATCTGAAACTGAGCAGAAGAGATATTTATCTCGGTCACAGCAGAGTCCACAGGGAGTTTCATGTGCTTTAAATAACTATTTACATTGATTCCCCACTAACAGCCTGCTATGTCTCAGTATGAACAAGAACCACAATAGATTTCAGCTTACTCAGCCTGCAGTCACGAATGTCATGCCACTGTTGCCTTCAATGTGTCTTTTGTGTCCCTTTTCTCACACATACACTCCCGGAGATGTGTCAGCAACTTCCCCTACTCCTCTGCTGTGCAAGAAGTCGTCCATTGTTTTGTTTTTTCTGTAATCTCTTTTTTCTTTTTAGGTATGCCTTGCCAGTAAAATGCTGGAATATTGAAAGGATAGCATCAAATCAGTTTCCTGTTCTCAGCTGACAGGAGTGACACCTGGTGTGGTCTTGTGCCGCACAAGCCCATCTACTTCAAGGTTTGATGTGTTGCATGTTGCATACTGTGACTGTAATGAGTTATTTGAATCATTTCTTTCATCCAATCAAATCAAAGCAGGCTGGATATATCCCTTTAACCTCGGGCATCAACAAGATAGCTGCTGCTCACTAGATGTTGGTGGTGTAGAATATTATATTTTTTTATTTGTTTATTTTTATATATAACTTATATTGGTAATTGAAGTTAAACATAGACGGCTAGGGACATGGCATTTTAGGCTACATGTGCTTGAAAAAAAAAGTTTAAAAATCTGTGAATATTGTAAAAAATTAAATAATGGCCAGTTTCTGTCATGGTGGAACATCATGACAGAAACATCACTCGTGTACCTAATAAAGCGGTCGTGTACATTCAAAATATCTTTAAACGTCACAAATCTGAAAGTTAATCAACAAGTTTTTATGTGGGGGCGGGTTTTTTGTGCCTCCTCTTCAACTTTAAGCCTCGAAAGTGCGAATCACAACCTCAGCCTTTAGAAACAATCCCAGCTAACGTTTCCGTCGTCGTGTAGACCCCCGACTTCCGATCACTTCCGCGATTTACCGAACTGTACGCTTCATTTTTTCCTGAGTGGAGAAAAATGGCTTTTGAGTTGTCCGAAGATCAGTTAAAAACAGCGGAAAACGAGCTGAAGAAATATTTACCCATGTCGCAGCAAGTATGCTCGGTTAAATCTGTTATATGTTTATTTCTACAAGGAGCTGAATGTACTGCAAATAACCAACTACTGAATTAATTTAAGGTTTACGGTTTCCTGGTGATCAGAAACAGAGTCAGATCCGACCCTGTACGCCGGGTTTTAGTGGACAAGTGGCCACAGTTCCGCGTCATTATGTGCAAACCACAGGTTGAACAGGTACTGTCTGTGCAGGGGGGGCTTGCGTGCACACAATACATTGTTTAAATGCCAATACAGATCACGTGTCTATTTTTCTTCCAGAAGAGTGACCTCTTCAAAGATACACTGCTTTTTGCAACTGATGCTGCTGTTCTAGAAGAAATCCTCAGCAAGTCATCTGTTATTGACTGGAGCAAGTACTTTTGTGTTGGTAATGGCAACAAGCTCTCTTATTGTTTGCATTGTTACTGAATCAGTTCAAACTGTTTATTCGCTGGCTCCCACACTGCAGCCCTACATATGGTCACTGAAGTCTATTACTGCAAGTGATTTTCAATGAAATAATTAGACCAGCCAATGAAAAGTCATCCTAATGCCTGGTGTTTATGTACTTCTACCTTCAAAGTGGAATTATATCTTTCAAAATGGTATTGTCTTTCATTGTGTTCAAAGTGTTATGGTATGTCATTTAGTGATAGAAAGATATGGCACTGCAAAACAAAAAAAGTTGGGACACATCTATGGTTAAACTTTGCACTTCCCATGTTGGGAGCAAGTTAATCTTTAATAAATCATGTTTTAAGACAAAAACAGGTTCACATGTATAAGGTTTTGATTACTTGTGTTAAAGGAACCAGTGTTTCCCACACTGAGATATTCAAAGCAGTGGCATCAGCAAAGGGTGTACCCTGTAAAAGAGTGGCAAAATGTTACTTGATGACATTGGAAGATGTGAGCAGGCTTCCTCCTGTTGACAGGTATTATTTACACATACGCATAATTATAACTTTTACGTCCTGATAATAATACAAGCTTTGCTCTGTTCCATGTCAGTTCAGGGATCTCAGTCAGCTCTCTTGATGAATCGCACATTGGCTTGGTGAGCCAAACGTGGAAGTTTGGAAAGGACGATGTGGCCGTTGGTCTGATCCGCAACATGATTGCAAACTTCCCCTCCTGCTGCGTGCTGGATGCTGAAGGAAAGCCTGTATCCTGGATTCTGACCTATGCATCAGGCGCTATAGGAATGCTTTACACGCTGCCAGAGCACAGAGGGAAAGGCTATGCCAAAATCCTGGTCAGCAGCTTGGCCAAGAGGAATCATGCACTGGGCTACCCAGTTTACAGCTTCATAGAAGAGGAGAACGCTGTGTCCTACAGGCTCTTTGCAAACCTGGGCTTCACTGAAGATCCCTCTTACAGGGAAGCCTGGTTTAGAGTAAATGAATTTCAAATATTTCAATGAGGGACAGAGTAGAAGTAAAACAAAATTATGCTACACCTTTTTCTGTTAATAAGTTACAGTCACAACGTGAGCAAATTCTGTTAGAAAATAGTTGGAATAAATATAGTAGCTAGATTTATGGGTTAATAGCTCTTTTTTTTGGCCCTCTTATTGCTCTGGAATATGCTTGATTTTTTTTGTCTCTACAGCTTATCTCTTTTCTGCACTGGATCTGAAATGAAGAAGGAAAAAACATGAAATTATTTGCACTACAAATGAGCATAAGAATGTAATTCAGTGCTTAACGTCCAGCATCCAGACACAAACTCAATCTTTTGGTGGCATTTGTGATTTTTGTAACTGTAATTACTTCATATACATATATTGTAAAATTTATATACAATGTGACAAAATGTAGTAAAATGAGAAACTGCTCTTGACTGCTTTACCTTTGTTCTGTGAATTCTTCGAGTCGTAGCAGCCATGTTTTCCAGTACTCCAACATCAGCTCTGAGTTGAGCTGGTGAGCATGGGCAGGAGAGCCATCCTTGTATGCCACAACAATGAGTCCATTTTCAACCTGCAGCAGGAACAGATCAGCAGCACACAGTAATCACAAAGATATATTTTGAACAGTGCAACCTTTGTAAAAAAAAATACAAGCTAATCACATCATTTATCTTAGTAGATCACCTGGTACTTGTAGTTGGCATCACTGTTCAAAGCCCCAGCATAGGCCGCCACTTGAAGAGGGTTATCGTACGTGTTGCTTAGGAACGGTTTGGGTTTATCAGAAGTTTTCCAGTCAATAACACATAGTACACCCCTGCAGGAAAAAGTTTGAATGAGTCAAGTTAAGGAAATTAGTTTAAAAAAAGATAAATAACTCAAGCCTGGTGTGGAAAAGAGGTCTGGAAATCAGTTTTTTCACCTGTAGCGAGCAACGCAATCCACAACTCCCAGGTAGTTCAGTGTTTCATGCTGTACGGTGCTTTCTATAGCTCTCACCGCTCGGATGTCCTCCAGGATGTCAGAGACACTCTGCATGTATCCCTGTACCTCAGGTGGATACTCTGAAGGACTTCTAGCCTTCCATGTTGCATGTGAAGTAAGAACATCCTCCAAGGCTGAATGGAAAAGCTTCCCTTGCCTAAATAAATCTGTTTTTAAGTACAACAAAAAGACAGAGTCACTTTTTCATTTGATCTCACCACATTCACACTAAGATAACTCAAGTCTTTCATATCTTACTTTGGCTGTATGCTTTGAAGCCTTCCTCTCCAAGCTCCGCAATCATTTTCTTCCTCCACCTCTCCAGGTAGAAGAGCTGGTCTGGGGAGAGGGTCTGCTGAAGGATGCGGGTCACGCTTGGTACCAGAGACCTGCCTTGCCCTCTGTTTAACAAAATCCGAGCTGGAGGTCCTGACTCTGGCTCTTCTGTTTCTATAGGTTCTTGACAGTCTAAGAATGGATGAAGGACTTTAGGTACCCTCGTCTTTGCGATTGTAGGAGTCTGGGCTTTGACAACAGGTCCATACATTTGGTCATCTTCCGCTTGGAGGGTCTCCGGAGTTTGAGAACTTACCCTGGTCGACATGACGGACTTCACGAGAGAAGAGTAGCGCTCTGTGTCCACTGAACTGTACGGACTGCGTCTTTTTGACGATCGTAAACAATGATAAGCAGAAAAGTGGCTCACGGGGAGGGAGGTGCTTTGAGGTACAATGATGCCTCTGACGCATAAAACTCGTTTAAAAGTGAACATTCTGGAGACTTTCACACAATTGGCCAACAAGGCGATATCTTATTGGCTAAATTACTACAGGCGACTACAGCGGGCCTGAAGCTTCAAAGTATATTTAAGGATTTTGTATTTATTTTCACCACCGGTGGTACTTGCCCCAACATGTTCTCATGTGACTCCAAACAAATCGGACAGTTTCTGAACGACGCGCCTTTTCGTTACACAATATCCTGTAGCTGGGAAATGGAGTTCCGAGCGGTGCTTTCAACGAATAAACTCACGACCTTATAAACTACGTTACCCATAATGTGCGGTGTAACATCAAAATACATCCGTCGAATTATTTACTCTGCCGCACAGTTGACTGAGCTGTCCTTTTACTTTTTTTGTTCGTTAGTACGCAACTGTCCGTTACTTAAAAAGGTGTGACACTGCTGTTTATAAAAAAAATAAGTTATCACAATGCCCGTGCTTTATGAAAACTTTTTACAGGAGTGTGATGCGATTGAGTAAGCGAAGAGCCAATCGTAGCGTTTGTAAATTCCTACACTGTCCAGTCATATTCATGTGAGGCGGGATTGAATTTGTCGTCACTGGGATGTGGGCGAAAAAACGTTTTGACAGTTCGTTTTGGTAGCTAACTAGCCACCAGAGAGTTCGCTTCCTGCAAATAGTTGTGTTATTCTAGTGATCGTCTTCCTGGCATTCTTTCGATTTGAGTGCCATTATGACATCAATAGATGAAAACAGTAAAGAAAAGGTAGGTTAAACCTTTCGTAGCAATAAAAATTGCATTAATAGTCAGCACCAAGATAGCTAACGTTAACGATTGCTTTCTGGCTAAGTTATTGAGTTCTTTTCGTTCTACATAACGATAGCCTCCGGCTAACGCTAGCCAACAGTTTATTGACGAGACTGTCAGGAACGGTATTTTAAAACTCCTGGTTGGGGTGGGGATTTTGTTTTCTAATAAAATTTGTTGCAGCGAACGCGTCTAAACATGCAACACATTGCGACAGAAAAGTCGCTTAGCCGGTGCTAAATTCTGACTCCCCCACCTCCTCCGCGTAATTCAACGCTTATAATAAAAAGACGGTAATTTTCGGCTAGGCACCAATGTCATGAATGTGGCGCTTCTGCTGTTTTTTGTGTCCAACAAACTGGTGTATTCAGCTGCTGTGCAGCACAAAGCTCAGTGGCATCGCAGTGTGGTCTGTATGTGAAGTTTTTTTTTCTGCTGTTTTGACAGATGCTAATTAAACCTCACAGTAACTTTGACAGATGTAGCTTGTGGTGCTGCTGAATCATACCATTTATGTCAGTCGAGTTAGACTGCTAAAAAATAAATAAAAATAAAAAATACCAAAGTAGCATTAAAACCTCATCACAAGTTGCAACAAAACCTGAGGAAATGCAGGAATTTTAGATGGCTATATCTTATAAACTGTCAGTAAAGTGTAACACGTCGCTTCGTCCAGCAAGACTGTAAATGATGAGATATGTTTACTCTTTATTTACCAAGGGTGTGGGCCTAGTTTTTAAGCTCAAGCAGGACTAGCGCATCTGGAGGCACAGTTCTGTACACTTGTCTTGAATCCCTGTGCATTTTAGATAAAATGTTTAGTTCTTTTTTAAAATTGATAATGTCTATAGATTGAGCTCAGTAGATTTCATAGTTGCTTTCATTCGGTTTGTATCTTAATTCCATGTTGGGTGTTGAATCAGGATGAATGCTTTGGGCTCAGCACTGTATCTGCTTACAATATGCCTCAGAGATGTTTGTATATTGTGAAGTTGCAGCCACTGAGGATTTGTAGAAGTGCTTTAGTGGCAAGTTTTTACTGGTACTGTTGCAGTTGGGAAATATGAAACATGAGCAAATGAGATTGTTTGTGCCCGTTGCATAAAATATTTATATCCAATACAAAGAAATAGTCAGCGAAGTGACCCTAGAGTTATTGAGGTCTGTTGATTACCAAATCGAGCTGAAAGAATGTGTATTGGTAGACACATACGATTCTCTGTGGACACTTCTCGTTTTCCAAATGCAAAATCTCAGTCTTTTGATGAGTATTATTAAGCCATCTTTTAAAAATACAGGATTCAATAAGCTCTGCCTGTCTTATTGTCGAGCTACACAAACCAAACATCAGGGGTAATAAGTCAAAAATGGCAAGAACTGTTGAATATGTCCTAAAAGCAATGTTTAAAAACCAAATGACTTCACACACAAAAGCAATGTGTTTATGTTTTTTGGTCTGTTATTTCTCCTCAGTTGCGCTCTGTGTCTGTGGACCTAAACCATGATGCCTCTCTTCTTATTGACATTCCCGATGCACTCTGTGAAAGAGACAAAGTCAAGTTTACAGTTCATACAAAGGTAAAAAGGAAAAGAATGTTTGTGTCTCAACAGTGAGAAAGAACAACGTTTAAACTTAATCCTAGCCTTTAATCCCTTCTATAATAGTGTTTGCTGATATGTTGTCAGTAATATTTACAAAGTGCTATTAACTGTTTTCCCAGACCACACTGAGCTCTTTCCAGAAGCCGGATTTCTCTGTTCCCAGGCAGCATGAAGATTTCATCTGGTTACATGACACTCTGGTGGAGACGGAGGATTATGCTGGCCTAATAGTGCGTAGAACTATTTACAGAGATGGCTCACACCCAGAGACAGAAGCTGTTGATTTCACAGTTCAACTTAACTTTTAAATCGTTTGCACTCAGAAACCAACAGAAACCATAAACGCAAACTTAAATTCCAAAAGTATAAAATAGACTTTTTTTCTCTTTTTTTGAAGCCTCACAACCATTTAACTATCAGTGAAAATTTATTTGTTTCCTGATTCATTATTCACAGATTCCACCAGCACCCCCGAAGCCTGACTTTGACAGCCCAAGAGACAAGATGCACAAGCTGGGGGAAGGTGAAGCCACTATGACCAAAGAGGAGTACACTAAAATGAAACAGGAGCTGGAGGCGTGAGTGCGACACTCAAATCAAAAAACTGGATTTTTCTTTGTATCCTTTTATCTTCATGGCATGCTAGATTTCTATTAGCAAGCTACGTATGTAAAATATTGTCCACTTCACCAAAAATGTCCATGTAATATATTCTGTTTTGTATTTTTTTAGTGAATACCTGGCCGTCTTTAAGAAAACTGTCCAAGTGCATGAAATCTTCCTGCAGAGACTGTCTTCTCACCCTGTTTTAAGCAAAGACAGAAACTTCCAGATTTTCTTGGAGTATGACCAGGATGTGAGTTCCTCTTAGTGCTGACTTCCTTTCACGGGTTATTCGTTGGAAAGAGAGGAAGTAGAGTTTATGACACATGGTTTGCATCCTGCTGTGATCAGCACACTTATCTGTGTGGTCTGTCAGTAGCAGCAGCCATAGAGTTCAGATAAGTGTTAAATATTCTGTATACAATTTTTAGAAATGTCTATGCAAAGTAATGAAATGTTGGTAGATTCACAAATAATACTAAAGTCTTGGGCTTGAACTATTGATTATTTAAGTAAACATGTAGTTTGTCCCATCAATTAATTGGATAAAAATACTTCTGTCATTATTAATGAGGAATAACAAATAATCAAAAAAGAAATATCACAATATCACTGCTCATTGGTTTTTATTTTAGAAATTGTAATTTTAATAGCACTTAATACAATTGAATTCATAAATAATTTTTTATATTTATGGTAATCTAAGTCTGTAGAATAATGTCATTTAAGCCCTGAAACAAATATTGTCTAGTACACCCCATGCTCCCCCTTAGACACACCCCTGCTTGCTGCAGGTATCGCTGTGATAGAAAGTAGGACAGCTGCCATCAGCCTTCAGCAGCTGCATAATTTAAACATCATGTCACACTAAGCTAACGGTTCACCTGCACACATACACTTTTATTTTAACTTCTGTAGCTTTACTGTAAATAAATCCTGTGTAAAACAAATGGCGGTGAATGGGGGCAGCTACAGAGTTCTCTTTTCTTTACACTGGAGCTTTGTTGAACAAGCAGTTTGATGAGGGACTCCCGCCAGCTTTTTCCTAATAAAGGTTTTAATGGGGAGTGCAGTGGTCGCTAACGATAACAGCTCCGCTTCTGTTCTTCAACGTGTGTAGACGCTCCATGTCAAACTACTTACATGGTACTCAATGAATCATTGCAGCCTTATTTCAGTCCTTATTTTTCAAAGCATCATATATAAAGTTCTCATTAATAAATTACAGAATTATTGATTACTGTGTTCAAATTCTGTCATTTTAGCTCAGTGTGAGGCGAAAAAATGCAAAGGAAATGTTTGGAGGATTCTTTAAAAACATGGTAAAGTCAGCTGATGAAGTCCTTATCTCAGGAGTAAAGGTGAGACTTATGCACAGTCTGCTTGCAGTTAATGTTGGATAGTGTCCCACGTGAAGCATTATAGCCACTTCTTTAATGACTTTTGTGTCTTTCTGTTTCGCCTGCAGGAAGTTGATGACTTTTTTGAGCAGGAAAAAACCTTCTTGCTTGACTATTACAGCAAGATCAAAGATTCCACTGCCAAAGCAGAGAAAATGACCCGTGCACACAAAAGTATGTCATGTTTATCTTAGAGCATTTACTCGGTTTGGATGATTTAATTTATGTGTGCAATTTTCTACATTTTGATATTTCTCTTGTTACAGATATTGCAGATGATTATATTCACATTTCTGCCACTCTGAACAGTCTCGCAGCTGATGATATGACAGCAAATAAGAAGTGAGTGCAACACGTGAAATATGTGTTATTACACAGATGTAGAGCATGGCTCTGTGTGACATTGTAGTGATTTCTTTTCTTTTTTCCTGCAGAAATCTTGAGAAGCTGTCAGACTTGTTTGAGAAGTTTAGAGTAAGTAGAGCTTTAACTAATAACAAGCAGTGACACTTACTCTGCTCTGGTTTAGTTTGAACATAATATTGTCTCTGCAGAAAGTGGAGGGAAGAGTGGCGTCTGACCAGGACCTAAAACTCACAGAGCTGCTGAGATACTACATGAGAGACATCCAAGCTGCTAAGGTGAGACATGTTCATCTTCTGTCTTCACACAGCTTGGACAGATTTATAACCATTGTGCCCAGTCGCTGTATCTCTCACTCTATATACATTTAATGGCCACTTTATAAGGTGCAGCTGTTCAACTGCTCATTAATATTAACAAATAACCATCTTGGCATTTACCGAAAACTGTGCTAAAAAGAGAAAATATCCCACGAGTGGGAATTCCCCCGGTGAATATGGCTTGGTAACCCAGAGAGTTACTCAAACAGTCACTCCTTACAATTAAGATGCGCAGAAGAGCATCTCTGAATGCACAGCACATCAAACCTTAAAGCAAATGGGCAACAGCAGCAGAAAGCTCCAGTGGGTGCCACTCATGTCACCTCAGAACAGGAAATTGAGGCTGCAGTTCACACAGGCTCACCGAATCGGTCAATAGATGACTGGAAAGTAGGCTGGTCTGATGAGTCACAATTTCTGCCGCGACCATCAGATGGTAGGGTCAGAATTTGGTGTAAACTACATAAAGGCAAGGATCCGTCCTGCCTTGAATCAGCGGTTCAGGCTGTTGGTGGTGTAATGGTGCGAGGGATATTTTCTTGGTACTCTTTGGGAACCCATCCTCTGATGGCCACTTTCAGCAGGAGAGCACACCATGTCACTAAGCACAAGTAATCGCAAACTACTTTCCTCAGTATGTGAAAGAGTTGAAAGAAACTATAGATGAGGAATGCACTTCCTGCTTTCTGTGAATTAAACTCAATATTGTCCATGCCTTTTTATAACAGTAACAATTTGAATATTGTAAAATGTTGCATGTTGAAGGGCTTCTTTAGGTCTACTGCCAAACTTTTATTCATCTCGTAAAACTATTTCTAACATGGTTTTTAGGACCTTCTGTACAGACGAGCCCGGGCGTTGGCTGACTACGAGAACTCTAACAAAGCTTTGGATAAGGCCCGACTGAAGAGCAAGGATATTCCCCAGGCGGAGGAACACCAGCGGCAGTGCCTGCAGAAATTTGACAAGCTCTCAGAATCTGGGAAGAAAGGTGTGTGTGTTCATGCGTAACCAATGCAGACTGCCTCTGTACTCGTTTCTTTGTGTCTAAAGTGACATTTTCTTTTTAAACTCCGCAATCTTATCCTGACAGAACTCACCAGTTTCAAGGGCAGACGAGTCGTGGCCTTCAGAAAGAACTTCATAGAGATGGCTGAGCTTGAGATAAAGCACGCCAAGGTGAGCAGCAAAGTAAAGGAAGATGCATATGTACTATCATCTTTTCCCTTCAACGCTCCAAGAGACAAATGGCAAAATTTTAATAAAGACAAATATTTAAGTAAAAAAAAAAAGTTATAAATAGCTTACATGTCATTACAAGCATGTGATACAAAGCTTTGCTCAAGCCCAATGAATGTTCTGTTGCTTTTGTGTCCACAGAACAGCGTGGCTCTATTGCAGGGTTGCATCGAGCTGCTCAAGAGCAACTGATGCGCTGAAGTATTCCTGTGCTGCCATCACAAAGTGACCAGTCAAAGAACGGAAACTGGGCGTCCCCGGGGGAGGGGGCCTTGCATGGACATGAATCTCAGCTCTGTGCCCGCTCTCGCCTGGATCTGATGCCACTTTTAAACCCTGCACAAGATTAAGTGTCTTGTATGCACAGTGTCTTCATGTTTACAGAGTCCCTGTCCTCTGGTCTGTGGTCCAACCTTTTCCATTAATTTAAGGAAGTCTAGCTCAATGTGAATGGCTCCAGAAGAGAATGTGGCGGCCCAACATCAAGGTCTTCCATATTTTTTTGCAGCATCAAATCATTTTGGGGTTTTTTTGTTTTGATTTTTTACCTTAAACACATATTATATTTCTTGCCTTTCGATCATGTTTCTGCCTTCATTTCCTCCACTCTAACCTCTTTCTTTATATATACTTTTACACAACTTTAAAATACTTAGATAATCATTTCCACATAATTGATTGATTTATAATTTATGTGTTTTCTCTTTTGGGGCTTTTATTTTTTGTTAATTAAACAGTTTTACAGAAACAAAACCGATGCCTGGAAAAAAACATCCTCATGCTCTGCATTCCTGGGCTCTGAGATTAGTGAACAGCCAAACCAACCCTCTAGTAAGAAAACTCATGACTCACATAGAAGATAATACAGAAAATCGTAGTGTACGAAAATAGCTGAACTTCTCCTCAGGAATTGGATTGGTTTCCCGCATTCTGGTTTGTAAGACGTGGCCTGAAATCTCACAGTTATCAAAGATGTGGGATGGAGTCAAATAGTAGGCTGTTTGAGCATAGAGCATAGAAAAGTATACATTTATAGTTTTGGTTTCATTTAAAGACACTCATTGTCGCTGCACCTGCCTGTTTACTCCCGCTGTGTCCATTGCTTATTCCTTTTCAGTTTGCGGTTATTTTATCTTTATTTACTTTTTCCGATTTGTTACTGATAGTTTCACGGAGACCTCCTATATTTTCCTGATCCCCTCAACAGTTTGTTTGGAAAAAAATAAAATGGAATAATAATGAAAGATGCACTAAGCTGAAAACTACTTTACAATCACGACCAGGCTTGGTGAAGTGTTAAAAATGCATTATAGTTTTTTAAGAAATTGAATGTATTTCTAATGGATTCCAGCTGTGTGAATTCCTTCACATGATGTTTTTTCATACAGAACATTAGCATTTTATAAAATTCTTATTAAGGCTGTTTAATAAACCCTACTTTCCCAAATTTCATCTTGGTTTTTTGTTTTTATGCCACACATGCAGTCTCTTACTTCGATCCTTACTATTCTCCACTCACGTACCAAGAGCCTGAAGCTCTTCCACTACTACCTCTAGGTGGCACTGTCAGCATTTCTACGGTGTCCTTGAAGTTACACACAGCTGTATGCACGTTTGTGTTAAATCCATCGACCACAGTGGATCCTGCAATTGGACGGTATCGTGTATTAGGTAACCTTTGAGGAAATGCCAGGGGGCTTATGGGAATTACCATGACCAACGTGCTCACTGTGTGACCTACTTTAGCAGTTGCACAAAGCAACGTACAGCTCAGGTAGAACTACCAACATTTTGTGTAACAGGTCAAGGACTTATTGCTAGTATGCAATGCACTCAGTAAATTTTTTTTTTTTTTTAAACCCAAAAAATTTAAAGCCATTATTATGATGAACATCCTAATGGATAATACAGATTCTTTAACGAAGCTTTTGCTGTTGGAGTTGTAGAAAAGCAGAATTGCAATGATAATGCACGTAGAGTCTACTCATACATCCGTGGGGGATCTGTCAATATTAGACAGCCCCAGTCTTTCAGTCACAGTGACCTGTAAGGTTCGCGCTAGTCACTGATTGGTTAAAACAGCTGACTGTAGCCAATGACATTATAACAAATAATCAGTACAAACAAAGGAGCCTGCCAGCTGTGGTAAGAGCAAACAGGATTTAGAAGTGCAGCATCAAAGAGTTAAAGCAAGACCTGCCTTTGGAACAAGATGAGATTAAAAAAAAAAAGGCATAGATGTTAACCGTAGACGTGTGTTTAAGGTTGCCAAAGAAGAGACATTTGCTTATGTGGGGTTAAAGTCCCTTCACCACAGCTACAGAGCTACATGAAACAGAAAAGTATCAGTCCTAAATTTAGTCTATTCATGTTCTCTTTGTGCAGCTCCACTGATCTGATAAGTCACCTCAGAAACAAAACCGTTGGAGAAAAGGACGCACTGTGTGAAATTTGGCTGCGTAAACCGGTGTAAAAAAGATAAATGGTGTTTGCTTCAAAGATAGACTGTAGTTAGATGATTTTGTGAATTTCTGTATCTCCTCCTAGGCAAACTTAGATCATTTACAGGCTGTGATAAGAAATGGGTTTTGTGCATTCTTAGAACTTCTGGATAGATTGTTAGTGATTTGCCAGTAATAATTTATTCAGTACCATCTTTATATTCCACTTTTAATCCTCAGTGGCATGCAAAGCACTATTACATAATCAGGCCCAGGATTTTTTAAGAAAGCACAATAGAGCGCGAGAAAAAAGGGACACTGCTTCAGGTGTACGTTTGTCTGCTGTGTCATATAGTCTTTTTTCACTTTGGTTTTGTTCATGGTTGAGTGAGCCTGTGAAAGCACCTGCCTCATGGCTCAGAGCTCAGCAGTGGTCACCAGAAAATCATCATAAATGCTGATATAAGCCTTACAGTAGGACTCAGAGCCATGACGCATGAAAACCTCCCCATAAAGAGAATGTACTCTCTGAATGTTTTTTTTTTTTAACCGCACCTGCAGGGCTTATTGACGTAACTGGATCATCTGTGCTTCCTTATTGAAACGGGTTAGGATGCTTCTTCCTGGTCCTGCAAAGATTTCTGAAATTCTTCTCAGCTTCTGAGAGTAAGAAGAGAAAGCAGCACTTCGATTTTGGCCCTCAGCAATATAAATATCTAACATTGCCTCCTTGCCTGCCCCCTGACACAGAAGCACAGGGGACTGGCACATCTTGGGTGTGAAAGTGTGAAGGAATGTCTGGAGGACAGTGCATGTTCGTCCTTCAGTAATGGAATTCCATCATTAACAAAACATCAAAAGGACTCAAAGCAAGGTGCGTGTTATGACCAAACCTTTTCTGGGTTCATCCACCCTGCCCTGCTCAGGGAATCGTTTGCTTTTATGCTCGCATTAGTAACACACCGTCATCTCAAAGTCAAAACAATTGCTGAAGAATGACAAGGACAATCTGCGAGCTTACCTGAACAAACAAGTGCCACCACTTCTCAAACTGCTTTTTAAAGGACTTTGAGAAGTGGTTGTGTCAAGGATTTCGGAAAGGCTTATTATGGGATGTGAAAAGACCCTGATGTGCACTTGTGTATCTGTGTATTGGAAAAATCTGAAACTCTCTTGACACAAAATTGTGAAAGTGTAGAAAAATATAAATGGAAGTGGTGAAAAGCAGAAGTCCTGCTCACAGCAAAAATACTTTGACAAAAGAAGAGGTCAGTAGGTTACACTGTACTTTGCATTAAAGAAAAGATACCTCCCATAGACCTACTCCTTTCAAAGTTGCTGTGGCCTTACAAATAAGAGCACTTTGTTTAAATATGTGGATATTTTGAATACTTCCTTTTGCCAGAACAGGGCAGTCCTCAAAAACGAAAAAAGGCGCTTTTAAGTGTAAAAAAGTGTTTCTTCTCAACTTTACAAAGCATACCCTCCTCCAGAGTGAGCGCAGTTAAAAGACATAGTAACAGGAAACTTACTTACTTACTCTCCGTTTCAAACAAATCGCTTTTGTTTGACTGAAAAACCATCTCACTGTGCGAACTTTTTCCATGACCGCAGTAAACTACAACTCCCAGCAGCCTCATTTCCGTCTTGAGAACATTCCAGCCAATCAGAAACCTTGTGGATTTATGGTAGCTATCTGGGGCATGGGGCCAGCGCGTCTAGCCAGCTCAAAGTGCCACGACTTCACAGCAGACCGAGGATTCTCCAGCGGAGTCAGGAGGAGAGCACTGGAAAAAAAGACAAGTTAGCCAGATAGCTGGAAATATAGGTAGCTTTGCTCAAAAGCCACTTCATCTATAACTCGACCTCAGTATATTCCCTTTGAAGCGAGCAGACGTAGCGTTATCAGCGCCGGGGTAAGCGTGGGATTCTTGGAATTTTTTTATTCATTGAACCATCTTTAGCTAGCTTGGAAAGCTGTTAACTGTTAGCCCCTAAGAAAACTACTGCCATAGAAACAGACCAGACGGAAGTTATTTAAAATGATTTTAGACCTTTTTCTCGCTAACTGTTTAGTCTGCATTTTTATTACAGCTTGTGTTGTCCATTTTTGTTGCGTAAGCGACGCTTATTGTGCAGGACGTTAGCCAATTTCATTGATTCATAGTGTTAGCTGCAGTGCTAGCTGGTAAGTATTGATTAAAACCATATAAAATTTAAAATAAATAAATAAATGAAATACTTGGAGCATTTGCACATCACTGTGCTTTAATGCGCGGCACGAGAAATAGGGTGCTCATAACGGTTTGTAAACTTTGAATAATCCCTTTCACTTGTGGTTTTGGGATAATTTTAGGATTAGCTTGAATAAACTATCTTTGAAGTTATTGAAGTCGATGTGTGTGTATTAGATTATGGGGAACAAGTAAGCTGTTATTATATACATCTTTTTAAAACCTTCACGACTTATTCAATTTCACGCCTTTTATCTGAAGACAGTTTAAATATCTTCAGTACACCCTCTATGAGAACCACTATAGCCATGAATTAAAGTCAGATATCTTAGGCTCTGTCTGAGGGATGTGTTTTTCGTAACAAAGGTGCACTTCTATATAACAGTTGGGGCCGAGTTGGCTTTCTTTCAGTCCTCTTCTTCAGTTCAGCCTGAGTAAAGATGCGCTGGTGTGTGACATCACAGATAGGAGGCAGGGCCGTACCTTCCCCTTTGAGTCTAGCTTATAGACCCTGCAATGAACAGGGACTCTGGACTCTTATTCTGCACTTTTCCTTTCCGTGTCACGTTGCTTTGTTTTAAAACAATAAACCTCTACATGTGTTGGCTTCTTGTGTTTATGCATTTTCTGTTAAGATAACATATCTGTTCCAGATATAAATGATAATTCTGCTAGAATAAATCAAGGTGTTTTAGTGACCCGCAAAAAACAGTCAGCCAACATTTCACCCTGCAGGTGAAATGTTCTGGTCTGTGAGAAGAACTTTTAAGAGCCTTGAAGAAAAAGCTGAATACTCTTGAAGGCATTTACTTTAACCACAAGTCAGCTTATGGAAATCTCTGCATTTTCTGTGTGTATTACATTGGTTTGTAACCATTTTTGATATGATCGATCAATTTTTTGAGCATCTGTTTCAAAAAAGTTTTTGATTTTGCTTCAGAAGATATCGTGCCCAAAAGTATGGACCTGTTCTGTTATAAAAATGCAGTAATCAAAATGATAATTCTAATGTTAAAAAAGTGAATGGCTTTAAATGACACTTTGTCTGAGGTTATCGCTCTTGCATTCAGTGTTAAACTGACTGTATGAGATGCAAATAAATGTGAGAAAAACGCATTCAACCCGAAAGTAAGCAACTATTTGGTTTCAGAGTTCAAGATTTATTGTTCTGCTTTCTGTGGCCACAAGTTATTGGACTTGACAGTGACACCTTGAGGCCGTTTGATGTAAAAGCTAGGATTGTTTCTCCTAAGAGCATTAATGGTAATTCTGTCTGATCAGTTGCTTTGCTAAAGCAGCTAATGTTACTTACATTTTTTTTCTTTGGTAATATTACAATTTTGTCTGAGTATGAATGACAAAGTGAATCCCCCCCCCCCCCCCCCCCCTTTTATTTTTATTTTCCAGGTTTACTAAAATTTAGCCATGGATATCTATGACCCCCAGACCCTTGGGATTATGGTTTTTGGTGGATTCATGGTGATCTCTGCTGTTGGGATTGCCCTCGTCTCCACCTTCTCCATGAAGGAGACCTCTTATGAAGAGGCCCTGGCTAAACAGCGCAGAGAACTGGGTAAGACACAGTCTGTTCGCACTGAGAAAAAGAAAAAGGACAAAGTGTCTGAGAAGAAGAACCGTGGAAAGAAGAAAGATGAAAAGCCCAATGGGAAGATCCCAGAGCAGGAGAAAGCTGAAGACGTTTCTGAAGGCGATGCCGACACTGACGCTGACATAGTCAGTGAGGGTGTAACTGCGCCAACTGTAGCTCCTTCTGTTTCTGTGCCTGTCTCCACTTTTGAAGTTGCAGCAGAGATGCAGCCCAAGTCTGCTGCTGAACCAAACCCAGCTCCTGAGCCCTCACCTGCACCTTCACCTAAAGAGAAGAAGAAGAAGCAGAAAGTGGCAAAGGTTGAGCCAGCTTCAACCCAGTCATCTGTAGTTGTGTCTGAACCGATCAAGTCCTCTGCAGCTTCTGCCGTAACCCAGGCTCCAGTCTCTGCCCCAACGAAGGTAACTGCTCCATCCTCTGCACCTGCTTCAGCCAAGGCCGCTCCTCCACCTGCTTCAGCCAAGTCTACTCCTCCACCTGCTTCAGCCAAGGCCGCTCCTCCACCTGCTTCAGCCAAGGCCGCTCCTTCACCTGCTTCAACCAAGTCCGCTCCTCCACCTGCTTCAACGAAGTCTGCTCCTGCTCCAACTTCTACAACAGCCAAGTCCTCTTCAACCAAATCTTCCACTTCTGCTGCTCCTGCATCAGCTAAGCCTGCCCCTGTCACATCCAAATCTGCTCCAGCACCAACCAAGTCTGTACCAGCTCCATCTAAAACTGCTCCGGTGCTGGAGGCTGTCACTAAAGATGTCCCAGTGATGGCTGTGCCCCCGGTGGGATCCCAGCAGGCTCCCTCTGTTGCAGCAAAAGCACAAGAACCCAAGAAAAAGGCATCAAAGAAGAAGACTGAGCCTGGTAAGCATTTATATTTTAGAGATCTCTGATTACTGTGTACTAGATGTTGCAAAATGTAGTATTATTAATCTTATTTTAATATTTATATAGTTTAATTTTAAAGTTATTAAAGAAAGAGGAATGGCTCCGAAACAGGCAGTCTACACACGGTAGATGACAATGCACATAGCTCTACAGAAACCGCAGCTTTAGTTTCAGATATGACCACAGTGCTGCACTGGCTGCTTTTTATTATGCTAATATGTCCCTTCATTTCCCTCACATATGTCTTTCTGGCATCTTTTACCTCTTCCAAAGAGATGTGAGGGAGAGATGAATGGGAATCCTTGGTTCCAGTGCTGGTGATTTTCTGTGTGTGCATACAGAATACTTTTTAGGATGCACGTGTTTCCTTGCTCTAAGCTCCTCTCGAAGCCTCCTCCCTGCTCTTTTTGAGGCACATTTAAGGGACTGGTCCATCTCCAGTGGTGGAGGAGGAATGAGTTCACATCAGTGTAAAACAGAAGATCTAATGTTGTACATGTTCCAAAATGAGAAGTACTCACTGTCTTTACTTCCTTGGTAACCCTTCATATGTTTTAGATATCGACACTTTTTTCTGGGAAGCTGGTTGTTTGCTCTTTGATTAACTCTACAAGCAGCTATTCTTTAATGTAAACAAGACATTGTTTGCTCAACGCAAAGGCCTGCTATTATGCTATGCAGCTATCTGCTGTTACTGTTACAGTTTCTATAATAGAGCTTCTCATTTAAATCAATGGAAATGGCAGGAACTACATTAGCCATAACACTGGTTGTTGTAGTGAGAGTTTAATGTTTAAGAGTTGGCTTGCATACACATACTTACAATCTAAGTCAGGAATAACTTGTCAGTACTGATGAACTTGAGCTGTGGACTTGTGGAAATAGTGCCAATGGCAGTGGTGGGTAACGTCTGGCACTCAGCTCTGGAGGGCAGAGAGCACACCAGCTTGTCCAAACACTGTTGCTCTGTTTTGTTAACTTACAAAGCCTCTCAGTGCTGCTGACAATGAGAAGAGAGGTGGGGTCGGCTTTCTCACTTGCCTGAGGCTTGTCTCCGCCTGGTGCCACAATGCCCCATTATTTTGCCATCTGAAAATGCCCAGGGCCCCAGACCCAAAGGACATGTTGTAGCATTGTCCTTTTCCTAAGGCGGTGTGAGAGAATTCAGTCACCTTTGTCTAGACCACCTTATTTTAGATATTAATTAATTCTGAGTTTATTTAATTCTTCTGCATTATTCTGTGTTTGCCTTTGCAGTTGCAGCAGTGGATTCTGCCGATGCTCCGCTGTACCTGCCTTATAAGGCCCTGGTATCAACCATCAGCAGCATGGTGTTCAGTGAGGGAGAGGCACACAGGCTCATCGAGATTCTGTCTGAGAAAGTTGGCATCATCCAGGACACCTGGCACAAGGTATGGAACAGCAGAGTCAGTGAAGGAAAAGCCTCACAAAAGAACATAGTTCACTGAATACATTTGAGAGTTGAAGAAAGATTCATTCTTTTGCATCTCTCTGTGTGTTTGTTTGTGTGTTTAGGCCACTCAGAAAGGAGACCCAGTGGCCATGCTGAAGAAGCAGCTGGACGAGCGAGAGAAACAGCTGGCAGCAGAGCAAGAGGATGCTTCTGCAGTAAAGAATCGTCTTCGAGAGCTCACCAAGGTCAGACATAGAAGAGTCTCAAAAACAGCAGGTCTGCCCAGTGAGACTATTATTACTCATAATATGGACGAGAATCATAGCTGCATTTAAATCCTTATTATAACTAAGCCTGAAAGTGTGGTTTGGCATTGTGGCAGCAGATAAAGAAACTAAATTAAAAGGACTAATATCCTGTTGCCATGACTGTGCACTGACAGCTGCACTAGTCTTCTTTTGTCCTGAGGGTGGCACTATTGGGAAGCTAACTTTATCAGGTTACAATAGAGAAAAAAATCTTTAAGATGCAGGGGCAGTAGTTTCACTTTGATTTGGTAGCCACTGCTCTGTTTTACACCGTATTATGATATATTTTTTAAAAACCTGATTGGTAGGTGCTAAGTGAGAGGTAAAGCCAATAATATGTTCCAAAATTTATAATCCTCTCCTCTCTCGTGAGATTGATGGACAGTTGGTGAGATTTCATTCTTAAGTGACTTGTTGTAACACAATGAACGTGAATCCTTTCTCTGATTGTGCCGTCCATTTATCAGGAGTTGTCTGCTGAGAAGGCCAAGGTGGCCAGCGTAGAGACGAGGCTGAGTTCTCAGCTGAGTAAGAGAGAGCAAGAAATGGTTGCTCTGCAGGCTCGCATGCAGGCCAGCTACCAGGACCACGTAGCCCAAACGCAGAGACTCAATGCAAAGGTCAGTTTAATACACATTACATTGAATTTAAAAATCAAACAGGTATATTTGTGTTTGCGTTGTATTATTTTATGGTTCTCTGAGTAATCTGACTCCTGTTAGAAAGGAAGATTTAGTTTACTCTTGAAACACATTAAACATTACTCTTGTGAAAGAGCAGTAGCACCAGGCTTAATGGTTTCTTTAGCAACATTAAAAAAAATCTTAAAAATGACTGCAGATCCTAAGCCTTCAGGACCAGCTGGAAAAAGGCCCCAATGCCCAACTTGCTCGCCTACAGCAGGAGAACTCCATCCTGCGTGATGCGCTCAACCAGGCTACGAGTCAAGCCGAGAGCAAGTGAGTTTTTACCAAACGCTGACACGGTAACTGGACTAGTATGGGGCATTAAGAGATTTTTACCTCTTTATAAATACATTAAGTTTTAACTTCAGTACAGTGTGTACTGATTCAGATTCTTTTTATAACAGGTCTGAAGGTTGACTCAGGCTTGAAAGGCATGTGTCTTTACTCTTGAGCTGATGTCTGTCTCCCCTCTGCCCTCAGACAAAATGCAGAGCTGGCCAAGCTGCGACAGGAATGTGCAAAGTTAACCAAGGAACTCGGAGAGAAGACGGAGAGTGTGCTTGCAGATGAGAACATAAGGAAAGGGCTGGAGGCCAAGGTCTCTGCTGCTGAGAAGGAGCTCTCACAGTTTCAGGTTGGCTGCATTATCTTTATTATCACTACATAAGACCTGATTTTTTTTTTTCCCTGTCTGTTTTGCTATGGGACCACATTTATTCTAGCTTTTTTTATATAATCTTGTTTCTGCAGCGAGTTGGTGTCTGAGCATCTACAAAATGCAAGCCTAGGCCTTTCCCCACCAATCTCTAGACTCTCTAATGTTAAGGGACGTCTAATTGCCTTGTAATCATAGAGCCTAGGGCCGAGAATGGAATGCAGCTGTAACAATGACGGGGGCTGTAGGTGCCAGCTGGAATGCGTTCATGTCCGAGCATCGCTCCTCCCCAGCCTGTTGTAATCGGCCATAAAAACGTGACACCATTTCCAGTTTTCAGGCAGGAAGTACAACAGTGTGTTTTGGTCTGTTAATTTCCTTGTTTTATGCACTATCAGCCCACACAGTCCCACTCATGGAATGCTGCTGCTCTGAGCTATTACTGGTAATGTGGAACAAGTGAGTCAGCACTTCTCACAAGTCAAGTGTGCCTTTTGTTTAATCATTTACTTACTGCCCTCCCAGCAGTCTAAAGTCTTTGTACATATTATGCAACAAATCACGCTCACATGATGAAAGTTATATTTTTTTGGACTGTGACTATCAACAACATGGAGACAAAGGAAATTCTGTCATTTCCAAATCAAATCTCCTCCTGTGATGCTCGTAGAAAGAACTGCTTAGCTTAGAAATAAGATGTCTGTTTAATGTAATTGTTAATATTTTTTCTTTTTGTGACATTTTCTGTTGGCTCTTTCTTTTTGTGGAACTTTTAAGGATGCATATGACTCAATGCTGTCAGTTACAAGAAAAGTTTTAGTGATACTTTGCTGCCCTCTGCTGTTTGTAACAACTTAATTTCTTCTTCAGACCAGCCACGCAGAGAAAGAACAGGCATTGCAGAGGAAATTGGAGGAGGTGTGTGAGGAACTCAGAACAACACAGAGTAGAAATGGCAGCCTGCAGGCAACTTTGGACAAGGCCCAACAGGACAGTGGCACACTCTCAGGTCAGTGAGCAAAGGCTATCATATTTAAGTGTTGGCATTTTTTTATGTCAGTAGTTTAAATAGAAAAATTAATCTTAGACAAGTCTTAGTCAAAGTATTTAAAGCTAAAGATTAACTTGCAAGTTTTTATTTCTACAGAGTTTCAAGTACGTGTTAAGAAGTTGGAGGCTGAGCTCAAGGAGCGTTCTGCTCAGGTGGATGCCTTCACTGTCCAGCTGGAGGAGACAAAGAAAGAGAAAAGACAGCTTGAACAGCAGGTGGCGTCAATCAACTCCCTGTTGGAGGCCAGTCAGAATAAAAAGGAGGAGGATAACAAACAGGTAAAAGTATTTTAAGTTTGACCTCTATGAAAGAGATGACTAATACGTAACCACACCTAAAATTGCTGACTAGTATGTAGTCACACCTAAAGATGTTTGTTATTTTTACATTTTCCAGGTGAACTCTGAAGATGTGGAACGTCTAAAGATCAGGTAGGTGTTTACTCTTCCTCTCTCATAAATCAATATCACATCCAATGCTGGTTTATTCACTTTCTAAATATCACGCCCTTATGTACAGCTTGCAAGAGAGAGAGAGCCAGTTAAATGTGCTTCACGAGGAACTGAAGCAACTGCAGATAAAGAAGGAAGCTGCTGTAAGCACTGCATGCATTTGACATTTAATTTGTTACCAAAAAGTATCACTTCTCAGTTTCTCAGGATAAATATAGATCGCAAAAAATGGGCTAATGGCAAATAATGTTCCCTTTCAATAGGAGAACACTATTGCTGAGCTTGAGCAAAGAAATAAGAGGTAAGGTGCTTTATAATTATCTTGGGCTAATAGAAAGTGCAGGTTGGTTTTGTTATGATTTATACCTCTGTGTAAATTGTGTAACCTTTTAGTGAAGATGCCAGTCAGGTCACAGCACTTCAGGATGAACTCAAAAACCTCAAAGAAGAAATGGTGACACTGAAGAACACACAAGTAAGCGTTCCTGTCGATGTGCATGATTCTGCTTTTAGAGCTGCCCAGAAAGGAAAAAAATTGATTTGCATGTTGTTCCTGTTTCAGCAGTCAGATGGCTCTGCAGAGCTTGCACTACTACAGAACAGGTAATGCACTTAAATGTTGCTGTTCTGCCTTAACAGGCAAATCGTACACACAGGTTAATAAGTCTGCCACATCAGCCTCGCATAAAATTAGGTCAGTTATTTACATCTGTTTTGTCTTTTGTTTGCTTTAATAGTTTGACTGAAAAGGATGCTCTGGTCACGTCATTACAAGATGAACTGAGGGTAGCAAAAGAGAAGGTTGCCACTCACGCGGTAAGTCTTTTCACCTGCTGGTGGCTTATCAGCGGAAACCAGTTTGCTGCCAGTCACCTTACTGATAATGTCGTTCACTGCTTAAACAGAACACTGCGGCAGAACTGGCAGCTTTTCAAAATGAAACCAAAGAAGCTCTCCAGACACTTTTCCCACAGATACCTGTAGAGACAGAGCAGGTAAGAAAGGGGGATTTCACTGGGAGAGTTGCTGAATGAGCTTTTTATTCCAAAACAGGTGATAATGTGCCTGTGACTCATTTATGCCTACTTTTTCTCCTCTTAGTTAAACTGGTTAAAAGTGTTTACACAGAACGCTCAGGGAGCTCTGAGCCAGGAGTCTCAGTCAAACACAGCACATTCAGTAAGCCACTTTACACTGTTTCCACATACTGGTTTAAAGTAACCTGGCAGAAGAGGTTGTGAATGTTTGTGGTTTGTTATAGGAGTTGCTTGAGAAACTGAAGGAGGGGGAGGAAAGCCATGGTTCCCTGCAGGCTGAATGTGAACAGTACAGGACAGTACTGGCTGAAACTGTACGTTTCTAAAATCCAGTGGTGAATTACGGATTACAAAGTTGATATGGTCCATCTATAGATCTCTCCATTTTCTCCTTTAGGAAGGAATGCTGAAACATCTTCAGAAGAGTGTGGAGGAGGAAGAGCTCGTATGGAAATCCAAGATGGCTAACTCAGAGGAACAGCTGAAAGAGGTGACTAATAATACCTACTAAAAATTTTATCTTTATCTTGACTTTAAAAACAATGTCACTTTCAGGGGTTTTCAAAACTAATTTACGGTATCTTGTTACATTGCCAGGCTTTGCAGAAAGTCAGTAAGCTGGAAGCAGAAAACCAAAGTATAGAACAGGTGAGGATTTCTCCACTCTATTTAAATCACCTCCTGGGGGTAAGTTGGCATGTTTTAAGTTGTCTTTTTTTTTTCTCTACAGTTGAAGGAGCAGATGATGCTTCTGGAAGCCCAGCTGGAAAAGCAGACAGACAGTCATCTAATCTCAGAGGAGATGGAGCAGGTACACAAGCAGCTAAGATCTTTAGCAGGCTTACTAGAATTGTATTATATTTATATTAAATGACAGAAACTTGTATATTACTGGCATAGTTTCACCTTTATTCTTGCATTCAGGCTATACACCTGGTTTCTTGACTAGTTAAAAAACAACTTCCATGCATTTATTAAAGTGCAAATGTAACACACTGATGTAGAAGTCTCAAAAACGTACAAAAGCTTCCTTTATCAAATATGATACACAAGAGTTAAGGGGTTAAGCTGGAGAATATCTAATAATAAATTTGCTGAGTTATCTGTTCATATTTAAAATGATGTGTTCATTTACATATTTTGTTCCACTTAAAACAACAACACTAACATTGGCTCCTGCCTGTGCTCTGCTCTGCGTTCAGCTGAAGCTGCAGCTGTCGGAGTGTCAGAGCCAGCTGGATTTGGCCCGGAAGGAGGCCAAGGCACACAAGGAGGAGCTCGCACAGGTGACTACACCGCCGTGACTCACTTTCCCATCGTCTAGCCAATAATATGTAAAGCATTCTTATGAAAGTGTACTTGAGTTGAGAGGAGGGAATTTTCGTTAAGGAATCCATGCGACTCATGACTTCACATGCAGAACCAGCTCAGTAAGCTGTCACTGACTTATGAGTGCCAAGCGAGAGATTCATGGATGGAGGTTACGTAAACAGTGACGAGCGGCGGCTTCCTTTTTCAGGTCAGAGAGCAGCTGAGCGAGATCACGCTGCGGGCCCAGCAAGAACAGAATGGCCCGGCTGAGGCTCAACCCACTCAGGTCAGGGTGCAAATGTCACCCTTCACTTCCTGTTAGAGAGTACTGGACAGTGACATGAACGGCTTAAATAAATCTCCTTTGTTTTTTGTTTTTTTTAACATTTCCTTCACAATTGGGTTTGGTTCCATTTAATAGGACATCGAATTAAATTTGCAAGGATCCAGATGTGTGTTGTCATGTGAATTAGAAACACATTTGGTCATTTCCTTCTCCTAAATGACGGATCTTCCATGAAAAACAAGTCCTGATGACTCCGATATAGTAGGGCTGTAATTCCGGTCCGTCCAGTACTCCTCCAGCAGGGCAGCTGTTTATGCTAACCACTGCTTGCACTAACAGAGTGAGCCTAACTCTTAACTGCTGCTGATTCTCCACTTGCATGCTCACCTCTGTTTTGTTTCCTGATATTTGTTTATATGTTTAAAAGCCCAGAAACCTCGTGTTTGATTTTAGTCTTTCACCTAGAAACAGCGAGAGAAAGTACTAACTCGGTCCACAGGTTGAGCAGCTTTTGATTTATGTATGTTGGTGTGTGCACAGTGCTGGCAATTTAACAAAAGAATGTTTGTTTACGCATCACTGTGCTGCTTATTAGTGTGTGTGTGTGTATGTGTGTATTTATAGTGTGCCTCTGTCTGCCGCCAGGTCCAGAACGAGTTGAGCCAGACGGCAGAGAAGCTGCACGGGGAGGCGACCCACAGGCAGCAGCTCTCAGAAGAGTATGAGAAGGTATCAGCTACAGTCTGTGCAGTATTTATGTTCTTCTTACACCTTTACGTTTCTCTTAAGTTTGCAGTGGATAACAGAGATGTGTGCTGTCAACTTTCAGGCCCAAAAAACTGTAGCAGAACTTCAGGCTCAACTGGATCTTTTAAAGGATTCCTCAGAGTCGCCACAATCCGACACTGAAGACGTAGCTCAGCTGAAGGTGCGCAATGGCTACAATAGCGTTTTGTTAGAAAATAGCAACCACTGTTTGTTTGTTTTGTTTAAATTAAACAAAGTGCGACCGTGGTTCAAGGCATTGGGAAGCTCATCCTGTAACCGGAAGATTGCCGGTTCGATCTCCAGCTCTGTCTGTCTTGGTCTACCGCCTACTGGTGATGGCGCGATATAGCAGCCTCGCTTCTGTCAGCCTGCCCCAGGGCAGCTGTGGCTACAACTGTAGCTTGCCTCCACCAGTGTGTGAATGTGAGAGTGAATGAATAGTGGAATCGTAAAGTGCTTTGAGGGTCTCAAAAGCGCTATATAAATGCAATCTATTATTATTATTATTATTATTATTATTATTATTATAAAAACTACTGATATGGTTGAAACTGTGCATAAACATACAGATATAGCGAGCATAGTGTGAGCATATTACATGAATAGGGTTGTAGTATTTCATAGGTGAGTGTGTGGCAGGGTTACAGTATAGGATGGATGAGTGCTGGTCTATTATAAATCTTTAACCCTGCAAAGTATGTCAGGATGACAGTGGCCCTGCTTCTAACAAAAGAAACTTGATTGTCATGCAGTCTACACACCAAACAGTGCAGAATGAAAATACATCACCTGGCTCAGAATAGTGCAGCAAAAGAGAGTATAAAGAGGTCATGAGTCAAGTCACTTGACTTGATATAGAACATGGAATGAATAAGCAAGAACAAGATGTGCAAATATGTATAATATATAATAAAAAAAGAATACATCTGTTTATAAAAACATGTAAAGCTCTTTCAAAGTGTTTTTTTTTTTTACCTTAGTTCATTGGTGTCACGTTTGCTCCTGGTTGTTTGAACAGGAGCGCTTGGCGAAGGAGAAGAAACTGTCCAAAGACCTGGGCCAGGCAGCCACTAAGCTCCAGCAGCTTCTTAAAGCTACTCGGGAGCAGCTGACCAAAGAGCGGGAGACGGTGAGAACACTACAGGAGCACCTGGAGAACAAGGTGAGTAAATGCACTCCCAGTGTGTACGCTCATAACCTTTTGTTCTTACATATCTTCATGCTACCATTTCTCATATTTCTTTTCAAGGGAGAATACGTGGAACTGAAGGAAGGAACGTCTGTGTGAGAGGAAGTTCACTGCAGACACTACAAAACTGCCAAATATGCCTTATAATTACCATAGTTATGCATTCCAAAAATTTCTTTTCTTGTACTGTAGTTGATTGCATTTATTGCAGCTGTAGGAATCAAGTATTTGATATTTTTAAAAACATTTCAAACTAAGATTAGAGGAGATAATCCTGCTGCAATCTTTATTAAAACCCACATTCCCTCAACAACTCTGGCTATGTCAGAAGTTATTTATCCCCCTGCCTTCTATTTCTGACATTCCCCCATAGTTCAGTGTTAAAAGGGAAACCGAATGTACGTCAAACGTGCATCAACCTGTGCAATTACTTTGTATGTCTTTTCTATGTGGTTGAATGATGGGAACATAATGTGGTTCATCAGTGCAGGGCCTGCTTTTCCTCTGTAGCTGGTTGCCATTAACACACATTGAATCTGAATTTGTATGAATGAATAAACTACAGTGTTGGCACTCTGTAATGGTGTTCAGTGCGTGTGTGTTGTTGCTGCAATGCAGTCAATGTTGGCAGGAAGCGAAGCATAATGGCACATTTTTAGTTCCGGTGTGATTAAAAACCACACATCTTCAGTCATGTGTCCTGCACAGTACATTTACCTTAAGGCATTCAATAGTTTTTATTTATGTTGCACCGATTCTCACAACAGTAGTCCCTGGCATTGCACTACTGTAAAGGACCTTATGGTTTTATAGAGGAAAACTCCAATTCTTTGTTTTTCCTCTAATTATCTTTAAGGAAAGATTGGTAAGAAAGAAGAATGTGATAAGTTTTGACATTTGGCTTAGGACCACTACACTCTAAATCATTGTGTCAGGCTTAAAAGCTGTTTGCCAAACCATTGCTATGTGGAGAAAGGCTACTGCTATCTACCAGGAAGTCCTGTTAGACAGCAACATGCTCCGTGTACATTTGTCATACAACTGAATGCAGATGTGAAATCCAGCCATAGTGCTCAGACTAAAGACACCTTTAAGGGGGGAAAAAGGTGCCACTGTATTTTCTTAAAGCTTTAATTTCAATAAAACTGTTAGAATTCCCCCAAGAGTGTTTGGCTGTTTCCTTTATGACCACTTCAAGGACTTTACGGAGAGTAGAGTCTCTGAAAAAGAGACTAATTTCATTTTTAGTTCAAGTAAAGTGAGAAAGCTCAAAGTGCGACTTCTTTATAAATAAAAAAGAAAAATATAAATCTAAATGTAGTCAAAGCCTCACTAATTGCGCTTTCAATAAGAGATGTCAAAGTTCCGAGGACTGTTAAACTACTCAACTGCCGTAAATCACTTAGAGGAAAAGAAAAAAAAGGCGTCGCTGCCGCGCGACTTTTTCTAAATCGCCGTGCGTCATTAGTTCCCTGAAAGCAAAACAGCCAATCACGAACCGACCAGAGCGCCCCTCTTGTTCATCCAGTGTCGTATCAAACCCCGCCAAATTCTAGTGCGATGGTTTCTTTTAGCCTCAATACTCGAAGAGCCACCTGCCTGTGTTTCAGGTCCACTGTGGTGCATGCATTTTTTGGTAAGTAGACAGGGAGGGGAACAGGCGGTGCTCCCACACGGCTTTAAAAACTGCTTCCTGTTTTCACAAATCAAGTGCCGGAACTGGATTATATTTTGTAATCGAGATCCCCGAAAGTCTCATGACGTTCAGAAACATTCACATGTTTCTGTGGGAAATCTCGACAATTTAAAGTCGAAGACGACTCATTTTTGAATTACGAGGACGTGACATAATATGCAAGGAGCAGTTCTTCGGGATGTGATGCTACAACTAGTAATCAGCAAATAATATCGCTCGGTTTGCTATACATCCAGGCTCCAGCTCTCTTGATTATACATTTTAAGTTACTCCCACCTCTTAAAAGCACCCACTTTTCTACCTGTAATATTTATAAGTCATATCCTGAACACTGAAATATGATAGTTGATACCAAATCATAATTGCACCGGTAAATCAAAACAAGAGGCAAAGAAGATCACACAAACATTGCATTGAGTTTATTTGACAACACATCAACAGTGCAGCAATTCCAGTGATTTGTTTTTCCCTGTACTATAACTCTAGGTGTCCGTCAAAGAAACACCCCTAGGAATATTTCTGTCAAACTTAAATCCCAGCCATTTTGGCACTACAGTAGGTTGTTAATGTTGTTTTACAGCACACGTTTGCTTTCTTGTTGTGGAGAAATATTAAAAAAGGAAGACAAGTGGCATATACTGACAAATGCAGGGATTCATGAAGTTTGTATTTACACAGGGGGAAAAAGGAGAAATTTCAAGGTACCAAGAGTCCCAAAAAAAAAAAAAAAAAAAAAAAAAAAAAAATCCCCCCTACAAAACCAAAAATGAGTAAAATACCATCTGAACAAGGTTGATTTCACAGTCCGACTGTGTGCCCAGATCGTTTTGTGTCCCTGTGTTAACACTATTAAAATCCCATTCAGAGCCCAAGCCTCCCCCCTACTTTAAGCTTTGTCAACCATCTCCCAACCCCACCCCCAAAAATCACCTTTGACGTACCATTTCAAATCTGTTTAATTGACCTCATTCTGAAACAAGGAAACAAAGCAAAAAATATATATTTTTCATTCATTTATTTATTCCTTATTGCTTAATTCAGTGATCTCACACAGCGTGGCCCTCAAGCTTGACTACACCTTTTCCCATTCTTTCTGCAAAACTTTCCCTGGTTCCATAATCTGAAAGGTCATTCATCTCCAGCATGTGTTTGACTCCTGTTAGAAAAGATAAATAAAACAAAAAGGGAAAGACCAGCTTGTGTTAACAATATCATAGAATTTCAAAGTAAATACACGTAAATAAGAACGTGGCATGTTAAAACATTTTCTAAAAAATTAAAACAAAACACAAAAAACCAACACAAACCTGTTTGGATCTTCTTCAGGGAATCTTTGGAGCTAGCGTATTTCATTTTTTCTTTGATTGGTGCCGTATCAGGAGCCCTAATGAAGAGAAGCCATTATCCGTGTGTCCAAAACAGACTGCTTAAACATTTTTCCTATTCGTGCAAACGTCTCCTTGGAACGACAGACTCTCAAAAGCATCAGAATCCAGACATCATGCTTAGTTCTTTTATTACTTCCTGCAGATCAGTTGGGTGCAGGCAAAAAAAATAAAAAATAAAAAAATAAAAAGAAATAAATAACATGTAAAAGTGGAGGGAACACTCAGCAGAAATTTGAGGACTTACCACATCACAGCGACCAGTTCTTCTTTTCTACTTGATTCCTTTGTTTCAAAGTGGCAGTCATACATCAAGTAGCGACAGACTTTAGAATCCAGGAGGCTGATGAAGAACTTGAAGACATCGTCCTTGTCTGCCAGGTCTTTCTGACGGTAGATTTTATCGACGACGATGGCGCCCTCGCTGTCATCGATTTTGAATATCACCAATCTTACGCGTTCATTCTGGTCAGCATCATTTTTCACTACTTTCATTTCATTGATGAGGTCCTTAACGGCGTCAGTGACTTTAACTCCAGATGCCTGGTAAAAAGACAAGATATTATAAAAAGGAAAAAACACCTCCCACACACACACACACCTGCTCCTACTACAGACATGTAGATTTGTGACACGCCTCTCATTTAAACAATGGGATTTATAAAGTTAAGCATTGGGAGTAATTGTATTAAATACCAAGATGCAAAATGAGCACTTTAAAATAAATTGGGCTTTGGGTCGTACATCTGCAGATATTCTCAACTTCGACAGTTTGTTCCGAGAGAAAAAGCAGAAATGAAAGATGAAGAAACAGGAAGCTCTTCAAAAAGAGTTCAGCTTTGGCGAGACGTGCTGTTCAGGCAATTAAAATGTGCAAACATTTAACCAACTTTCTTTAAGCAGCAATGTGCCAAAGGGTGTTGCTATTCTTTCCCCAGTTTAAGGCCTTGAATCTGTCACATTCCAGTCATTGTGGAACAAGTTAGCACAAGAAACACCGCCCCAAGGGATTCTCTCTCAACAAGTTTGAAGCACGAACGGAGCTTCCTCCATTTTGGAGGCAAAGCCACACCATGAATGAACAAACCTTCTGCACCAAGAGCAAGCCATCTTCTTATTTCCTTCCACTCCACAGTAATCACATGTAAGCCTTACACCGTTGCTCTACCGACAACCAATTTCACACAGTTTTCACTTTTTTCCTCCTTTTTCCCTCCAAATTTGGTTTTAAAAGGAGGCTTAAAGCTGTCATCACTTCTAAGGCTGCATTGTTTAGCAGAGCGCACAAATCACACAAGAGTGGCAGCTCAAGCAAAAAAAAAAAAAAAAAAAAAATCCTAGCATAATTCTTTGTGAGAGGTACTCACCATTTTGCTTCTGATGTGTGACGGAAACAGGCAGCAGAGAAAAATGGCAGCAGCAGTTAAAAAGCTGAGGGGTCATAAGGAAGGAGAGCAGGTTGACTCATAGAGGAGGAGCCCTGTTGAATTGAGCACACCTCCAGAAGGCGGCCCAGCCCTCCGTTCCCAGGTGTGACACAGTTTCATCTGCAACCTCAGCATTTGCATTTAATCACAATTATAATTTGAAGCTTAAATCACAAAAAAGGTGTGCGTGTGCTTAAGTGCCTCACACAACGTGAGTGTTTTTTGTTTTCTTTGTTACTTTTACTTCTATGCGCTTTAGTCTTGTTAAGCTTGATATCTTTTATCTTTCTCAGGTGAGGCTCCCAGGTGTTATAGACGGGAGCGGCACATGACGTCCATATATGGAGAACAACCGCGTCTACACTTTTTAAGCCATCTGCAGCTCAGATGGATTTCTATGGCCTTATATGGTAATAGGTAGGATGAGCAAAGAGATGTGTCAAAAGAACTTATTTAGCTACCTGTGGAAACCAGACTGTTTCTGCACAGTGAGCTGTGAGATACACAAATGACTGTTTCAGGCCAAAACCACACTTATATCTGCATGCATATTTGCAACTCGTGAGGGCCGGTTTAGAAGAGCATGTTAGTGTAAATGTTGAGTTGCCGGCTTCGTTTCTTAAAGGTTTTTTTTTTGTGTGTGACTCGGTGATGACTCAGTTTTGTTTTTATAGCTCAGAAAAGTTGCACCGCTGCTCTTAAAGTCATAGCACCACAAGCCCTGTGTTTCTCTCTGTCGCATTGACCTACATGTAAAAGAAGTGTAATCATATGCACATGACATACAAGTGTAAAAGGAAGGAGGGGCCTGACTGGCCCCTACGAGGCCTGCGCCATGACTCTTTGAGCAAGTAATGTGCTAAAACGACAGGTCCAGGCTACAGGGTGTACTTCACTGAGTATCTCTCTACTTTTCTTTGCCCTACTGCCTTACATGCCCACTGCAATTCAGAGACAAATGTAATGTTCACATTTATTTTTTATTTTTTATACTTTTTTTTTTTAGATTAGGATAAGTAGTATTCTTGATCTAGATAGGACAATTGATTCCAGGGGGAAGTTCAAGTACACAAGCTCCTCTCCAGAGCGAGGTATTTAAGATTAATTTAGATTACAATGAATAAATTCATCCCAGTAGTGTTTAATCACAAATAACAGGACAAAATCCAAATGAGATTCATGCAAATTTGAAAAGGCTTCCAGTCCTGTCAGAATAACTTTACTGAAAGTTTTTGTTTTTGTGTACTTTAAAATCATACCCGTGCCAGAAGAAAACTGAGTCTCCAATCAATACATTCAGTAACTCATGTAGTAAATCATACTTTCTCTGTCAGCATCTTATCGTATCAGTAGATAACTTTTTCATTCTTTTCTTTTCTAATCCTTTTTAGATAAAGGGCACGGTGCTTTTGTCAGGCCTGTCCTTTTAATGGCACCTCAGACACTATTTTTAAATGCAGATACTCTGCTTCAGCAGCACAGTGGCCTCTCTTCCTCTCTGTGGATTCGTGGTTTACAGAGTCAAGAGTCCCGCCCCACATCCGGACTAACGTCTGTTCCAAAAAGCCAGGGTGTGCAATAAGTACAACGCCTAACATCAGAATTTGTGTCTCGAACAAGACTTATATTTATCCCACAGTTGGGAAGCTGTTTAGCAAAAGGTGTGATCGAACTGAGCACAGAAAACTCTTTCATCAGTGTTCCTGAGATTTTTCTTTTGGTTTTAATTTTTTTGCAAGGCCTGTCTGCCAGAGCTGAAGGCAGCCAGCAGCAGCCACTCTCAAAGTTTTAAAAGAGGAAATACAACCCTGAACCACACAGGGCAGGAAATGGCTGCTGCATAGCTCTCTGTGAGTTGAATATTTCATGCTGCTGCAAGCATATTTGGAGTTTTGCCACAACCCACGTCAGAACAGCCGGTAACCAAATCTGTGAGAACTGTGACATCTGCTGGTAAATCATGGGTACTAACATGGTTGACACTGCTGGGCTTTTCTGTTGTATGTATGGCATTTGTCAGTATCCTCTTCTTCTTTCGGCCGTTCCCTTTAGGGGTCACCACACTCGATCATCTGCCTGTTTTTCACTCTATCCTTAGCATTACATTTTATCACACCAACCTTCTGCATGTCCTCCTTCACTATATCTATGAATCTTCTCTGTGTTCTTCATCTTGTTCCTTCGGCCTGGCAGCTCCATCCTCAACCTCCACGGTCCAAATGTAGTCGAGTGGTTAAAATGTAATTTAATAATTGAGATATATAGGTTTTCTCTTGGGATGTTAGAGTGCCCGTAAACATTTTCTCTCATCATGTTCTTTTGAATCTGTTTTTGGTTTTTAAAAATGGTTTTAATTTGGGGTTTGTTAGGCACATTTACTTGATGTTACAAACCTCCGCCATGAGGTGGCAGAATTGCCAAGAACAGTAGTTTCTACGAGGGTTGGGTTTCAATAATCGATTTTCCAATTCAAATCGATTTTACAACCACCAAACAGCTAAAACAGCAAATCAGAGCAGGTAAACTGATTCCACACAAAGACGTGAACACAAAGCGCGGACCCAATGCATCAGAATCTGCGAGATGTCGGCTTTCTCTCCCAACGACACGGACAGAGTTCCTAGTAAATGTGCTTGGAATGTGTTGAGACTTTGTTGTGTCAATAAAAAAAGTTATAAAGCAACATTTTAATGAGATGGTTTATATGTTTGTAGTTGTTATTAGTGATCGGCACCTGCAGGTGCTAGAGACCGCCATGTCCTTACATGTGTAGAAAGACATAGTCTGCAATCTCCAGTGTGTCGCGTGATCGCGTGGTTTTGGTTTGGCATTAGTTTGATTATGTGTGTAGCCACAGGCATATTTTTTCATTGGATGTTTTGTGTTTTTTGTTTTCGTATCTTATCTGTATGCCATTAAATCACTTCAAGAACTCCTGCTATTGTGTCCTGTGTGGCAACTAGTTTCCCAGGCTACACACGCTATACTCTCCACGGCACATGTCCAAAACATCTCAGCCTTTCTCTCCAAACCGCTCAACTGAAGCTGTCCTTGAGATATACTCAGTTCCAGTCTTGTCCATCCTGATCGCTAGCTCTGCCACCTCTGGCTAGGCCTCTGGTCTTTTTGTCACTGCCACGGTCTCCAAACCATACTTGTAACCCAGAGATTTATTTTGTGTGCACTGACCTCGTAATTTGTGATTTTGCTCAAGTTTAATTCTAGCACCCATGGTTGTAACGGTGCTGAAAGTAAGCAAAAGTGTAACAGGTCCACTTTATATGAAAATCTATAAGTGTTATTATTTACAACATATTGAAGAACATATGATATATACAGTGACTATACAGCTCTAAAGCTGCAGTCGCAGTTGTCTGGGCCTTATTTGATGCATGTATGCAGGCCCACTGCACGGTGCGGTTTAGAATTACATTTCCAAATTTTTACATTTGTTTTTCAGGAGAGTTTGTTTTCATCTGGGTGGATTTGGTTTGATCTCTAAACAGTAATTCCACACTTGCATGGTCAAAAACCATTGTTCTTCTGACCTTGGTTTAAGTTTCTAGTCTATTCAAGTGTGCTGTACTGTTGCTGTCGGGTGTGGTCAGCACTTTTCCAAGGTGAATCCAATTTCTTTTTTTTGCAGATGAGAATGGTTTTACTTTGCGTAACGACTTTGTGAATGCTGAAAAGGAATTGGCATCAAAACCAAACTGTCAAAGTAAACGGAAAGAATGTCATATAGACCTGAGACATAATTTCCAGGCAAAAGTAACAGTGAAAGAATGATTTACATCAAAAATGAATTTGCCTAATTCTGATCAACAAAAAGCAAAAGTGTGAAATTGAAAAGTTATTTCAAGCATATTCCTCGAAACATCACATTTATTTCATGCTAGTTTTTAAAGGACAAAAAGTGGAAAAAGAAACAACTGACTGTTGTTGTTGTTTTTACCCGAATAAAGATTCTTTGAGCAAATGCACTGTGCTATGTTTGCAGATTTAAAATCTTCAGATTCTCACACAAAGTTTCCATCAACTAATTGAGTTGCATGAAACACAAACAAACAAATGTGTAGATATATATATATGACTTTTTAGCACAAGCTTGAATTCTTCAGCTGAGGTCCTCTACAACATTTATGCACTGTGGATTAAAAAACAAAAACAGGCACAAGTTACTATCTATCCATCCATTCACTTCAGTTCAGTTGAGTTTAATTCAGTTTTATTTATATGGCATCAAATTACAACGATGGTTGGTATTTTATTTTGCAGTGTAGAGACTCATGATTAAATCTGTAGCAGATGAGTTCTTACTTCTGAAAAATTCACCTCTATTTGACCTGTCCCATCCTTGTCCAAAGTTTTAAAGGAGTCTGTTGAAGTTAAGTGAACATTGAAATATTTTGTCTCATGTCAGTGAGACAAAAATATGATCATGAGGACAGAAACTCCCTGAAGAGAGACTCCAAGCGAACCAGGCAGCACAGGAAGTTGTCAAAGTCAATGGTGGGATTTGCTTCAGTGTAGTGGCCACAATTATGTAATTCAGAGGTTTTTTGATTGTAAAACCTGAGGAAAAAAACAAAGGCAAAACATACCTGACTGCTTCAGTCTTTACTCTTTCAGACCTTTCCAATCTCTGAAAGCCTCTTAAATGTTAGGGCAACGGTAGAGAAACAAAAAGGGTGAAATCTTGCACTTCTCGACAGCATTTCGCATCTCAGAGGAGCTCGTGCAGCCACTTTGTTCTGCATCTCTCTTGTTGTGAGAGAGTGTCATATGTGCAGTTCACCTGTCACCACACCCTTTATTTTGCATGCCAGAAAACTTGTTCCAGCTCAGCAGTTTCAGTCACAGACCACCTTCTGAATTTTGCTGAGTAATTTAAACATTTGACTTGTAACAAAAAAGAGTGCAGATGCCATAGTTTCTTAGTTTGTTTTATTTTTTATTTTTAACATGTTTTTATAGCTTGACAGAAGTTGTAAGAAATGAAAAGCAAAATACCCACCAAGACTACCAAGTTTTTCCCTACTGAACAGAAATATTTGCAGAAAAACCAACTAACATGGCATGTTATACATGTCAGTCATAGTATAGCCCAAAGGGACTTTAGCATTTGGAATATACTGTGTGAAAAGTAAATCAGAAATAAAGGAACTCTCTGTTGATCAGCTGATCTTTCTCTGTGCTCACATCTGAAAGGGGTCCTTGTTGTGTCGCTGTCAGGGCTAGTAGATTGCCAGGCACAGCCACTGCAATAAAAAACAACATTATGCAGCTAGCGGCCCGAATGAGAAGTGCTGAAAAACCAGCAGCCTTTGTTATATTCCTACACACCTGCTGCATGTTCAGCTCAATCTTGCCCGAGTCATCCCTTTCCAGGGTCTTAAACACTTCTGGTAAAGCAGCAAAGACAAAAATAAATTTCAGACAGCGATAAAACATGTAGAAGTGATGTTGCTGTGTTTAGTGACACTTACTAAAGAGCATTTCCAGTTTAAAGAGACAGCCTACAAAGCTGTCAAAGTGTATGGCATACTGAGCATCAGCGTAACGATTCACAACAGCTCTCAGCACAGCACTGTTGATCTGGAACCCTGGGAAACAAAAACATTTCCATCTTATCTACGGTGACCATATTTTGATTTCCAAAAAAGAGGACACTTGGCCCAGTCATGAAGAACTTTAATAATACTGTTTGCTTAAAGAAAAATTTTAAAAACATATTTAAACGATGCCTTCTGTGTGCTGTTAATGAATGGTGAAATAAAAAATGTCATATAGGCATTTACAAGTCAACAAGTGCAAAAAAATAACTTAAAAACCTCTGGAATTAAATAATGGTACAGAAATAAGGCCTTATCTGTATAAGAAAAATTACCAGTATTGGGTCGGGACAAGGGAAATTTCTTTTGCAGTTCGTCTGAAAAGCTGCACTTGCGCTTTGGCATCTTTTAAACTTTTAAAGAGGCGCACTCTGTCCCGTCTGTGAGGCAGAACAACCACTCACAAAGCAGCAGCTCGTCGATGACGTCACACATATGGGTCCTCTGTAGGCCCATAGAAAAACCGGGACATTTTCATTAATCTCAAAAATCCACTCGGATGCCCCGGACAGAACTTTAAAAGTGGACATATCCAGGGAACCGTAATCTTATCTCCATATATTTGAGGAAGATCTGATGCTGGGGAAGTACAGTGTTGAAAAGATTTCATATATACGTAAACTCTACAATAGCTTAGGAGTCGTGTTACACAGCCTCAGCCATGCATGTTTAGTTCCTGTGGAACAGTACACCTGAATAGTACATACAAGGCGGCAGTCCCCTAACTGGCTAATATAGTTCTATCACTTCTTTTCCATGTCACACAAATTAAAACACAGATAAACATTAATATGCACACACATGCTTTTGTCTGTTTGTGTAAGTCTCAGTAGTCAAATACAATATAATCCCAGAAAAATCAACTTTTGAAATGTGAATTTCTTGGTTTTTCACAAGCGTATCAGACCTGGCAGTTTCTAATATGTATATCATCCTATAGCCACAATGCCACAAGGAGTGACAGTGTAGTCACACCCTAAAGCATTCTCTTTATGCTCTTTTTGACTGTTGGGACCATTAAATAAGACTTGAATCCACAAACTTCTGTAAGGTCAGACTTAATGCAGTCAAAAGGTGATGCACCTGTTGGCCACTAAAATGAATCTATGTTCATAAGTGTTAATTATTAATTATTAAACATCATGCCATTGTCAAAAGAAACCCAAGAACAGATGAGAAACAAAGTAATTGACATCTATCAGTCTGGAAAGGGTGTCAAAGCCACTGCTAAGGCTTTGGGACTCCAGTGAACCACAGTGAGAGCCATTATTCACAAATGAAGAAGACTTGGAACAGCGGTGACATTTCCCAGGAGTGACCACGGACTCATCCAGGAGGTCACAAAAGCACCCAGAACAACAAAACTACAGGTGTGACTTGTCTCAGTTAAGGTCAGCCTTCATGATCCAACAATAAGAAAGAGACTGTGCAAAAATAGCATCGATGAGAGAGTACCAAGGAGAAAACCACTGCCGACCAAAAAGAGCACAAAGGCTCGTTTCACTTTTGCCAAAAACATCTTGATGATCCCCGAGACTTTAGGAAAACATTCTGTGGACTGACGGGACAAAAGCGGGACTTTTTGGATGGTTAAAGTTACCTGCTTTACTGGCAGCATCTCTCATCTCATGGGAGCTCATGGTACCAGATTTGTCTGTGTCATGACTCTTGAAGATCTCCTGTATGAGCCAAGAAGCCATGCCTTGCGTTAACATATACACAGATGTGTTCAAGGATAAGCAGCATGGATTTGAAACTATTTAAATCTCACCAAGTATTTTTGGATTTTCTTCCAAATCAACTGGAATTCCATCAGTCCCAACTTCCCACTTTCATCTTTCTGGACAATGTCAAGGTTACTATGAAGCTCACCATCAGTTATTTATGTACTTTAACTTCCAGATTATACGATTACTTAAACCTAAAAAAAATTGCAGTCGACTCCTTAATAGGATACATCCAGCAGACTGACCATAAGGCGACCTGTCTCAAGGCTGAATCCATCAGTTTTAATGTCAGACCCTGCAGGAAAATGACAACATATTTCTCACTCCAACTATTAATTCATAAAAAAAAAAGAGTGCTTTAAACTTTTGTTGTACTCACGCTGAGAAACTGCATTGTTTAAAATTTTGATCAGTTCAAAGGCGGACACCTCCGTGTTCTGTTTGAAAAGTGGCAGTCATTAACTTCAGAGCCAAATAACAGTAATAAAAGGTTCTTATGTCCCTCAACATACATTTCCAGCCAGCTGCTTGAAGAGTTGCTTCAATTGAGGATCTACATCCTTTTCAGATACCTTGTCCTGTGAGAGAAAAACAGAGAAGATAAAAACAACGAACTGATCAATTTGGACCATGAATGTTAAGCATTTAAGTTTCAGGATGGCATATATGCTTCAGTTTCAGATGTAACGAAGAAAGAAAAGTAAGTCTCAAAAAAGCAGTTTTATTTTATGCACGAACAGCTGTCAGGTGTCACATTATTACCTCCTTTATCTTAGCATCAATTTTCTGCTCCAGTCGTCTGAGGAAAGAGAAACACACCTTTAGCACAGTCTTTCTGATTAAAAAGCTTACTTTTTTAGCTTTAGCTTTGCTTTTCAACTTCAGTGGCAGTAGAAAGTAAAGTGCTGAAATCTGAGGAATTATTCTGCTTGTCACATTACAGATACCTGGTTGCAGCCTCTTTTTCTGTGAACACCCTGAGAATGAAGCTGCCGTTCTTGTGGGGATGGAAGGTTGAGGGAATTATGGCATATTCTCCCGGTGGGAGATTGAAGCGGCCACACACTTCCCGTGTGTTGATGAAATTGGGGCTCATGGCTACATGTTTCTGACGCAGCAGGACGTCAGGCCCAAGGCGGACATTTTTGCAACCTTTGTACTGAACAGATACAGAAAGTCAGGCTCCTCTCAATGCAATCAGTCGAGCTATGTTTGTGATTCTTGTGATTTCCACTTTCTTTTTCAAATTTCAGCTTAAAAAAGAAGGAAAGAGTTAAAGGAAAGTAGACATACAAACCTCATCTGGAACCTGCAAGAAAGGAAACAAATATATCTTAGAAAATTTGTCAGCTGTCAAAAAAAGTATGTGATTTTATGAGCAATATGAAATGAAGCTAAGGTACCTTATAAATGGCAAAACCGATTGTCTCGAGGTTGGGGTCAACCTTCATCAGCCGTCGTCCATCCTTTTGCATCAACCCCACCAGAAAGGTGCATCCGTGCTTCCCATCCAAAGGATTATCATCCACATCCTCTAGACGCAACAGGAACTGAGGATTGGATGGGAATGTGGCTGGACAGCAAGTCAAAATAATAATAATTTTTATAATCTGGACCATGAAAGGAGTTCTTATTCAGACATACAAGGTTTTTGATTTCATTCTAACCTGTGTGATTCCGGCAGCCGCCAGCAGTGGAGCCGACCCTCCACATCCCTTCAAACTGGCAGTAGTTCCAGTGACCCACATCATCACTAGTGAGTGTATCTGGGGTCAAATTACAGATCTCCAGCTTGGAGAAATTCCTGATGAAGTCTGAGTAGGACATCCTGAGAAGAACAATTTCTCCTTAAGATAATATTCGGATCATTTTTTAAAGCATGTGTCTTAATGTTAAAGGTACTTTTTGTCCAAAACCTCTGCACGATTTAAGGAAACCACAAGGTGGCAGCATTTTATCGGAAAGTAGTTGACCAGCTTGAACAGGATTACAGTTTTAAAATATTTTTCTTTCTATGTTGTTGTTCAAAGTGGTATTACATACAGTCCAGCTTTAACTCAACTTGAGATGATGTCTTTTGCAACATAATACCTGGATGGTTTGTCATTCTTTTGATCGTTTTGGCTTGTTTTAGAAACTTTTACACGATTCTTCAATGAAGGCTTTTTTAAAGCAGTTTTGATCATAAAGAGCTTTTTGATATTATTCTATTATCATAAAATTGTAATTTTCAGTCAGTATAATGTAGAAGCATGTAGAATTACCAGAACTCTCCATCTTCAGCCACATTGTTTAACTTCAACTTCTCATCTTCAGTGACATGGCTCCATTCACTGGATCTAATTTTGATATTAGGAAGAATCCTAGTATTAATAAATAGTAGCTAATGATCCATCCATCCATCCAACCAAGCATCCATCCATGCCACTTATCCAGCTCTAACTTATTCCTGGTGCACAGAGGTGTTCCCAGGCCAACTGAGAGATATAATATCTCAAGGTTGCCTTGTGTCTGCCAGAAACATCTCACCTAAGAAGCATCTAGGTGGGATCCAAATCACATGTCCCGAACCACCGCCACTGACTTCCATCAATGTAGAGAACCAGTGGCTATATTCTGAGCTCCTCACACAACCTTTATATGTACAAAATATAAATATTCACCCATCACTCCAAGGGCCTGTCCATTCCACCTCACCCCACGGGTTCCTGATGCGAACCAACTGCACTTGTTGCCCTTTAAAATTAGCCTTGAAGAATAAAGCACATTTAATAGGAATCCAATGTAGTGCACGCTTTTTTTTTTGTTTTCTTTTTTAATTTGAATACCAGTTCACAGTCTATATAATCCGCGTACCTCCTCTGCACCGGTGAGAGAGTATGCATGTCCTTTTACAAGCTTTAGAGATGTAACTGCCTCTGACTCATAGGCACTGGTGATCTGAAAACAGCGAAATTTAAATCCAGTGTGATAATGTCTATCAGACTGATGTCATGCTTATGTGCAAACTGTAATGCAAATCATGATGCAAATAAGACTTACATCAATAGAGCAACCCATCAGTGAACCCAGGCTCAGGGCCCTCTGAATAATGTGAAAGAGATTTGCTGGAGCCTCTTTTAGGTTGTATGTTTCTGCAATTCCTCCGGTGAAATCCTCAAAACCCTCAATAGTGTTTCCTCCTGTCAAAGCCTCGTAGCTGCCATACACCCTGTCAGGCACAAAGGAACATGGGTAGTGTAAATGTATATGTGTACACATACACGCCATTATGATGAAGCAAAAAAATATATGAAGAGCTATCCATACTTAGCGTAGGCCTTCTCCAGCAGTGCGCTCCAAAACTCTGAGCCCTCCGCTGAGTGAACAAACAGCAGCTTTCCATCTTTGGTGGGCAAACGATCATCAACCACCACATCCACCCACTCACCAAACTGCCAGAACTGATAGAAAACATTGATAAGTGTGAGTGCTTTTTTATTAATGAACAAGATTTTGAGATCAAGTTTGTTGAACTGTTAACTTAGCACTGTTACCCGAGCTTCTGGTCGGTTCTTAGTGACAGGTTATACATGATCTGGTGAACGGACAGGTTCTTAAAACACTTTCCTAGTCTGTTTGCACACCCAAAGCACCCTAAACCTCTGAAAACATTAAATACACACTCGTCTTGTAAAAGTGCAAGGAGACTTTTTTCCTCGGGGGTGATTATTCTATCATCTAACTAGGCAGATAATAAGTAACTTCTCTAAATGCTTTCTCATACATTTTTACTGTATATGTGTGTATGTGTGTGTGTGTGGGGGGGGGGGTGTTAGCAAGCGCATCACCTGGACATGCCCTCAGGTTGTCAACACTGTCAACATTGTGACACGTAGTAAGCGCTGGGGCCTGTTAAAACTTATCCAAACACTAGTGCTGTGTGATATTGCAAAATTTGGTGCCGATCTGATAGCAAGTAAATACGGAGCCAGTATTTTTGATACTTTCAAATTAAAAAGGGAACTGTAGTGGTGATCTGCGTGCTGAGAGTTATGAGATGAATCATCATTAGTTTTCAAATTCTGAAGACATTTTAAGGACCACTAAATCTTTGTGATTTATACTAGTTAATTTTACAAATAGTAATCCACAAAACACAAACAATTTTTTTAGACACTGAATGTAAATGTGCTTGTTTCACAAGGTCTTTGGCTCAACCTCTGTTGTTTAAATAGGCTATAAATAACATATACAGTCAGCACAAAAAGGTTCAGACATGTTTAATAGTGTATGTCTAAGGTATATTTTTTTCATAGCCAAAAGTAAATCATAATTTATTTGACACCATACAGTTGGCTATAAACTGAACTAAGAGGATATAAACAGTATTGATCCTAGTATCAATCTGATACCAATACCAGCATTTGTATCGATGCAGTCACATCTGGACTGATCTTCCCTTCAGTAGTTGGCAGAGGTGGGAATAAGCACTTTGGTCAAAAAAGTTAACTGAAGTGCTTTGAATGACAGTACAAATCTGTTTGAACTGCCACAAGGTACCGCAGAGTGTAATCTAATTAGTATTATATGTATGTCACTTCTTACCAAAAGTGTAATTTTATTTAGAATTTATTAACAAAACCAGATAAGAAAATTAGCAAGTGGAGCAAAAGTTTCCTGACCTGAAAGTGAAATATCCCAGCATAACCTTCAGTAAAGCTTTGGTCAGGAGGCACCACACGAGCCAGAATGTCCTGGTTCAAAGTCAGAGAAGCTATGGCAGCTAAGAGCCAGCAGTCACCTGCACGGTAAGGACAGATATATGACTACATGCCCTGAGGTCATGGGCAGCATGTGCTGGTCTCAACAGCGTAGCAGCTTTGCAACCAACAAACAACCATTGCAGAATATGTGGGTGCTACTCACAAATGTCTAAAAAACACAGCTCACCTCATTATTGAGCTGTCATCACTTACCCAGAGTTCCCTGCCGAATGTCCGTCCTTGTAGCACCGTCATCAATGAACTGAGGGTTGGAACAAAGCTCCTGCAATGAAAGCAAAACATCCTTCAGTAATGGGAAGTACAGTATAATTAGATTAATGAATAAAATAATGAAAATCTTGTAAATATGATATGTTTGTGTTAAAAATGATTGTTTGCTTTGTTGGCCTCTTACCGTTGGCCTCTTCCAAACGATGCCCTTAGTCTTTGATGAGTATGGTCCCAGCTGGTTGTAGCCCAGTGATTTAGGCTCAGGAGGAAAGCGATCGTCCTGAAACAGGTGGCCGGTCTCCAGACACTGCTGCCGCAGAGCCTCATAATCTTGCTTGTAGAATTTCACTGCCTGTGCGTTGGTGCCAATGCCCAATTCCCTGTCTTGCTGACGGGCCAGTCGACTTGCTGTAGATGTCATCGTCACAAGAATCCGGTCGCAGTAAATGTCCTTCTTTGTCCTTTCTTTCAGGCTTCACTGATGAACAAATCTTTCGCCAGGTGAACACAATCCGAAGTACCTTTGTGTCAGCCTTCTTTATAGCTCTCTCAGGTTCTTGGAACACGGGGTCAGGTGACAAATAGGGTGGGGCTGCTAGGACAGGTGAGGCAAACAGCAGCCAACAGCAGCTCTAAGCAAATCTGCACTAATATGGCAGTGACCACAACTGAAAGACAAATACGGACTACACCCAAGAGACATTCTTATCCTACATTTTAATCTCATCTGTATGTATGGTGGAGATAGGTATGCCTCCCACTTTAAATTTGGACTTTTACACATTCTGTAATAATCTATAGAAGTACCATAACCCAAAAAATAGAGATGTTTTCTCTCCAAGCGTGATTACATGTGGTAACTATAGTTAAGAGTTGTGAAAGGGACTCTTAAAAACATATAGAATGAAGCAACCATCAAACTGAGCTTGAAAACAACTGGGATCTAAATGACACTGCAACACTAAGCCTGGTTGATGCACAGATCCAATTGCGTGTAAACATATACTCTTATTCATCACATCCTCCATGCAGAGCACAGCAAAGTTAAGCTTCAGTCAAACACTTCCTGAAGTCAGTTTGATCAGGAGTTACACTGACTGCAAGCTGTTGGCACGAGTTGTTGTTGTTGTTTTTTTCTCTTTTAACAGAACATGATTCATGTGCGAAAGGCAGGAAAACAGACACCTGAATACATACGACTTCTTTTAAGAGACGATTTCCATCTTAAATCTTATCCAACACTGGAGCAAAAGCAGCTCATGAACGTTGCATCATAAACCCCTAACCGCTGTGTTTACACTGTCTTGTTTATAAACATAACATGGAAAATGAGCGTCAAAAACAAGCATAGCCTTCAGACATAATAATTCATTATTATTTACCACAGGGTGGGACTGCACTGAGCTCCCTGTTGCAGCTACTTTGAACCAAAAGTTTTGCATGAGAGACAAAAACAGGAAGAAGGCACAATACAGATTTCCAGGGGCGGACTCAAAAACAGGACATTAATCACATGATGTCTGTTACCTTTGACAAACAGACTTCACCTGCTGTCTTTGTGTCAGCAAAATGTAATGTTGATCTTACTGCAACATTGCTTTACCAGAACACAACAAACCAACACTCTTACAGCTAAATAAATCGAATCCATCTATAAGTACAACAGTTCTTGTGTGTTTATGACATGTTGTTTTAGTTCTCTGCAAAGGCCTCGGCCGATTCACAGACTTGAACTGCAATATTAGCTTTTTTGGCCACTTGGAGGCACTGTGATAGTCGCGTATTTTTAACTTCTGTTAAAAACAGGCCAGTTCAAATACCTGAACCTGAACAAAGGATGAGATCATATTTACACCAGCTATATTTGTACCTTAATCTTTGTAGTCATTTATAACACTTTATCTCCCTGGTAATAATTATTTGGTGTTATCAAGCTTATGATTAACCTTTATAGCGATGATATTAAACTCTCACAAATGTAGTTTTGCTTTCGGTCCTATAAACACCTTTTGAATATAAACACGAGAACTGAAGACAGAATCATTTATGATTGCATTTACACATTGTTTGTATTTCGGTGTTTCTTTAGCTCGCACTTAAAGAGTGCGGTTCAGCTATTATTGGGTATTTAATATTTGGTTACTATTTGGTTAATATTTGGTTACTATTTGGTTAATATTTGGTTACCTTTTTCAGAAAAGCATGATTGTTATCAGTGCTTATCTTAACCCAAGATAAGCACTGATGTAATGATCAAAATAAACTCTTCATTGTTAGAAAGACAACCTGAAGTCAGTGCAGGGCAGAGGGTTATGTACTGTAAGCATATGAGACAATGTGCCCTAAAAAATGACAACTACAGAAACTGACTAAAGAGACTTGAGAGCTCTGACTTGACTGCAGTTCATTTATCATGCTTCTCCTGCGCTGGCACTGCGTTTAGGATAATTGCCATACGAAGTCACTGTTAATCAGATGCTTTCCAGATGGTATTCCATGGTGGATCAAAATCTGATGGCACTTTTTGTGTTCATAATCTCCAACATTACTGGCAGAAAAATATCCGAAAACAATGACAGAGCCGCAGATGGCTGCAGAGGCTCTCTGTTGCAACCTCTCCTGAACCTTGTCTGTACATGTCAATCAAAAGTTGAACCAGAAACTCCAAATTTTGGATTCATCACTCCATTCTTAATGGTTTTTAGTCCGGTTCTTGTGTAATTTGTCATATCTCAGCCTCTGTCTCCGTTTCCTTTCTTTTTTCTTGACAGGAAAAACTTAATTTTCTGATAAAACTTCAGAAAACAGATGGTTTAACTGAAGGGCCAGATGAATCCTGCCTCAGGTCTTTGATTAACCTTTTCCTATTTCTTAAAGAGATGACTTTCAGATACTGTTCTTCTCCCAAGGATAGTTTTTAGGCCTGCCACTTCTACTTTTGCCCTCAGGTTGTCAGGACCCACCTCACACTGTGCCAATATACCAGGTTTTAGGCTAATAGCTCAAAATAGTCAGGTACAATAATCAAGAAGATTTCTATTTAGGCCTAAATTTGACGGTGTTATACAGTATTACAGAATAATGTTGCAGTCAGTTGTAATTTCAGCCTTTCATATTTTCATAGCGTGATATTGACCAATGTAAGTGTTTTGTTCATGGTTAACTGCCATCTTTAGCGCCTCCAGCGGCAGTGTGTGGTGGGTGTGAGCGGTGGCCCCTCCTCCTGTAGGGGCGTGGGCGGTGCAGCAGTGTGGACGGTGCAGAGGGGTTGGACCTTGGCCTGGACCTGCGATCCAACGGAACCAGTGTCTCCACCAGATTTATACAGTTTACTACTGTATCCAGTTCATTTGCAAGGAGCTGGAAATTAGCGTGAAAGCGGCGGTGAGTGTCGTTTTGTGCGTTTTATTTCTTTGTTATTTGGAGAGCTTGAAGTTAACGGTGCCTTGTGAAGTGCAGGCCACAGTGCGGTTTGTTTGATTTGATTTAATGCATGCTTTATCTCTCGCAAGAGTCAAGACAAATAACAGCCGTCTAATTCTGAGATCACAGATTTAATTCAGCTGCGTTATCCAGGGTTAAATGAGAGTGTGAATGTGCTCTGCTGTTACCAGAAATCTTTAAAGCGGGTGCGCGTAAAGACAGGCCTGCAGCACACTTCTGAACAGGTGCTCTAAACCATTTGTGTAATGACATAATGTCACTTTTAAGTCTGGGGCCTGTGAAATCACAAATGAACTGAAGGAGCAAACGTGCATTACTCAGACACTAATACTGCTCCTCTGTTTTTTGTTTTTATTTTTTTATTGACAGACTGTTGTTTTTTGTTAGGGTGCTGCTGAAGTCCTATTGATTACTTTATTTGGAGGAAATAAAAAGATCCTTGTGATCAGCAGTCTTTGAAAGAGCAGAGAGGAATTCCCGCAGCTCAATGGGGAGTGGGGCCTCAGAGCGGGGGCACGATGGCCCTTTAAACAATGTTCCTGTCTGCGGGTTGTTTTTACCAAAAGCATAGCCTGTTTTTGCACACCAGCTCATTCTCCAACCTAACCATTTTTCTCACGAATGTCCTGGCCCCCTCACCACTGCAGCTCCAGCCCAGTTTACCCTTCCAACTTTCAGCGCCCAGATTATTTACCTAACTTGGCTCATTTGGATTCCTTTTGAGGCAAGTAGAGAGCCAAAGGATCTAGTCAGCACTGATTCATGAGGTACCAAATTCAAGTCTAAGGGAAGTTTACGTCTTTTGAACTCATGATTTCCTTGCATAGGTTTTTTTCTTTTCCTTGAAGATTTGAATATAGCCTGGAAAATAAGACACCCCCTCCCCCCCAATCAATTTTAAACTCTGCATTTACCTTGTATTGTGTATCTGATTTAAGAAAAAAAAAAAGCAGCTTATGTGAATGACCTTTCTCTCTGTTTTTGTCTGATTCCCCCTCTCAGCTTGCAAATACAGACAAGGTATCACATTTCTTCTTTTGCTGCTCTGGGTTCAGGGTGGTGATTCTTATAACACAGTTACCCATAGTCACTATTCTTTGTTAATGCCATCACTTATCATTTGGTTTTCATGATAATACAAAATGAACTTGGAGCTAAACTAAGAATGAAAAAACTGAGTTATGACAGGTTTTACCAGGGAAACTCGCAGGATTTGCTTTCTGTGGGGCCGTAACCTGGAATGAGGAAATACTGAGGTCATAAATCTGGTCACTTTGCACCTCACTACACTCAGAAAAACAATTCTTAAACATTTTGAAAAATTTTGAAAAAATGCATTTTATTAAGTGAAGGAATTGTTATTTTTTTGCATATGAAATGTAAAAAAAAATCTGAAATGCCTATTTTTTTAAGTTGTTTACATTACCTATAAGGGACAATAATACTAATAATAAATGACTTGACAGACCTCAGTGTTCTCAGAGCCTACAGCCTTCACTTTTATGCTAGATGCAAGCTAACATCATAATGCTGAATTTCTGTGTCACAAAGGGTTCCCAGCTAGCTGAATGCAGGTTTTGATTGCTGTATTATAACTCTTAGACATGAGTGTGTCACAGATTAGCTTGCTGCTATTTATAGATGACACCGTGCATACCCAACCACCAACTCTGTATTTTTATCTTGCACCAGCATGTATTCAGTTGGAGGGATATCTGCAAGCATATATGCCAACAGGCTCCGGGCGGAAGGGATGGGTTCCAAGGACCAAGCTGTGCACTTTGCGGGCCAGGATTACGAGGCACTGAAGCAGGAATGTCTGGAGTCAGGCTGCCTGTTTGAAGACCCCTATTTCCCTGCCGAGCCTCCATCTCTGGGCTTTAAGGAACTTGCCCCCTATTCCTCTAAAACAAAGGATGTGGAGTGGATGAGGCCCACGGTGAGCTAACCGAGAGGATGCACAGGCACCGTAGTCTGTAGTCTTATATGAGAGTCTGAAATTAAAAAATAACATTTATTTTGCAGACATTTATATAAAGACAATTAAAAGTTTATTGCTTTTGGCCCATCTCATATGATATTTCACAACTTGTGTGCTGTTTTGTCTGTCGCTGGACATGACTGGACCTGCCAGCAAACATATCGATGGCAGTTTCTCATTTCATGTCTGCCAGCTCAGACAGAATAAGACAAGTAGAGACAGGGACTTCTCTGACCACAGCAGCTGTTGGCATGTAACATTCTCTGACCGCTCCCTCCCCGGGACATTTGTTTACAGTGCAGGAAGTTGGCACATAAATGATATGATGCGTCAAACATTATAGTCATGATAACGAGAAAACACACCCTCTTTTCTAAGGTTTTACATATCAGGACATAAACATTATCTAGTCCTCTCCAGTTCTTGGAATTAAATAAATACATCCTCACATGAACAGCAACACGCAATGCGTTACACAATGTTATTCTTCAGTAAAGATGACGCCGTTACGGAGAAACAGTGTTTGAAAAACTAAGCACTGCCCATGATTCATTAGCTTGTAGTGCCACCTTTAGGAGCAATAACATTTTGCTTTCTTTATGACTTTATTAGTTTCATATCACTGAGGAGGAATTTTGTCCCACTTTCCTTTATGGCAGTGCTTCAGTTCATTGCTGGTATTTGTTTATGCACAGCTTTTTAAGGACCGACCACAGCATTTTAGTCAGGTTGAGGTCTGGACGTTTGCTGCTGTGCTTGGGATCATTGTCCTGTTGCTGGATCGAGTTTGGGCCAGGCATTAACAGTCAGACAGATAGCTTCATGTCCCGCAGCTCCAAAACAAACCCAAATCATCACTCCTCCACCACCGTGCTTGACAGTTGCTACAAAGTGTTTGTGCCGATATGCTGTGTTTGGGTTTGTGCATCAAGACCAAACATCTCCCCTTTGGTCTCATCTGTCCAAAGAATATTGTTTCAAAGTTTTGTGATTTGTTCAAATGCAACTTTGCAATTTTAAGCCATGCTGACACGTCCTTTGTTTTGTTTTTTCGGAGAAGAGACTTTCCTCTGGCCACCCTTCCAAATAAGCCACACTTTTTCAGTCTTTTGCCAATTGTGCTGTTATGAACGTTAACATTTTACATGCTAACTGAGGTCAGTAGAGTTTGTAGCTCTTGGGGTTTTTTGTTTTTGCAGTTTAACTTGCATGATTTGACATTGGGGTGAATTTGGCGAGATTTCCTCTCCTGGGAAGATTGGTGACTGCCTTGAATGTTTGCCACTTGAGAGTAATATTTCTCACTGTTGAATGATGCCCTACATTTCATTTGGAAATGGCCTTCTAACACTTCCCAGATTGACAAACAGCACCTGTATCTTTCTTGCTTAGCATTATCTTTAACACACTTGCTTCAGTGAAGCAGTAAGGGTTTTCCACAGTCAACTTCTGTGTTGTTCTCAGACATGCTAAAGGCTGTATTGTTTTTATTATGTCCCAATACATAAAAACCTCAGAATTTAAAGAGGGTGTGCTTTCTTTATACAATGACTGTAGATTAAAAAATGTTCAAATCTTTGACTGTTTGATTTTTGATTTCCAAAAATATTTCTCAGAACAACTTATTTTCTTTTTTTCTCCATAGGAACTAACACAAGACCCTCAGTTCATCGTTGGTGGTGCAACCAGAACAGACATCTGTCAGGGAGCACTGGGTGAGTCATTAATGCTGAATCTGCCATGAAAACCAGGACGCCACAGATGGATGGAGGTTCCTAAAGCTTTTTTTTTTTTTTTTTAAATTGCAGGTGACTGCTGGCTCTTAGCAGCCATTGCTTCTCTCACGCTGAATGAGAAGCTTCTTCATCGGGTTGTCCCACACGGTCAGTCCTTCCAAGACGACTATGCAGGAATCTTCCACTTTCAGGTAATTTCACATCATCTTCTACAAACTCTCTTTGCAAGCACTTCATTTGGATGGAGTTCTTGATTATTGCTCTGTGTTGCAGTTCTGGCAGTTTGGCGACTGGGTAGATGTCGTGATTGATGACAGGTTGCCAGTAAAGGATGGGGAGCTAATGTTTGTCCATTCAGCTGAGGGTAATGAATTCTGGAGTGCACTCCTGGAGAAAGCTTATGCTAAGTAGGTGTCTGCCCGCTACATCGCTTAGCATTTAACAGCAAGCCATAATCTGAAGAGCTGTTGTGTACGGCAATCAATGTGAAGTGTGTTCTTGATGTGCTATCAGGCTGAATGGCTCCTATGAGGCTTTGTCTGGAGGGAGCACCACTGAAGGGTTTGAGGACTTCACTGGTGGTGTGTCTGAGATGTATGAGCTCCGCCGAGCTCCAAGAGATCTCTACAGGATAATTGGCAAAGCGCTGGAGAGAGGCTCCCTGCTGGGCTGCTCCATCGATGTAAGTGCTGAACACATTTTATTAAAAGCACCCCTGTTTCTTTCCATGCTAAAAGGCTCATACTGAGATGCACTAATCATGTTTTATATAAATACAGATCACCAGTGCCTTTGACATGGAGGCTGTTACATTCAAGAAGCTTGTGAAAGGCCACGCCTACTCAGTCACTGGGCTGAAGGAGGTCTGTTTGCTGTTGTTTGCTGGATTGGGCATCGTTTTTAGTCTCTGCCTGACCGTGAAAGTTGTGGTTTTAATTTTTCTGTCATTCTGCTGTTATGTAGGTTAATTTCCATGGCAACACCGAACGCCTCATCCGAATACGTAACCCTTGGGGCCAGGTGGAGTGGACTGGTGCATGGAGTGACAAGTGAGTGTGTTCAAATATGAGTAATATTAATAATGATAATAATCTTGATTTCTTAGTTCTTTGTATATTTATTACACTTACATGTTTTGGATCAAACACTTTGTTGTATTAGACAAAGATAATCTGAGAAAATACAAAATCCAGTTTTAAATTATGATTTCATTTATGGAAACTGAAACTTTGTCATTCAAACTTACCTGACCTTGTGTAAAAAGGTAATTGCCCCTTAAACTGTAACTGGTTGTGCTGACCTTGGCAGCAATAATTACAATCAGGCCTTTGGGATAACTGGCAATGAGTCTTTCACATTACTGCGAAGGATTTTGGCCCACTCTACTTTGCATGACTGCTTTAATTCAGGCATGTTGGAGTGTTTTTGCGCATAAACACCCTGTTTAAGGTCATGCCAAAGCATCTCACTCTGATTCAAAGTCCAGACATTGAATAGGCCACTCCACTTTGTTTTCTGTTAGCCATTCAGAGGTGTTTCAGATTGCTGTCCTGGTGCATAATCCAAGTATGCTTGATTTTTAGAGCATGAACTGATGGCCACACATTCTCAGTTAGAGCAGAATTCATGGTTCTATCATTTACAGCGAGTCTATTTGGTCTCTCGATTCAGCAGGTTTGGCAGCAAACAGGCCGGTGTGTGGCTAATGAAATTGAACTCAGCTTTCCAAAAAAAGTGGATAATCACAATTAATTCACGATTTAACAAGGAGGGCAATTTTTCACAAAGGACCAGGCAGCATTTTTTCTTTTAATGGACGAAATCATGATTTGAAAATGGCATTTTGTTTTAACTTAGTTTGATCTGAAACATGTAAGCATGACAGATATTTAAAAGAAATAACAAATCAGGAAGGGTCAAATACAGTGCACCATCTTCACTAATTGTTCTCGCCTGCTTTTCTTGTCATTTGTAGTTCTCCTGAATGGGATCAGATCGACCCTTCTGAACGAGAAGACTTGCATCTGCAGATGGAAGATGGCGAGTTTTGGTACTAGATGATTTTAAAGAAACAGACAGATATTTTTGCCTGGATGAGAATATTGTGTCTTTGTCTTAACAATAAGCTACAACAAGGCTTTTAGCAAAAACTCAGCATAAACAATCAAAGTTTAAGAGTAAACACTAAACTGACTCTGACCATAGATAGAAAATCTTTGCCTTTAAATCCATTTTGTAAAGATATAAATGTGATTTTATTCCATCCAAAAACAACTTAAAAGCAGTGACTTGCTGCTGGAGTGTTATCTTGTAAAAAAAACCCAGCTGGTTTGTTTGTACAGCTGTAATTACGAGTATAATGTGCTGTTAATTATTTCCTTCTGATCTATTATAGTGCTAGGCTTACTGTTTCCCAGCTTCAGGTTTATCATTAACACACAGATATGAGAGTGCTGCAAATTTGATCATCAAACTCTTATAGTGAGTGAAAAAGCACAGTGTTGAACTAGCTGTTTAAGGAAAGCTACAACTACATCTTCCAGGATGTCCTTCAGTGATTTCATCAGGCAGTTTTCTCGACTAGAGATCTGCAACTTGACTCCAGATGCTCTGAGTGACGACAGCCTGAGCCACTGGAACACCATCAAGTTCTACGGCACGTGGAGGAGAGGGAGCACCGCTGCAGGAACCATCCCAGTGAGTCCTAACTGTGTATACCCCACAAACATGACTTTTACAATCAAGTGTACACAGTTTCCGCAGGTGAGTGACTGTTGGACCATGAAGCAGGCTAACATAAATGTCCCGTCTGTGCAGACACGTTTTGGATCAACCCTCAGTATAAGATCACGCTGCTGGAGGAGGACGACGACCCAGAGGACGATGAGGTGGCGTGCAGTTTTTTAGTAGCCCTCATGCAGAAAGACCGGCGCAGATATCGACGTCAAGGTCAAGACATGCACACCATTGGCTTTGCTCTGTATGAGGTGCGAACAGAGAAAATCTGTATTGTCCCTTTGCCTTGTTTGTATGTTTAAAAGGATCCTCATGCTCATTCCTTAAACTCTTTCCCCTGTTTTTGCAGATTCCAGAAGAGGTAAGCAGAGCATCACTTTACTACTTTTTAAAAAAAATTCATTACCATTACTCTTAGTGTAATGTGAACCATGTGTGTCTGTGATTACAGTAAATGGAGCTAAAAGCCTGCATATGTATTTGAACCAGTGTTCTGCTTGCTGCTGCCTTTAGTACAGAGGCTGCCAAAATGTCCATTTGAAGAAGAATTTCTTTTTGAGCCATTCCTCCTGTGCTCGCTCGGAAACCTTCATCAACCTCCGGGAGGTGAGCACACGGCTCCGTCTGCCTCCAGGAGAGTACCTCATCGTTCCCTCCACCTTTGAGGCCGGTAAAGAGGCCGACTTTGTCCTAAGGGTGTTCACTGAGAAGCAGTCAGAGACCGAGTATGTTTACGCTTGTATTTTGTTATTTATTTTCACCCATTACAATGTGTGGAAAAGGAGGCCTTGTACCAATAGAGTTTGTCTGTTGCAGAGAGCTGGATGATGAAGTCTCTGCCGATTTGGGAGAGGATGTACGTATACATCAGTTGGAAATTTTAAATTATTACACGTATTGCAAGAATGCTAAGGCTTTTTGATTTTACACCCTGTACCTACCATGGTTTGCTTTCCTACAGGAAGAAATAACTGAAGATGACATTGATGACTCTTTTAAGGCCATGTTTGCTCAACTTGCAGGAGAGGTAGGTTTTGAAAAAATCTCTCTTACTGCTTAGCATCTTTTCACCTACATACTACTTTTATATAATTATCTGATAAAACACCATATGTAGTGGTAATAGTTGCGTTTGCAGTATTCATGATAGGAACAAAGCCAGTAAAGTTGCTCTTAGTTGCAAAGTTTAGTTGTCCTTCATTGTTTTGCAGGACATGGAGATTTCTATTCATGAGCTGAGGACTATTCTAAACAGAGTCGTCGCCCGGCGTGAGTGTTCTCTTTATTTTGGGTGCAATTCACATATTACTAATACATCTCCCATTACTGTATTAGATTCCACTGTAGTGCCCATTCCCTTTAACTGTGTGTCTTTTTTTAGCCAGATGGTTTGAAGAAGGTCTTTTTTTTTTTTTTTTTTTGTCATTTCAGACAAAGACCTGAAGACCGATGGCTTCAGTATGGAGTCTTGTAGGACCATGGTGAACCTGATGGATGTATCCTCTGGTGTTATCACACCTAAATCTTACAAAACTGACTATTTTAGGCATTAAATTGTGCCTTTAGCATGTGATTTGTTTGGCCCCTTGACAAAATGTTTCCTAGAAAGATGGTAGTGCTCGTTTAGGACTTGTGGAGTTTCAGATCCTCTGGAACAAGATCCGAAAGTGGCTGGTAAGAGCGATTAAAACAGGAACGTTATACTTAGATTGTCTGTATTTCTATTTATGTTACCGTCTCCTTCTCTCAGGTCGTTTTCAGACAATTCGACCTCGACAAGTCAGGGGCCATGAGCTCATATGAGATGCGAATTGCTGTGGAAGCAGCAGGTATAATTTTTCATATCAAAGCATCATATTGACACAGCTACACACTGGCTTGCCTGCTTGTTAAACCAAGTATAGGTTAACAGCCAATCACATGGCGTCTCTGAGGTTTACAGAGAATGGTCAGAAACAGAAAAAAATATCCAGTGAGCAGAAGTTCTTTGACCAAAATCTCTGATGAATTGTTTCAAGCATTTTGACTCTGTGCTATTAAGAACTAAAGCAACTCTGAAGGCAAAAGCAGATCCAACCTGGCAGTAGCAAGGCATACCTAATTATGCTATAAAGTAGTCTGCAGAGGGACGTAACACTGACCACTAAGTGAATACTAACCCGTTTTAAACTCTATGTAGGTTTCAAGCTGAATAATCGACTCCACCAGATTCTGGTGGCCCGGTATGCAGAGAATGAGATGATTGACTTTGACAGCTTCATATGCTGCTTGGTTAAGCTTGAAGCCATGTTTAGTAAGTAATGTTGACAGACACATTAGAAATAAAAGCAGCATAGTGGCACCATATTTCATTATTAATGCAGTGGCAATAAATGATGAAAACTTTGAATTAATAGGGTCTTTCCGAAAATTTGACGAGGCAGGATCAGGAGAGGCAGAGATGACCCTGACAGAGGTGAGTGCTGTTTTAAAAAGAAAATGTATCCAGTATCCTTTTGTCAAACTTTTCTGTTTGTCTAACTTTGTTACCTTGCTAGTGGCTTTATCTGACCATGTGTGGTTGAAGAGAACCTTCTGTTAAGGTGTATCGAGTAAGGGCACAGTGCCTGCAGACTGCCGTGAAGCTGGAGCTATGAAGACCCTTTCGCCCTAGAAACCTTCAGATCCTTTTACACATCCCACCTCAGCTTAAATAAAAGTTGCAAAATAGCTGTGTAACAGAAAACCAAAGTCCAGCAAAGCCAACGTGGTGCATCCTGGACATATTTTAGGATCTATGCAAAGCTACAGCATGTAGCCGTCACCATATGATATAAATGTGTCATCTTTATTTACAGAGCATGGCCATGTGCATGTAGAAAATCACTAGCTGCAATGTTTACTGCGAGTTGGTTTTACATGTTTTAATTTTGATGTCACTCTCTGCTGACAATTTCACTCTTTGAAGTCTGTCTGAGAATCTGTTTCTGTGCTATTTCTAAAAGTGCTTTAGTTTCTCAGTAATTGTGCATTCATTTGTTTAAATCTTGTTTTAGTTTGTGTTGAGTCAGCAGTTTCACTCTTACACCTGTAGGTGTCACTACGGAGCCAATCTGATGTCAGTGACAAACTTGAAACATTTAATATGTACTGAGTTGAACCTGTTTAACATGACGTTGATGAATTGAAGCCACTCACCTCTTAGGTTTTTTGTTTGTTTTTTTACTAAATTGCACTTGCATTATAGTTGAAGCTGCTTGAGAAGTTGCCTCACATTAAAAATGTATCCGTTCACTTTTAGTGACCTTTACAGGAATCACATGATACTGATGATTGCCTTATACACACAGAAAAAAAAAATCATGGTACGAACAACCAGTAAAATGTGCCAGTCATGTGTTACGAATGTATTTCGTGCCGTCAATAAATATTCAAAGGCTCATGATATTTTTCCATTGTTTCCACAACACAAGTTTGCCCCACATTCTCTTTGGCTACTGGACAAGAAGTGTCTATGCTTTAAAGGTAAAGCCTGTATTTATTGTAAGCTTTGGGATGCTTCTGTAAAAAAGACATGTTTATAAAGATTTGACCTAATTGCAGTACCAAGTTAAAAACCAAAAACAATTGCAATAACATCTGTTCGTTTAAAGTTTATTGAAGACAACTTGAGCACAAAATGTTCACATATTTGACACAGTTAGACAAATGAATTAGCAATTGCCAATACTTTAGAGTAATCTCCCTCTAGTTTACGTAGATGTGTGGGTACAGGGACTTTAATCCTTGTTCCTGTGGGGTTCCCATTGTCCTCAATGAGTACAACATTGTTAGAATCAAAGCGTGGAGCCATCCGCTCTCCAGGCATTTTGTGTCCAACGATAAGCGCCTTCTTCTTTTGTCCTTTAATGGCAAGTAACACTCTGTCACCAACTTTTCCTACGCCGTTCTTGGTGTAGACATGGATCACTCTCGGAGGACGGTGATATGGAGTATTTCCAAGAGAACTGTTGTCCACTACACGTACTCTTGTCATTTTTTGAATGGCTGCAGCAACAGCAGATACACTGACAAGACAAAGAGTATATTAGTCCTGTCCAACTTAAGGAGTTAAGTTCATTACTCATTACCAAGCATCACTGACCATGACAGTCACTTAGATCTCTCAGTCAGCAGGTATGCAAGTAATCCACTTTTCTACTAAAATATAAAGCTAAATATCATGTGATATTGTAAATTGAACAAGTTGCCTCTTATACTGCTCCATAAGCACTTAATAAAGAAATGATTCAGGGCTGGCTCATGGGGGTAATTTAGGACACAAACTGCACTGGATAACTGAATTAGAAAATTCAATTGTATAATAGGACATTGAGGCTGAGGGGCACGCCACTGCTGTAAAATGAAAGTGTTCAGCCTGTCCTATGAGACCAGCTCTTGCATATATTTCAGGAAAACTGTTTACATGTGACTTTAGAAGAATAGGGAAAAATACTCACACATGGAAGGACCTTCCCTTCAAATAATAAAAAACAAAAAACAAACAAACCTCACATCCTTTTTTCCCGCATGTCTGAAAATAATCAGCTCATAAAACCCAGCACTACAGCTTGACTACTAATGACTTTGGACATTCACTATTCAAAAGTTTATTCGGGTTTCCATCCACGTCTTAAACTTAGATTTACAGTAAATGCAGTTTAAATATATAAGAGTTTAAAAACAGCACTGCGGTGTCACATACGCACATTACGCAATATATTTAAAGCTGCAATAAAAATGCTACGTTTTCTGGTCAACTGGATTATTTTTGCTGAATTGGTTTCTTTAGATGGTCTAACAATGGACACAATACAACATTTCTAAGAATTTTACCTGAAATTCCTCTGACAATTTAGGGACGCCGTCTCCATGAGTAGCCCAGAAAGGGATCTTGAGAGCCAGGGAAGAGCCATAATTACAGCAAATACTATGTCCGCTGAAAAGAGAAATAGTGTGTAGTTAGCAGCTAGTAAGCTAAAGGCATTAGCTAACAATCACATGGAAGCCAGACTAAAGCTTATAACAGAGCCGAACACTTCTTGCTTTATAGTCTTTGCAACAAATACTATATCACATATAATAATTATAGAAAGAAGCTTTAAGTTTAAAACAAATGTCTCGCTAATCGTTACCTATATTTTAATTACGCCCCATGCCAATGTCAAAAGTATCGCGTCATCAGCAGGCGACCACCAACCGACCTTGCAGATATATGCGTTATCATGTTGTTGTTAAATAATTCTTATTGCACTTAAGAAAATATGTTTTTATTTATTTAGTTTTATACGTATTACTGCGAACCATTTCATTTCCGTACAGACAGTCCTCACAAAAAGGAAAAGGTTAAACACAAAAACGGAGCTTGTTTGTCATTTGATTTACGTCATAGAGAGGCGCCAGCGGAATTGTAGAAATAAAACAGAATAGAAGCTACACGGTGAAGCGCTCCCTTATGGAGACTATGCCTATGTGATCTACTTCTGCATAAGACACGCTCCAACCCGGGCTGCCTCCAGTGTAACTGGTTGGGTTAGCGATAGTTGTTTAACCGGCTCACAGACGGTGATAGTAACTTTTGTCTTAGTACTGACACTTCGACAAACTACTTCCAGCTGGCTGTTGGTGGGCACACAGTCACTGGGTCGAAATCAGTCGACGGTCTTTAAATGCTGGACACTCTCCACCTGTTATTTGCTACGTTACGGGGCTACGTTAGCTGAATTGATTGCTAGCTCACCTTAGCAATTTGTTAAAGTTTCTGTCCCTTCTGCGTAGCATATCAAGGTAAGTTGATTTTCTTATCAGTAAACTTATACCAGCAGTTCGCAGAAATAAAAAATAAAAATATTACTTTGTCGTTTACAGTATCGAAAGCCCATCGTAAGCTCCTGTCAAACAATAAAAGGGTAAACATGCAGTTACTATTAGCGTCAGGCTAACTAGCCTCAGCTGTATTGAGAGCTGGTTGTTTACACAGTTCATGGAAGTTATGAAACAAAAATTAACCTCGTTGATAGTTATTATTTTGTTAAAAAATGTGCTTTAAGGTTGGTTTTATTTCAGTTGCCCTTCTCGCACTACACGCCCAAGACCAAGCCAGTTTCTTAATGATCTTTTTTTTCTTTTTTCCACGATCTGGTGGATCAATGGAGACATGCCAGAGTGTTCGTCATAAAAGCTTTTAAGAATATTTGGAGTTCCTTATAATTTCATGGCTACGCAGAGACTGCTTGTGCTTGGAGGCGTTGGACAATGAAGCTTTAATTTGCAGTCGTGACATTAAGCTGCGTGTTCAAAGGCAGTAGTTTGACAAGGGTTTAGCTAATCAATAGAAGATCAATAATTCCGAACATTACTCGGATGTCCATCAAGGTGGTTTTAATCGCTTTGTCTTGGGATTTGCATCATAGTAAAAAGCTAAAATCTACTGGCTCTTCTGACTTTGGCTTCTTCACGAACTGATGGCTGGTGGTAGCTTGGATATAAAACTAAATGCTATACTTGTGCGTAGCCTATACAGGGAAAGCACAGGCTGCTACCAGGCGTATTGTTTGCTCATAATGTGGTGCAATAGCATGAATAAGCATAAATGGGGAAAACCTTTGAAAAAGTATACCTCTGACATGTTGCCACTGATACCGTTTTCATATAAGCTGCAAAACAAAGGGCCCTTCCATTTTTCTTCTCCTTCTTAAATGCCTTATTTTAACTGCTTTGTGAAATACAAGCCTTTCTTTGGCCAGGCCTTGCTTCCATAAATATGAAAAATATACGTAAAAGCACCTTTCAGTCTGAATGCAAATGGATGCCTTAAATTTCATCCAGCTGCCCAGTCTTGAATTAATAATGACACTGAAATGGATAACCTTCCCTTTGCATTAAACCTCATTACAACCACTACAACTTTAAAAACAGATTTTCTGTCCTATCAGTGAATTCAGTAGATTGGAACATGTGCCTCCTTTCATTTTTATTTAAATTGGAATTAAATTACAGTAGCTGGATTACTTTTACAGGCATAATGCATTTCATTGGATTTATGTAACTCTTAAGGCTCGGTTGTACTGTGTAGTAGTCTTCTATAATATAGCATCAGCTGCAATTTGTTGTCTAGTTTTATTAGGATAGCAAATTATCTTTGTTATTGAATTTATGCATTTTCACTGTAACTTAATGCTTGAAGACATTATGAAATCAGCCTGACATTGTCAAAATCTGTGATAATCAAAGCTGAGCCTTTGTGTGTTTGTCAATGATTTACTGGCTAACAATTCAAATAGATGCAATTCTGCATTATCAGCCATCAACGTTATTGGAAAGCTCTTGTGAAGTCTGATAATTGTCTTAATGCAGAGCACAAATTCATTAAAATGTAAAGGAGGTTTTTTGATCACAAAGAGGAAAAAGTATCAGTGGATTCAAAAGTAGAGTTTGAATAAATGAGCAGTTGTGGAAATGCTGTCTCTGCCAGGTTCCCTTGGCAGTTTTCTTACAGGGTGTGCACGGATTCTTTGTTTTTCCAGTTTCACATTGCTGATAAGTTTATCACGCAGTGTTTGAAAGCTGATGGCAGAAAGTCAGTTGGAATGACATGCATAAGAAGTACTTGTTCACTGGTTGTATACATTGAGTGCTGCTGTTATGCGCGCCAGGAAATAATTTACAAGGTGACTGCTTTGAACCAACACTCGTAAAAAAATACAAATGAAATAACAGTTTTTGTTTTTTCAAGTCACATGTCATAGCAACTTATTGTGAGTTGACCAAAACCAGTTCAGCTTCCTGCAAGCACCTCATGTGTGTCCACCATGTGTTATATTTCACTATATTTAGCTGGCAAAGTAAGCCAGTGTTACTTGACAGCTGCAAATCTGCGACCTAACCCAGTGTTTTAAAGCACAGGTAGGGAAAAAAAAGCCTGTTCAAATATTTGACTTAGGATGGTTAAAGAAGAAATGACTTGCATGCGGTAATGGCATAAATATGTGTGCTGTTGCTAATTATACATGTAAAATATGAGAGTTTTGCAACATTGTGCATTAAGATGAATGTGGCCTTTAAAAAAAAAAAAAAGGGTGTGCGTATGTGTCTGTATTAAGGCATCAAATTGAATTAGGAAGTCTGTTTGTCTGTTTTCATTTCATTTGTTGCAGTAGAGATTTTCCTGTGATTATTGCTGACTAATTAAATGGCTATAGTATCTGAGAAATTGAAACAAAGAATTTTTTTCTTTCTTTTAAGCTGCGACAAATGGTCTAGAGTGAATTTTCTTCGAGCTTCAGATGGAAAAGCTTTGACTATCCTCCCATTACATTCACCCTCCTCATATTTGTAGTTGGAGGAAGCAAGCCAGACTGATGGTACCATGACAACTAGCGTCAGGTGGAAAGGTTGTACAATATTTATGCAACGCTGAGTCATGCTATGATCACACAGTGATGGCGCTGTTCAAATTTTAAGTAATTCAAATGCTCTTTGGATTTGATGTTAGTTGCAATCCAAAAGCAAGAAAAATCAGCCCTTGATGAAAATTTCATTGGTTTATTGGTTAAGGAAATATTGCAAATTAAAGTTCCTTATTGTGTATTCCAAGTATAATTCGTTTTTAGTTTTTTTTACTAACAAAAATTAAACAAACCTCCAGGTTTTGGATTAAGTTTGAGGTTGTATATCATCTTCATTATAGTTTATTTATCTGTCATTCTTTCAGTCAATGTCTTCTGCTTAAATTATATCAATGTTAAATGTTTGGCTTGGAAGGACCATGTAGTGGTGACACATTGTTTGCTTATTTGACTGAAATCTATACATTATATTAATAAAACTGGTTAAAACATTATTACAATGGAGCTGATTTGCTTTGGGTCTAACAAATTGTGCCAAAAATGACTCCATGCAGGAAAAACGGAACTCTTATTATTGATTGGTGTCGCAAGTTTTGGTCTAAAAAGGCAATTTTAGGCTTCTGTTTTCTTTGAATCATTCATATGAGTAACAAATTTGAAGGAAATGTCTGCAGTAGAGCTGTCAAACAAAATATCCCTGTGAGGCAGAGCAAAAAAACCGCATATGTCTGTAAACAACACAGGATGGTCTGGAAAGAGTGCTCTATACAGATAAGTTAAAATGCTGCCCTTTGGCCACAGTTGCCAAAGGTATATTTAGAGAGAATAGGAAGCAGTACTGTACTTGTTAATCATAGGGATGGAAATTTTCTGTTTTTGCAGATGAAAATACTGTGTCATTAGGGAAGATACTGACATTAAAAGGAAGGCTGCACTCTAAAATGTATTAGTAGTTCACCCATGAACCATCAAACATAAACTGGGCCCTCACAGTGCCCAATATTTGAACTTCACTTCATGGGATATCTGAGCATAGATCCTAAACAGAATAGATGGGCTAGGTTATGACTTGAAGTGATTTGCAAGGATGAGTAAGTGCACATTCCTAATGCAGATTGTAAAATGGCTTGGGTTACTAAGTAACATGTTGGGTTTGAAACAATTGCGCCAGTTATAGTTTTGTTTTTGTTTGGGGTTTTTTGGATTTCATGAAATAAAAAGTAACCTTGCATTATCATTGTAAGAAATGTCCACACTGTATGTTCTCTACAGAACACAAGCACTTTATTACTGATGCTACTGATCCTTTGAACTTTCAAACACAAGTTTCACTGTGCTAATGTGAAGAAGCTGCTGGTCGATGTACACAGACTCTATTCCTAAGCTGGTGTTAGCTAATGTTACACACTGTTTACAGTAAAGGGAAGGTGGAAAATAAAGATTAAGACGATGACCTCATGGAATACATGTGAGCGCCACATCCTTTCTCCATATCAATCACAACTGTTATAGCCAAAAATCTGTTACAATGCGTTCAGACATTAAAATCCATTTAAAAGCAATTAATACACATAAAATGCTTGATGTTTGATGATCATTTGTCGATAAGTTAATATTTCTTTTTACTTTTGACGTCTCTAGAGGCAATGTAGAAATGCACTTCAAATATGTATATCGGCGTAATCATCAGTCTTTTTTTGCTTGATAAGAAACGTAATGCAATGAAATTCCAGTGTGTAGTCAATGCATTTTTAACAAGAAATACTAAATGGAAGGGAAGTTATGTTTACAGACACCTCAGTGTGATGTGAATGCAGATAATTGGGTAAGAAAGCAGGTTTAAGGAGACAAGATGACGGTAGCGACCAAAATATTGTGTGTGTGGGGGAGGCAGGCAGGCGTGAACCCCTAGTAACACCATTAAAACATTTTTTTTTTTTAACCCCAAAATACCTTTTTAGTATAGTAGAATCAAAAATAAGCATAAAAAGAAAATTCTTTATTGCAGTTTTACTGTATTGTTAAAAAACAACAACTTTCTACTTCAAAGCTTTTTTTAAAAACTGTCAACTTTTTGCATTTTCCAACAATATTTGATTCAACCCACAACTGGATGAGTTCAGATTATTTTAAACTACATTACATAACAAAATACATTCGGTACTTGGTTAAACTGTCAGATGTGTAAATCTATACAGTTGTGGGATTTGTATATTATGGTGGATGACATCACTCTAGAATCCAATTAATACTTGATTTGTTAGGCTTACTATCACAAATAATATATAATATAATGTGTGTATCAGGTCTTACAGTATGTTCTTCTTGATATACTTAAGTTGCTGGTGTCTGCTTTTGCAGTGGTTCAGTGTTGCTGAATGTACCGTGGGCATGTGCGTTGTGTCCTCATTGGGTTGAGACCGGTCCAGTTGAACTCTGTGGTCTCTATCGGCGTATTGTTCAGCTCCGGCTACGTCCCTCTTGAGTGAAGTCACAGCATTCCAGGGAGCGGATAAATGACTTAGTGTTATGGCAGATGAGCAGCATTGTGGTTGCTGCTGATAATAGTGGGTAGAAGGGCACAAGTATAGCAGTCCAACTATGAAAACACCCTCTCCAGCTCTTCTCAGAACAGCTTTTTGGTTAGTATGTGTGAAATAACCAGTCTTCTAAATGTGTTGCCCTGTTTAATTAGGTTTAAAAATGATGTTTTGTGTCCTCCCTGCCAGCCAGAATGCTGTAATACTTTTACATTTATATGACGACTCTGTAGCATGGTGGGTCCAGAGCTTCTATATGTTAAAGTCTCAGAGGGTAAAAGCACTGAATGGATGGCTAGTGTTTTATTAGGATGGCCCTAATATTTGATACAGTAGTAGTAATTTACTTTTATTTCTAGACAAATGTTATCCTTTTTCTGGGTCAGCAAATATTTACCTTAAGTAGTCTGAAGTAATCCATCATTTTTCTGTGTGCTAGAGAGGAAAATTAAGCTAAACTTAAACTCACTTTGAAATGTTTGTAGTAAAATCCTTTTTGGGATTTGAAATACTTCTCCCATAATTCATTATAACGCTCAGACTTTTAAACATGTCAGTATCTTTTCATCATTATCCTTTAAGTAGATTTTTAAGTCAGCTGTTTGTTTCCTTCTGAAATGGATTAGAGAAATTTTGCTACTGGTAGGCTTATCCCAGTAGGCCAGATCTTTTAAGCCTGACTGGACTCATGTTAATGACGTAAACGCTGACTTTGATGTTGTCTAGAAACAATTCTCTCGTGCGATTACAGTGTTGGTCTCTTTACTGTTGCTGGAATGAAAAGGAAATGTCTGCTAGCTGACTGCCAAGATGCGCAGAGTATAATTTGTGCTTACCACAGTTGTTTCCCATGAATTCAGTACAAAGTTAAATATGTGTCATTAACACCAAAAGTGTCTGTAAAGAGGGAACAGAAAGTGTACTATGTTTTAAAAGCAGGATTTCAGTTGTTGTGCGGTCAGAAGTTGCCTCTCCAACATGTGATTATTGACATGACGGAAACACCAGCTGGTCATTAAAATGGGAAATAAAATGACATTATCTTGTGTGACAGGGCCTTTCTGGTTGTCCCCCTTCCATTTCTGATCATTTACTGGGTATGCAGACACTGATGTCGTCTTCTGAAAGTAGCTGACATAGACGGACGGCGTGACCGATGATTTCAGTGTATGTAGTTGTGTAAAAAATAAATAAATTAAAATTAATCTTTCTTTTTACAGGTTCTTGTCATGCTGCAGTGATGTACAAGGTACTGATTTTAATACTAACCTTCTGGGGGGTGACAGTGAACTGCATTGGAACATCGCCGGCACCATCCCGCAATAAATCTACGGAAATGTGTTACTCTGCTCGAATTAGGAGTACTGTACTCCAGGGTTTGCCCTTTGGTGGGGTGCCTACTGTCCTTGCCCTTGACTTTATGTGCTTCTTGGTGAGTACTTCTGTCACTCATATGGACCATAACATTACTATTTATGAGCACCTTTTTACGTAAGGCATAATGCTATCCTCATCATCACATGTGGGCTCTTTAATATTGTGTATTGTGTTGTCATTACAATTCTAAGAACTGAAATAAAAATAGTTCCAGGAAAGTGTTTTTAAACTATAAATAGCCCGAAGCACTTATGCAACTTTAGTTCAGTAGGTCCCTGTAATGTAAATAAAGGTACTGAAGGTGTTGACCTGCTCTTTCTCTTGTGCTTTTAGGGTCTGCTGTTTGTGTTCTCTATCTTGAGAAAAGTGGCATGGGACTATGGGCGCCTCGCTCTAGTGACTGATGCCGAAAGGTAATAAGAACACACTGGTCTGCTAGACTGGACCAGTCTAGCAACAAAGCTGTTAACCTCATTTTATCGTACATTTAATGGATTAACATGATTGGTAATGGTTATTCATATCTCTGGATGACGTAACCAGGTATTACGATGGTCTTCTAAAAATATGTATTTAATAGGGGTGCAACGATATTCGTATTGATATTGAACCGTTCGATACAGTGCTTTCGGTTCGGTACGCATATGTATCGAACAATACAACATTTGTAATTTATTTTATCAATTTTCCTTCTGACGATGCTGTCTGTGTTGCGCGCTCAGTGAATCTGTGTTCGACTACTCCGCCTAGGCTGCACTGTCCAGCGCAGATCCACTGAGCGCTCAACACAGACAGCATAGTCAGAAGGAAGAGCGCAGGGCAAGCTAGCGAGACAGAAGTTAAGCTCTCCTTGCAACAGGCAAATTGAACCTCATTCAGATCTGGCGTTTGGAATTATTTTGGTTTTCATGTGAGTATGACCCTGAAGGTAAGCGAGTCATGGACTAAAGTAAAACAGTATGTTGGATGTGCCATGCAATGCTCAATTACATTGGTGGGAACTAGTGTGTTAGCGCAGTTAGCTCGTGAACGTGTTGGCCGTCTAGCCCCATGCACGGAGCGATCGGCGGTAGCTCGTTAACGGAGATTTGCCGTGTTGTGGCGTTAAGGTTATTTCAACGAGATTAACCTGAAAGCACTAGTGGGAACACAACGAATATGACTGCACATTTACGCCGACATCATCCTAGTGCAAAGACAAAAACAACAAGCATGCTACTAACTTTAGCCGAGTCATTTAGACAGCATGATTCTCCTTATGCTGCTGAGAATATAGCCCAGAAGAAGCGGATAGTATAGCTTTTATTTTGGAAAGAGACATTTCTCTGTAATAAACTCTCTTTTCCAAAGATGAGTGATTCCTCAATCAGATACAGGGCTTGCAATATCGCTAGCCCGACATCCTGGGGCTAGCGATTTTTTTTCAGTCGGGCTACCAAAATCTATCTCTGCCCTGCCCGTCGGGCTATTGTAGGAAAAATATATGTCAATGCTTTTGCATTCTTTCAGAAATGTAGCTGGGTAATTATGTCATTGGCATCGGTGAGCCACTGTCAATATGTGACATATTGAAGTCGCGTTTGAATTTGCGCTTGTTTTTTTGCTTTCACTTTGCAATCGTGCGAACTGTGTATAGAGAGCGACAGCACTGATCTGTGAGTGATGATAATTTGTGCACCAATTCCTCTGACATCGTCTTATTAATCGTTAGCTTACTATGCAAACATGACAAGTGAAATCTCCCGCAGCAAGCTTAAACATGTGAGAGGTTGATCGCGCAGAGAATCGCTGAGCTTATGTGAGTGCGTGTGTAAAAGCATTTCAGTTCTGCTGAGCCAAATAAGACAGGTCAGGGCGAAGAAGTGACAGCCAAAGAAAAGCTTACCACAAAACGGAGAAGTTATGACAAATCAGACTATAAGGCAAAAAGAAAGTGCAGCTTTATGGTTTCATGGACAAAAGAATTTCTGTGGCTGCAATATGATGAGCTAAATAACCAGGGCTGCACATAAGTGGTCCGCAGGTGCGCATTCGCTGTCAAAATAAAAAACACGCACAAGGGTTAGGGTTAAATTTAAAAACTGTACTTTTGAGTTAAAATATATATTTATAATTTTAATAAATGACAAATTAAAAATGCATGAACATTTTTTTTGTATCGAAAAAATATCGAACCGTGACACCAAAGTATCGAACCGAACCGAACCGTGAATTTTGTGTATCGTTGCACCCCTAGTATTTAATGTAGTTGATAATGGAAAACATTCATGTATTCACATTCATGTTTTTCAGAGCTGAAAAACATATTCATTACCTTTTGGTGGATAAAACAGACTGAAAACATTGTTCACAGGGTTGAACTTTGAGTTGTTACCACGTTCTCTAAACTACAGATTTTTAAATTATTAACCTACTCATTGTGTTACACTTATTTAACTACAAAATTATTTATACTGGTATGGTTATGCTATATTTTATGCACCAAATATTTATACTAAATTAGGTGTAACTTTACAAATGGCAAACAGCAAGCCTGATTTTTCTGCTGGGGTTTGGACCAAAGTTTCATGCAAGGCTTGTTTGTTAGCGTAGGTGTGAGCAGCTTAGGACTTTACCAGACTTTGGTTATCCATGTACACAGTTGGATTGTAATGTTGCCTTTTTTTAAATGGTGAAATCATGACTATGTGTGTTTGTGGGCACGGATTAACTGGATAATTTGCAAGAGATTTGACTCTGCTGTGTATCCAGCTTTCTTTATCTGCGGTTTATTTACCTTTAGACATTTGGCCCAGCTCCGAGTGTAATACTGTGTCTGGCTCACTCTATCAGTGTAAAGATATATAACTACACATTCAATTCATGAAATGTGGTTCTATAAGGAAAAAATAGTAAAATTTCAACAGCATGTCTGTTTAAAAAAGATTTATATAGACAGAAACTTTATTGTCACATAATTGTGTATCTTAATCCCTTTGGTTTATCGTGAATAAAGGGAGGTCTCTATCAATAGGAAAAGCTGCAAAACCTTTGAAAATGGAGATAAAAGTCCAAAACCTTTTGCCATCTTTCACATTTCCAGCCTTCCATTGGGCCGTGTCAATTCTAGCACCTGGATCTTATGTTTGACACACCTGCTCCGCAGGATTGCTGATTTGATTTTTACATTTTACAACTTTTCAAACTAGTTTTCAAGCTTTTTTTTTTATTTTTATTTTTTAAAACTAATTTTAATCATAATAAAATAACCTAATAGATTAGGCCTGAAAACAGAGAATTGATTTGTTTGTAAAAATATTAATTATATCATTTAGCCCTACAAGGGTCGTAATTTAAGTCCTGCCATCGTTTCCTTTTGGATGTTTTTTGACCCCGAAGAGGAGGCTAATTCCTCTGACAGAAGCAGACATCGTGAAGATTTTTAGCCCAGACAGGAAGTCAGTTTCAGCACTTTTTCCTTGAAAAGCACCCTTTCAGTCTGCCATGTGATGGTTTGTACTTCAATACATAGTTTATCCACTTTGACATTATAAGGAAAAAGCCTGAAATTGACAAAGAAGCAAAAAATAATTAAACTATTGGTACTTTATGTACCCCTAGTTCATCAACATTAATGTCCACATCTAAGCCCGGAAGACTGTAGTTCATGCTATTGTATGATGATGTATTATTGCCAGATAAATTAGGATGCTTAACTAGAAAAGTTTTGGAAGCAGCCAAATAGATGCCTATTAACAAAGAATGATTTTAGGGCTACACCATAAAATTAAATGGATCGGATTAAGAGACTGAATTCAGACCTCTTTGACTGTGAACTCTGGGAACTACATGACACAGTGCTCCATTACCCATGTCCCCCCTGCTGTGTTTGTGTGATGTTGCAGCTAGACTATTTTTGCAGCTGCATGTGAGCAGAGGATGAGGTTGCAGCATGGTGGGAGGATGGGAGGGGGGTGGCAGCATGGAACACTTTTGTAACAGACAGGAAATGTAGTTTGTTGTCCCACGACACTGTGCTGACTTCAGATCATTGTCTTTTTTTCATGTTTTGAAAAGAGGCTGTTACCTCTCCAGGAAAGTTGGACAATCAAAAACGGGGATTACATATGATGAATGTTTTGTTACAGCTGCAAAAACAAAGTGGTTACTACATCCCAGGGCCCTATTTCAGGAAGCCGGTTTAGTGCAAACTCTGAGTAAGTATACCCTGAGTTAACGAAAACTCTGGGTTTTCGGTTTCACAAAGCGAGTTTAGATTAATTCTGAGTGAGTTACTATGACGACACTCCGTGAAGCTAACCTGCCCCCTAGCAGGTTTACTTCAACTAACCCTGACTTTCTCCGCCTCTTTGTCAGAAACCTGACTGTAGGAAGTGTCAGACATGGCATGCCCCTTCCTTGAAGAGCCAGTAGATGTTGAAGCCCAAATTCTCCGCAGAGCTCTCCGGAGAGTGATTAGAGCGCGTTCGGACATTTTATCATTTCCTGATGATTTTCTGTGTGAACGTTACAGTTTTTCAGCACAATCTATAATTTATTTGAATAACATCTTCAGGCCTAATATTGCTCATGTGACACATCGCGGACATCCTCTCAGTTCTGTACATATTATTTGTATTGCACTTCGGTTTTTTGCAAACGGGAGCTTTCTGTATAATATTGGTGACGCTGAGCACGTTTCCAAGGCTACCGTCTGTCGGGCAGTCAGGAATGTTACAGTTGCACTGAAACGTCTCCTGTACTCGTCTGTGGTGTTCCCCGGTCATAGACCCACAAGATTTATCAAAGAGGGATTCCACAAAATTGCAGGTATCAGGATGAACGAAACTTAATTCATGATGTGGTGATACTTGGACTACTACTTAAATTTTACATTTATTTTCACGGTTCCCAGGCGTGATTGGCTGTATAGATGGCACTCACATTCCAATCATTGCTCCTTCAGTAAATGAAGGAGACTATGTGAACAGGAAGTCTTTCCACAGCATTAATGTGCAGGTACATAGTTCCCTGTAGCATTTCAAACTAACAAATTATTTCATTATAGTAATGGATGCTAATTTGTGTTCTCTGCACTGTGAAGATCATATGTGATGCTGCCAACATTATCACAAATATGGAAGCCAACTCCTCAGCCTCTGTGAGTGGTGGTGGTGGAGGACCTCCACCTGTTTTTCGGGCCTCCGCTCTTTTTTCTGTTGGCTATAACGGGCCACATTTGAGCATACAGAGTAAGCAAATATGTACTTGTAATGTGCTCAGATAATTTCAATAAGTGCTTACAGAAAGAAAATTAATGTAGCCTCTAACTGCAATTGATTTACATCGGACAAACAGACCGAGCACTATGGCTCATAATACAATTACACCTTACCTGTTTGGACTATATTTTTATATTTCATTTTTACTTGCTGCCAGGAACGTTTGGGGCCTGTTGGGTTGCACCTGCGCTCACATCACATCACAAAATAAAATGTATGAAATAAAAAATAAAATAAAAAATAATAAAATAACGTGTTAAATGGGTGGAAATCCCTAGATCAATGTTTGAATTAACACTCACGCATTGACTCTGTTGGCTATGTTTTGCCATGCATGCTCCCTTTCTTTTGCAGCTGAGGCTGTGTTACTTTTTTTCCCGCAAAATTTGCATGTTATCGGCATATACTGCCATCAGAATTTCGGCCTCAAGCGCTGTAAAATACATTGACCGCGCCTTCTTTCCCTCCGTCTCCATGGTGACTCGCTTAATCTGTGCTCCACTAATCAGGGCTTTATGTATCCTCGTGCGCGCGTTTAACTTGGGGTTAAAGCAACTCCGCGTTGATTGAACTACTTGTTATCAGCCTTTCTGAAACCGAATATTCCGAGTTGGACAGTTCGGGGTTACTCAACCCTGAGTATCGTTTTTCACTCTGAGTTTTCTAAACCGGCTTCCTGAAACAGGGCCCAGGTCCTGAACACGTGTGTATGGCTGGATAATGTATCCTAGTGTGAACAGAAACCTTCATTGGTATGTTTGTGGTGTAATATGCCTACCCAGATTTTCTCTAAACCAGTTCCCTTGTTTTTTTCCCCAACAGAGTGATTTCCTCTTAACTAAACTGAATGGCTTTGATTTACTTTTTTTTTTCTTTTTTATTATAGAAGAAAAAGGGATACATTTTACAGTCGTCTGGAAGAACAGGAATTGTATGTTATCTCTCATTATCATTGAGTTTTTCTTCTTTCCTTTTGACATTCTGTAGACCGTCTTACTCATAATTACTCTCTGCTCAGGGTACACTGGTTTCTTCGTGTTTTTCCTCTTTCTTTTTTTTTTTTTTTTTTAAAACTCTTGATGGTTTGGCATTTTCCTTCTTCAGGCATTTCCTAGCACCAGGCTCCGACTCATTCTCCTCTCTTTGTCGCTCTCATGCTTTTGCCGTTGGGTGTCCCTGTCCTCTCTCACTGTCCTAATCGGATCTTTGTCTGCTAATCTGTGTATTGACCTCTTTATGAAGCACGGGCTTCTTCTGTGTGAGCACACCGCATGAGCAAGACACACAGGATGCTTGCGGGGAAAGGTAATACTTCCCTGATCTGTGGTTATTCATAGACAGGCCCTAACATGGAGCACCTACAGTGTAACCTGTGTACTAGACCTGGCATGTGCAAGAGGACTGATTTTTCCAGCGTCAGGCTCCTTACTCATTCCATCAGATTTCTTAGAATCCCGGGTGACGTCATCTTTTACAGTAGTATTGAACTCTAAGTAAAATAATAATTCCAGCAGAGTCTGAGTTCTCTTCATAATGATATATGTAAAATCAATTGCCATTTCCTCTCAGGGGCATGCATTAAATTCGTATAAAGTAAATAGATTTAGCAAGGACAACCTATGGCTCTGCTGGAAGAACTCCCCAAGTCTGTCTCTGGATTGTTGCTTTGTTTCTGTTTCTTCCTCTGTGAATGGTTTCTGCCGTGTCATTTTTATTGCACCATTTATTCTGACAGCAACGGTGCAAATAACCTGTAGCGCTTAGCTCCTAACACTGCATGAGATGTGGCTGCAGAGATTGTTTCTGAGGTTTACTGGTTTACCACCTTAAATCTGCTGTGAACCACACACAGCATTACCTTGGGTCAATCTCTTCAGATCATTTCACAGCGTGTTTGCTTTGTGTCATTACCTTTGCCATACTGAAGGTTTATCCTTTGTCCTGAAAGCTAGAGCTAATATCCTTGTATGGTATATGGTGATGTTGGGTAGTTGTGTAATGTCATGCAAATGCTGTGTGTTGTCTTTTTCATATAGCATGGTTTCTCCTACTACATCTGACATGCATGAACGCTATGAGCGCCTCACATCAGTCTCTAGCTCGGTGGATTTTGATCATAGAGACACAGTAAGTGTGCTATTGCTGCTGCATAATCTTGATGATAATAATAGTAACAATAATAAAACAAGAAAACTGGTACAACATTGTGAAATATGTGCTGTTCTTCTTTAGGGGTTCTGCGATTGGTTAACTTCTATATTCCGGATCAAGTGAGTCAGCCTGTTTTAAAGTCTATTTTATATAAAAGGTTGCAATTTTCTTTGTTCTGAATAATGATCAAGGTGTCCCCTGTTTTCTTTCTAAAGGGAAGACGAGATAAGGGAAAAGTGCGGTGACGATGCAGTGTATTACTTGTCCTTTCAGCGCCACATCATTGGCTTGTTAGTAGTGGTGGGCGTGCTCTCTGTTGGCATCATCTTGCCAGTGAACTTTTCTGGAAATCTGCTAGGTGAATAAGAGTAACATTTAAGAGGCTACATTTTATTTTAAATATTTACGATAGTTTTTCTCTAAATGTTTGACCAGTTTGCTGCTTTTGTTTATTTTATTTCTTTTCCTTTGGTTTTTGGTATTTTATCTTTATTCTGATTTGGGGTTCTTGTTGGGGTTTTTTTTTTTGTTGGGGGGCGGGGTTGACCTTTTGACAACCTTCTCTGCTGCATAGATCTGCGCAGTTCTGTGACTGTTTTAGAAAACCTATAATGCACAGAACCAATGCAGTTGTTGGTGTTATATGTTACTGCAGACCAATGTTGTGTGTTACCAGTTATGTTCTTTCACTTGTGCGAGGATAGTCATTTGCTAAACTAACAGGTAATTGGTTACTAGGGTATAAGCACTTTTTAGATTTTTGGAAGGTCAGTAGTCAAACGATTCTTTTTCCTACAAAAAAAAATGATCCTTTTACTTTTCTCCCAATTAAAACCACTTTCCACATTTCCTTGCTGTGTTCTGTGCAGAGGTTGCTTTTCAATCAAGTGATTCTCTTGCTTCGCTTTTTCTTTCCACAGAAAACAATGCCTATAGTTTTGGGCGAACCACTATAGGAAATCTCGGAGCAGAGTGAGTAACGGAGCGTCCCTTTTATACAGCATAAAATGCTATTAAAGAAGTTAATTGGGTCTTCCCTTTGTGCCACTAATCAAATCCTTTTTACATTCTGTTTTTCAAGTAACGCACTACTGTGGCTGCACACCATCTTTGCATTTCTTTACTTGTTACTCACGGTGTACAGCATGAGACGGCACACATCCAAAATGCAATACAAGGAGGATGACCTGGTGGGTGGCACGGTTTCAGAAAACCATGTTTGGATACACGTCAGTCTGTGTGGTGTTAGTGATTGTCGCTTTTTTTTTCATCTCCATGTAGGTTAAACGCACTTTATTCATAAATGGGATCTCCAAATATGCAGAAGAAAAGGAGATAAACCAGCACTTTGAGTAAGGATTTTGCCCCCAGCTCCACGGTTAATTTTAACTATAATGAGACTTTATCTGTGTATATAAATGGTACAGTACTTTGGTGTCATGGCTGCTTTGCAGTAACTCTATTAAGTTAGATGAGAACCATTCCTTTTTCTGTTAAGAGTTGCATCGTCATGGCTTTTAAGGTTAGGATCAGACAATGGCAGGACTGTATGTGTAATTCTCCGTAATAGAAGGCAGATGAGCAGAATTAAGTAAGACACGTGCCACAGTGGTTTAAGATTGAGATTGGGGTGGTTTGGCTCAGATCCTACCTGACCAAACAGTATTAACTGCAATTGTATATGTGTCCCCGGTATTTTGACTTGCAGATGCTATTGTAATATTTGAAAAGTCCCTGTGCTGATATAAGGAATGTGTTATGAATCGTTGTACTTTAAAATGGACTCATTTTGTCTCCTTCTCTGCCCTTGGTTCACAGGAAGGCATATAATTGTCGTGTACTGGAAACTCGTCTCTGTTACGATGTAGCCAATTTGATGTATCTTAGCACTGAAAGGTAACAATGTTTTAACCAAATATGTGTTTGCGTGTTTGAAGATCTTCAGTAATCCTAATTGCTGATGCGTTAATTTCAGGAAAAAGACAGAACGCAGTAAGAAATTCTTTATTGACCTGAAGACACAGGGGAAGATTACCATGGTCAACCCAAAGCCCTGTGGACACCTGTGCTGTTGTATCGTTAAAGGGTGTGAACAGGTGAGTATAACTTTACCTTAAAACAGTGCATTCTAATACTGGTGTAGCTTATGTCGAAACATAATGTATGAAGTGTGGACTCTGTAGTGAGATCAGTTGAATAGGTATGGGTATGAACTGAATCTTTTTGATCAGGTTAAAAGTTCATGGTTTTTCCACTGCTCCTTCATGAAGCTATGGGACTGTGTAACCCCTTAACACACTAAATGGCTTTTACTGGTTAAATGCAACAGTTTCACATTGGTAAATGGTAAATGGCCTGTATTTGTATAGCGCTTTACTAGTCCCTAAGGACCCCAAAGCGCTTGACACATTCAGTCATCCACCCATTCACACAGTAATCCCAGTGTATCCCAGTAAACCATTAAAAAATATCACTTTTTTTTTTTTTTTTTTTGTCTTTCATAGGAAGAGGCAGTGAGCTTCTATACCCGTTTGGAGGCAAGCTTAAAAGAACAATGCAGGAAGGAGAGGGAGAAGATCAACTCGAAACCTTTAGGAATGGCTTTTGTCACCTTCGAGGATGAAGGCACAGCTGCAATGTACGTACGCTTACCCTCATGGGAAAATAAATGTATATGTGTCTGCTGCATTGTTTTTGAACTGACAAGCTCTTTGGCTCATTACCCAACGATCTCTGTTCCCAGAATTTTAAAGGACTTCAATGCCTGCAAGTGTCATGGCTGTCAGTGCCGTCGTGAGCCCAGAAGCTCTATATTCAGCGGCAAACTGCATACACAAAAATGGACCGTCGCCTATGCCCCTGATCCACAAAATGTTTACTGGTAAGAACACATTTAAGTAACAAGTGCTGCTGCTGTTCGTAACTGTTTATTCATAACGCTCTTAACTGATTAATTTGATTCAGTACCATTACTTACCCATATAAGGCGACGGGATGTGGGGAAGTAATAATAAGGTTTCTGGGTGAAATAGAAGTCACAAAGACAGGGTGGGTGGAAGGGAACTAAAACTGAGGTTTTATTTTATCAGCCGTTCTACTCTAAGAAAATCAGCCAAGGCACATCTGCTACTAAGCAACTGTGGCTTGCTTAGTGGGGTGAGATCTACACAACACCCCCACACAGCAAAACCACAGTAGGGCTGCTTGGGATGTAATGAGTCCATTTTTCAAAAAAAATACTACCTCACTCCAGATGAGCTATTGTTTTTTAAGCTGCAGTATCAGTTTACCAGCCAGCTGTGTCCGTAACTGCAGGTCATCAGACTGTGTCAGTCTAACCGCTGTATAACCTTTATCCCACAGGGATCATCTGTCACTGGGAGGATTGAAGTGGTGGCTCCGCTGCTTGTTAATCAACAGTATCCTCTTCATCCTCCTCTTCTTTCTCACCACTCCTGCCATTATCATCTCCACCATGGACAAGTTCAATGTTACCAAACCAGTGGAGTACTTAAATGTGAGCGTCCCAAAATTTGAATGCTTGATTAAATTTTAAGTTATAAGCATATTCATGTTTTTCTCTTAGCATTTGAGTTCAAGGCATAACAAGTCTGCATCCTAATACAGAAGCACATGAATTCACCTGTTTGGTTACATAAACATATCCTCGTCTGTCTGATCTGTTCCTCAGAATCCAATCATCACCCAGTTCTTCCCCACCCTCCTCCTGTGGTCTTTCTCTGCCTTACTTCCTACTGTCGTCTACTACTCTGCCTTCTTCGAAAGGCACTGGACCCGGTACGGTTTAAATTCTCTGCGGTCAACAGTATTTGAGTTATGTAGTCTTTATTTTAAGTTTAAAGTGATTTGGTGTATTGCATAAATTAATGTGTTCACCTTTTTATTTGGTTGTATAGGTCAGGAGAAAACAGGACTACGATGCATAAATGCTACACTTTCTTGATCTTTATGGTCCTGTTGTTGCCCTCTCTTGGACTCACCAGGTAAAGTATGTTTTTATTTTGCGCTGCCCAGCAGTACAAGCATCTGAAATATTTCAGATAATTAATTTCATTTCCTGTTTCTTTGCAGTTTGGATGTTTTCTTCCGGTGGCTTTTTGACAAAAGTTTCTTGCAGGAAGCTAAAATAAGATTTGAGTGAGTAGTGTACGGCACAGTGCTATGCTATTATATATAGAGCAGTATGTGATTTGAATGTATTTAATATTTATATCAGTCCTTTAGCAATACCAAAAACATCTTGAATTAATCTGTAATGAAACTGAATCCTGCAATAATTTTCAAAGCTCATTTTAGTATTTTTGATGATTGCTTCTTTTTTCTTTGCTTTTTAGGTGTGTTTTCCTTCCTGACAATGGAGCCTTCTTTGTAAACTATGTCATAGCATCTGCATTCATCGGTAATGCCATGGACTTGCTGAGGATTCCTGGTTTACTGATGTACATGATCCGCCTCTGTCTGGCTCGCTCTGCAGCTGACAGAAAGAATGTCAAAAGGGTTAGTGAGACCATATGATGGGAATAAGGGCACAGAAGGGTAGATGCACTATGTGCAGTGCTCTTAATGTGAAAAGATATTTACATAAATGTCTTGGGCTTTTGGAGTATTGCTGACATGAGATACTTGACTAGTTAGAAAAATTTTCTCTGACAATTTTCATATTGGATCAAATGTTTGAGTAATATTTTAAATCGCCTGGTGTGATTGCGGTTGTTTCACTGCCACTTTTATGTTTGTACTGTGTGCTGAAATACAATGGTGAAAACTATGTAATCCAACCTTTTTATAACAACTGTCGATTATTACTCAAAGAAAAAAAAAAAAGCCACATTTGGTAGTTAAAATGTTTGTTTTAAGTTGGCTTGTTGTCTCTTTATAGCACCAGGCTTATGAGTTCCAGTTTGGGGCAGCTTATGCCTGGATGATGTGTGTCTTCACTGTGGTTATGACCTACAGCATAACCTGCCCAATCATAGTCCCTTTCGGTGAGTTCTGCTGTTTAATAGCCCCGCTAGCTTGCTCCTGTTTCACTTTAACATGGTTTGCTGATTAAATTACAGCAGGATAAACATGTAGAGGACAGACAGCATGCAGTGATTCAGTTCTTTATACAGTGGCTTATCGGCAGGCCTAATTGGATTAGCTTTACTGATTGGCTTGCCTCTGTTCCCTGTGCAGGGCTGATGTACATGCTGCTAAAACACCTAGCAGACAGATACAACATGTATTATGCGTATCTGCCATCTAAATTGGACAAGAAGATCCATTCTGGAGCTGTAAACCAAGTGGTGGCTGCTCCTATCCTCTGCCTGTTTTGGCTTCTCTTCTTCTCCACTGTTCGCTCGGGTAGGAAGACGACTCCACCTAGAGGCCACTCTGGTCCTTAACACATGCCTGGTGTTATTTATGAAAGACAGATCCCAGTGCAATAAATGTCTCTCCCGGTTCTTTCCTCCAGGGTTTTCAGCCGCAACATCCATGTTTACATTTGTGGTTTTGATCATCACAATCATCATTTGCCTCTGTCACGTCATCTTTGGGTATTTTAAATATTTCAGCGCTCACAACTACAAGGTTGGTAGATGGTCACTTTTTATAGCGTATTGCTGTTTAGAATCATGCTGATTAGCCATTCTAGTGTTTTACTCTAGTCTCATGCTCAACTACTTTCAATGTGTGTTTTCTCTGTCAGATTGAAACAGAGGCTGTGGACGGATCGGAAAATGGAGACTCAGCGTGTCCTTCTGCTGCCAACAAGGCAGCGGTATGTATTCAGTGGTTTATCAATGTCAACATGAACCTCAGAGCATCCTGTTAAAAAGCAGGATGCTCTGCCAAAGCCTTTAGTAGCTGAAGTCAAAAACAAAGGACAAAGATGGGTAACATATAGTTTTAATGCACAATTGTGCTTTTTCAGTGCATGTGGAGCAATGTTAGTTTACAGATGAATTATGGATGGGGTGAGATTGTGAAGAACTTCACTACAGCAGGCTGTACAACCAAAATTATCTAACTTGCTTGATTTTGAAATTGATACTGTAGCTATATCTGTTAGGAGGCTGAAGGGTGGCAGTGGCAGGTGCTAGTATTTTTAATGATGGCAAAACACATCCATATATGAAGACAAGATGCATGCATCAAACAGAATCTGTTAAGAAACCTACCTATCCAAGACCACGATTGCCAAAGAGATATACTCCCGTTGTCCCCTGCATGTCCAAAGACATGCAGTTAGTGGGGTACAGTTAATCAGTAGGCCAGCGTGTTAGCATGGTGGTTAGCACTGTTGCCTCACAGCAAGAAGGCCCTGAGTTCAATTCCACCATCAGGCAAGGGTCTTTTTTTGTTTGCGTGGGTTCTCTCTGGGTACTCTGGCTTCTTCCCACAGTCCAAAGACATGCAGTTAGTGGAGATGGGTTCATTGGAAACACTAAATTGCCAATAGTTGTCTGTGTTAGCCCTGCGACAGACTGACATCCTGTCCAGGGTGTACCCTGCCTCTCACCCTATAGTAGCTGGGATGGGCTCCAGCCCCGCCCACAACCCTGACAAGGTTAAACGGAAGAGACAAAGGGAGTATAATCAGCATGCTTCTTGTTTAACAATACATTTCAGTTAAGGATAAATTAGGAAAAACACACACATATGGTAGAACCTGTAGAACCAAGCCTTAAAAAAACAAAAAACCTTGTAGAGAAACATAAAGATGAGTACCAAACTGTAATACTCTTTTATTTCTGACTGTCCCCTACAGCAAATGTACATTGCTGAGGTACTACAAGAGCCAAATTCAGATGAGACTGGTTCTGGCAGCGGTGAGGACGACGGCCAGGGGTCCTCACAAGACGAGGAAATAATCAGTGTTGACAATGGCTTAAATGAAGCCTTTCAGTCTGGTGAGGACAGCCTAATTGATAATGAAGTGCGGCAATGATTGCACCTGGGAATAGAAAGCCAAGTCACTTTAGGAGCCCACTGAATGAGTGAATTAAATGAGGAACTGAACCAACGGTTCTCCGAAACATCTCATCCTCCTTGGGGGACCTTCCACTAACATAAGCACCCTGCCCTGTCTACTAAGAATTAAACGGACTGTCGCACAAAGACTCTCACATTTCCTTTACTGGGCCTCGCCAGGCCGCATCCTATGTGTACCTACTGGAGAAGGAATCTACTCTGGCATCGAAAGGGTAGCAACATCTTCGTGCTCCTGACGCAACTGAGGCACACCCCAGTCGCTTTCTCTGGACCAATGGAAAGAAGACATTAATGCATAAGGAAATCATTGCCTTGTCTTGTAAGGGGAGTTACCTTGGTATTGCACCCGAATGACAGGACCAGTACGCTCCACTTTCACTAAGGTACTGCAGTATGGCATGCAGCTTCAAAAACGTGGAGAGATTTCTCCCATAATTGCTAACTGCACTAGATGTTTTCAGAAAATAAGAAGATTAGGAGAGATGAGCGCATGAGATGATGGGAGCAGCCTTTATGCCAGATAGTGCTATCAGTCCAGATGAGATGGTCTCACATGATTCTTCCAGTTCCATAGAAGCCTTGAAAAACTGGGGAAAAAAATGCTACTTAACACTCCAGGAAGCTTTGACACTGTACAGCTATTAAAAAAAAAAATCTCTGGATTTGTAAAATAGCCTTTTTTTCGACATGTATTTATTGGTAGGCATGGAGTTTTTAACGCTGTCATGCTTTACACACCCTTTAAGCTGTGGAAGAAGATAATTCATGTCTCAGCACACTACACTGATAATGATCTTAGTTTCTGGGTCTGAACCTTTTGTTGGGACTGCAGTTGGAATGCTGCTACTAATGCTGCCTCCAAATAAAAAGGGGGGAAACCTTTGCACGGTTGCTGCAGAAGGACCAGAGCTGAGAGCCTGTGGAAGGTCTAGCTATGAGGAAGGAGAGAAAGGCCTTTTTGGTTCCCCCTTCCCCGGGTCAGTTTTAGATGATGCTGACTGTGCTTCTGTACGCGTTGTTCTCGTTTCCTTTTTGTTTACGTTTTCCTGTAAGTTGCTTGAAATTAAGATTTAGTTCAGGTGGCTGCCATTTTTCTTCTTTTGTCCTGTCAGGCCCTCTTTAATGTCAATGTTTATGTAGACACTTTATCATGCCGATAGCTTATTTTAAGTTTCTGTAGTCAATGAGGAGAGATTAGGGGTGTAGACTGTTCTTTTTTTTTTTTTTTTTTTTTTTTCTTCGATAACACTAAATAATGGGCAAGATTTAACTATAACAGTTACAGATTATTTTTTTTTGTGTCGTACTTGTCTTTAATAGGAAAGAGGGGATTGTGAAGGAATCGAGTTTGACCCAGAAGTGTCTGTGAGCATATAGACATGCTCTAAAAGACCACATTTGATCAAGAAACGCAGCAACTCTAATCAGAATACTTTAACAACATTGCAACACTACGAGCTACCCTATGAAATATTTAAAAAATGAAGAACATTTATGATAAAAGGCAAAGCACAACTGCTGTCTGTTGACTTAATGATATGGGATCATATTAAAACACGTTTTGTACCAGCTTTTGGAACCATAGACAAAATAAATGTGCGCTAACTGATCTTCCACTTGTATGACTGATGGAGAAGGGCACATCTTGGTGTATTTGTACCACGTATAGGTTCATCATCATGGTACTAACAAGACAATTGTATGACACCGCTGATTCCTGTGCTCTTTGCATCACGATTAGGTGATTTCGTTTGGTTTTTGTTTGTTTGTTTTTTAAATATACCTCTGAGCTGGCTTGAACTGTCTGAATGTGTCAGCACAGGTAACACATCTTTTCCAGTAACTCTAATCTCAGTTCAACTAACATTTCCATGTCTCCACTAAGCACTGGATGTAGTTAAATATATCGTATTTGGTGAGATAAAGGTAGGATACGAGTGGTTCTGTATTTAAGCAACTTTAATGGGACGGTTCTCTCACTAAGCCAGATGTTTTATACTGTATTCAACCTTACTGCTGTCCAGCCCAGTGCTCTTGTATTTAATTTGCTTATAGATCTACGTTTGTTAGTCTCATGGTTTCAGTGATTTCTGTAATGATGGATTTTTCTTTTGTACTATCTTTGTAAGATCTGTATAAACTTAATGCAAATAATGGGGTTGTAATTTTTTTTTAAACAGCAGGTCTCTAACGGAGGTTGTGGGCTTGTTTGTCTCTGCATCTCAAAAAGTGCACAGTCACAATGTTTTGTTTGTTCTGTTTGTGCTTTGCCTTTTTTAGGTTTAGATCATTCTAGATATTGAGAGTAACAATGGCATATCTCAACATTCGACTTACTCGTTTATCATTCTTTCCATTGGTCTGTCTGTACAGACATATTCTGTACTTCCCCTGAGTTCATTCAACAATAAATGTGTTTAATCAGCTTAGTTGATGATAAGAGTTTCTGTTCAATCGTCTAGTGGTAGAGGAATTTAAAGTAATATCTTTCTGATATTATAATTTTATTTTATTCAGTTGCACATGAAAGCTGAATTTGTGTTCAGTTCTATACAATCGGGGTTTTGCTGTTGCAGGTTTATTTGGTCAATTAGCAGCAGCTTCATTAGTTATACCTCACTGGTACTGGGTTGGACCCCCTTTTGCCTTCAGAATTGCTTTAATTCTTCGTAGCACAGATTCGGCAAGGTGCTGGAAACATTACTCAAAGGTTTTGGTCCGTGTTGACGTGATAGTGCTGTTTAAATGGATTAGTTGGTACCAGAGTGTGCCCAAAAAAATACACCACCACCACCTCTGAGCCTTTGATATGAGACGGGATGGGTCCATGCATTCACGTTGTTTGTGCCAAATTCTAACTCTACCATCCAAATGTTTCAGCAGAAATCAAGACTCGCCAGCGGGCAACTTTTTTTTTTCCTTCTTTTATTGTCCAATTTTGGTGAGCCTGTGCAAACTGTAGCCTCAGTTTCCTGTTCTTAGCCGACAGAAGTGACGCCCACTTTGGTCTTGTGCTTGCTGTAACGTGTGGTTATTTTAGCTGCTACTGCTTTCCTGTCAGCTCGAAGCAGCCTGGTCATTCTCCTTTTGAGCTCAGACATCAACAAAACATTTTCATTTAGAGAACTGCTGCTCACTTCTCGTTTTCTGACCATTTTCTGTAAACCCCAGAGATGGTTATTCAGCCATTTCTGAAACACTCAAACTAAAGCACCTTTCTGTCTCAATCTGTTTCTCACTTTTGAACTGTATGGCAGGCCAATACAGAAAATAACATATTAATTAAATGTGTAGTGAATTAATTTAAATTGAAAATGAATAAATATTTAAATAATTAAACATCTGTTCATTTCATTTATAAGAATTATTTCCAATTTCAATGAATAAATGAAATTTAATTCTTTAATTTGTATGTAATTTATTTTGGCACTTGTGGCCCTCTATACATTTTTCTTGTGTTTTACTCTCTTTTGATAGCGTGTTTTAATTGTTGCACAGTGCTTTATTTTAATAGCAATTGACATAAAACTTACAAACTTTACTTACGTACTAAACTATATTAGTGGTATGCAAAAAGGAGTGTATCGACTTCTTATGTAACCTGTCCTGCCAGTGACCTACACTCCCTCTTCTTCCATCAGGAGCCTCGCGTTGTGAAGGAATTCGTCTTTAACACACTCACTGTGCTCTTTATAGTGTCCACTTAGTGTGGTCTGGGAGTACTTTGTTGAGATTGAGATTTTACTCCAAACTGAAAACGGGTGGTGAACAATTGCGCAATCGAAGCCCTAAAAGATGCAATTAACGCCTTTGTTGTCCTACAGTGTAGGATGGGCGCGTAAAACCTCTCCAGAAAATACCTTTTAACCCACCCTGTCAAAACCGGCCTGGGTTATGTTTAACTGGGGCACAGAGGAATGGAGTTTTGCTTCCACTCAGGTTGCAGTTCTCGCTGTCGGACACTTGGTGCTGCTGCTTGGGAAGCAGCTGTGTAGCAAACGAGGGGGGCGGCCACGGCGGTGCGACGTGGAAAGGCAGAACAGCATTCTGGTGTTGTCTGATGGTAGAGATTAAACTCCAGCGACCCAATGAGAACGCACACCGTCCCGGATCTCAGTAGGAGCTAACGCTGAAATGAAAGCAAAGGGGCGAACCGGGTAAATACTTGTGTTAGGAAGAAGTCGTCGCCATGGACGGAGGGCTGATTATTACATTTATATCTGTGGCGATGTTTGTAGGCTCCTTTCTCCTCGGATTCATCCCACTGTTGTTCAGACTGTCTGAGGTAAGTGATTTCCCACAGTCTTTGTTTATAGCGGACTGTCTGGATCTACTTCATCTTGTCTTATTTGTCGTGCCTTCATAATGTGCAAGGCTGTTGTTTTGGAAACTTGCTGAACAACTAGAACTTGTGAGGGGAATCTCAGTCATCTGCTGAAATCACGTGTCTTAACCCTAGAAAAGCCTGCAGTTCGTTTCCATCCTGGGGGCAGGTCTGCTGTGTGGGACAGCGCTGGCCATCACCATCCCAGAGGGAGTGGGTTTGCTGGAAGACTCGTGGAAAGGTGAGCAGGAAAGCTCAAACATGCACATGACAACGAAGCAGAATGGTTGCTGTGCAAGCTTTGTGTTTATGTGGGTGTGCTAACCCACCAAATTTGCATGTGTTTGATTGTAGCCTCCAGATGATTGATGAGGCAGGTGGCAGATGAAAAAGCTGCTCTCTGTAAAAACAACAAAAACAAGCTCATCAAAAGCTCTTTCTGTTCTTCATCTTCCGTCTCCAGCGTCATCCTCTGATGTGTCATCCGGTCTAAATTCCAGTAAAGAAAATGGGACCGTGGCAGAGAGAGGCCCACCTCGGTTCCTCATTGGGGTGGCTTTGACGCTCGGGTTCACCTTCATGTTTGTCGTCGATCAGATAGGAAGCTACCTTTCCACACGCGGCAAGTTATCAGAACTCTCACGCCAGCTTTACATTGCAGAGTGTTGCCTCCACAGATTTGTTAACCACCTCAGCGTGTGCGATGTCTAATTTCAGACCAGACGACTTGTTTGTCCAACAGCGTCCACTTCACAGCCACGTTGGGCCTGGTTATTCACGCTGCAGGTACGTGACACAGCCAAACCTCTCCTCTGCATATTTATTCTCTTGCTTTTGCTTGAGACGCACTGTTTCACTGGCTTCGAGGTCACAGGGGTGGAAAGTTTATAAGGAAACGTTCCTTATGCCCCCGTGTGACTCAGCATGTGATTCTGCAGCACAGCCTGCAGGATCTAACTTTACAGTTATTTAAACGGGGACAACCAAGCTTGACAGCAGTCACAAATCAAACAACAATCATCCATGATGCAGATCTTAAAGACCGGAGACCTATACAAATCCACATAAAAGAAGTAGCTGTACCATAGAGTAATAATCTCTTTGTTTGCTTTTAGCTGATGGATTTGCTCTGGGTGCTGCTGTGGCTACAGGTCAAGTGACAGTACAAGTTGTAGTGTTTTTTGCTGTGATTCTGCACAAGGTGAGAGAACGGCTCATTGAAATGAACAGATGTCTGGGTGACGAGCACGATGCCATTGACCGTCTTTCCCGTCTCCTGTTTAGGCGCCCGCCGCTTTTGGCTTGGTCTCCTTTCTGATGCACGGAGGCCTCGAGAAGAAGTTCATTCAGGGACACTTACTGGCCTTTTCAGCTGCAGCGCCTATAGTTGCTATTGCCACTTACTTCATATTATATGCAGTAAGAAAGCACAATCTGACTGTCGTGTCTGCTTGAAAGGAGATGCATTAAATCCCAGTGACTAGACGGTTGCTGGGTCTGAGTTATTTAACTTGATGTGTGCTGTGTCTGCAGTCTGGAAGCTCATCTGAGAATCAGCTCAGTGCAACGGGAGTGGGAATGCTCTTCTCAGCGGGGACGTTTCTCTATGTGGCCACGGTGCATGTTCTCCCTGAGATCAGCAGCAGCAGGACTGATGAGCTGCCCTTGGACTCCGAGCAGCAGTCTGGAGCCGAAGCCCACCAGCAGAGACACTTGGGGCTCCTGGAGAGCCTCACCCTCATCATCGGTGTGGGGCTTCCGATGTTGCTGGCCCTCGGACTGCACGATGACTAAAAGAAAACATGAGGGCAATTTATTTTAAAAGGGGGTGAAAGGATAACTCTGAGGACCTGTACTGTATGCCACAATGATCAGAGGACAAAATAGGCTTTGACAGAGTCTACCTTGGTCCTCTTATTTCAGTGTAACTTGGATTTGTGTCAGGCTATTGTTTGGGTGTCAAAAAGCTTTCCGGGAGGTGATAAAGAATCGGGTAACTAATATAGTTTCATAGCTGAATTGAGTTTCCATTCAGAGGAAGCAGAAACAGTTCTCATTTGTTGCCACGGTCCGCTGAAGGCATGTTGAGGTATTAAATATCCTGAAAGGTGAATAGATTTACAGGAACAACCAAATAATTCGATACTCTCTCACCTAGAAAATAAGGTCTCTAGGGCGTACACTTTATATTATTATATTTTACGGCTAAGAGTTTGAAAATATGGCCGGATTTTCAGATTATAAATGTGCAATAATACAAACTACAAAGTTTTTTTTATAATGTTGTTTGTCTGAGTTGGTTTATGGTGGGGATCGTGTTGAGTGAGAGGCAGCCTGGACAGGTTACCGTCTGTCTGCTATCACAGAGGCGCGGGCCAACTGTTCGCACTCACAGCTGCAGCTAACGCTAATTTAGAATCATCTCTCTGACTGAGCATTCATGCTTGTGCAGTGTGGAATAAGGCTGGGACAAAACCAGGGACACGCGGAGAACATCCAAACACAGAAAAGGGGCAAAGGTTTGAACCTCTCAATGTGAAGTGATAATAACTGCAGCCAAATGAGAAGACCAACCGGTAAACTGGTCCAGCAACTCTCATGTTAGGTGATACGTTAGACGGAGACGGGTTCCTGGCAGCAGGTGAGGTACGTATCAAGAACTATCAAGCAGATTCTGGAGGTTACAGATGTTTTATTGACTCACTGCCAGTTAGAGCAATTTTTACCTTTACTTTCCTTCTTTCAGCTCCTTTAGTGTGTGCAACATGTGAAATATTGAAACACGTGAAATGTCTTCTGGTTTTATAATGGCTTATTTATTTACTTTATACTTGATTCTTTTTTGTTTTCGTCACACAACGCTGTACATTGCTGCATCGACTGACCTAAAGCTTGTTTACTTATGTTTAACGTGTGGAGCAGAATTCCCCTTTTAACAGCTACACTAAATATCTTGAGATTGAATTTTAATTTCATAGTTTTTGTATTGTAAACCAAAGTTAAGATATTTTACACTTAAATTTGTCCTTTATTCATTAAGCTCTAAACACAGTTCATGTATGAACCCATATGAAAACACATGCACAGGTTAGAGACCAATTAGGTTTGCATCAATGTAACCCATCTGCTCTACAAACCTTTGGAAGTGACCACAGAAGACATGACAAAGGAGTATTAGCCAAAAGGAAGGTTTTTGGGTTTATAAATGACAGGCCACCAAATACCCTGATTCAACCAAGGACTTGGATTTTAACTACTTTAAAAAAAAACTTTGTCTTCAAGAATGCCTTAAATCACTGTCTGTGGTTGATGCTGTCTAGTGTTGCTTATTAAATTTTTGTTTGTCTGATAAATATTGATGACTCCTGTTTCCTCCTACTGGTGGAAAATTCCACTCTGACCCTCGGTGGAAGCTTGCCATTGGTGGAACACCACTAGAATAAAATCCAGTGTTTTTATGAACTCCCTGATCAGGGCTCATTTGCTGGAGTTTTTTTTTTTTTTAAGTTGAACACCATGCCATGAGAATAAAGATTTCTTTACTATTGTCTGAAAAGAGAGTTCCTTGGAGTTCTTTGATGATTTGTCCTACATGTGACCCCAATTTGAATACAGGAAGTGCTCCCGTTTACAGTTCATGTAATTATTAAAAATGTGCCACACATGATCACGCTGCTAATGGTGAAATCAAACATCTGTTATGGCCTAGCATTAAAGTGATACAGCGTTGTTCTGTTTGAATCTTGCACGTAATAAAAATCTTCAAGTGGTATAAAGATTTTATAACACACAGTAGTCAGACTAACAGGAAAACAGGCAACACCGTGGTCTAGCAAACATTAACTCTTGCCTCGTGTCCTCATAGCTCATTCAGAGCATTGCAGTAGGACTGCACTTTGATTCCTTTCCGACCTCTGCAGACTATCCCCTCCCCTCTTATTTGCAGTCTACTAACAGCTAAACGCTCTAGCCATCAATCTTTAAGTGCCGGATGGTTATATTTGTTGTCACTAGTTGAATGTGGGTTGCATATAATGTGTTGCTACACAATCAATCTCATCTCAGGCTTAAGAACTAGCCAGGGGTCAAATATAAATGAATACACTGCTGTGAAGTACTGAACACAAATGGTTGAGGAAACAATGGTGCCTGTAAAGTTTACCCTGACAGGAGGTCACTCAGAGGTCTTGCTGATCTAAGCAGTTAACCTCAACTAAATAAAATGAAATGAAACCGTTTGGAAGTCTTTGAAACTGTATCCCAGCTACTGCACTCTATCAAATAAAAAGTTGACTTTTTGGATTATTAAAATCACCAAATGTTCATGTGTCTGTCATTACAATGGCCAAAAATGATTTTTAAGAACAGCTCTGATATGATGTTCAAGGGCCCTTGCATCTCGGGGACCATTTATAATGAATTTAAATTCATTTACATTCAAAGTGCAGAGAACAGTGATGTGTCTCAGTATTTCTGCAAGTCTCTGGAGCTATTATTTGACTGCAGATCCTTTTCTAAGCAGCTCTGGGTGAGTGTACAGGTGCAAAACAGAGTCTGAATAGAGTTCACAGATTCATGCGGTTTAAAGACGCAGTCAGCTGAGCCTCAAGCGCCATCTGATCAAAGGTCCGGCTGTGCGTCTGCTGCCTCACTCTCTCCCTCATGTGAAAGGAGGCCCGAGCCAGCCTCTGTGCCTCCTCCTGTATCTGCTCTCGCTGCCTTCTCAGCTGCTCCCTCTTCTGCTCCTTTGTGGAAATGCGGCTCTCTCTGACTCTCCTCGCCGCCTCCTCCTCTCTCTGTAGTTCCTCTCTGAGCCTCTGGTGGCAGAGCTGCCTGTGTTTGTTGTTCTGCCGGGTTTTCTGAGCTCTGCGTCTGTGCTGCGCTGAGGCGTGCAGGGCGGCTCTCTCCACGCGTCTCTGGCTCAGCTGGACCAGGATCTGCTTGTGTGTGAGCTGCTGGACGCTCTGCAGCTCGGCCCTCAGCTGCACTCTTTGACTCATCTCCTCCTCCCGGGCAGCCCGCTCCCGAAGCTCTTCGAGTCGTGCCTCTACAGACTTGGCACGCCTTTGGCAGGAGCGCTGCAACTTCTTCTCCAGTGTGCTCCTCCTCTGCGCCTCCTCTTCCTCCCCCTGCAGCTCAACCTGGTGTTTCAGCAAGATGTGTCTCAGCAGCTCTTTATGGTTTTCCTCCTGCAGCCTCTTCCGCTCCTCCTTCTCCTTCAGCATCTTGCTCCTCAGGACCTTCTCCTCCTTCTCCGCTGCCACCTGTCTCTCCCTCTCTCGCTCCCTCTTCCCCGCCTCCTCCTTCTCGGTCAGCAGCTTCTCCTGGTAGCGTTTGCGCTCTTCCGCCTCCTCCTGTGTACCCTCCATCTTTGCCCTGCGGTACACTTCCACCTCCTCTTTTAGCCTTCTCCATCGGTCTTCTTGCAGCAGCACCTCCTGCTTAAGCTGTTCTGCTTTCTCTTTTTCTCGATGCTCCCTCAGCCTCCTGCGGGCCTCCAGCTCCTCGTTCCAGCGTTTCATACTCCGTTTCAGCTTCTTCCTCCTCTTTTTTTCTGCCTGAACTTGCTGGGCCTCCTCCTGCCTGCGGGCCTCCTCTCGCTCCCATTCCTCCTGCTGGCTGAGCTTCAAACGAGCCTGTTCCTCCTCATGCTTCACCAGCATCAGAGCAGCTATCTTCTGGTCTCTCTCCGATACTGTGACACACATCTGCTTTTGGATGCTCTTGGTGAGCCTCTTCAGCTTCTTCTCGGTAGCTGGGGAGTGTATGAGGTCTCCCAGGTTGAAGCTGCACAATGTGCTCCTCTCTGGATCCCTTTTACTAGGAGCAGAGCAGGAGGACCTGCTAACAGCCTTCTCTTCAGAGCAGAGATCTGCATAGGGCATTTCTGTTGAGCGCTCTTCCAGTCTGGTGTCAGGCAACACCTCCAAGCCCGAGGCTTTACTGCTGCATGGCCGCCTGTCCCCGGCCGCCTGGATAATCCTCCGCCGTTCCTGGCCGCACTTTTGTAAAGTCTTCAGCCTCTCCTTTTCATAAGATTCATGCATGACTCTCATTGTCTCAAACGGCGTGTCCTGTTGCTCAGCAATGAAGTCGTTTAGAGATTTAATTAAAAGCTGAACCGGTTTTACACCCAGCCGAGCGCAAGACTCAAGCGAACGAGAGTTCGTTAAGACGTGTCGGTTGCTCTCTGCTCCGGGAGAGTCGAAGTTGTTCAGGTCCAACTTAAGCACAGGGGAGCTGCACCTCAGCTCCTCCATCCTAAAACTAAAAAGCTAAATTAATGGATGCCAGATACGGAGGTCCTGAGGCTCACAGGTGCTACACCGAGCAGCGCTTCCGCACGGTCTGCAGCACAGAGAGGTCAGCAGGGGATTAGCTACTTCCTCGCGGACAAATAACAGTCGGTATTTCATTAACCGTCTTTACCTCAACTGTGAGCAATGACAGGCCGAATAATAAACAAAAAAACCCAACTTTATTTAAGCAGACGGGAACGTGTTAAATAAACGCTTGCAGTCAAGCATGGATTTAAAAAAGGGTCAGTCTGTTGAGGTTTACAGGGATTTATTTATGCACAGCTCACTTAGGATCCCACCAGAGCGTTTCATTCAGGTTTACTTTCCCTGGATCACTGCAACGTCTTGATTTTTATTTTTTTTTTCCAGTCTCACTGTCTGCTTCAGCCAAGCTTTAGCTGCTGCCACAAACTAAAATCACCACCATGTTTATCAAAAGAGAAAGCTTTTAAAATGCTAAACTATATATAACTGGGACTCGGATGCGTGGCTCATGGGCTTTTGAATTTGCTGTTGCTGTTTGCTTTTGATGAGTTTAAATGATTATATATCCCTGCGTCGCTGTATGTATGACAATGCAGTTTATCTGCAAAATAACAAGTAAGGAAAGCTCAAATAATTAGTATGGAGTGAAAAGAACAATTTTTTCAACAAAATACAGCCAAAACTGAAAATAGCATGACCTAGACCTACTTAGATCAAGTAGAAATACATTAGAGCTATTCAAGTTACATGCCTGCTGTTCATGCGCTCATCCAGCAGTGCTGGGTTGGGTAAGATTCGATTTTGAACTTTTTATTGTCTTTATACATGTTGACTTATTTAGTTTTTAATTTTTTATTTGTGAGTTGTAACCTGGACTTTTTGATTTTGAAGAATATAGGAGATTTTTATATTCTGTGGTAAATACACCACAGTTTGAATAAACATCCCAGAAGGCATTTTGGATTGGGTGCTGTCATAAAATACTAATTTCCCCCTGAGCAAAAGGTTATCCTTAACAAGACTCATTCTTTCTAGTTTGCCAGGTAGGTGCCACTTCCTCTTTGTTCTGCGTTCACATACCAAGCTATAAATGTGTGCGCCTGTCTTATTTTATTGAATCTCTAGCAGACTACCCATTGTTATATTATTCACCTGCATTTTGGTTTTTAATAATGACATGTAATGCTGCATTAGCTAAAAGCATTTCATGGACTCTTGTGCATTAAAAAAAAAAAAAGTAAAAACATCCCAATAATTAATTAATTACATATCTTTTAAAAAAAAACACATTTGTATGGGGTAGACTGGGGTTGGTTGTCACACTTTTTACCGTTACATGAAGTTGCAGAAGTTCCCAGGATCTTTTAAAAGACAACCAGTCTATTAGCAGATTTTCCCAACAGATAACCTGAGCAATAGTAAGCAGGTCAGTGTAAATATGTAAGAGAAAACCAAATGATGAACTCCATTTTTAAAACATAAAAAGTCCACTTAAAAACCAGAGAATCTGCAAGGACCTACCCAATCTGCAATCAATACAAGAGAGACTGATGCTTTTCCTTGAAAATTTATTCAAAAAGCAAACAACACAGGCTGGTCGGTATAAAGCGCTAATGCTACCGAGTCATGTGCAAAGTGTTAAGTCCAATCATTGAGACACATATTTTACTACAAGAGCAGTAAATGTAGGTCAGAGTAAAGAGAAACATCACAATCTTAACCATCTCCATTTTTTTAATTTTTAACTCACTTTTTATATAAATAAAATACATTTATTTAAACATGTATCTGTGCAAACTTGTAAGTAATTTCAAACAGAATTTCTATTATTACGTGACCCCACCCAGGGGGCTACAGCCGACACTTTGGGTACTTCAGCTACAATAAAAAAAAGACACAAAGCTGGAGTTATTCTGTGTCTTTACTCTGTCAGCTGCCTCTTCTTCTCTCGTTCTCCCTCTCCTGCTGCTACTTCAATCATGAAACTGATCAATGATCAGCTGATCGGCGTTTCTGCCACAAGTCCCGTCTCTCTTGCTTGTTTATCTCCCGCTTTGCGCCAGAAAGAGGAAACTAGCAGAGGTCGTGTTAAACAGCAGAAGCGCCTTTAAACTTGATAAGCTGTTGTTAGAATTTATTTAATATCACTTTCTAGTATCAGCTGATGTTTGTTGGAGCCACAGCTGTAAAAGCTGCTGGTCATGATATCGGTTTGGTTATCTGGTGAGAGGGAAACATGAAGATGAAACCAGGAGATGTCCTTACTGAATCATCAGCGCTGAACAGATTATTCTCATTTAAAATTTCTAGCTTTCAACAAATAATTATTTGAATCTTACAACCAAAGTTTTCATCCGATGTCAAATTTATAGAAATCCATTATTGTACATAGTAAGTTTTTTTCAGGGTCCCAACATAATTTCTTCAGAAGAAAGTACTGTACATGATGCCAGTATTTTCCCACATTTTCTAGATACTGTACTAGTACTTTGTGTAAAATGCCATCGAAAAGTCAGTTAAGTTTTATTCTTTCTCACCTGTCTTTCTGTCTCCTTTCACTTTTAAAAGGTTGCCATGTTAGAAAAAATATTTTGCCCTGCCATGCTGTTTATTGATGTGGTAAATAAATAGTTTATGAAAATATCACTAAATCTGTCATTTATTATTTTTAATATTCAGTAATGGTCATGTCTCACCTCTAGTCTTCTCTGTCTTAATTTCAGGTTTCCACCATATGTTGTAGATAGTTCAGGAAGTTAACTCAACCAAGCAGTCTTTGGGTTTCGGCTAAGTACTGTTTAGAATACCAGAATAGGGAGGATGGTGTAGGTTTAAGTTTATTAGATTGATACATATGTACCAACAAGACAGTGTACATCACTGTCACAACGACGTTTGTTTTCATTCAAAGGCTTTATGGTTTTTCCTATAATACCTGGTGGGCCGGTCTCTAGTCAAAATGCCCGGGCTGATTTTTTGTCCCAGTCCAGCCCTGCCCATCAGTATTCTTCATTCTGCTGTGCCACATTTTACACACTGACCAAGAAAGGACGTAAGCTCTTCATGGTGACCCCAGAAATTTTAATGTATCACTTTCTAGCATACGGCTGACACTGCTCGACATCTTGCAGTGCAGTATAAGAGTCCCGCCACAAGGAGACACTAAAGGCTTTCAAACCAACAGTTTCTGCTTCCAAAGCGGCGCCAACCGTTAATAGTCGACATTGGTTGCACACAGATGTTTTGCTTTGGCACGAGCTGGAACAATTGAGTTGAATTACACGAGTTATTCATATTCAATAAACCTGTGAAATTTGTGTTGATAAAATATGATTGAAACATGTTTTGGTGAAGTAATTTGAGCTCTTGGAATATTTTAATCCTTCACAATTTTCACACTTTATTCCAACACTATTCAGTGACAAACAAACAAAACACTACATTTTCTGAAATATTTGTGGGGTTTTTCTTGTTTGTTTTTATACTACTTGAAAACTAAAGTGACCCTCCAATGTGATGACAGTGCCAGCAGTGGCCCACAGCTCATTTAACGCTTTCTCCTAATTGACTCATAACAGTCTCTCATATGTATGAACTATGTAGGCTATCTCTATTTTGAAACAATGAGTGGGCAATGACAGCATCTCCTCATTGTGTACTTTACTGACAACAGGACAACAGGGAATACAGAGAAACTGACTGAGGACTTTTTCCAACTGGTGCCAGCAGAACCACTTCCAGATCAACACTCCGAAAACCAAGGAGCAGGTAGTGGACTCCACCTACACCAGTGAACATCCAGAGAATGGGCATTAAGATAGCTGACTCATATAAGTGATCTGACCAATAAACTGATCTGGAGTAACAACAGAGAGTCCATGTACACAAAAGGATAGAGACGAGACGGTTGTATTTGCAACAGAGAAGTCTTTTGGAAGGGAGCAGGGAGAGCTCCTGAAGACCTTCTAGGACTCTTTGGTGGTATTGTCCATGTTTTATAGTGTGGTCTGCTGGGGACAGGAAGAAACTGAAAAGGTTGATCAAGAAAACTAGCTCTGTTCTGGGATGCCCTCTTGACCCAGTGGAGGTAGTTATCTCTGTCAGATAACAGCTCCCACCCCATACAGGTCACTCTGACAACACTAAGCAGTCCCTTCAGTGACAGGCTGCTGCACCCACGGTGTGCAAAGGGGACATTTTGGAGGCCTTTCCCTCTAGCTGTTGTCAAATTGTACACTGCACAACAGCAGTGAATGTACACCACATATGCACACACACTGGGCTCTTTACATATATCAGTGTGCAATACTAAATACCTGCTACTATTAACACCCAAACACTGCACTATGAAATGTTTCATTCTTCTTCTAATAGTAATCTGTATTATTGCATCATATATATGTACATGTATGTATACAGATCAATGATACAGATATATATAGATAGATGGATATAGATATATAGACTTAAATATATAAGTACATATCTATTTCTTAGTCTATATTTCTTCTATTTTTGCATAGCATTATTGATGTCAGGTATGCTGCATGTGTTCATTTGTTCCTGCCTTGTGTACTCTGCTGCAGTAATAATTTGAATTTCCCCAACTCTGGGACTAACAAAGGTTATCTTATCTGAAATGTATCTAAACCCAGCTGATATCTGGCTACATTTTCTGGTGAGCATCCAAATCACACTGGATTGAGGTTTACACACTGTATAATGCCTGATTTCTTGTAAATATTTAACGATGGCCTTGTGAAATATATATTGATAAAATGTTTACCAGGCCACAGTGAACAATGAAAAATAAAATTAAAACAAATAATTGAAAACACTGAAAAACACTCACAAATATATTTTGTAGAGATGACGCATTTGTCTTAACCTGGTTATGCTGTACCATCCAGATGAAGACGTGAGCCAAAGAGCCTTTAAGTTTCATTTAATGAACTTACCTTTTCCTACATATGAGAAATGAGCTGGTGTGAAGTAAATTGGGTTTTGTATATCTGTAGCCTCAGATGAGCATGAAATTTCATTTCTGACTTGACCTGCTTAACAGCAGTCTCAAATATTAAAGTCTTGGTGTTAGGATGTGGAGGATGTGCCAGAAATGTTTGTTAAAACAAATAACTGGACCTTACTTGTTAAGCTCAATGCTCTCACTGTCACATGGAAAAATCTATGTTTTTTTCCCTAATAAATATACATTAATTTTAGGCAGGGCTGGACTGGGACAAAAAATCAGCCCGGGCATTTTGACTAGAGACCGGCCCACCAGGTATTATAGGAAAAACCATAAAGCCTTTGAATGAAAACAAACGTCGTTGTGACAGTGATGTACACTGTCTTGTTGGTACATATGTATCAATCTAATAAACTTAAACCTACACCATCCTCCCTATTCTGGTATTCTAAGCAGTACTTAGCCGAAACCCAAAGACTGCTTGGTTGAGTTAACTTCCTGAACTATCTACAACATATGGTGGAAACCTGAAATTAAGACAGAGAAGACTAGAGGTGAGACATGACCATTACTGAATATTAAAAATAATAAATGACAGATTTAGTGATATTTTCATAAACTATTTATTTACCACATCAATAAACAGCATGGCAGGGCAAAATATTTTTTCTAACATGGCAACCTTTTAAAAGTGAAAGGAGACAGAAAGACAGGTGAGAAAGAATAAAACTTAACTGACTTTTCGATGGCATTTTACACAAAGTACTAGTACAGTATCTAGAAAATGTGGGAAAATACTGGCATCATGTACAGTACTTTCTTCTGAAGAAATTATGTTGGGACCCTGAAAAAAACTTACTATGTACAATAATGGATTTCTATAAATTTGACATCGGATGAAAACTTTGGTTGTAAGATTCGGATAATTATTTGTTGAAAGCTAGAAATTTTAAATGAGAATAAGAAAGAAAAGTATTTCTTTGTGCCCCCTTTCCCTGTTAATGCTCTACCTGGCCCCATGGCAAAACTTTGCTAGACCCGCCCCTGCACAGTTACCAGCTGTCAGCTACATAGAAAAGGTGTAAGTTGTCTCTCAGAAACAGTTCATGGCTTTCCTTCAACCCATTCATGTCACCTAAAAGGTAAACCTGTTTCTCCATCACCTGTTCAGCGCTGATGATTCAGTAAGGACATCTCCTGGTTTCATCTTCATGTTTCCCTCTCACCAGATAACCAAACCGATATCATGGCCAGCAGCTTTTAAAGCTGTGGCTCCAACAAACATCAGCTGTTACTAGAAAGTAATATTAAATAAATTCTAACAACAGCTTATCAAGTTTAAAGGCGCTTCTGCTGTTTAACGCGACCTCCGCTAGTTTCCTCTTTCTGGCGCAAAGCGGGAGATAAACAAGCAAGAGAGACGGGACTTGTGGCAGAAACGCCGATCAGCTGATCATTGATCAGTTTCATGATTGAAGTAGCAGCAGGAGAGGGAGAACGAGAGAAGAAGAGGCAGCTGTGCAGCAAAGACACAGAATAACTCCAGCTTTTTGTCTTTTTTTATTGTAGCTGAAGTACGGGACAAATCGCTTTTATTTTCAGCTCAATACAAAACACATAATATTAACTCTGAATACCAGAGGATTCCGTTTTTTATGGCACGGTTGGCTCTACTAACTAACCATATGAATAAAATAAAGTTCACCAGTAACATCATAGCACCCACCCAACTGTACAGAAACTCCATCATGCTAGCTAGTACACAGTACGAGTTATTGTAACTGACTGTAAAAAGTTAGCACAAGGAAAATAAACTCCACCTAAACTTGGTTTGACCCAGATAGACTGCAGGTCATAACTTCTTACCTGAAGCTCATTTCACCTGACAGTCGGACTGGCGGCCGCCTTGCGTCTCTCCACCTCCAGTCCTTTCCCCCATCCACCTGCTGGCCTCCACCACTTGCTAATTTGACTGAATGTGTGAAAGCTCCACCATAGCCACTACCAAACAACTGAGTTCTTTTTACACGTCTGCCAGCATCTGTCCAATCCGCCACCTTTCACTGTTTACACAGTTAGGAAAAAAAGACGACGACAACAACAACAACAAGAAAACATTGGGCCATTTAAAAGGCAAAATGAGCATCGGCCCACCGGGCAAATGGCCGGTATACCCGATGCCCCACAGACAGACTGAGGCCCCGCCGCTATTTTTGAGTGCAAAAATGTGTGGTCTCCAGCTAATGGAAAAGGCTGATCGCACGATGTGCGCGTAGTGCTCTTTAAATAGAACAATTTGCCCCATTCTCTTCGCCCGTCATGTGGCCACATGTGGCGGGCTAGCAGGCTAGCAACATACAGGCCCGGGTTCGAGCCCTCGGCTCACTTCCCTCTGTATGTTCACCTGCTAGGGGGAGGTCCAGGCGGGCGATCTTGGAGTGAAAATTCCAAGGGATGACCCCTCGTAGCCTGGGCTTCCCCTGACTTTTTTTCTTTGCTTTGCTTTTTTTCATTTACCTGCCAGCAACAAACACACCTCCTTGTTGTCATGGCTACCAACGACCACTCTTCTTGTGCCAACAAGTCATTGCCTGACAAAACATTATTTCCTATGTTTCCCTGCCTTTTTTGCCTTTTTTATTTCTTGTGTTTTAGACAAAAACAAAAGAAAAAGATCTACAGATTCAGGCTTTTCTTTACCTGTGGTAGTCGGGTAGAATGACGTCACTGACACTATTTAATATGAAAACAAACTTTCTCAAACAAAAAACAAAAACAAAAAAGGAGTGGGTCGGTGTGTCATCTTTACCGAGCACCATACATGTTTTGCTTCACATTCAAATTATTATTTTTCCTTTTCAAAAATAATTCAGAGAGAAAAAAAACAGAGAAGTCAAATATATCAAATTTGCACGAATCTTCTAGTGAAGGTGCCTCCTCCTTCTGACCTTAGGGTAACTAATTTCTCAGACAGTGACATGACAGTGCGCTGGGAAGCTGCAGCTGATGATGATGTTTCTTACCTCACTAAGTGGAGGCGACCTGAGACAGGTGGGGAAGAACTATTGGATTGTTGGGGTACATATTATGAAGTAAAAAAAATACAATATCTCAATAAACTGTTGTCCTGTGTCTTAAGGAGTATGAGATATCACTGTCTGCACTCTATGGAGATGGAGCTCAGAGTGAAGCTGTGGCCATACGCTACAGCACCTGTGAGTCACACATTTTCTGATCCTGAACGTTTGTCAAACTCAGGAGGGGAGAGCCTGAAACCATTTACCTAAGTCACATTAGCAGCAGTGTTCAGCCTAAAAAATAGACAAGTTAAAAGTCATGCATCCATATTATTTGTTTATTTATTAAATTATTTTCGAGACACTGTTAGTTGTTAGAAGCCAGTGTTTTAATGACAGGACATATATGACAGTAATGAGACAACCTAAGATATCCAAGATTAGCACAAAAACACAAATAGAATCACAGAAAGCGTGTTTCTCTCCCGTTAGTCTTTAGGCCCAGTTACCTTTTACTTTTCTGTGGTCAGTAGCCCTTCATGTCATATTCTGTCTCTATGTACAATATAGCATTACTAATACAAGAACCTATATGTAAATGAACTTCATTGTGTAATTGATGGCAGTTGTCAAAGTACTAGTCACTTAAAGGTTAAATTTCACATCGAAATTCTCATATTATATTCTATTTGAATGTTTAAAAAGAAAAATATCACAGTATTTATGCTTTCACTGAGCATATACCTGCATCAATGATGAACTCTCAAGGCTGAAAAGTCCTGGCTTTGGTCAGCCACGGTCCACGCACACGTCACCAATCCCTGACTGCTTGATCATAACAGCAATTGGGCTGCTGGGAACATGACGGGCGTTCTTCTTGATGTTAACAAGGTGCTCACCAATCTCCCTGGGAACAAACGAGATTCCTAAGACAGACCGACAAAACAGATGTTAACAACGCTTATTCTTGTGTGTGCATGCAGCCCGTTTCAGTTGCTCCTGCTTCTTTCTCCACGCTTTAACTTTTATTACTTTCCCCCTCTGTCTTTTACTTAAGGGTTAATAAAGTATTTGGATTCTGATGAGTCTCATTGTTTAGCAAACTTCTCACTTATCAGACGGACACTCACCAATGTGAGCGTTACGCAGCATCTTCAGCAGGCAGGGCTCCTCTGGGCCTGAGGGTGTTGTAAGAGGGGCTGTCAGCTGGCTGAGGTCAAGCTCGCCTATGTCCAGTGGAATATCTGCAGCAGAGCCCGCCTTCAGTGAAGTATGTTGGCTGGAAGGCTTTCAGGCCCGTCTTTGCCACTCCAGGGTCAGAGACCTTCACCTTGTTTGGATGACAGCCTGCTCTGATATTCATCTGTGGGCACAAACACCAAAACTCAAGAGACTTTTCAGTGAGAAGAAAAGGCAAACCTTGCATGCCAGAGTGAAAGTGAGAGTGTGTGAGTGCATACTCACCCTGAATGGACTCTCAGGGATGTTAGCGTCTCCCCAGGAGACCATCACAGTGTGCTTCACAGGCTTACGTGGGGTGCAGGTGTATGTGCTGTTGCTATTATCCTTAACCTGGACATCCACAGAATTGACTTCACCATCCTGTGCAGAAGACAAGGGATTATAGTTCAATCAGATTTAACACACTGTATTTTTCGGACCATAAGGCGCACTGTCGATGAACAGGTCTGGTTTCATACATGAGGCGCACTGGACTATAAAACGCATTAAGCGAAACAAAACAGCCAGATAAGTCAAACTTTACTCAACTCTTTCTTCTTGCTTCCTCCACTTCCGTACCATTGATTCATTCATGTTGAAATCTCTCGCAGCTGCTCTATTCTCATGTTCTACTGCGTGACTGACAGCCTTGAGTTTGAAATCCGCTTCGTCAGCATGTCTCTTAACAGGTGGCATTTTGGGGTCATGATCCACACACAATACAGTAATATTATGTTGCAGCACAGTACGTATCACTCCGCCAGGCTCCTGACTACGTAGCCGTAATGCTCCGACAATCCATCAAGCGGTGCGACTTCGTAGCTTACCAAAGTCGTACTAAAACATTTTTTGACAGATTTTTAAGCGCCGTGTATTACATAAAATCGGTTCAAGGTCAATAAGCACAATCAGAATTCATACATAAGGCGCACTGTCGATTTTTGAGAGATAATTAAAGGATTTTAAGTGCGACTCATAGTCCGAAAAATACGGTACATACAATATATTTAACATATTTGTGATCATATACAAAGCCAGATATACCTGGGCTATAATTTTCAGAGGAGCTTTTCCTCCTTGCTTGGCATCAACTGTGAGTTCACTGGGTTTTCCAACAGCCAGACCACTGCTCTGTAGGCCTGGACCGTACGCCTTAACCTAGAGAAAACTATTTTAAACAAACAATTAAAAAAGGAACAAGTCAAAGATCTACTATAGCCAAAAGATCATTTACAGACTATAGCGCTGTGAAAAAATATTTGCCTCCTTTCTGATTTCGTATCTTGTTCCATATTTGTCACACTTACACGTTTCAGATCAATAAATGTTAATATTAGACAAGAATGTCTAATATTAAACGGCAGTTTTCAAGGGGAAAAAGCTATCCAAACATACTTGGTCCTATATGAAAAAGTAATTGCACCGAATTAAATAAATTCTAACAACAGCTTATCAAGTTTAAAGGCGCTTCTGCTGTTTAACACGACCTCTGCTAGTTTCCTCTTTCTGGTGCAAAGCGGGAGATAAACAAGCAAGAGAGACGGGACTTGTGGCAGAAACGCCGATCAGCTGATCATTGATCAGTTTCATGATTGAAGTAGCAGCAGGAGAGGGAGAACGAGAGAAGAAGAGGCAGCTGTGCAGCAAAGACACAGAATAACTCCAGCTTTTTGTCTTTTTTTTATTGTAGCTGAAGTACGGGACAAATCGCTTTTATTTTCAGCTCAATACAAAACGCATAATATTAACTCTGAATACCAGAGGATTCCGTTTTTTATGGCACGGTTGGCTCTACTAACTAACCATATGAATAAAATAAAGTTCACCAGTAACATCATAGCACCCACCCAACTGTACAGAAACTCCATCATGCTAGCTAGTACACAGTACGAGTTATTGTAACTGACTGTAAAAAGTTAGCACAAGGAAAATAAACTCCACCTAAACTTGGTTTGACCCAGATAGACTGCAGGTCATAACTTCTTACCTGAAGCTCATTTCACCTGACAGTCGGACTGGCGGCCGCCTTGCGTCTCTCCACCTCCAGTCCTTTCCCCCATCCACCTGCTGGCCTCCACCACTTGCTAATTTGACTGAATGTGTGAAAGCTCCACCATAGCCACTACCAAACAACTGAGTTCTTTTTACACGTCTGCCAGCATCTGTCCAATCCGCCACCTTTCACTGTTTACACAGTTAGGAAAAAAAGACGACAACAACAACAACAAAACATTGGGCCATTTAAAAGGCAAAATGAGCATCGGCCCACCGGGCAAATGGCCGGTATACCCGATGCCCCACAGACAGACTGAGGCCCCGCCGCTATTTTTGAGTGCAAAAATGTGTGGTCTCCAGCTAATGGAAAAGGCTGATCGCACGATGTGCGCGTAGTGCTCTTTAAATAGAACAATTTGCCCCATTCTCTTCGCCCGTCATGTGGCCACATGTGGCGGGCTAGCAGGCTAGCAACATACAGGCCCGGGTTCGAGCCCTCGGCTCACTTCCCTCTGTATGTTCACCTGCTAGGGGGAGGTCCAGGCGGGCGATCTTGGAGTGAAAATTCCAAGGGATGACCCCTCGTAGCCTGGGCTTCCCCTGACTTTTTTTCTTTGCTTTGCTTTTTTTCATTTACCTGCCAGCAACAAACACACCTCCTTGTTGTCATGGCTACCAACGACCACTCTTCTTGTGCCAACAAGTCATTGCCTGACAAAACATTATTTCCTATGTTTCCCTGCCTTTTTTGCCTTTTTTATTTCTTGTGTTTTAGACAAAAACAAAAGAAAAAGATCTACAGATTCAGGCTTTTCTTTACCTGTGGTAGTCGGGTAGAATGACGTCACTGACACTATTTAATATGAAAACAAACTTTCTCAAACAAAAAACAAAAACAAAAAAGGAGTGGGTCGGTGTGTCATCTTTACCGAGCACCATACATGTTTTGCTTCACATTCAAATTATTATTTTTCCTTTTCAAAAATAATTCAGAGAGAAAAAAAAACAGAGAAGTCAAATATATCAAATTTGCACGAATCTTCTAGTGAAGGTGCCTCCTCCTTCTGACCTTAGGGTAACTAATTTCTCAGACAGTGACATGACAGTGCGCTGGGAAGCTGCAGCTGATGATGATGTTTCTTACCTCACTAAGTGGAGGCGACCTGAGACAGGTGGGGAAGAACTATTGGATTGTTGGGGTACATATTATGAAGTAAAAAAAATACAATATCTCAATAAACTGTTGTCCTGTGTCTTAAGGAGTATGAGATATCACTGTCTGCACTCTATGGAGATGGAGCTCAGAGTGAAGCTGTGGCCATACGCTACAGCACCTGTGAGTCACACATTTTCTGATCCTGAACGTTTGTCAAACTCAGGAGGGGAGAGCCTGAAACCATTTACCTAAGTCACATTAGCAGCAGTGTTCAGCCTAAAAAATAGACAAGTTAAAAGTCATGCATCCATATTATTTGTTTATTTATTAAATTATTTTCGAGACACTGTTAGTTGTTAGAAGCCAGTGTTTTAATGACAGGACATATATGACAGTAATGAGACAACCTAAGATATCCAAGATTAGCACAAAAACACAAATAGAATCACAGAAAGCGTGTTTCTCTCCCGTTAGTCTTTAGGCCCAGTTACCTTTTACTTTTCTGTGGTCAGTAGCCCTTCATGTCATATTCTGTCTCTATGTACAATATAGCATTACTAATACAAGAACCTGTATGTAAATGAACTTCATTGTGTAATTGATGGCAGTTCTCAAAGTACTAGTCACTTAAAGGTTAAATTTCACATCGAAATTCTCATATTATATTCTATTTGAATGTTTAAAAAGAAAAATATCACAGTATTTATGCTTTCACTGAGCATATACCTGCATCAATGATGAACTCTCAAGGCTGAAAAGTCCTGGCTTTGGTCAGCCACGGTCCACGCACACGTCACCAATCCCTGACTGCTTGATCATAACAGCAATTGGGCTGCTGGGAACATGACGGGCGTTCTTCTTGATGTTAACAAGGTGCTCACCAATCTCCCTGGGAACAAACGAGATTCCTAAGACAGACCGACAAAACAGATGTTAACAACGCTTATTCTTGTGTGTGCATGCAGCCCGTTTCAGTTGCTCCTGCTTCTTTCTCCACGCTTTAACTTTTATTACTTTCCCCCTCTGTCTTTTACTTAAGGGTTAATAAAGTATTTGGATTCTGATGAGTCTCATTGTTTAGCAAACTTCTCACTTATCAGACGGACACTCACCAATGTGAGCGTTACGCAGCATCTTCAGCAGGCAGGGCTCCTCTGGGCCTGAGGGTGTTGTAAGAGGGGCTGTCAGCTGGCTGAGGTCAAGCTCGCCTATGTCCAGTGGAATATCTGCAGCAGAGCCCGCCTTCAGTGAAGTATGTTGGCTGGAAGGCTTTCAGGCCCGTCTTTGCCACTCCAGGGTCAGAGACCTTCACCTTGTTTGGATGACAGCCTGCTCTGATATTCATCTGTGGGCACAAACACCAAAACTCAAGAGACTTTTCAGTGAGAAGAAAAGGCAAACCTTGCATGCCAGAGTGAAAGTGAGAGTGTGTGAGTGCATACTCACCCTGAATGGACTCTCAGGGATGTTAACGTCTCCCCAGGAGACCATCACAGTGTGCTTCACAGGCTTACGTGGGGTGCAGGTGTATGTGCTGTTGCTATTATCCTTAACCTGGACATCCACAGAATTGACTTCACCATCCTGTGCAGAAGACAAGGGATTATAGTTCAATCAGATTTAACACACTGTATTTTTCGGACCATAAGGCGCACTGTCGATGAACAGGTCTGGTTTCATACATGAGGCGCACTGGACTATAAAACGCATTAAGCGAAACAAAACAGCCAGATAAGTCAAACTTTACTCAACTCTTTCTTCTTGCTTCCTCCACTTCCGTACCATTGATTCATTCATGTTGAAATCTCTCGCAGCTGCTCTATTCTCATGTTCTACTGCGTGACTGACAGCCTTGAGTTTGAAATCCGCTTCGTCAGCATGTCTCTTAACAGGTGGCATTTTGGGGTCATGATCCACACACAATACAGTAATATTATGTTGCAGCACAGTACGTATCACTCCGCCAGGCTCCTGACTACGTAGCCGTAATGCTCCGACAATCCATCAAGCGGTGCGACTTCGTAGCTTACCAAAGTCGTACTAAAACATTTTTTGACAGATTTTTAAGCGCCGTGTATTACATAAAATCGGTTCAAGGTCAATAAGCACAATCAGAATTCATACATAAGGCGCACTGTCGATTTTTGAGAGATAATTAAAGGATTTTAAGTGCGACTCATAGTCCGAAAAATACGGTACATACAATATATTTAACATATTTGTGATCATATACAAAGCCAGATATACCTGGGCTATAATTTTCAGAGGAGCTTTTCCTCCTTGCTTGGCATCAACTGTGAGTTCACTGGGTTTTCCAACAGCCAGACCACTGCTCTGTAGGCCTGGACCGTACGCCTTAACCTAGAGAAAACTATTTTAAACAAACAATTAAAAAAGGAACAAGTCAAAGATCTACTATAGCCAAAAGATCATTTACAGACTATAGCGCTGTGAAAAAATATTTGCCTCCTTTCTGATTTCGTATCTTGTTCCATATTTGTCACACTTACACGTTTCAGATCAATAAATGTTAATATTAGACAAGAATGTCTAATATTAAACGGCAGTTTTCAAGGGGAAAAAGCTATCCAAACATACTTGGTCCTATATGAAAAAGTAATTGCACCGAATTAAATAAATTCTAACAACAGCTTATCAAGTTTAAAGGCGCTTCTGCTGTTTAACACGACCTCTGCTAGTTTCCTCTTTCTGGTGCAAAGCGGGAGATAAACAAGCAAGAGAGACGGGACTTGTGGCAGAAACGCCGATCAGCTGATCATTGATCAGTTTCATGATTGAAGTAGCAGCAGGAGAGGGAGAACGAGAGAAGAAGAGGCAGCTGTGCAGCAAAGACACAGAATAACTCCAGCTTTTTGTCTTTTTTTTTATTGTAGCTGAAGTACGGGACAAATCGCGTTTATTTTCAGCTCAATACAAAACGCATAATATTAACTCTGAATACCAGAGGATTCCGTTTTTTATGGCACGGTTGGCTCTACTAACTAACCATATGAATAAAATAAAGTTCACCAGTAACATCATAGCACCCACCCAACTGTACAGAAACTCCATCATGCTAGCTAGTACACAGTACGAGTTATTGTAACTGACTGTAAAAAGTTAGCACAAGGAAAATAAACTCCACCTAAACTTGGTCTGACCCAGATAGACTGCAGGTCATAACTTCTTACCTGAAGCTCATTTCACCTGACAGTCGGACTGGCGGCCGCCTTGCGTCTCTCCACCTCCAGTCCTTTCCCCCATCCACCTGCTGGCCTCCACCACTTGCTAATTTGACTGAATGTGTGAAAGCTCCACCATAGCCACTACCAAACAACTGAGTTCTTTTTACACGTCTGCCAGCATCTGTCCAATCCGCCACCTTTCACTGTTTACACAGTTAGGAAAAAAAGACGACGACAACAACAACAACAAGAAAACATTGGGCCATTTAAAAGGCAAAATGAGCATCGGCCCACCGGGCAAATGGCCGGTATACCCGATGCCCCACAGACAGACTGAGGCCCCGCCGCTATTTTTGAGTGCAAAAATGTGTGGTCTCCAGCTAATGGAAAAGGCTGATCGCACGATGTGCGCGTAGTGCTCTTTAAATAGAACAATTTGCCCCATTCTCTTCGCCCGTCATGTGGCCACATGTGGCGGGCTAGCAGGCTAGCAACATACAGGCCCGGGTTCGAGCCCTCGGCTCACTTCCCTCTGTATGTTCACCTGCTAGGGGGAGGTCCAGGCGGGCGATCTTGGAGTGAAAATTCCAAGGGATGACCCCTCGTAGCCTGGGCTTCCCCTCACTTTTTTTCTTTGCTTTGCTTTTTTTCATTTACCTGCCAGCAACAAACACACCTCCTTGTTGTCATGGCTACCAACGACCACTCTTCTTGTGCCAACAAGTCATTGCCTGACAAAACATTATTTCCTATGTTTCCCTGCCTTTTTTGCCTTTTTTATTTCTTGTGTTTTAGACAAAAACAAAAGAAAAAGATCTACAGATTCAGGCTTTTCTTTACCTGTGGTAGTCGGGTAGAATGACGTCACTGACACTATTTAATATGAAAACAAACTTTCTCAAACAAAAAACAAAAACAAAAAAGGAGTGGGTCGGTGTGTCATCTTTACCGAGCACCATACATGTTTTGCTTCACATTCAAATTATTATTTTTCCTTTTCAAAAATAATTCAGAGAGAAAAAAAACAGAGAAGTCAAATATATCAAATTTGCACCAATCTTCTAGTGAAGGTGCCTCCTCCTTCTGACCTTAGGGTAACTAATTTCTCAGACAGTGACATGACAGTGCGCTGGGAAGCTGCAGCTGATGATGATGTTTCTTACCTCACTAAGTGGAGGCGACCTGAGACAGGTGGGGAAGAACTATTGGATTGTTGGGGTACATATTATGAAGTAAAAAAAATACAATATCTCAATAAACTGTTGTCCTGTGTCTTAAGGAGTATGAGATATCACTGTCTGCACTCTATGGAGATGGAGCTCAGAGTGAAGCTGTGGCCATACGCTACAGCACCTGTGAGTCACACATTTTCTGATCCTGAACGTTTGTCAAACTCAGGAGGGGAGAGCCTGAAACCATTTACCTAAGTGACATTAGCAGCAGTGTTCAGCCTAAAAAATAGACAAGTTAAAAGTCATGCATCCATATTATTTGTTTATTTATTAAATTATTTTCGAGACACTGTTAGTTGTTAGAAGCCAGTGTTTTAATGACAGGACATATATGACAGTAATGAGACAACCTAAGATATCCAAGATTAGCACAAAAACACAAATAGAATCACAGAAAGCGTGTTTCTCTCCCGTTAGTCTTTAGGCCCAGTTACCTTTTACTTTTCTGTGGTCAGTAGCCCTTCATGTCATATTCTGTCTCTATGTACAATATAGCATTACTAATACAAGAACCTATATGTAAATGAACTTCATTGTGTAATTGATGGCAGTTCTCAAAGTACTAGTCACTTAAAGGTTAAATTTCACATCGAAATTCTCATATTATATTCTATTTGAATGTTTAAAAAGAAAAATATCACAGTATTTATGCTTTCACTGAGCATATACCTGCATCAATGATGAACTCTCAAGGCTGAAAAGTCCTGGCTTTGGTCAGCCACGGTCCACGCACACGCACACGTCACCAATCCCTGACTGCTTGATCATAACAGCAATTGGGCTGCTGGGAACATGACGGGCGTTCTTCTTGATGTTAACAAGGTGCTCACCAATCTCCCTGGGAACAAACGAGATTCCTAAGACAGACCGACAAAACAGATGTTAACAACGCTTATTCTTGTGTGTGCATGCAGCCCGTTTCAGTTGCTCCTGCTTCTTTCTCCACGCTTTAACTTTTATTACTTTCCCCCTCTGTCTTTTACTTAAGGGTTAATAAAGTATTTGGATTCTGATGAGTCTCATTGTTTAGCAAACTTCTCACTTATCAGACGGACACTCACCAATGTGAGCGTTACGCAGCATCTTCAGCAGGCAGGGCTCCTCTGGGCCTGAGGGTGTTGTAAGAGGGGCTGTCAGCTGGCTGAGGTCAAGCTCGCCTATGTCCAGTGGAATATCTGCAGCAGAGCCCGCCTTCAGTGAAGTATGTTGGCTGGAAGGCTTTCAGGCCCGTCTTTGCCACTCCAGGGTCAGAGACCTTCACCTTGTTTGGATGACAGCCTGCTCTGATATTCATCTGTGGGCACAAACACCAAAACTCAAGAGACTTTTCAGTGAGAAGAAAAGGCAAACCTTGCATGCCAGAGTGAAAGTGAGAGTGTGTGAGTGCATACTCACCCTGAATGGACTCTCAGGGATGTTAGCGTCTCCCCAGGAGACCATCACAGTGTGCTTCACAGGCTTACGTGGGGTGCAGGTGTATGTGCTGTTGCTATTATCCTTAACCTGGACATCCACAGAATTGACTTCACCATCCTGTGCAGAAGACAAGGGATTATAGTTCAATCAGATTTAACACACTGTATTTTTCGGACCATAAGGCGCACTGTCGATGAACAGGTCTGGTTTCATACATGAGGCGCACTGGACTATAAAACGCATTAAGCGAAACAAAACAGCCAGATAAGTCAAACTTTACTCAACTCTTTCTTCTTGCTTCCTCCACTTCCGTACCATTGATTCATTCATGTTGAAATCTCTCGCAGCTGCTCTATTCTCATGTTCTACTGCGTGACTGACAGCCTTGAGTTTGAAATCCGCTTCGTCAGCATGTCTCTTAACAGGTGGCATTTTGGGGTCATGATCCACACACAATACAGTAATATTATGTTGCAGCACAGTACGTATCACTCCGCCAGGCTCCTGACTACGTAGCCGTAATGCTCCGACAATCCATCAAGCGGTGCGACTTCATAGCTTACCAAAGTCGTACTAAAACATTTTTTGACAGATTTTTAAGCGCCGTGTATTACATAAAATCGGTTCAAGGTCAGTAAGCACAACCACAATTCATACATAAGGCGCACTGTCGATTTTTGAGATAATTAAAGGATTTTAAGTGCGACTCATAGTCCGAAAAATACGGTACATACAATATATTTAACATATTTGTGATCATATACAAAGCCAGATATACCTGGGCTATAATTTTCAGAGGAGCTTTTCCTCCTTGCTTGGCATCAACTGTGAGTTCACTGGGTTTTCCAACAGCCAGACCACTGCTCTGTAGGCCTGGACCGTACGCCTTAACCTAGAGAAAACTATTTTAAACAAACAATTAAAAAAGGAACAAGTCAAAGATCTACTATAGCCAAAAGATCATTTACAGACTATAGCGCTGTGAAAAAATATTTGCCTCCTTTCTGATTTCGTATCTTGTTCCATATTTGTCACACTTACACGTTTCAGATCAATAAATGTTAATATTAGACAAGAATGTCTAATATTAAACGGCAGTTTTCAAGGGGAAAAAGCTATCCAAACATACTTGGTCCTATATGAAAAAGTAATTGCACCGAATTAAATAAATTCTAACAACAGCTTATCAAGTTTAAAGGCGCTTCTGCTGTTTAACACGACCTCTGCTAGTTTCCTCTTTCTGGCGCAAAGCGGGAGATAAACAAGCAAGAGAGACGGGACTTGTGGCAGAAACGCCGATCAGCTGATCATTGATCAGTTTCATGATTGAAGTAGCAGCAGGAGAGGGAGAACGAGAGAAGAAGAGGCAGCTGTGCAGCAAAGACACAGAATAACTCCAGCTTTTTGTCTTTTTTTTATTGTAGCTGAAGTACGGGACAAATCGCGTTTATTTTCAGCTCAATACAAAACGCATAATATTAACTCTGAATACCAGAGGATTCCGTTTTTTATGGCACGGTTGGCTCTACTAACTAACCATATGAATAAAATAAAGTTCACCAGTAACATCATAGCACCCACCCAACTGTACAGAAACTCCATCATGCTAGCTAGTACACAGTACGAGTTATTGTAACTGACTGTAAAAAGTTAGCACAAGGAAAATAAACTCCACCTAAACTTGGTTTGACCCAGATAGACTGCAGGTCATAACTTCTTACCTGAAGCTCATTTCACCTGACAGTCGGACTGGCGGCCGCCTTGCGTCTCTCCACCTCCAGTCCTTTCCCCCATCCACCTGCTGGCCTCCACCACTTGCTAATTTGACTGAATGTGTGAAAGCTCCACCATAGCCACTACCAAACAACTGAGTTATTTTTACACGTCTGCCAGCATCTGTCCAATCCGCCACCTTTCACTGTTTACACAGTTAGGAAAAAAAGACAACAACAACAACAACAACAAAACATTGGGCCATTTAAAAGGCAAAATTAGCATCGGCCCACCGGGCAAATGGCCGGTATACCCGATGCCCCACAGACAGACTGAGGCCCCGCCGCTATTTTTGAGTGCAAAAATGTGTGGTCTCCAGCTAATGGAAAAGGCTGATCGCACAATGTGCGCGTAGTGCTCTTTAAATAGAACAATTTGCCCCATTCTCTTCGCCCGTCATGTGGCCACATGTGGCGGGCTAGCAGGCTAGCAACATACAGGCCCGGGTTCGAGCCCTCGGCTCACTTCCCTCTGTATGTTCACCTGCTAGGGGGAGGTCCAGGCGGGCGATCTTGGAGTGAAAATTCCAAGGGATGACCCCTCGTAGCCTGGGCTTCCCCTGACTTTTTTTCTTTGCTTTGCTTTTTTTCATTTACCTGCCAGCAACAAACACACCTCCTTGTTGTCATGGCTACCAACGACCACTCTTCTTGTGCCAACAAGTCATTGCCTGACAAAACATTATTTCCTATGTTTCCCTGCCTTTTTTGCCTTTTTTATTTCTTGTGTTTTAGACAAAAACAAAAGAAAAAGATCTACAGATTCAGGCTTTTCTTTACCTGTGGTAGTCGGGTAGAATGACGTCACTGACACTATTTAATATGAAAACAAACTTTCTCAAACAAAAAACAAAAACAAAAAAGGAGTGGGTCGGTGTGTCATCTTTACCGAGCACCATACATGTTTTGCTTCACATTCAAATTATTATTTTTCCTTTTCAAAAATAATTCAGAGAGAAAAAAAACAGAGAAGTCAAATATATCAAATTTGCACGAATCTTCTAGTGAAGGTGCCTCCTCCTTCTGACCTTAGGGTAACTAATTTCTCAGACAGTGACATGACAGTGCGCTGGGAAGCTGCAGCTGATGATGATGTTTCTTACCTCACTAAGTGGAGGCGACCTGAGACAGGTGGGGAAGAACTATTGGATTGTTGGGGTACATATTATGAAGTAAAAAAAATACAATATCTCAATAAACTGTTGTCCTGTGTCTTAAGGAGTATGAGATATCACTGTCTGCACTCTATGGAGATGGAGCTCAGAGTGAAGCTGTGGCCATACGCTACAGCACCTGTGAGTCACACATTTTCTGATCCTGAACGTTTGTCAAACTCAGGAGGGGAGAGCCTGAAACCATTTACCTAAGTCACATTAGCAGCAGTGTTCAGCCTAAAAAATAGACAAGTTAAAAGTCATGCATCCATATTATTTGTTTATTTATTAAATTATTTTCGAGACACTGTTAGTTGTTAGAAGCCAGTGTTTTAATGACAGGACATATATGACAGTAATGAGACAACCTAAGATATCCAAGATTAGCACAAAAACACAAATAGAATCACAGAAAGCGTGTTTCTCTCCCGTTAGTCTTTAGGCCCAGTTACCTTTTACTTTTCTGTGGTCAGAAGCCCTTCATGTCAAATTCTGTCTCTATGTACAATATAGCATTACTAATACAATAACCTATATGTAAATGAACTTCATTGTGTAATTGATGGCAGTTCTCAAAGTACTAGTCACTTAAAGGTTAAATTTCACATCGAAATTCTCATATTATATTCTATTTGAATGTTTAAAAAGAAAAATATCACAGTATTTATGCTTTCACTGAGCATATACCTGCATCAATGATGAACTCTCAAGGCTGAAAAGTCCTGGCTTTGGTCAGCCACGGTCCACGCACACGCACACGTCACCAATCCCTGACTGCTTGATCATAACAGCAATTGGGCTGCTGGGAACATGACGGGCGTTCTTCTTGATGTTAACAAGGTGCTCACCAATCTCCCTGGGAACAAACGAGATTCCTAAGACAGACAGACAAAACAGATGTTAACAACGCTTATTCTTGTATGTGCATGCAGCCCGTTTCAGTTGCTCCTGCTTCTTTCTCCACGCTTTAACTTTTATTACTTTCCCCCTCTGTCTTTTACTTAAGGGTTAATAAAGTATTTGGATTCTGATGAGTCTCATTGTTTAGCAAACTTCTCACTTATCAGACGGACACTCACCAATGTGAGCGTTACGCAGCATCTTCAGCAGGCAGGGCTCCTCTGGGCCTGAGGGTGTTGTAAGAGGGGCTGTCAGCTGGCTGAGGTCAAGCTCGCCTATGTCCAGTGGAATATCTGCAGCAGAGCCCGCCTTCAGTGAAGTATGTTGGCTGGAAGGCTTTCAGGCCCGTCTTTGCCACTCCAGGGTCAGAGACCTTCACCTTGTTTGGATGACAGCCTGCTCTGATATTCATCTGTGGGCACAAACACCAAAACTCAAGAGACTTTTCAGTGAGAAGAAAAGGCAAACCTTGCATGCCAGAGTGAAAGTGAGAGTGTGTGTGAGTGCATACTCACCCTGAATGGACTCTCAGGGATGTTAGCGTCTCCCCAGGAGACCATCACAGTGTGCTTCACAGGCTTACGTGGGGTGCAGGTGTATGTGCTGTTGCTATTATCCTTAACCTGGACATCCACAGAATTGACTTCACCATCCTGTGCAGAAGACAAGGGATTATAGTTCAATCAGATTTAACACACTGTATTTTTCGGACCATAAGGCGCACTGTCGATGAACAGGTCTGGTTTCATACATGAGGCGCACTGGACTATAAAACGCATTAAGCGAAACAAAACAGCCAGATAAGTCAAACTTTACTCAACTCTTTCTTCTTGCTTCCTCCACTTCCGTACCATTGATTCATTCATGTTGAAATCTCTCGCAGCTGCTCTATTCTCATGTTCTACTGCGTGACTGACAGCCTTGAGTTTGAAATCCGCTTCGTCAGCATGTCTCTTAACAGGTGGCATTTTGGGGTCATGATCCACACACAATACAGTAATATTATGTTGCAGCACAGTACGTATCACTCCGCCAGGCTCCTGACTACGTAGCCGTAATGCTCCGACAATCCATCAAGCGGTGCGACTTCGTAGCTTACCAAAGTCGTACTAAAACATTTTTTGACAGATTTTTAAGCGCCGTGTATTACATAAAATCGGTTCAAGGTCAATAAGCACAACCAGAATTCATACATAAGGCGCACTGTCGATTTTTGAGAGATAATTAAAGGATTTTAAGTGCGACTCATAGTCCGAAAAATACGGTACATACAATATATTTAACATATTTGTGATCATATACAAAGCCAGATATACCTGGGCTATAATTTTCAGAGGAGCTTTTCCTCCTTGCTTGGCATCAACTGTGAGTTCACTGGGTTTTCCAACAGCCAGACCACTGCTCTGTAGGCCTGGACCGTACGCCTTAACCTAGAGAAAACTATTTTAAACAAACAATTAAAAAAGGAACAAGTCAAAGATCTACTATAGCCAAAAGATCATTTACAGACTATAGCGCTGTGAAAAAATATTTGCCTCCTTTCTCATTTCGTATCTTATTCCATATTTGTCACACTTACACGTTTCAGATCAATAAATGTTAATATTAGACAAGAATGTCTAATATTAAACGGCAGTTTTCAAGGGGAAAAAGCTATCCAAACATACTTGGTCCTATATGAAAAAGTAATTGCACCGAATTAAATAAATTCTAACAACAGCTTATCAAGTTTAAAGGCGCTTCTGCTGTTTAACACGACCTCTGCTAGTTTCCTCTTTCTGGCGCAAAGCGGGAGATAAACAAGCAAGAGAGACGGGACTTGTGGCAGAAACGCCGATCAGCTGATCATTGATCAGTTTCATGATTGAAGTAGCAGCAGGAGAGGGAGAACGAGAGAAGAAGAGGCAGCTGTGCAGCAAAGACACAGAATAACTCCAGCTTTTTGTCTTTTTTTTTATTGTAGCTGAAGTACGGGACAAATCGCTTTTATTTTCAGCTCAATACAAAACGCATAATATTAACTCTGAATACCAGAGGATTCCGTTTTTTATGGCACGGTTGGCTCTACTAACTAACCATATGAATAAAATAAAGTTCACCAGTAACATCATAGCACCCACCCAACTGTACAGAAACTCCATCATGCTAGCTAGTACACAGTACGAGTTATTGTAACTGACTGTAAAAAGTTAGCACAAGGAAAATAAACTCCACCTAAACTTGGTTTGACCCAGATAGACTGCAGGTCATAACTTCTTACCTGAAGCTCATTTCACCTGACAGTCGGACTGGCGGCCGCCTTGCGTCTCTCCACCTCCAGTCCTTTCCCCCATCCACCTGCTGGCCTCCACCACTTGCTAATTTGACTGAATGTGTGAAAGCTCCACCATAGCCACTACCAAACAACTGAGTTCTTTTTACACGTCTGCCAGCATCTGTCCAATCCGCCACCTTTCACTGTTTACACAGTTAGGAAAAAAAGACAACAACAAATACAACAACAAAACATTGGGCCATTTAAAAGGCAAAATTAGCATGGGCCCACCGGGCAAATGGCCGGTATACCCGATGCCCCACAGACAGACTGAGGCCCCGCCGCTATTTTTGAGTGCAAAAATGTGTGGTCTCCAGCTAATGGAAAAGGCTGATCGCACGATGTGCGCGTAGTGCTCTTTAAATAGAACAATTTGCCCCATTCTCTTCGCCCGTCATGTGGCCACATGTGGCGGGCTAGCAGGCTAGCAACATACAGGCCCGGGTTCGAGCCCTCGGCTCACTTCCCTCTGTATGTTCACCTGCTAGGGGGAGGTCCAGGCGGGCGATCTTGGAGTGAAAATTCCAAGGGATGACCCCTCGTAGCCTGGGCTTCCCCTGACTTTTTTCTTTGCTTTGCTTTTTTTCATTTACCTGCCAGCAACAAACACACCTCCTTGTTGTCATGGCTACCAACGACCACTCTTCTTGTGCCAACAAGTCATTGCCTGACAAAACATTATTTCCTATGTTTCCCTGCCTTTTTTGCCTTTTTTATTTCTTGTGTTTTAGACAAAAAGAAAAGAAAAAGATCTACAGATTCAGCCTTTTCTTTACCTGTGGTAGTCGGGTAGAATGACGTCACTGACACTATTTAATATGAAAACAAACTTTCTCAAACAAAAAACAAAAACAAAAAAGGAGTGGGTCGGTGTGTCATCTTTACCGAGCACCATACATGTTTTGCTTCACATTCAAATTATTATTTTTCCTTTTCAAAAATAATTCAGAGAGAAAAAAAACAGAGAAGTCAAATATATCAAATTTGCACCAATCTTCTAGTGAAGGTGCCTCCTCCTTCTGACCTTAGGGTAACTAATTTCTCAGACAGTGACATGACAGTGCGCTGGGAAGCTGCAGCTGATGATGATGTTTCTTACCTCACTAAGTGGAGGCGACCTGAGACAGGTGGGGAAGAACTATTGGATTGTTGGGGTACATATTATGAAGTAAAAAAAATACAATATCTCAATAAACTGTTGTCCTGTGTCTTAAGGAGTATGAGATATCACTGTCTGCACTCTATGGAGATGGAGCTCAGAGTGAAGCTGTGGCCATACGCTACAGCACCTGTGAGTCACACATTTTCTGATCCTGAACGTTTGTCAAACTCAGGAGGGGAGAGCCTGAAACCATTTACCTAAGTCACATTAGCAGCAGTGTTCAGCCTAAAAAATAGACAAGTTAAAAGTCATGCATCCATATTATTTGTTTATTTATTAAATTATTTTGGAGACACTGTTAGTTGTTAGAAGCCAGTGTTTTAATGACAGGACATATATGACAGTAATGAGACAACCTAAGATATCCAAGATTAGCACAAAAACACAAATAGAATCACAGAAAGCGTGTTTCTCTCCCGTTAGTCTTTAGGCCCAGTTACCTTTTACTTTTCTGTGGTCAGTAGCCCTTCATGTCATATTCTGTCTCTATGTACAATATAGCATTACTAATACAATAACCTATATGTAAATGAACTTCATTGTGTAATTGATGGCAGTTCTCAAAGTACTAGTCACTTAAAGGTTAAATTTCACATCGAAATTCTCATATTATATTCTATTTGAATGTTTAAAAAGAAAAATATCACAGTATTTATGCTTTCACTGAGCATATACCTGCATCAATGATGAACTCTCAAGGCTGAAAAGTCCTGGCTTTGGTCAGCCACGGTCCACGCACACGCACACGTCACCAATCCCTGACTGCTTGATCATAACAGCAATTGGGCTGCTGGGAACATGACGGGCGTTCTTCTTGATGTTAACAAGGTGCTCACCAATCTCCCTGGGAACAAACGAGATTCCTAAGACAGACCGACAAAACAGATGTTAACAACGCTTATTCTTGTGTGTGCATGCAGCCCGTTTCAGTTGCTCCTGCTTCTTTCTCCACGCTTTAACTTTTATTACTTTCCCCCTCTGTCTTTTACTTAAGGGTTAATAAAGTATTTGGATTCTGATGAGTCTCATTGTTTAGCAAACTTCTCACTTATCAGACGGACACTCACCAATGTGAGCGTTACGCAGCATCTTCAGCAGGCAGGGCTCCTCTGGGCCTGAGGGTGTTGTAAGAGGGGCTGTCAGCTGGCTGAGGTCAAGCTCGCCTATGTCCAGTGGAATATCTGCAGCAGAGCCCGCCTTCAGTGAAGTATGTTGGCTGGAAGGCTTTCAGGCCCGTCTTTGCCACTCCAGGGTCAGAGACCTTCACCTTGTTTGGATGACAGCCTGCTCTGATATTCATCTGTGGGCACAAACACCAAAACTCAAGAGACTTTTCAGTGAGAAGAAAAGGCAAACCTTGCATGCCAGAGTGAAAGTGAGAGTGTGTGAGTGCATACTCACCCTGAATGGACTCTCAGGGATGTTAGCGTCTCCCCAGGAGACCATCACAGTGTGCTTCACAGGCTTACGTGGGGTGCAGGTGTATGTGCTGTTGCTATTATCCTTAACCTGGACATCCACAGAATTGACTTCACCATCCTGTGCAGAAGACAAGGGATTATAGTTCAATCAGATTTAACACACTGTATTTTTCGGACCATAAGGCGCACTGTCGATGAACAGGTCTGGTTTCATACATGAGGCGCACTGGACTATAAAACGCATTAAGCGAAACAAAACAGCCAGATAAGTCAAACTTTACTCAACTCTTTCTTCTTGCTTCCTCCACTTCCGTACCATTGATTCATTCATGTTGAAATCTCTCGCAGCTGCTCTATTCTCATGTTCTACTGCGTGACTGACAGCCTTGAGTTTGAAATCCGCTTCGTCAGCATGTCTCTTAACAGGTGGCATTTTGGGGTCATGATCCACACACAATACAGTAATATTATGTTGCAGCACAGTACGTATCACTCCGCCAGGCTCCTGACTACGTAGCCGTAATGCTCCGACAATCCATCAAGCGGTGCGACTTCGTAGCTTACCAAAGTCGTACTAAAACATTTTTTGACAGATTTTTAAGCGCCGTGTATTACATAAAATCGGTTCAAGGTCAATAAGCACAACCAGAATTCATACATAAGGCGCACTGTCGATTTTTGAGATAATTAAAGGATTTTAAGTGCGACTCATAGTCCGAAAAATACGGTACATACAATATATTTAACATATTTGTGATCATATACAAAGCCAGATATACCTGGGCTATAATTTTCAGAGGAGCTTTTCCTCCTTGCTTGGCATCAACTGTGAGTTCACTGGGTTTTCCAACAGCCAGACCACTGCTCTGTAGGCCTGGACCGTGCGCCTTAACCTAGAGAAAACTATTTTAAACAAACAATTAAAAAAGGAACAAGTCAAAGATCTACTATAGCCAAAAGATCATTTACAGACTATAGCGCTGTGAAAAAATATTTGCCTCCTTTCTCATTTCGTATCTTGTTCCATATTTGTCACACTTACACGTTTCAGATCAATAAATGTTAATATTAGACAAGAATGTCTAATATTAAACGGCAGTTTTCAAGGGGAAAAAGCTATCCAAACATACTTGGTCCTATATGAAAAAGTAATTGCACCGAATTAAATAAATTCTAACAACGGCTTATCAAGTTTAAAGGCGCTTCTGCTGTTTAACACGACCTCTGCTAGTTTCCTGTTTCTGGCGCAAAGCGGGAGATAAACAAGCAAGAGAGACGGGACTTGTGGCAGAAACGCCGATCAGCTGATCATTGATCAGTTTCATGATTGAAGTAGCAGCAGGAGAGGGAGAACGAGAGAAGAAGAGGCAGCTGTGCAGCAAAGACACAGAATAACTCCAGCTTTTTGTCTTTTTTTTATTGTAGCTGAAGTACGGGACAAATCGCTTTTATTTTCAGCTCAATACAAAACGCATAATATTAACTCTGAATACCAGAGGATTCCGTTTTTTATGGCACGGTTGGCTCTACTAACTAACCATATGAATAAAATAAAGTTCACCAGTAACATCATAGCACCCACCCAACTGTACAGAAACTCCATCATGCTAGCTAGTACACAGTACGAGTTATTGTAACTGACTGTAAAAAGTTAGCACAAGGAAAATAAACTCCACCTAAACTTGGTTTGACCCAGATAGACTGCAGGTCATAACTTCTTACCTGAAGCTCATTTCACCTGACAGTCGGACTGGCGGCCGCCTTGCGTCTCTCCACCTCCAGTCCTTTCCCCCATCCACCTGCTGGCCTCCACCACTTGCTAATTTGACTGAATGTGTGAAAGCTCCACCATAGCCACTACCAAACAACTGAGTTATTTTTACACGTCTGCCAGCATCTGTCCAATCCGCCACGTTTCACTGTTTACACAGTTAGGAAAAAAAGACAACAACAACAAAAGATTGGGCCATTTAAAAGGCAAAATGAGCATCGGCCCACCGGGCAAATGGCCGGTATACCCGATGCCCCACAGACAGACTGAGGCCCCGCCGCTATTTTTGAGTGCAAAAATGTGTGGTCTCCAGCTAATGGAAAAGGCTGATCGCACGATGTGCGCGTAGTGCTCTTTAAATAGAACAATTTGCCCCATTCTCTTCGCCCGTCATGTGGCCACATGTGGCGGGCTAGCAGGCTAGCAACATACAGGCCCGGGTTCGAGCCCTCGGCTCACTTCCCTCTGTATGTTCACCTGCTAGGGGGAGGTCCAGGCGGGCGATCTTGGAGTGAAAATTCCAAGGGATGACCCCTCGTAGCCTGGGCTTCCCCTGACTTTTTTCTTTGCTTTGCTTTGCTTTTTTTCATTTACCTGCCAGCAACAAACACACCTCCTTGTTGTCATGGCTACCAACGACCACTCTTCTTGTGCCAACAAGTCATTGCCTGACAAAACATTATTTCCTATGTTTCCCTGCCTTTTTTGCCTTTTTTATTTCTTGTGTTTTAGACAAAAACAAAAGAAAAAGATCTACAGATTCAGGCTTTTCTTTACCTGTGGTAGTCGGGTAGAATGACGTCACTGACACTATTTAATATGAAAACAAACTTTCTCAAACAAAAAACAAAAACAAAAAAGGAGTGGGTCGGTGTGTCATCTTTACCGAGCACCATACATGTTTTGCTTCACATTCAAATTATTATTTTTCCTTTTCAAAAATAATTCAGAGAGAAAAAAAACAGAGAAGTCAAATATATCAAATTTGCACCAATCTTCTAGTGAAGGTGCCTCCTCCTTCTGACCTTAGGGTAACTAATTTCTCAGACAGTGACATGACAGTGCGCTGGGAAGCTGCAGCTGATGATGATGTTTCTTACCTCACTAAGTGGAGGCGACCTGAGACAGGTGGGGAAGAACTATTGGATTGTTGGGGTACATATTATGAAGTAAAAAAAATACAATATCTCAATAAACTGTTGTCCTGTGTCTTAAGGAGTATGAGATATCACTGTCTGCACTCTATGGAGATGGAGCTCAGAGTGAAGCTGTGGCCATACGCTACAGCACCTGTGAGTCACACATTTTCTGATCCTGAACGTTTGTCAAACTCAGGAGGGGAGAGCCTGAAACCATTTACCTAAGTGACATTAGCAGCAGTGTTCAGCCTAAAAAATAGACAAGTTAAAAGTCATGCATCCATATTATTTGTTTATTTATTAAATTATTTTGGAGACACTGTTAGTTGTTAGAAGCCAGTGTTTTAATGACAGGACATATATGACAGTAATGAGACAACCTAAGATATCCAAGATTAGCACAAAAACACAAATAGAATCACAGAAAGCGTGTTTCTCTCCCGTTAGTCTTTAGGCCCAGTTACCTTTTACTTTTCTGTGGTCAGTAGCCCTTCATGTCATATTCTGTCTCTATGTACAATATAGCATTACTAATACAATAACCTATATGTAAATGAACTTCATTGTGTAATTGATGGCAGTTCTCAAAGTACTAGTCACTTAAAGGTTAAATTTCACATCGAAATTCTCATATTATATTCTATTTGAATGTTTAAAAAGAAAAATATCACAGTATTTATGCTTTCACTGAGCATATACCTGCATCAATGATGAACTCTCAAGGCTGAAAAGTCCTGGCTTTGGTCAGCCACGGTCCACGCACACGCACACGTCACCAATCCCTGACTGCTTGATCATAACAGCAATTGGGCTGCTGGGAACATGACGGGCGTTCTTCTTGATGTTAACAAGGTGCTCACCAATCTCCCTGGGAACAAACGAGATTCCTAAGACAGACCGACAAAACAGATGTTAACAACGCTTATTCTTGTGTGTGCATGCAGCCCGTTTCAGTTGCTCCTGCTTCTTTCTCCACGCTTTAACTTTTATTACTTTCCCCCTCTGTCTTTTACTTAAGGGTTAATAAAGTATTTGGATTCTGATGAGTCTCATTGTTTAGCAAACTTCTCACTTATCAGACGGACACTCACCAATGTGAGCGTTACGCAGCATCTTCAGCAGGCAGGGCTCCTCTGGGCCTGAGGGTGTTGTAAGAGGGGCTGTCAGCTGGCTGAGGTCAAGCTCGCCTATGTCCAGTGGAATATCTGCAGCAGAGCCCGCCTTCAGTGAAGTATGTTGGCTGGAAGGCTTTCAGGCCCGTCTTTGCCACTCCAGGGTCAGAGACCTTCACCTTGTTTGGATGACAGCCTGCTCTGATATTCATCTGTGGGCACAAACACCAAAACTCAAGAGACTTTTCAGTGAGAAGAAAAGGCAAACCTTGCATGCCAGAGTGAAAGTGAGAGTGTGTGAGTGCATACTCACCCTGAATGGACTCTCAGGGATGTTAGCGTCTCCCCAGGAGACCATCACAGTGTGCTTCACAGGCTTACGTGGGGTGCAGGTGTATGTGCTGTTGCTATTATCCTTAACCTGGACATCCACAGAATTGACTTCACCATCCTGTGCAGAAGACAAGGGATTATAGTTCAATCAGATTTAACACACTGTATTTTTCGGACCATAAGGCGCACTGTCGATGAACAGGTCTGGTTTCATACATGAGGCGCACTGGACTATAAAACGCATTAAGCGAAACAAAACAGCCAGATAAGTCAAACTTTACTCAACTCTTTCTTCTTGCTTCCTCCACTTCCGTACCATTGATTCATTCATGTTGAAATCTCTCGCAGCTGCTCTATTCTCATGTTCTACTGCGTGACTGACAGCCTTGAGTTTGAAATCCGCTTCGTCAGCATGTCTCTTAACAGGTGGCATTTTGGGGTCATGATCCACACACAATACAGTAATATTATGTTGCAGCACAGTACGTATCACTCCGCCAGGCTCCTGACTACGTAGCCGTAATGCTCCGACAATCCATCAAGCGGTGCGACTTCGTAGCTTACCAAAGTCGTACTAAAACATTTTTTGACAGATTTTTAAGCGCCGTGTATTACATAAAATCGGTTCAAGGTCAATAAGCACAACCAGAATTCATACATAAGGCGCACTGTCGATTTTTGAGATAATTAAAGGATTTTAAGTGCGACTCATAGTCCGAAAAATACGGTACATACAATATATTTAACATATTTGTGATCATATACAAAGCCAGATATACCTGGGCTATAATTTTCAGAGGAGCTTTTCCTCCTTGCTTGGCATCAACTGTGAGTTCACTGGGTTTTCCAACAGCCAGACCACTGCTCTGTAGGCCTGGACCGTGCGCCTTAACCTAGAGAAAACTATTTTAAACAAACAATTAAAAAAGGAACAAGTCAAAGATCTACTATAGCCAAAAGATCATTTACAGACTATAGCGCTGTGAAAAAATATTTGCCTCCTTTCTCATTTCGTATCTTGTTCCATATTTGTCACACTTACACGTTTCAGATCAATAAATGTTAATATTAGACAAGAATGTCTAATATTAAACGGCAGTTTTCAAGGGGAAAAAGCTATCCAAACATACTTGGTCCTATATGAAAAAGTAATTGCACCGAATTAAATAAATTCTAACAACAGCTTATCAAGTTTAAAGGCGCTTCTGCTGTTTAACACGACCTCTGCTAGTTTCCTCTTTCTGGCGCAAAGCGGGAGATAAACAAGCAAGAGAGACGGGACTTGTGGCAGAAACGCCGATCAGCTGATCATTGATCAGTTTCATGATTGAAGTAGCAGCAGGAGAGGGAGAACGAGAGAAGAAGAGGCAGCTGTGCAGCAAAGACACAGAATAACTCCAGCTTTTTGTCTTTTTTTTATTGTAGCTGAAGTACGGGACAAATCGCTTTTATTTTCAGCTCAATACAAAACGCATAATATTAACTCTGAATACCAGAGGATTCCGTTTTTTATGGCACGGTTGGCTCTACTAACTAACCATATGAATAAAATAAAGTTCACCAGTAACATCATAGCACCCACCCAACTGTACAGAAACTCCATCATGCTAGCTAGTACACAGTACGAGTTATTGTAACTGACTGTAAAAAGTTAGCACAAGGAAAATAAACTCCACCTAAACTTGGTTTGACCCAGATAGACTGCAGGTCATAACTTCTTACCTGAAGCTCATTTCACCTGACAGTCGGACTGGCGGCCGCCTTGCGTCTCTCCACCTCCAGTCCTTTCCCCCATCCACCTGCTGGCCTCCACCACTTGCTAATTTGACTGAATGTGTGAAAGCTCCACCATAGCCACTACCAAACAACTGAGTTATTTTTACACGTCTGCCAGCATCTGTCCAATCCGCCACGTTTCACTGTTTACACAGTTAGGAAAAAAAGACAACAACAACAAAAGATTGGGCCATTTAAAAGGCAAAATGAGCATCGGCCCACCGGGCAAATGGCCGGTATACCCGATGCCCCACAGACAGACTGAGGCCCCGCCGCTATTTTTGAGTGCAAAAATGTGTGGTCTCCAGCTAATGGAAAAGGCTGATCGCACGATGTGCGCGTAGTGCTCTTTAAATAGAACAATTTGCCCCATTCTCTTCGCCCGTCATGTGGCCACATGTGGCGGGCTAGCAGGCTAGCAACATACAGGCCCGGGTTCGAGCCCTCGGCTCACTTCCCTCTGTATGTTCACCTGCTAGGGGGAGGTCCAGGCGGGCGATCTTGGAGTGAAAATTCCAAGGGATGACCCCTCGTAGCCTGGGCTTCCCCTGACTTTTTTTCTTTGCTTTGCTTTTTTTCATTTACCTGCCAGCAACAAACACACCTCCTTGTTGTCATGGCTACCAACGACCACTCTTCTTGTGCCAACAAGTCATTGCCTGACAAAACATTATTTCCTATGTTTCCCTGCCTTTTTTGCCTTTTTTATTTCTTGTGTTTTAGACAAAAACAAAAGAAAAAGATCTACAGATTCAGGCTTTTCTTTACCTGTGGTAGTCGGGTAGAATGACGTCACTGACACTATTTCATATGAAAACAAACTTTCTCAAACAAAAAACAAAAACAAAAAAGGAGTGGGTCGGTGTGTCATCTTTACCGAGCACCATACATGTTTTGCTTCACATTCAAATTATTATTTTTCCTTTTCAAAAATAATTCAGAGAGAAAAAAAAACAGAGAAGTCAAATATATCAAATTTGCACGAATCTTCTAGTGAAGGTGCCTCCTCCTTCTGACCTTAGGGTAACTAATTTCTCAGACAGTGACATGACAGTGCGCTGGGAAGCTGCAGCTGATGATGATGTTTCTTACCTCACTAAGTGGAGGCGACCTGAGACAGGTGGGGAAGAACTATTGGATTGTTGGGGTACATATTATGAAGTAAAAAAAATACAATATCTCAATAAACTGTTGTCCTGTGTCTTAAGGAGTATGAGATATCACTGTCTGCACTCTATGGAGATGGAGCTCAGAGTGAAGCTGTGGCCATACGCTACAGCACCTGTGAGTCACACATTTTCTGATCCTGAACGTTTGTCAAACTCAGGAGGGGAGAGCCTGAAACCATTTACCTAAGTCACATTAGCAGCAGTGTTCAGCCTAAAAAATAGACAAGTTAAAAGTCATGCATCCATATTATTTGTTTATTTATTAAATTATTTTGGAGACACTGTTAGTTGTTAGAAGCCAGTGTTTTAATGACAGGACATATATGACAGTAATGAGACAACCTAAGATATCCAAGATTAGCACAAAAACACAAATAGAATCACAGAAAGCGTGTTTCTCTCCCGTTAGTCTTTAGGCCCAGTTACCTTTTACTTTTCTGTGGTCAGTAGCCCTTCATGTCATATTCTGTCTCTATGTACAATATAGCATTACTAATACAATAACCTATATGTAAATGAACTTCATTGTGTAATTGATGGCAGTTGTCAAAGTACTAGTCACTTAAAGGTTAAATTTCACATCGAAATTCTCATATTATATTCTATTTGAATGTTTAAAAAGAAAAATATCACAGTATTTATGCTTTCACTGAGCATATACCTGCATCAATGATAAACTCTCAAGGCTGAAAAGTCCTGGCTTTGGTCAGCCACGGTCCACGCACACGCACACGTCACCAATCCCTGACTGCTTGATCATAACAGCAATTGGGCTGCTGGGAACATGACGGGCGTTCTTCTTGATGTTAACAAGGTGCTCACCAATCTCCCTGGGAACAAACGAGATTCCTAAGACAGACCGACAAAACAGATGTTAACAACGCTTATTCTTGTGTGTGCATGCAGCCCGTTTCAGTTGCTCCTGCTTCTTTCTCCACGCTTTAACTTTTATTACTTTCCCCCTCTGTCTTTTACTTAAGGGTTAATAAAGTATTTGGATTCTGATGAGTCTCATTGTTTAGCAAACTTCTCACTTATCAGACGGACACTCACCAATGTGAGCGTTACGCAGCATCTTCAGCAGGCAGGGCTCCTCTGGGCCTGAGGGTGTTGTAAGAGGGGCTGTCAGCTGGCTGAGGTCAAGCTCGCCTATGTCCAGTGGAATATCTGCAGCAGAGCCCGCCTTCAGTGAAGTATGTTGGCTGGAAGGCTTTCAGGCCCGTCTTTGCCACTCCAGGGTCAGAGACCTTCACCTTGTTTGGATGACAGCCTGCTCTGATATTCATCTGTGGGCACAAACACCAAAACTCAAGAGACTTTTCAGTGAGAAGAAAAGGCAAACCTTGCATGCCAGAGTGAAAGTGAGAGTGTGTGAGTGCATACTCACCCTGAATGGACTCTCAGGGATGTTAGCGTCTCCCCAGGAGACCATCACAGTGTGCTTCACAGGCTTACGTGGGGTGCAGGTGTATGTGCTGTTGCTATTATCCTTAACCTGGACATCCACAGAATTGACTTCACCATCCTGTGCAGAAGACAAGGGATTATAGTTCAATCAGATTTAACACACTGTATTTTTCGGACCATAAGGCGCACTGTCGATGAACAGGTCTGGTTTCATACATGAGGCGCACTGGACTATAAAACGCATTAAGCGAAACAAAACAGCCAGATAAGTCAAACTTTACTCAACTCTTTCTTCTTGCTTCCTCCACTTCCGTACCATTGATTCATTCATGTTGAAATCTCTCGCAGCTGCTCTATTCTCATGTTCTACTGCGTGACTGACAGCCTTGAGTTTGAAATCCGCTTCGTCAGCATGTCTCTTAACAGGTGGCATTTTGGGGTCATGATCCACACACAATACAGTAATATTATGTTGCAGCACAGTACGTATCACTCCGCCAGGCTCCTGACTACGTAGCCGTAATGCTCCGACAATCCATCAAGCGGTGCGACTTCGTAGCTTACCAAAGTCGTACTAAAACATTTTTTGACAGATTTTTAAGCGCCGTGTATTACATAAAATCGGTTCAAGGTCAATAAGCACAACCAGAATTCATACATAAGGCGCACTGTCGATTTTTGAGATAATTAAAGGATTTTAAGTGCGACTCATAGTCCGAAAAATACGGTACATACAATATATTTAACATATTTGTGATCATATACAAAGCCAGATATACCTGGGCTATAATTTTCAGAGGAGCTTTTCCTCCTTGCTTGGCATCAACTGTGAGTTCACTGGGTTTTCCAACAGCCAGACCACTGCTCTGTAGGCCTGGACCGTGCGCCTTAACCTAGAGAAAACTATTTTAAACAAACAATTAAAAAAGGAACAAGTCAAAGATCTACTATAGCCAAAAGATCATTTACAGACTATAGCGCTGTGAAAAAATATTTGCCTCCTTTCTCATTTCGTATCTTGTTCCATATTTGTCACACTTACACGTTTCAGATCAATAAATGTTAATATTAGACAAGAATGTCTAATATTAAACGGCAGTTTTCAAGGGGAAAAAGCTATCCAAACATACTTGGTCCTATATGAAAAAGTAATTGCACCGAATTAAATAAATTCTAACAACGGCTTATCAAGTTTAAAGGCGCTTCTGCTGTTTAACACGACCTCTGCTAGTTTCCTCTTTCTGGCGCAAAGCGGGAGATAAACAAGCAAGAGAGACGGGACTTGTGGCAGAAACGCCGATCAGCTGATCATTGATCAGTTTCATGATTGAAGTAGCAGCAGGAGAGGGAGAACGAGAGAAGAAGAGGCAGCTGTGCAGCAAAGACACAGAATAACTCCAGCTTTTTGTCTTTTTTTTATTGTAGCTGAAGTACGGGACAAATCGCTTTTATTTTCAGCTCAATACAAAACGCATAATATTAACTCTGAATACCAGAGGATTCCGTTTTTTATGGCACGGTTGGCTCTACTAACTAACCATATGAATAAAATAAAGTTCACCAGTAACATCATAGCACCCACCCAACTGTACAGAAACTCCATCATGCTAGCTAGTACACAGTACGAGTTATTGTAACTGACTGTAAAAAGTTAGCACAAGGAAAATAAACTCCACCTAAACTTGGTTTGACCCAGATAGACTGCAGGTCATAACTTCTTACCTGAAGCTCATTTCACCTGACAGTCGGACTGGCGGCCGCCTTGCGTCTCTCCACCTCCAGTCCTTTCCCCCATCCACCTGCTGGCCTCCACCACTTGCTAATTTGACTGAATGTGTGAAAGCTCCACCATAGCCACTACCAAACAACTGAGTTATTTTTACACGTCTGCCAGCATCTGTCCAATCCGCCACGTTTCACTGTTTACACAGTTAGGAAAAAAAGACAACAACAAGAACAAAACATTGGGCCATTTAAAAGGCAAAATGAGCATCGGCCCACCGGGCAAATGGCCGGTATACCCGATGCCCCACAGACAGACTGAGGCCCCGCCGCTATTTTTGAGTGCAAAAATGTGTGGTCTCCAGCTAATGGAAAAGGCTGATCGCACGATGTGCGCGTAGTGCTCTTTAAATAGAACAATTTGCCCCATTCTCTTCGCCCGTCATGTGGCCACATGTGGCGGGCTAGCAGGCTAGCAACATACAGGCCCGGGTTCGAGCCCTCGGCTCACTTCCCTCTGTATGTTCACCTGCTAGGGGGAGGTCCAGGCGGGCGATCTTGGAGTGAAAATTCCAAGGGATGACCCCTCGTAGCCTGGGCTTCCCCTGACTTTTTTTCTTTGCTTTGCTTTTTTTCTTTTACCTGCCAGCAACAAACACACCTCCTTGTTGTCATGGCTACCAACGACCACTCTTCTTGTGCCAACAAGTCATTGCCTGACAAAACATTATTTCCTATGTTTCCCTGCCTTTTTTGCCTTTTTTATTTCTTGTGTTTTAGACAAAAACAAAAGAAAAAGATCTACAGATTCAGGCTTTTCTTTACCTGTGGTAGTCGGGTAGAATGACGTCACTGACACTATTTCATATGAAAACAAACTTTCTCAAACAAAAAACAAAAACAAAAAAGGAGTGGGTCGGTGTGTCATCTTTACCGAGCACCATACATGTTTTGCTTCACATTCAAATTATTATTTTTCCTTTTCAAAAATAATTCAGAGAGAAAAAAAAACAGAGAAGTCAAATATATCAAATTTGCACGAATCTTCTAGTGAAGGTGCCTCCTCCTTCTGACCTTAGGGTAACTAATTTCTCAGACAGTGACATGACAGTGCGCTGGGAAGCTGCAGCTGATGATGATGTTTCTTACCTCACTAAGTGGAGGCGACCTGAGACAGGTGGGGAAGAACTATTGGATTGTTGGGGTACATATTATGAAGTAAAAAAAATACAATATCTCAATAAACTGTTGTCCTGTGTCTTAAGGAGTATGAGATATCACTGTCTGCACTCTATGGAGATGGAGCTCAGAGTGAAGCTGTGGCCATACGCTACAGCACCTGTGAGTCACACATTTTCTGATCCTGAACGTTTGTCAAACTCAGGAGGGGAGAGCCTGAAACCATTTACCTAAGTCACATTAGCAGCAGTGTTCAGCCTAAAAAATAGACAAGTTAAAAGTCATGCATCCATATTATTTGTTTATTTATTAAATTATTTTGGAGACACTGTTAGTTGTTAGAAGCCAGTGTTTTTTTTTTTGTTTTGTTTTTTTTTTGGCCTGTCCCGTTTGGCTCTTTTGCCATCAGAATTGTTGTCTAAAGGCAAAGAAAGATGCCCAACGGATTTACTTTACCAAACTGACCATCCCAGCCTTGCCGTAATGGTCCATTTGATTCACCTTTTATTGTTTATTTTATTTTCACTTACTGAATACGGGACAGACTTGACTGGGGGAAAGAAGGGGAGAAAGAAAGAGGGAAAGAGAAACAGCTGACAACCTGACATATAGACACAGACATACAGGCACACACAGATACAAACATCCATTCCCACCCTCATGCTCTCATATGCACTTACTCCACACTCAACCAACGTGGAGACAGACATAAAGAGACGTTGTACACACGATCACACTCCCCAAGCGTACTCTACAAACCGGGTCTAGGTGCCCCCGCCCCTGGAGGGGGGAACTGCACCCAGACCCAGGTGGTGTTTCCCTTTTCCCTGCGGTGGGGGGAGGCAGACCGCCCCGACTCCGCAGCAGCAGGAAGGCTCCACACTCCAGACCGCAGTCGGACGGCCAACTCCTCCTCCTAGTCCTAGCCCCCCTGCTCCAGCAGGTCGCAGAGAACGGGGGTGAGAGAAGACTCCGAACCTCCCTCCACCCGCTCATTGTAATGTTGATGCATGTGTGTTCTAAGGTGCATTTAAAACCCAGGAGGGCTTGGAGCTACCTGCCAGAGAACAGCAGGTAAGCGCATGGTCCCTCCTGCTAGCCCTCAATGTCTACGTGTATTTAAAATTGAGAGGTGGGCAACGATGCCAGGGGTGGGGTGTACACCCTGATGGTACTTTGGACTCCGTGTATCGTGCCCACCCCCAAGATCCTATATGTATGTGTAATGAGAGTGTGAGTAATGTGAATGTCTAAGTTGTGGGATAAAATTGAGGCAGAGGCAGCCAGAAGGGGACGGGGGGGGGGGGGGGGGGGGTAGCCTCCTCTGCACCCTGGTGACATACCCCTACTCCAAGGCCCTGCATGTGTGGGTGGTTGTGGTGGAGCGGGAAGAGGGAGGCAGCTGGAGATGGGGAGGGAAAGAAGGGAGGGGCAAGTGACCCCTCCCTGGGGCCAGCTCCCCCGCTGACCCCAGTAGGCACCCCCATACTCCGCGACCCGCCAGGGAAAGGGGGCCCAGGCCCATCCAGACCGGGCCCAGTGCAGCAGCGCCGCCCGGCCCCACAGAGCCCGGGACAGTCCACCCAACCCCACCACAGAGAAAACTGCACCCACCCCACCATCCACTCATCTTCCAGACTACATAAGACAATAAACACCCAGGCTGAGATCTTCCTCCACCTCTCCTGTATCTCCCCCTCCTGCAGAGGCAGCTCCTGAGGAGAAGAAAGCTCCTGCAAGATGTGACAATCTCCCCCACCAGTTGAAGAGCCCCCCAGGTGGCTCGACGCACCGGCGGCACCCTGCTCCAGGGCTGGGCCCCCATGCACCCACCCGCCCACAACCCCGGCAACACACCAACCAGGACCCAAGCCCCCGAGGCCCGGTCCGTGTCCCAGCCCAGAGACAGAGCGCCCCCAGAACCTCACGCCCATCCCGGACCCACCCAGGGGCAGCCAGGCTACCAGGTCAGTAACCCACGTCCGTCAGCACAGACCCTCCCCTAGCCCAGCTGCACGCAGCCGCGAGGAAACAGTCACCGGAGAGCCAACAGAGCCCCTAACCGGACATGACCGCTACCCCGGGTTGAGCCCCCCAAGGAAGATGCCTCCGGGGAACCCCCCGACGCCCTAAGCCTGTCCCTACCCCCACACCAATCACAACAGTGAAGGCGGGACCAAACTATGACCCCCCACCCCCACTAGGTGATGGAGCTGATCAAAGGAGCCCAGAGCAATTGATCTGATGTGGTGGCAGAGGCTGTATCAAGACTAATGTAATCTAATAGATAATTTCTATATTGGTTAGAATTAAGATTATTTTTATTTTTCCAGTTCATGAGGACTGTTTTCTTGGCTATGCATAGGGCAGTGAAAACCATATGGGCGATATTCTTTTCTGAAGTGACATTATCTAAGCTGCCCAACAAACACACTAAGGGGGAAGTTGGAATGTTACATTTCAGACACTTCGATAAGTCTTCACATATCTCGCGCCAAAACTTCTGAACTGGTGGACAGAACCAAAGAGCGTGGATATAATTGTCCGGTGAATTGGTTTGGCAGTGTGAGCAGTTGTTGGTAGACGTAAAGCCCATCTTGAACATCCGATGACCTGTATAGTGCACTCTATGTAATATTTTGTATTGAATTAATTGAAGACTGGGATTTCTAATTAGATGAAAGGTTTTTAAGCAAATCTGAGACCAGAAGTTTAGGTCTAAGTTAACTGATAAATCCGCTTCCCATTTTGCAATAGGAAGTGATATTGATTCATCTGTTTTAGAAAGCATTCTGTATATTTTGGATAGTAATTTGGGGGGTTTAAGAGTAAGAAATTGAACCACACTTGGTGGTGTTTGTAGTTCAACTTGACCCGGTTTAAATTTCTTTTTTACTATGGATTTAATTTGTTGATATTCTAAAAATCTTTTCTTGTTGATCCCATATTGTGTAACTAGTCCGTCAAATGAAATAAATTCTGTTCCTTCTAGTATATGTTCTAAATATTTGATTCCTTTATCACTCCAACCTGAAAAGTTTATCATATTATTGTTTTGTAATATGTCAGGGTTGTTCCAGATAGGTGTACGTTTGCATGGGATTAATGAAGACGCCGTCAATTTTAGAAACTCCCACCATGCTGTCAGAGAAGAGCTGATGTTGATGCTTTTAAAGCATTCATGTCGTTGGATGTTTGAGCTGATAAATGGTAGGTCTGAGATCTCTAGATTATTGCAGAGTGCTTGTTCTACATCTAGCCAAGGTTCATCTAAGAGGGTGTGTTTTAGCCATCCTGAGATAAACTGAAGCCTGTTGGCTAAGAAGTAGTGCTGAAAGTTAGGCAGTTCTAGTCCTCCTTTATCCTTGGTCTTTTGTAGTGTTTTTAAGCTTATACGTGGGGGTTTATTTTTCCAAAGGAATTTGGACATACATGAATCTAGAGATCTGAACCAATCTTGTGGCGGTTTAGTTGGGATCATTGAGAATAAATAATTTATTTTTGGTAAGACCATCATTTTTATAGCGGCAACCCTTCCCATGAGTGATATGGGTAGACATTTCCATCTAGCCAGATCATCTTCTACCTTCTTTAAAAGTGGGATATGGTTTAATTTAGTTAGATCTGCAAGCTTGGGAGAAACATTAATACCTAAATATTTTATATTTCCCGATTGCAGTGGTGTAGAAGAGGAATTATGGAAGGAGCAATTAATCGGTAGGACTGTAGATTTTGACCAGTTAATTGAGTAATCTGATATTCTTGCAAAAGAGTTTATCAATTCAATCACCCCAGAGATATTGGTTTGTGAATTTTGGAGAAAGAGTAACACATCATCCGCATAAAGGCTGATTTTATGTTCCACGTTCTTGCATTTTATGCCCTTAATTACTGAATTCTGTCTAATTGCTGCTGCTAGTGGTTCAATAAAAATTGCAAATAGTGAAGGGGAGAGTGGGCATCCCTGCCTGGTGCCCCTCAAGAGACAGAAGCTGGAGGATGTCTGGTCATTTGTTCTAACACAAGCTGTTGGGGAATTATATAATATTTTTAACCAGTTTATGAAAGAGGATCCAAAACCAAATTTGTGTAAAGTTGCAAATAGAAATTTCCAGTTAACTCTGTCAAATGCTTTTTCTGCGTCTAAAGAGAATATTGTAGTTTCTAGGTTTTTACTGTATGAGTAGTCTATCAAATTAAGTAATCTACGTGTATTTGTTGATGAGTGCCTACCTTTTATGAAACCAGTTTGGTCAGGATGAATTAAGAGGGGGGTTATTTTCTCCAGTCTCTTTGAGAGAGCTTTGCAGATTATTTTAAGGTCTACATTTATAAGGGATATTGGACGATAGCTTGAGGGATATACAGGGTCTTTGCCTGGTTTTAGCAGGAGATTAATGTTTGCAGAATTCATATTTGATGGAAGTCTGCCCTTTTCTTTAATTTCCAACAACGTTCTGTAGAAAACTGGTGCTAGAATCGACCAGAATTCTTTGTAGAATTCTGCCGGAAAGCCATCTGGACCTGGAGCCTTATTATTGTGCATACTTATCAGGGCTTCCTGGAGTTCACCTGGTGTCAGTGGTGAATCCAGTGCCATTGCTTGAGTGTCCAATAATTTTGGAAGAGTTATGTTGTCCAAAAACTGATCAATTTCTTTTTTAGATGGGTTTATTTGTGGTGAATACAACGTTTTATAGAAATCCCTGAAAATGTTGTTTATTTGTATCGGTTCATATAATGTGTTCCCAGATGAATCTTGAACAGCACATATAGTTGTTTTTTCTTTATTTATTTTTAGCTGGTTTGCTAGAAATTGACCGGATTTATTACCATGTTCATAATTTTGTAGGCATAGTCTTTGTACTAAGAATTTTGTTTTTTTTATCAATTATCTCATTTAATTCTAGTTTTGTTTTGCGTATTTTGTTCAATGTTTCCTGATCTTGGTGGGACGCGTAGGCTTCTTCTAGTGATTTGATGTTTTTTTCTAATTCCTGAATATTTTTGTTTTCTTTTTTCTTTTTATGTGATGAGAAAGAAATTATTTTACCTCTCATCACAGCTTTCCCTGCTTCCCATAGAACAGAAGCTGATGTTTCGGGAGTGTCATTATAGTTCAAATATGAAGTCCACTCTTTTTTAAAATATTTAATAAAGTCTTCATCTTTAAGTAGTGATATATTAAATCTCCAGTTTTTTCTTGGCGTAGTATTATTCTTGTGCATTAGTGTTAAAGATACAGGACCATGATCGCTGACAGCTATAGGGTGAATCTCAGTGTCTGAAATGTCGTTCAGCAGTGAGCTGCTGACCAAAAAATAATCCAGACGAGAGTAGGAGTGATGGACATGTGAGAAAAAAGTATATTCCTTACTGGTGGGGTGAAGGGAGCGCCATGCATCGCAAAGACCAAAGTCGCTCATATACTGTTTGATTATATTTGTGGACTGCCAATTACGCTGAGTTCCCGCTGTATTGAGCCTATCCATGTCTTCATTTAGTCCAAGGTTGAGGTCACCTCCAAGAACAAGTGTGCCATCTAAGTGTTCAGAGAGTGCACTGAAAAAACCGTGAAAGAATGAGGGATCATCAACATTTGGACCATATACACTTGCAATACATAGCTTTTTATCACGTATAGATAGTTTAATGATTAAGAATCTGCCCTCTGGATCTATAACTGTATCGAGTACTGTGAAATTAATATTTTTATGTATTAAAATTGCTGCTCCCCTTTGTCTAGAATTATAACAAGCTGAGAACACATTAGGAAACTCAGGTGTTTTAAGTTCATTCGAACCTCTAAGAGGTCTGTGGGTCTCTTGTAATAGGACAACATCTGCCTGTAGTTTTTTGAGTTGGTTAAATATTTTTAACCTCTTTTCTCTGGAGCCAGCTCCATTTATATTCCTTTTTTTTTTTTTTATATTTATATTCATTTATATTCCATGTAATGAACCTCAGTGTACCCATAGATGTTTGTGTATAACTAGGGATGTATGCTGTGTGCGTCGCTTAGACAGGTGGAGAGAATACGTCACTTGTTCATAAATAAAGAGAAGGAGAGAGAGAAAAAATGTGTGGCGAGATGCTCCCTGAGTCTGACTTTGTGTATGCATAGTTACTAATATGAGTAGGCTTGGCTTAAGTGTGTGTGTATCTTATATGACTGTGTGCGCTGTCTGACTGATGTAAATGTGCTGCCGTTGAGCGCATGGTGCGTATGTGTCGAAATAAAGGATGTTTGTGGATGAGTGTCGAAGCAGGTGATCGAGGCAGTGAAAGGAATAAAGAAAGAAACCAAGGACAGGGGTGAGCAGCATAAAACCAAGAGGGGGAAAAGAGAGGGGGAAAAAAAAAACAAAAAACGAGAAGAAAAAAAAAACAGAAAAAAAACGTAAACATTCCAATTAAATCACTGACGGAGAGTGACGGTGTTAATTCTGCTATGAAATCACACTTTAAGATGTGATTTGATACTGGTAAGTTAAACAGATGTTAATGCAAGTTAGTGTGAGTGGATAGGGAAATGGTGTAGCTGATTCTTATCTGGTGTGAGGTTAATACAGCTACGGAGTGATGTTGGGGTCGCGGTGGAGCTGTCCGTCCACGTACAGCCGGTCCACAGCGATGACAGCGCGGGAGCCCTTCTGGATGAAGCCGCGTCGGATTGGGAAGAGGACCCTGCGTCGTTCCAAGATCTCTTTAGGGAACTGGTCGTTCACGCTGAAGTCCGTTCCTTTTAATTCCCTGCCGCGGCTTTTCACATGTTGCTTTTGTTTGAAGTGGCCGAATTTGGCCACGATAGGACGTGGTCTCCCGGCCGTAGCCCGAATGGGGCCGAGGCGATGTACCCGATCGAAGACGATGTTCTTCACAGTGTCCTCCGGCAGCTTCAGGTGGGTTTTGATGAAGCTTTTTACCGTGGTCTCCGCGTCCTCTCCAGCGGCTTCTGGAATACCAGAAAATACCAGATTATCACGCATGCTACGAGCTTGTAGATCGATAACTGTTTCTTTTATTTTTTTATTTTCTCTATTGAGCTGGGTAACATTATCTCTGAGACATTTCACCGACTCCCTTAGCGTGGCATTTTCAGCAGCAAGCGTTTCCACCTGCTGCTGGCTGTACTCCAGGGATTCTCGCAAGCATTTAAATTCTCGGTGAAGAATCTCCACCAAGGACAGCCTTGCGTCGAAACTGGACAATCGCCGTCCGACTGCGGTCTGGGGTGTGGGGCCTCCCTGCTGCTGCGGAGTCGGGGTGGTCTGCCTCTCCCCACCGCAGGGAAAAGGGTAACACCACCTGGGTCTGGGTGCAATTCCCCCCTCCAGGGGCAAGGGTACCTAGACCCGGTTTGTAGAGTACGCTTGGGGAGTGTGATTGTGTGTACAGCGTCTCTTTATGTCTGTCTCCACGTTGGTTGAGTGTGGAGTGAGTGCATATGAGAGCATGAGGGTGGGAATGGATGTTTGTGTCTGTGTGTGCCTGTATGTCTGTGTCTATATGTCAGGTTGGGTATCAGACGCCACCTCTCTGGGGACACCTCAGGCCCTCCAAGGTTTGGAGGCCTATCTCCACCCACCACCACTTCCCCTGCCGGTGGCGGACTCCCTCAGGTGTCGGTGTGTTGGTGGTTCTTTGTGTCTGGGGGTGGGCGTCCGGGTACACACCGGCTCACTCCTTGGCGGCCGCTTGTCGGGGCCTGGGGCTCGCTCGGGCCCCTTTGGAGGTGGGGTGCCCCCGGCCTCTCGGCCTAGGGCTCGGTCACTCAGGCGCAGCTGGGGGCCGGCGGAGCTCACGGGCGCGTCACTGCAACTCCCCCTGACTTCTGCTCCGCGGCTGCTGGGCGAGCCCTCATCTGGGACTCTCCTCAGCTCTTACTGGGACAGTGGCGCGGCTGCCCCTCTGTTGGTCTTCCATGGTCTCTTGTGTTCTGGGGCCCTCTGGATGTCTGGAGTTTTGATCTCCTCCATACCCGCTTCACACCCTGGAGGACGGGGCTGTGGCCCCCCCACACTCCCTAGCAGATCATTACATGGAGAAACCTTTGGAATGCAAGCATGCTGATCCACACAGGTATGCACATATGGATATTCACAGACGTGGACTAAAGCTTTCTTGGCTGCTGCCTCAAAGCACACTGTGCGCTGTCTATCTTGCGTGCTGCACAATATCGTTTATTACTTAGTAAATACTGATATCTATGACTAGCTAGTTTATTGTGATGGTGCTTTGTTTTCTCTATTATTATGTTGCTCTTTGTTGTTTGCTGTCTCCTCTGTTTGTTTTTGTTTGTTTGTTTGTTTGTTTTTTTTCTCCATACAGGTGACCCAGGAGTTTTGTTTTTTTTTTTTTTTTGTCTCTCTTCCCCCCCCTTCTCACCGTCTCTTCTCCCCTTTGGTTTTCTTTCTTTCTCTCCCCCTCTCTCTCTCATTCATTCCCCCTGTCCTATTTATTAAAAAAAAAAAAAAAAAAAACAAAATGACAAAGGATGAACTGAAGCTCTGCCATCACGTAATGTCGCATACTGCTGTTTCTGATGTCATTTAAAAAAAAAAAAAAAAAAAGAAACTGGACAATCGCTTGTCGATTGACTCCAATATGTCAGCAATATCTTTGCCGGCTGGCGATGTTGAGCCGGGGGAATCTGCCGGGCGTTGTCTTTTCGACGACGGCGTCTCAGCTTTGGCCGGGGAAGCTGCACACGGGGTCTTCTTCATCACGAGATCCTGAAAGCACTGATCGATGTAATCTTGGAGAGTCTCTAAACTCTCCTCGTTGTTCTCCAGGGTGTTGGAGATTATTTAGACAAATAGTGTTAGTTATAAGACAATTGATAAGTGTATTTGGTAATGCTGAAGCTTAAATGAATTTGTTCAAATCTAAACTACCATTTGCTTTAATTTTCCGCCAAAATCTCCGGCGTCTGACGTCAGTTACAACATGAGTCGCTTACCTTGTCAGTCACTTCCGTCACTTACTCACCTGCCCGTCACTTACTCCTCACCTGCCCGACCAGCCTCAGGGTTTCTGATGAGACTGGCGTCAGCATAGTGATCAGCTGGGTACCTCCCAATGCTCATGTCCTCCAGTATCACATGTCCTACATGGCTTTAACTGGAGCTGATAGCCAGGATCACACTGTGAGTGGGTCGTAGTCATTACATCTTCACCTCCTCTGGCCTTCAGCCGGCTGTCATGTGTCAGAATTCCAGAAATTCCAAAACTTTAAATGAGTTCTGACTGTGTTGGGATGATAGTGTTGTTTGTTGTCTGCAGGTGCTGGTCCCTGGTGGAGAGAAGCAGGTGATGCTGGAGTCATTGCAGCCAGATACACGTTACAGCATGCTGGTCACTGCTGAGTACCACAACAGAGAAGGAGGCAGCGGTTCAGCTCAGGACAAAACTGGTGAGTCAAACAAGGAAAGATGCCAAGACAGCTCAAGTGCAACTTCCAGTTAAGACCGACAGGCTTACATGCAAAAAGTGCAAATGTCCCATTACTTTACCCTAACAGGAGGACATGCATACTTGAAGGTTTCCACATATAGAAACATCAAGGTTTTTGGGCGGTATTGTTTCTACAGCACTACACGTACAGTCATTTTGGTCCAGAGACACAGATTCCTTTCACTGCATAATGATGGGCTCTCTGAACAATGAGACAGCAGCCAGTACCGGTACAATGACAGTACTGCTCTTGATACTTGGTTGGAAGTTTAAAAATTACTGGGTGCACTGTGTCTGCGTTTATTGTCCATGCTAGTGTGCAGACGACATTCTTTGGCTTTGTGTTTTTTGTTTGTTTTCTGTCTTTTTTCTGTCTCTCTAGACACTTTGTGGGTAAGCAGTGCGAGTGTGGTCAGGTCAGACCACTCCAGTATCTGTGTGTCATGGAGACCAGTATCTGCCGTTGATGGATATCCTATTGTAATCCAGGATGTAAAAGGTATTCTGTAATCACGTTTACAGTGATGTGAAAAGGTGTTTGCCCCCTTCCTGATTTCCTAGTGTTTTGCATATTTATCACACTTACATGTTTCAGATCATCAAACTCATTTTAATATTAGACACAGATAAGACAAGTTAATACAAAATGCAGTTTTTAAATGATGATTTCATAGATTAGGGAGAAAGATTATCCAAACCTCCCTGGTCCTGTGTAAAAACAAATTGCCCCTCTTGTTAAATCAAGGGTTAACTGTGATTAACCAATTTTGGAAACCTCAGTTCAGTGTTACTAAACACACTCAGGCCTGATTAATTGCAGACTTGTGAATCAAGAAATCCGTTAAATAGAACCTGTGTGACAAAGTGAAACAGGCTAAAAGACCTCAAAAAGCAACACATCGTGCCATCCTCCTGGTCCTCAGTGTTAATGCCCACTTAACTGGGTCCTTCAGTGGAAAGGCTCAAGCAGATGAAGGCTAATATAACAAGATGAGACTGACAAATATTCTATTTGAATGTTTAAAAAGAAAAATATCACAGTATTTATGCTTTCACTGAGCATATACCTGCATCAATGATGAACTCTCAAGGCTGAAAAGTCCTGGCTTTGGTCAGCCACGGTCCACGCACACGCACACGTCACCAATCCCTGACTGCTTGATCATAACAGCAATTGGGCTGCTGGGAACATGACGGGCGTTCTTCTTGATGTTAACAAGGTGCTCACCAATCTCCCTGGGAACAAACGAGATTCCTAAGACAGACCGACAAAACAGATGTTAACAACGCTTATTCTTGTGTGTGCATGCAGCCCGTTTCAGTTGCTCCTGCTTCTTTCTCCACGCTTTAACTTTTATTACTTTCCCCCTCTGTCTTTTACTTAAGGGTTAATAAAGTATTTGGATTCTGATGAGTCTCATTGTTTAGCAAACTTCTCACTTATCAGACGGACACTCACCAATGTGAGCGTTACGCAGCATCTTCAGCAGGCAGGGCTCCTCTGGGCCTGAGGGTGTTGTAAGAGGGGCTGTCAGCTGGCTGAGGTCAAGCTCGCCTATGTCCAGTGGAATATCTGCAGCAGAGCCCGCCTTCAGTGAAGTATGTTGGCTGGAAGGCTTTCAGGCCCGTCTTTGCCACTCCAGGGTCAGAGACCTTCACCTTGTTTGGATGACAGCCTGCTCTGATATTCATCTGTGGGCACAAACACCAAAACTCAAGAGACTTTTCAGTGAGAAGAAAAGGCAAACCTTGCATGCCAGAGTGAAAGTGAGAGTGTGTGAGTGCATACTCACCCTGAATGGACTCTCAGGGATGTTAGCGTCTCCCCAGGAGACCATCACAGTGTGCTTCACAGGCTTACGTGGGGTGCAGGTGTATGTGCTGTTGCTATTATCCTTAACCTGGACATCCACAGAATTGACTTCACCATCCTGTGCAGAAGACAAGGGATTATAGTTCAATCAGATTTAACACACTGTATTTTTCGGACCATAAGGCGCACTGTCGATGAACAGGTCTGGTTTCATACATGAGGCGCACTGGACTATAAAACGCATTAAGCGAAACAAAACAGCCAGATAAGTCAAACTTTACTCAACTCTTTCTTCTTGCTTCCTCCACTTCCGTACCATTGATTCATTCATGTTGAAATCTCTCGCAGCTGCTCTATTCTCATGTTCTACTGCGTGACTGACAGCCTTGAGTTTGAAATCCGCTTCGTCAGCATGTCTCTTAACAGGTGGCATTTTGGGGTCATGATCCACACACAATACAGTAATATTATGTTGCAGCACAGTACGTATCACTCCGCCAGGCTCCTGACTACGTAGCCGTAATGCTCCGACAATCCATCAAGCGGTGCGACTTCGTAGCTTACCAAAGTCGTACTAAAACATTTTTTGACAGATTTTTAAGCGCCGTGTATTACATAAAATCGGTTCAAGGTCAATAAGCACAACCAGAATTCATACATAAGGCGCACTGTCGATTTTTGAGAGATAATTAAAGGATTTTAAGTGCGACTCATAGTCCGAAAAATACGGTACATACAATATATTTAACATATTTGTGATCATATACAAAGCCAGATATACCTGGGCTATAATTTTCAGAGGAGCTTTTCCTCCTTGCTTGGCATCAACTGTGAGTTCACTGGGTTTTCCAACAGCCAGACCACTGCTCTGTAGGCCTGGACCGTACGCCTTAACCTAGAGAAAACTATTTTAAACAAACAATTAAAAAAGGAACAAGTCAAAGATCTACTATAGCCAAAAGATCATTTACAGACTATAGCGCTGTGAAAAAATATTTGCCTCCTTTCTCATTTCGTATCTTATTCCATATTTGTCACACTTACACGTTTCAGATCAATAAATGTTAATATTAGACAAGAATGTCTAATATTAAACGGCAGTTTTCAAGGGGAAAAAGCTATCCAAACATACTTGGTCCTATATGAAAAAGTAATTGCACTGAATTAAATAAATTCTAACAACAGCTTATCAAGTTTAAAGGCGCTTCTGCTGTTTAACACGACCTCTGCTAGTTTCCTCTTTCTGGCGCAAAGCGGGAGATAAACAAGCAAGAGAGACGGGACTTGTGGCAGAAACGCCGATCAGCTGATCATTGATCAGTTTCATGATTGAAGTAGCAGCAGGAGAGGGAGAACGAGAGAAGAAGAGGCAGCTGTGCAGCAAAGACACAGAATAACTCCAGCTTTTTGTCTTTTTTTTATTGTAGCTGAAGTACGGGACAAATCGCTTTTATTTTCAGCTCAATACAAAACGCATAATATTAACTCTGAATACCAGAGGATTCCGTTTTTTATGGCACGGTTGGCTCTACTAACTAACCATATGAATAAAATAAAGTTCACCAGTAACATCATAGCACCCACCCAACTGTACAGAAACTCCATCATGCTAGCTAGTACACAGTACGAGTTATTGTAACTGACTGTAAAAAGTTAGCACAAGGAAAATAAACTCCACCTAAACTTGGTTTGACCCAGATAGACTGCAGGTCATAACTTCTTACCTGAAGCTCATTTCACCTGACAGTCGGACTGGCGGCCGCCTTGCGTCTCTCCACCTCCAGTCCTTTCCCCCATCCACCTGCTGGCCTCCACCACTTGCTAATTTGACTGAATGTGTGAAAGCTCCACCATAGCCACTACCAAACAACTGAGTTATTTTTACACGTCTGCCAGCATCTGTCCAATCCGCCACCTTTCACTGTTTACACAGTTAGGAAAAAAAGACGACGACAACAACAACAACAACAAAACATTGGGCCATTTAAAAGGCAAAATGAGCATCGGCCCACCGGGCAAATGGCCGGTATACCCGATGCCCCACAGACAGACTGAGGCCCCGCCGCTATTTTTGAGTGCAAAAATGTGTGGTCTCCAGCTAATGGAAAAGGCTGATCGCGTAGTGCTCTTTAAATAGAACAATTTGCCCCATTCTCTTCGCCCGTCATGTGGCCACATGTGGCGGGCTAGCAGGCTAGCAACATACAGGCCCGGGTTCGAGCCCTCGGCTCACTTCCCTCTGTATGTTCACCTGCTAGGGGGAGGTCCAGGCGGGCGATCTTGGAGTGAAAATTCCAAGGGATGACCCCTCGTAGCCTGGGCTTCCCCTGACTTTTTTCTTTGCTTTGCTTTTTTTCATTTACCTGCCAGCAACAAACACACCTCCTTGTTGTCATGGCTACCAACGACCACTCTTCTTGTGCCAACAAGTCATTGCCTGACAAAACATTATTTCCTATGTTTCCCTGCCTTTTTTGCCTTTTTTATTTCTTGTGTTTTAGACAAAAACAAAAGAAAAAGATCTACAGATTCAGCCTTTTCTTTACCTGTGGTAGTCGGGTAGAATGACGTCACTGACACTATTTAATATGAAAACAAACTTTCTCAAACAAAAAACAAAAACAAAAAAGGAGTGGGTCGGTGTGTCATCTTTACCGAGCACCATACATGTTTTGCTTCACATTCAAATTATTATTTTTCCTTTTCAAAAATAATTCAGAGAGAAAAAAAACAGAGAAGTCAAATATATCAAATTTGCACCAATCTTCTAGTGAAGGTGCCTCCTCCTTCTGACCTTAGGGTAACTAATTTCTCAGACAGTGACATGACAGTGCGCTGGGAAGCTGCAGCTGATGATGATGTTTCTTACCTCACTAAGTGGAGGCGACCTGAGACAGGTGGGGAAGAACTATTGGATTGTTGGGGTACATATTATGAAGTAAAAAAAATACAATATCTCAATAAACTGTTGTCCTGTGTCTTAAGGAGTATGAGATATCACTGTCTGCACTCTATGGAGATGGAGCTCAGAGTGAAGCTGTGGCCATACGCTACAGCACCTGTGAGTCACACATTTTCTGATCCTGAACGTTTGTCAAACTCAGGAGGGGAGAGCCTGAAACCATTTACCTAAGTGACATTAGCAGCAGTGTTCAGCCTAAAAAATAGACAAGTTAAAAGTCATGCATCCATATTATTTGTTTATTTATTAAATTATTTTGGAGACACTGTTAGTTGTTAGAAGCCAGTGTTTTAATGACAGGACATATATGACAGTAATGAGACAACCTAAGATATCCAAGATTAGCACAAAAACACAAATAGAATCACAGAAAGCGTGTTTCTCTCCCGTTAGTCTTTAGGCCCAGTTACCTTTTACTTTTCTGTGGTCAGTAGCCCTTCATGTCATATTCTGTCTCTATGTACAATATAGCATTACTAATACAAGAACCTGTATGTAAATGAACTTCATTGTGTAATTGATGGCAGTTGTCAAAGTACTAGTCACTTAAAGGTTAAATTTCACATCGAAATTCTCATATTATATTCTATTTGAATGTTTAAAAAGAAAAATATCACAGTATTTATGCTTTCACTGAGCATATACCTGCATCAATGATGAACTCTCAAGGCTGAAAAGTCCTGGCTTTGGTCAGCCACGGTCCACGCACACGTCACCAATCCCTGACTGCTTGATCATAACAGCAATTGGGCTGCTGGGAACATGACGGGCGTTCTTCTTGATGTTAACAAGGTGCTCACCAATCTCCCTGGGAACAAACGAGATTCCTAAGACAGACCGACAAAACAGATGTTAACAACGCTTATTCTTGTGTGTGCATGCAGCCCGTTTCAGTTGCTCCTGCTTCTTTCTCCACGCTTTAACTTTTATTACTTTCCCCCTCTGTCTTTTACTTAAGGGTTAATAAAGTATTTGGATTCTGATGAGTCTCATTGTTTAGCAAACTTCTCACTTATCAGACGGACACTCACCAATGTGAGCGTTACGCAGCATCTTCAGCAGGCAGGGCTCCTCTGGGCCTGAGGGTGTTGTAAGAGGGGCTGTCAGCTGGCTGAGGTCAAGCTCGCCTATGTCCAGTGGAATATCTGCAGCAGAGCCCGCCTTCAGTGAAGTATGTTGGCTGGAAGGCTTTCAGGCCCGTCTTTGCCACTCCAGGGTCAGAGACCTTCACCTTGTTTGGATGACAGCCTGCTCTGATATTCATCTGTGGGCACAAACACCAAAACTCAAGAGACTTTTCAGTGAGAAGAAAAGGCAAACCTTGCATGCCAGAGTGAAAGTGAGAGTGTGTGAGTGCATACTCACCCTGAATGGACTCTCAGGGATGTTAGCGTCTCCCCAGGAGACCATCACAGTGTGCTTCACAGGCTTACGTGGGGTGCAGGTGTATGTGCTGTTGCTATTATCCTTAACCTGGACATCCACAGAATTGACTTCACCATCCTGTGCAGAAGACAAGGGATTATAGTTCAATCAGATTTAACACACTGTATTTTTCGGACCATAAGGCGCACTGTCGATGAACAGGTCTGGTTTCATACATGAGGCGCACTGGACTATAAAACGCATTAAGCGAAACAAAACAGCCAGATAAGTCAAACTTTACTCAACTCTTTCTTCTTGCTTCCTCCACTTCCGTACCATTGATTCATTCATGTTGAAATCTCTGGCAGCTGCTCTATTCTCATGTTCTACTGCGTGACTGACAGCCTTGAGTTTGAAATCCGCTTCGTCAGCATGTCTCTTAACAGGTGGCATTTTGGGGTCATGATCCACACACAATACAGTAATATTATGTTGCAGCACAGTACGTATCACTCCGCCAGGCTCCTGACTACGTAGCCGTAATGCTCCGACAATCCATCAAGCGGTGCGACTTCGTAGCTTACCAAAGTCGTACTAAAACATTTTTTGACAGATTTTTAAGCGCCGTGTATTACATAAAATCGGTTCAAGGTCAGTAAGCACAACCACAATTCATACATAAGGCGCACTGTCGATTTTTGAGAGATAATTAAAGGATTTTAAGTGCGACTCATAGTCCGAAAAATACGGTACATACAATATATTTAACATATTTGTGATCATATACAAAGCCAGATATACCTGGGCTATAATTTTCAGAGGAGCTTTTCCTCCTTGCTTGGCATCAACTGTGAGTTCACTGGGTTTTCCAACAGCCAGACCACTGCTCTGTAGGCCTGGACCGTACGCCTTAACCTAGAGAAAACTATTTTAAACAAACAATTAAAAAAGGAACAAGTCAAAGATCTACTATAGCCAAAAGATCATTTACAGACTATAGCGCTGTGAAAAAATATTTGCCTCCTTTCTCATTTCGTATCTTGTTCCATATTTGTCACACTTACACGTTTCAGATCAATAAATGTTAATATTAGACAAGAATGTCTAATATTAAACGGCAGTTTTCAAGGGGAAAAAGCTATCCAAACATACTTGGTCCTATATGAAAAAGTAATTGCACCGAATTAAATAAATTCTAACAACAGCTTATCAAGTTTAAAGGCGCTTCTGCTGTTTAACACGACCTCTGCTAGTTTCCTCTTTCTGGTGCAAAGCGGGAGATAAACAAGCAAGAGAGACGGGACTTGTGGCAGAAACGCCGATCAGCTGATCATTGATCAGTTTCATGATTGAAGTAGCAGCAGGAGAGGGAGAACGAGAGAAGAAGAGGCAGCTGTGCAGCAAAGACACAGAATAACTCCAGCTTTTTGTCTTTTTTTTATTGTAGCTGAAGTACGGGACAAATCGCGTTTATTTTCAGCTCAATACAAAACGCATAATATTAACTCTGAATACCAGAGGATTCCGTTTTTTATGGCACGGTTGGCAACTCTACTAACTAACCATATGAATAAAATAAAGTTCACCAGTAACATCATAGCACCCACCCAACTGTACAGAAACTCCATCATGCTAGCTAGTACACAGTACGAGTTATTGTAACTGACTGTAAAAAGTTAGCACAAGGAAAATAAACTCCACCTAAACTTGGTTTGACCCAGATAGACTGCAGGTCATAACTTCTTACCTGAAGCTCATTTCACCTGACAGTCGGACTGGCGGCCGCCTTGCGTCTCTCCACCTCCAGTCCTTTCCCCCATCCACCTGCTGGCCTCCACCACTTGCTAATTTGACTGAATGTGTGAAAGCTCCACCATAGCCACTACCAAACAACTGAGTTATTTTTACACGTCTGCCAGCATCTGTCCAATCCGCCACCTTTCACTGTTTACACAGTTAGGAAAAAAAGACGACGACAACAACAACAACAACAAAACATTGGGCCATTTAAAAGGCAAAATGAGCATCGGCCCACCGGGCAAATGGCCGGTATACCCGATGCCCCACAGACAGACTGAGGCCCCGCCGCTATTTTTGAGTGCAAAAATGTGTGGTCTCCAGCTAACGGAAAAGGCTGATCGCGTAGTGCTCTTTAAATAGAACAATTTGCCCCATTCTCTTCGCCCGTCATGTGGCCACATGTGGCGGGCTAGCAGGCTAGCAACATACAGGCCCGGGTTCGAGCCCTCGGCTCACTTCCCTCTGTATGTTCACCTGCTAGGGGGAGGTCCAGGCGGGCGATCTTGGAGTGAAAATTCCAAGGGATGACCCCTCGTAGCCTGGGCTTCCCCTGACTTTTTTTCTTTGCTTTGCTTTTTTTCATTTACCTGCCAGCAACAAACACACCTCCTTGTTGTCATGGCTACCAACGACCACTCTTCTTGTGCCAACAAGTCATTGCCTGACAAAACATTATTTCCTATGTTTCCCTGCCTTTTTTGCCTTTTTTATTTCTTGTGTTTTAGACAAAAACAAAAGAAAAAGATCTACAGATTCAGCCTTTTCTTTACCTGTGGTAGTCGGGTAGAATGACGTCACTGACACTGCTTTAATATGAAAACAAACTTTCTCAAACAAAAAACAAAAACAAAAAAGGAGTGGGTCGGTGTGTCATCTTTACCGAGCACCATACATGTTTTGCTTCACATTCAAATTATTATTTTTCCTTTTCAAAAATAATTCAGAGAGAAAAAAAACAGAGAAGTCAAATATATCAAATTTGCACCAATCTTCTAGTGAAGGTGCCTCCTCCTTCTGACCTTAGGGTAACTAATTTCTCAGACAGTGACATGACAGTGCGCTGGGAAGCTGCAGCTGATGATGATGTTTCTTACCTCACTAAGTGGAGGCGACCTGAGACAGGTGGGGAAGAACTATTGGATTGTTGGGGTACATATTATGAAGTAAAAAAAATACAATATCTCAATAAACTGTTGTCCTGTGTCTTAAGGAGTATGAGATATCACTGTCTGCACTCTATGGAGATGGAGCTCAGAGTGAAGCTGTGGCCATACGCTACAGCACCTGTGAGTCACACATTTTCTGATCCTGAACGTTTGTCAAACTCAGGAGGGGAGAGCCTGAAACCATTTACCTAAGTCACATTAGCAGCAGTGTTCAGCCTAAAAAATAGACAAGTTAAAAGTCATGCATCCATATTATTTGTTTATTTATTAAATTATTTTCGAGACACTGTTAGTTGTTAGAAGCCAGTGTTTTAATGACAGGACATATATGACAGTAATGAGACAACCTAAGATATCCAAGATTAGCACAAAAACACAAATAGAATCACAGAAAGCGTGTTTCTCTCCCGTTAGTCTTTAGGCCCAGTTACCTTTTACTTTTCTGTGGTCAGTAGCCCTTCATGTCATATTCTGTCTATAGCATTACTAATACAAGAACCTATATGTAAATGAACTTCATTGTGTAATTGATGGCAGTTCTCAAAGTACTAGTCACTTAAAGGTTAAATTTCACATCGAAATTCTCATATTATATTCTATTTGAATGTTTAAAAAGAAAAATATCACAGTATTTATGCTTTCACTGAGCATATACCTGCATCAATGATGAACTCTCAAGGCTGAAAAGTCCTGGCTTTGGTCAGCCACGGTCCACGCACACGCACACGTCACCAATCCCTGACTGCTTGATCATAACAGCAATTGGGCTGCTGGGAACATGACGGGCGTTCTTCTTGATGTTAACAAGGTGCTCACCAATCTCCCTGGGAACAAACGAGATTCCTAAGACAGACCGACAAAACAGATGTTAACAACGCTTATTCTTGTGTGTGCATGCAGCCCGTTTCAGTTGCTCCTGCTTCTTTCTCCACGCTTTAACTTTTATTACTTTCCCCCTCTGTCTTTTACTTAAGGGTTAATAAAGTATTTGGATTCTGATGAGTCTCATTGTTTAGCAAACGTCTCACTTATCAGACGGACACTCACCAATGTGAGCGTTACGCAGCATCTCCAGCAGGCAGGGCTCCTCTGGGCCTGAGGGTGTTGTAAGAGGGGCTGTCAGCTGGCTGAGGTCAAGCTCGCCTATGTCCAGTGGAATATCTGCAGCAGAGCCCGCCTTCAGTGAAGTATGTTGGCTGGAAGGCTTTCAGGCCCGTCTGTAGGGTAATTTCCAATAAACCAAGTTCAAAAAAGGGGAGTCTATGGCTGACGCGTGTTCCTGGTTTCCAAGAGAAATGCTTCCAGTTGCATTATGGTTTGAAGACTGTTTTATTTATTACAAACTGAGGATGTAGCAATGAACTCCTTCCAAAAAAAAAGGCATGAAAATTCCAAAAAAATAGCAGTTATCCAATACTAGCTGTGTACACGGTCAGAAAACCGTGAGACTCCTAACCTCTCTGTCCATGCTCCTCCCCTTCCCTCTCACACAGGGTTTCATGCTACTACTGCACTTATGTAATGAATCTATGAATAATAAAACAAACATGAACTCAATCGTAAATAAAATATAAAGCAGACGTCTGGCGCTTACATTACCGGCCCCTAATTGTTCTAATAATGTATTGCCTTAGAACAATTACCACATTTTTTAACTTTACAAACTTAATATGAACCACGTTTAGACATATCCAATGTTTAAACACATGACAAAATATTATTTATAGACAAATGAATTGTCCAATACTTTGCCAATCAGCTTTGCAAAGTATATTAAGGCTGGTTTCTGTCCATTTCCAAAAGAACAGGTGAAAAAGAATAAGAAAGAAAAGAAGGAAAGAGAGAAAGAAGGAAAGAGCCAGAGGTTGCTAGCACATGGCTCATCGTAGGGGCTTAGTCTTTACCACTAGCCCATTCAGATTCCACAAGCAGACAAATCTTGGTGATGGGTCTGTCCAAAACATTAGTCTTTGTCTTTATCCGTACTCGGCGAACGAGACCCTTCTTGTCTGGAACTGTTTTGATGATCTTTCCCATAATCCATGAATTTCGTGGTGCACAGTCGTCCACAAGAAGAACAACATCTCCTTCTGCAAAGTTTCTTGATGCTGTGGCCCACCGCTGACGTTCCTGAAGTTGAGGTAGGTATTCTTTAGTCCATCTCTTCCAAAATAGATTGGACATATATTGCACCTGTTTCCATCTACGTCGTGAGTAGAGGTCATTCTGGTCAAACAATCCTGGAGGCAATGAAGATTTTGTTTTCAACAACAAAAGATGATTAGGTGTCAGAGCCTCCAAATCATTTGGGTCGCTTGATGCCCTGGTGATTGGTCGGCTGTTGATGATCGACTCTGCCTCGCATAAGACTGTATGAAGGCATTCTTCTTCCAGAACTTGTTCTCTCACAGTAGAATTCAGCACTTTTCGTATTGATCTTATCAACCTCTCCCATGCTCCGCCATGATGTGAAGCAGTGGGAGGGTTAAATGTCCACTTAATTCCATGCTGTTGAAATAGATGCTGAAACGGTGAAGTGTTCCAGTCAGCGATTGCTTCCTTCAGCTCACGATTGGCAGCAACAAAATTTGTCCCATTATCTGAGCGAATCGCCTTCACTTGTCCTCTCCGTGCTATGAAGCGCCGGATTGCATTTATGCATGAATCTGTGTCTAATGATGAGGCCAGCTCTATGTGTACTGCACGAACCGCTAAACAAGTGAATATAACACCGTATCTTTTTAAGATGGTTCTTCCACGTCTTACTTCGAATGGGCCAAAGTAGTCTACACCAACCCGGGTGAAGGGTGGATCATCTGGCAACACTCGCTCTTGTGGAAGATCAGCCATCAGTTGTTTCCCAACTCTCCCATGCAGGCGACGACATGTCACACACTTTGCGATGATCTTTCTAATGGCTGTGTTGGCACTTGGGATCCAAAACTTCTGTCGCAATTCAGAGAGCATGTGATTGCGCCCTCCATGCCCAGTTTCTTCATGTATCTGTTGGAGGACTAAGTCAGAAATGTGAAAGTCTCTAGACAGGATAATAGGCTGCTTAGCGATTTCCGGCATAGCTGCCCAGCTCAATCTTCCACCAACTCTCAACAGATCTTCCTGTAGTACAGGGTTCAGTTTGTATAAATGGCTGTTGCGCTTCACACTTTGTCCCTTGTGAAGAGCTGAAACCTCTTCCGAGAATTTCTCCTTTTGGCAAAATCTGATTATATCGAGCTCTGCTTGATTCAGGTCTTCCACTGAAATTTGTGTAGGCTTAAAGCTTGTCCTGAAACTGTCAATCTGACTTTGCCTCAGCTGTCGATCATTGTCAAAGCTATTCTCCACACTGGTTACGCATAGCTCTTTACGTTTTTGACAGAGACTCCAAAGTAAGGCTTTAAGTTTCAGGAACCACGCCACCGCTCTTTTCAACTTTGTCCATGATGAGAAGTAATTTATCAGTCTCTTGAATGGAGCAACATTTTCTTCCACCTCTATTTTGTTTACTGTGGCCTTCTTGATCTCAGGATCACCAGAAGTGATTTCCGGACAATTCAATGGAGTGTTAGGCCAAAACTCTACTGGACTGCGAAGAAAATCTGGCCCAGACACCCACGTTCTGTTCTTCATAAATTCATCTACTCTTTGCCCTCTTGAGGCGCAGTCAGCAGGATTCTTGTCTGTGCTGATGTGTTTCCACTGTTCCACATCAGAGCCTTTCAGAATAGCTGCAACTCTGTTTGCCACAAACGTACGAAAACGCGTGGTCTCATTCCGGAGATACTGGAGCACCACCGTACTGTCTGTCCAAAAAACTGATTCTGCAAGGTTCAGTTGTAGCTCTCTTCTCAGGACACTATCCATCCTAATGGCTACTGTAGCAGCAGTCAATTCCAGACGGGGTATGGTAGGAGGCCTGAGAGGCGCCACTCTGGACTTGCCCATCATAAATGCACATTGTGTCTCATTGCTCGTGTTACGCATGAGTAGGTAGCTGACTGAGCCATATGCATCCTCACTTGCATCTGCAAAGTGATGTAGTTGTGCAAATACATCATTTCCAAAATCTTTGGGCTTGAAACATCTTGCAACTGAGAAGTGTTCCAAAGCAGGAAGGCTGGTTAACCAGTCAGTCCACCGCCTCTTTATGTGCTCAGGTAAGTCGTCATCCCACCCGATCTTCAATCTGCACAATTCCTGCAGGATAATCTTTGCTGGCAAGACTGCTGGCGCCAAAATGCCTAATGGGTCATACACTGATCCAATGACAGAAAGAAGTCCTCTTCTTGTGAATGGGCGATCTTTGATGTTGATCTTAAATCTGAATGTGTCTGACTCAACACACCAATTGAGACCAAGGGCCCTCTCAAGTGGAAGTTTGCCATGATCCAGGTCCAGGCTTTTCATTTCTGCTGCCAGTTCAGACTTTGGGATGGAGTCAAGCACCTTCCTTCGGTTGCTCACCCATTTGTTGAGACGGAAGCCTCCGTTGGCACAGATTTTCATTAGATCTTGACACATTGATATAGCTGCCTCCTCCGTAGCGACAGACTTGAGACAGTCATCAACGTAAAAGTTCTGCAATACTGTTTGAACAACTTCAGCTCTGAACTGCCTACTCTGGTCTTCAGCACACTTCCTCAAAGCGAAATTGGCACAACTGGGTGAGGATGTGGCCCCAAACAAATGCACAGTCATCTTGTGCTCAGTCAAAGCTTGATTGCAGTCGCCACCTGTCCACCAGAGGAACCTAAGTAAGTCAGAGTCACCGTCAGGCACCTTCACCTGGTGAAACATTGCTTCAACGTCTGCCATAATTGCAACAGGTTCCTGTCTAAATCGTATGACAACACCAATGAGACTGCTGGTCAAATCTGGACCCTGAAGAAGTTGATCATTCAGGGATGTGCCCTGATAGGATGCTGCACAGTCGAACACAACTCTTAATTTCTGCTTCACAGGGTGGTACACGGCGTGATGGGGTATATACCACACTTTTCCTTCTTTGTGCGCCAGTTCATCATTTGACAGTTGTACTGCATAGCCCTTTTTAAGAAGGTCTTCCATGAAGTCTGTGTACTCTTGTCGGAAGCAGTCATTCCTGAGAAATTTAAGCCTCAAGTTACGTGCTCGTTGTTCAGCGACTGAGCGATTATTTGGCATGTTGACCAATCTGTTCTTCAGAGGTAGACATATTGTATAGTGGCCATCCATCAGTTTTGCAGATTCCATGGCCATGTCCATAAACTGATGGTCCTCTCTTGACATTTCCACTTCATCATGTTTTCTTCCCTCTGGAAAATCCACCATGAACTGTTGAAGCCACAGGTTCTCTAAACGGCTCACTGATATGCGGTTTGCATTAGCCTTGGCTGGGTTTCTCTTGTCTGCATGACAGCCAGTTTCTCTCAAAGGTCCATTCACAGTCCAACCTAGCTTGGTTCTTACAGCATACGGTCCATTACCTACACTGCTTACAACCTCCCATGGCTCCATTGCTTTAGGTACATTTGCTCCTATAAGCAATCCAATGTCAGTCTCAATTCGAGGCAGTTTTACTTCTTTAACACTTACACCCCCGGAGAGCAGTCATTTCGGGGTAGTACCTTAGACCCCCGCGGAGTCATCATTTTGCGTTTCTACCTTTAAAAGCCGGAGAGCAGTCAAATGCTGGAAGTGGAAGCTAAATTGGCTAGTCATTCATATGTATATTGGGTCGTTACCTAGGAATTCTGGAGGGAGGGGATTGGGGGAGAAATCAACACACATGAGTCTAGGTCCTTTGTTGCTGACATTTATTGATAAAAACAGTAGTTTCATTTCATGTTATTTCCTTTTTCATTTCAAGCAAGGAAGTGGATGTAGTTAGTAAGTAAGATATTTCAGACATTATTCTGACACAGAGGAGGAGATACTGGAATTATAATTAGTATCTATGCATGCATTTGTGATTTTGTTTGACCTTCCCATTGCTTACAGTACAAAAAACCAACCATTTGTACACATATGTACTAATAATAATAAAAAGTGAGTGCAACACTGCAACCCGTCACCCCGTCGTTCAGTGGTCGTTGATCAGTGGTCCATTGTGGCACCATTCAGAGCACTGGTACAATAGTACCAGCAAGATATGGGAAGACATTGCAAATGTACTTGGATTTTAGGTTGCAAGCCACCCAAAACTTGATCCCAAACTTGTCAGGTTTACTTGCAAACACTTGGAGTGTTTCAGTATGCCATCTTAGGGAGAACTCAACACACATGTAGGTCCTTTGTTGCTGACATTTATTGATGAAAATAGAAAAAAAACCAACCGTTTGTACACATGTTTACAAATAATAACAAAAATTGAGTGAGTACATTACAACATTTTCAGCAATCACTCACAATCCTGGCACTGCCACGGTATCTGTCGCCTGCATTTACCACATGTGTACCTGTAGCAGTGAACACATCGCACAGTGGCCTGATTTTTTTTGCATCTGTGTTTGACCTGACACGTGGCCCTTTTTCCAGGGCTCGGTGTGGAGGGTTGTGTCCGAAGCAACTGTTCTTTTCTTTCCTTCTTCGCAGCTACATGAGAGTGAGCCAATTCGGTTGCAAGGGCTACCAGGAAGTCCACCCGTCTTTCCTTCGTCCCGGTGCATTCTTGATACAGCACATGTGCATTCAGTGCTGCCATGTCAATCATGTTATAAAACACGGCAACTGGCCAGCGCCGTGTTCCTTTGCGGACAGTGTACTCCCGAACCATCTGGTCCATCACATCCACGCCACACTTTGTCTTGTTGTAAAGGGTGACAGTGTTTGGCTTCCTTTTGGTAGTGTTTTCGGTCTGAACCACGCTGTGCATGCTGCTAAGAATATATACTGTCTTCTTCCGTTTGGCCGCATACGCCGTCAGCGTGGCAGCAGAGGTTGAAAACACCTAAGAAATAAGATAAATTGTTAATTCCATAGCCCTTTTACACACAATGAAACACATAAACATAGAACCACAAAAGACCTGCAACATACCTGAGTGGTGAATTCATTGCGATCTGTCTGTCTAGTGGATTGAGGAATTTCCCTGCGAATCTTGTTGACTGTGCCGAGGATGGTGGTTTTCCGTCTAAGAAGTTTTTGCGCAAGTGAAAGCGATGTGAAAAAATTGTCAGTGGTAACATTTCTGCCCTTGTCCAGGAATGGTTCCATCAGCCTCATAACTACATTTTCGGAAAGTCTCTCCCCAGTGGGACGATTGGGGTCCTTGCCAAGATATGGGAAGACATTGCAAATGTACTTGGATTTTAGGTCGCAAGCCACCCAAAACTTGATCCCAAACTTGTCCGGTTTACTGGCAATATACTGCAGGAAACTGCACCGAGTTTTTGATGGGAAAAGCTGTTCATTGATGGTGATATGTAGACCAGGGTTGTAGCACGTGATGCAGTTGGTGACAAATGATCCCCACACACTGGAAATTGCTGCGAACTTATCAGTCTTTGCTCGATCACAGCGGGTGGACTTGTCATCAAAGCGTAGGTGTTGCATGATGTCTTGGAAGCGGTTTCGTGCCATAGTTCCAATTATCTGTGGGTTTCCCAGGTTTGCTGACCAGCAGTCATTTACAGATGGAACCCTGTAAACCCCCCGCAAGATGACAATAGCAATAAATGCCATTAGTTCAGGGAGGTCCATGAACCAACAAACATGCTCCGTTTGCTGTGCATGTTGAATAGTCCATTCTTGAATGCTACGAAGCATGTCAAGAGTGATGAAACACAGGAAGCTCTGAAGGCGACTCAAGATACTTCTCCTGGCCTTAGCCGTTGGCTCTCCATCTGCAGCGTACGGTTCTATAGGGGTGAAAGGGAGACGGGTCCCCACATGTTCTTCACGCCACACTGTGCCATCTTTCGCTGTCTCAGTCCCCAAACAAGCTCTCTTTTTCGGTGGAGAAGCAGTCTCCTCATCTGCAGTGTGAACAAATTCAAATTGTGAGCAATGGGAAGGTCAAACAAAATCACAAATGCATGCATAGATACTAATTATAATTCCAGTATCTCCTCCTCTGTGTCAGAATAATGTCTGAAATATCTTACTTACTAACTACATCCACTTCCTTGCTTGAAATGAAAAAGGAAATAACATGAAATGAAACTAACCGGAAGACTGATCAGACAGCTCTGAGTCCGAATCCGGCTGAACTTCTAGGTCTTCTCCATCCGAGTCACAAGGGTCGACTTCCGCCAGGATCATTTCCAACGCCTGCTGGGTGGTGAGTCTTCTCTGCATTTTCTTTCCTTGGAGAGGAGGTCCGTACACCACAGGATTCTTCAGGGCAATGAAGGGTTAGGCTAAGTGCAGTGAGATTGTATCATATATATACCCTTGATCACAATTGATCAGTGGGGTCAGGTCACACTGATCAGCGGGGTCACACCCCCGTCGTTCAGTGGTCGTTGATCAGTGGTGCCACAATGGACCACAGAACGACGGGGTGACGGGTTTCCTGCAGTATATTGCAAGTAAACCTGACAAGTTTGGGATCAAGTTTTGGGTGGCTTGCAACCTAAAATCCAAGTACATTTGCAATGTCTTCCCATATCTTGCTGGTACTATTGTACCAGTGCTCTGAATGGTGCCACAATGGACCACTGATCAACGACGGGGGTGTGACCACATAACAATGCAACCCGTCACCCCGTCGTTCAGTGGTCGTTGATCAGTGGTGCCACAATGGACCACAGAACGACGGGGTGACGGGTTTCCTGCAGTATATTGCAAGTAAACCTGACAAGTTTGGGATCAAGTTTTGGGTGGCTTGCAACCTAAAATCCAAGTACATTTGCAATGTCTTCCCATATCTTGCTGGTACTATTGTACCAGTGCTCTGAATGGTGCCACAATGGACCACTGATCAACGACGGGGGTGTGACCACATAACAATGCAACCCGTCACCCCGTCGTTCAGTGGTCGTTGATCAGTGGTGCCACAATGGACCACAGAACGACGGGGTGACGGGTTTCCTGCAGTATATTGCAAGTAAACCTGACAAGTTTGGGATCAAGTTTTGGGTGGCTTGCAACCTAAAATCCAAGTACATTTGCAATGTCTTCCCATATCTTGCTGGTACTATTGTACCAGTGCTCTGAATGGTGCCACAATGGACCACTGATCAACGACCACTGAACGACGGGGTGATGGGTTGCAGTGTTGCACTCACTTTTTATTATTATTAGTACATATGTGTACAAATGGTTGGTTTTTTGTACTGTAAGCAATGGGAAGGTCAAACAAAATCACAAATGCATGCATAGATACTAATTATAATTCCAGTATCTCCTCCTCTGTGTCAGAATAATGTCTGAAATATCTTACTTACTAACTACATCCACTTCCTTGCTTGAAATGAAAAAGGAAATAACATGAAATGAAACTACTGTTTTTATCAATAAATGTCAGCAACAAAGGACCTAGACTCATGTGTGTTGATTTCTCCACACTCACTGCGGATGAGGAGACTGCTTCTCCACCGAAAAAGAGAGCTTGTTTGGGGACTGAGACACTCATCTGCAGTGTGAACAAATTCAAATTGTGAGCAATGGGAAGGTCAAACAAAATCACAAATGCATGCATAGATACTAATTATAATTCCAGTATCTCCTCCTCTGTGTCAGAATAATGTCTGAAATATCTTACTTACTAACTACATCCACTTCCTTGCTTGAAATGAAAAAGGAAATAACATGAAATGAAACTACTGTTTTTATCAATAAATGTCAGCAACAAAGGACCTAGACTCATGTGTGTTGATTTCTCCCCCAATCCCCTCCCTCCAGAATTCCTAGGTAACGACCCAATATACATATGAATGACTAGCCAATTTAGCTTCCACTTCCAGCATTTGACTGCTCTCCGGCTTTTAAAGGTAGAAACGCAAAATGATGACTCCGCGGGGGTCTCAGGTAGAAGCCTTCTTGACTTGACTGCTCTCCGGCTTTTAAAGGTAGAACGGTAGAAGCTGGGAATTCCAGTGTTAAGGTAAGGCCACTTTTCGAGATCTTTCTGTAGGGGTATGTTTTCTTTTCCTACAGGTATTGTCCTTTGTGTGAAGACATCTGGCAGATCAATAAAGTCGTCACCAGATAAACTACTGACCTCCAAGCCTGACACTACATGAGTACAGACAGGTTTCTCTTCATTCATAGTTTTCAGTAGTATGTCAGTTTTCCTTCCAGTGATCTTCAATTTGTCCATTAATGTCTCTGTACAGAATGTGGCAGAGCTTCCTGGGTCCAAGAAGGCGTAAGTCTGCACTACTACACTTCCCTTTTTGGCCTTGACCTGTACAGGAACTATTGCAAGTGTGCAGTCATCTTCCCCGGCCCCAGTTGGCCCACAATCCTCAGACTCTGCACAGACAAAGGCACTTAAGATCGTTTGACTTTCACTGTTCTTAGTTTTCTTCTCTGTGTCAGCGTCTGTGTCCCTTTTCTTGATATGCAACAATGTATGATGAGCAAGAGAACATACCTCACAGCTCACCTTTCTCTTACAAAGTTTGCTCATGTGACCTTGCTTCAAACAGCTAAAACACAGTCCTTTGCCTTTCAAAAATTCCAACTTTTCGTTGTGTGGCTTGCCCTTAAACTTACCACACAGGTCTATGATGTGCCCACCGTTACAGAACAGACATGCCTGTGGAGTGGGTTTCACATAATTTGTGTTTTCCATTGTCTTTGTGTCTTTCTCCTGAATGTCCAATGGTATGGCACTGGTGGTGAATGACTTCTTCATTACAACCCTTTTCTGATCCTTGTTACTGTTTTGTTTAATGGTGAATGGTTTAGCAGTGGTGCTATCCTTTATGTCACCAAAAACAGGGTGAAGTGCAATTTTGGCTTGTTTATTAATAAACTCCACCAAATCATTGAACTTGACTCGTCTGTCGCCTCGCTCTTGCATACCACACACAACAGATCTCCACCTTTCACGTAACTTGTATGGAAGTTTTGCTACAATGGCTTTCAGGCTTGCGACGTTATCAAGTTCCTCCATGTAACTCACTTCAGCCATGGTGTTACAGCAAGCTGTCAGAAAGAGTGAAAACGCATTTAAAGCTTCTGCATCTTCTGGCTTGATAGGTGCCCAGTTTGAGACCTTGTTCATGTAGGCTACAGCAACTTTGTAGTCATTTCCGAAATGCTCTTTGAGGAGCTGTTTAGCCTTGTGATAGCCTACGTCTGGCTTCATATGAAGGCAGCTCTTTATTAGCTCTTTCGGCTGTCCATTAGTGAACTGCTCTAAGAAGTAGAGGCGATCCTTAGGACTTTCAGTGCGAGACTCTACTCCGTGCTCAAAGGCGCTTACAAATGTATTGTAATCTAGAGGATCACCACTGAAGGTAGGGATGTCTAAAGGTGGCAATGTCATCATTTTTTGTTGTTTCACCATCAGCTCTGTTATATTATTCTGACGTGTCATAACAGTACAGAGTGTTTCAACTGCTTGCTCATCTGCTGCAAAATCCACTCTAGACTGCTGCGTACCAATAGGGTGATTTTGTAAAGGCATGAATTCCCCATATCCATTTTCTGTGTTGGTGACTGGAGTTTGACTTACAGGTAATGGTATGAATCCAGAATCAATAGTCGTTGGGTATGCAGGACTCACATGTGACGAGCGCTCATTTTCAAAATTCTCTAATACCTTTATTTTAGCATCAGAGGCGGCAATAGCAGTTTGCAGATCTAGCTGCTCTCTTTTTGCTTTCAACTCAGTTTCCTGTCGTTCAAGCTCTTGTTTTTGTTTGAGAGCAGTTGCTTGTGCAAGCAATGTGGCTCTCTCCATTTCAGCTTTGAGGCGTACTGAGGAAGCAGTGGACACTTGGCTCCCAACGGCTGACCTGTGCCTCCTGCTTTTACTGCTTAATGCAGCGGACATCACAGAAACACTGTCGGAAGGCTGGATGTCTGCATCACACTGTCTAGCTTGTTCTGTGCGCTCCTCAGCTGCTTTAACCCACGTTTCCACATGTTGCATAAATCCACGAATACGACTAGCATTAGGTTCATACCAAGAACTTTGGTCCTTTTCAAATTCTTCCTCATGCATTAATACTCTCAAACTATCATTTATCTTACACAGATCTCCAAATGAATCTTGGTAGTCTAAACGCAATTTCTGTTTAACAGCATTCACGTTAGCATCATCTTCCATTAGCCGTTCGAGCTGATTAGCTTGGCTAGTTAGGTGGCCTAGCTTAGCCTTTCTAGACTGGGTCAACCTGTGCAGCTTTTCCTCGACAGCCTTTTCTGTCATTTTTGGTTCTCTTTTTCCACACACTAGTTCTTCATCACTCTCATGCATTATGACAAATTTCCACAGTAGCAAAGCTTGTTTTCACTGCTTACCGTGATTCTTCCTCCAAGTAGGCTATTGCCTTCAATCCACAGTGCACGGCGTTGCTAAACATGATCCTTTTCAGTATTCCTTTTCCCAAAAAAGGAGCAAGAAGGTTTTCTGACTAAATGTAGGGTAATTTCCAATAAACCAAGTTCAAAAAAGGGGAGTCTATGGCTGACGCGTGTTCCTGGTTTCCAAGAGAAATGCTTCCAGTTGCATTATGGTTTGAAGACTGTTTTATTTATTACAAACTGAGGATGTAGCAATGAACTCCTTCCAAAAAAAAAAGGCATGAAAATTCCAAAAAAATAGCAGTTATCCAATACTAGCTGTGTACACGGTCAGAAAACCGTGAGACTCCTAACCTCTCTGTCCATGCTCCTCCCCTTCCCTCTCACACAGGGTTTCATGCTACTACTGCACTTATGTAATGAATCTATGAATAATAAAACAAACATGAACTCAATCGTAAATAAAATATAAAGCAGACGTCTGGCGCTTACACCGTCTTTGCCACTCCAGGGTCAGAGACCTTCACCTTGTTTGGATGACAGCCTGCTCTGATATTCATCTGTGGGCACAAACACCAAAACTCAAGAGACTTTTCAGTGAGAAGAAAAGGCAAACCTTGCATGCCAGAGTGAAAGTGAGAGTGTGTGAGTGCATACTCACCCTGAATGGACTCTCAGGGATGTTAGCGTCTCCCCAGGAGACCATCACAGTGTGCTTCACAGGCTTACGTGGGGTGCAGGTGTATGTGCTGTTGCTATTATCCTTAACCTGGACATCCACAGAATTGACTTCACCATCCTGTGCAGAAGACAAGGGATTATAGTTCAATCAGATTTAACACACTGTATTTTTCGGACCATAAGGCGCACTGTCGATGAACAGGTCTGGTTTCATACATGAGGCGCACTGGACTATAAAACGCATTAAGCGAAACAAAACAGCCAGATAAGTCAAACTTTACTCAACTCTTTCTTCTTGCTTCCTCCACTTCCGTACCATTGATTCATTCATGTTGAAATCTCTCGCAGCTGCTCTATTCTCATGTTCTACTGCGTGACTGACAGCCTTGAGTTTGAAATCCGCTTCGTCAGCATGTCTCTTAACAGGTGGCATTTTGGGGTCATGATCCACACACAATACAGTAATATTATGTTGCAGCACAGTACGTATCACTCCGCCAGGCTCCTGACTACGTAGCCGTAATGCTCCGACAATCCATCAAGCGGTGCGACTTCATAGCTTACCAAAGTCGTACTAAAACATTTTTTGACAGATTTTTAAGCGCCGTGTATTACATAAAATCGGTTCAAGGTCAGTAAGCACAACCACAATTCATACATAAGGCGCACTGTCGATTTTTGAGATAATTAAAGGATTTTAAGTGCGACTCATAGTCCGAAAAATACGGTACATACAATATATTTAACATATTTGTGATCATATACAAAGCCAGATATACCTGGGCTATAATTTTCAGAGGAGCTTTTCCTCCTTGCTTGGCATCAACTGTGAGTTCACTGGGTTTTCCAACAGCCAGACCACTGCTCTGTAGGCCTGGACCGTACGCCTTAACCTAGAGAAAACTATTTTAAACAAACAATTAAAAAAGGAACAAGTCAAAGATCTACTATAGCCAAAAGATCATTTACAGACTATAGCGCTGTGAAAAAATATTTGCCTCCTTTCTCATTTCGTATCTTGTTCCATATTTGTCACACTTACACGTTTCAGATCAATAAATGTTAATATTAGACAAGAATGTCTAATATTAAACGGCAGTTTTCAAGGGGAAAAAGCTATCCAAACATACTTGGTCCTATATGAAAAAGTAATTGCACCGAATTAAATAAATTCTAACAACAGCTTATCAAGTTTAAAGGCGCTTCTGCTGTTTAACACGACCTCTGCTAGTTTCCTCTTTCTGGCGCAAAGCGGGAGATAAACAAGCAAGAGAGACGGGACTTGTGGCAGAAACGCCGATCAGCTGATCATTGATCAGTTTCATGATTGAAGTAGCAGCAGGAGAGGGAGAACGAGAGAAGAAGAGGCAGCTGTGCAGCAAAGACACAGAATAACTCCAGCTTTTTGTCTTTTTTTTATTGTAGCTGAAGTACGGGACAAATCGCGTTTATTTTCAGCTCAATACAAAACGCATAATATTAACTCTGAATACCAGAGGATTCCGTTTTTTATGGCACGGTTGGCTCTACTAACTAACCATATGAATAAAATAAAGTTCACCAGTAACATCATAGCACCCACCCAACTGTACAGAAACTCCATCATGCTAGCTAGTACACAGTACGAGTTATTGTAACTGACTGTAAAAAGTTAGCACAAGGAAAATAAACTCCACCTAAACTTGGTTTGACCCAGATAGACTGCAGGTCATAACTTCTTACCTGAAGCTCATTTCACCTGACAGTCGGACTGGCGGCCGCCTTGCGTCTCTCCACCTCCAGTCCTTTCCCCCATCCACCTGCTGGCCTCCACCACTTGCTAATTTGACTGAATGTGTGAAAGCTCCACCATAGCCACTACCAAACAACTGAGTTCTTTTTACACGTCTGCCAGCATCTGTCCAATCCGCCACCTTTCACTGTTTACACAGTTAGGAAAAAAAGACAACAACAACAACAACAACAAAACATTGGGCCATTTAAAAGGCAAAATTAGCATCGGCCCACCGGGCAAATGGCCGGTATACCCGATGCCCCACAGACAGACTGAGGCCCCGCCGCTATTTTTGAGTGCAAAAATGTGTGGTCTCCAGCTAATGGAAAAGGCTGATCGCGTAGTGCTCTTTAAATAGAACAATTTGCCCCATTCTCTTCGCCCGTCATGTGGCCACATGTGGCGGGCTAGCAGGCTAGCAACATACAGGCCCGGGTTCGAGCCCTCGGCTCACTTCCCTCTGTATGTTCACCTGCTAGGGGGAGGTCCAGGCGGGCGATCTTGGAGTGAAAATTCCAAGGGATGACCCCTCGTAGCCTGGGCTTCCCCTGACTTTTTTCTTTGCTTTGCTTTTTTTCATTTACCTGCCAGCAACAAACACACCTCCTTGTTGTCATGGCTACCAACGACCACTCTTCTTGTGCCAACAAGTCATTGCCTGACAAAACATTATTTCCTATGTTTCCCTGCCTTTTTTGCCTTTTTTATTTCTTGTGTTTTAGACAAAAACAAAAGAAAAAGATCTACAGATTCAGCCTTTTCTTTACCTGTGGTAGTCGGGTAGAATGACGTCACTGACACTATTTAATATGAAAACAAACTTTCTCAAACAAAAAACAAAAACAAAAGAGGAGTGGGTCGGTGTGTCATCTTTACCGAGCACCATACATGTTTTGCTTCACATTCAAATTATTATTTTTCCTTTTCAAAAATAATTCAGAGAGAAAAAAAACAGAGAAGTCAAATATATCAAATTTGCACCAATCTTCTAGTGAAGGTGCCTCCTCCTTCTGACCTTAGGGTAACTAATTTCTCAGACAGTGACATGACAGTGCGCTGGGAAGCTGCAGCTGATGATGATGTTTCTTACCTCACTAAGTGGAGGCGACCTGAGACAGGTGGGGAAGAACTATTGGATTGTTGGGGTACATATTATGAAGTAAAAAAAATACAATATCTCAATAAACTGTTGTCCTGTGTCTTAAGGAGTATGAGATATCACTGTCTGCACTCTATGGAGATGGAGCTCAGAGTGAAGCTGTGGCCATACGCTACAGCACCTGTGAGTCACACATTTTCTGATCCTGAACGTTTGTCAAACTCAGGAGGGGAGAGCCTGAAACCATTTACCTAAGTCACATTAGCAGCAGTGTTCAGCCTAAAAAATAGACAAGTTAAAAGTCATGCATCCATATTATTTGTTTATTTATTAAATTATTTTCGAGACACTGTTAGTTGTTAGAAGCCAGTGTTTTAATGACAGGACATATATGACAGTAATGAGACAACCTAAGATATCCAAGATTAGCACAAAAACACAAATAGAATCACAGAAAGCGTGTTTCTCTCCCGTTAGTCTTTAGGCCCAGTTACCTTTTACTTTTCTGTGGTCAGTAGCCCTTCATGTCATATTCTGTCTCTATGTACAATATAGCATTACTAATACAATAACCTATATGTAAATGAACTTCATTGTGTAATTGATGGCAGTTCTCAAAGTACTAGTCACTTAAAGGTTAAATTTCACATCGAAATTCTCATATTATATTCTATTTGAATGTTTAAAAAGAAAAATATCACAGTATTTATGCTTTCACTGAGCATATACCTGCATCAATGATGAACTCTCAAGGCTGAAAAGTCCTGGCTTTGGTCAGCCACGGTCCACGCACACGCACACGTCACCAATCCCTGACTGCTTGATCATAACAGCAATTGGGCTGCTGGGAACATGACGGGCGTTCTTCTTGATGTTAACAAGGTGCTCACCAATCTCCCTGGGAACAAACGAGATTCCTAAGACAGACAGACAAAACAGATGTTAACAACGCTTATTCTTGTGTGTGCATGCAGCCCGTTTCAGTTGCTCCTGCTTCTTTCTCCACGCTTTAACTTTTATTACTTTCCCCCTCTGTCTTTTACTTAAGGGTTAATAAAGTATTTGGATTCTGATGAGTCTCATTGTTTAGCAAACTTCTCACTTATCAGACGGACACTCACCAATGTGAGCGTTACGCAGCATCTTCAGCAGGCAGGGCTCCTCTGGGCCTGAGGGTGTTGTAAGAGGGGCTGTCAGCTGGCTGAGGTCAAGCTCGCCTATGTCCAGTGGAATATCTGCAGCAGAGCCCGCCTTCAGTGAAGTATGTTGGCTGGAAGGCTTTCAGGCCCGTCTTTGCCACTCCAGGGTCAGAGACCTTCACCTTGTTTGGATGACAGCCTGCTCTGATATTCATCTGTGGGCACAAACACCAAAACTCAAGAGACTTTTCAGTGAGAAGAAAAGGCAAACCTTGCATGCCAGAGTGAAAGTGAGAGTGTGTGTGAGTGCATACTCACCCTGAATGGACTCTCAGGGATGTTAGCGTCTCCCCAGGAGACCATCACAGTGTGCTTCACAGGCTTACGTGGGGTGCAGGTGTATGTGCTGTTGCTATTATCCTTAACCTGGACATCCACAGAATTGACTTCACCATCCTGTGCAGAAGACAAGGGATTATAGTTCAATCAGATTTAACACACTGTATTTTTCGGACCATAAGGCGCACTGTCGATGAACAGGTCTGGTTTCATACATGAGGCGCACTGGACTATAAAACGCATTAAGCGAAACAAAACAGCCAGATAAGTCAAACTTTACTCAACTCTTTCTTCTTGCTTCCTCCACTTCCGTACCATTGATTCATTCATGTTGAAATCTCTCGCAGCTGCTCTATTCTCATGTTCTACTGCGTGACTGACAGCCTTGAGTTTGAAATCCGCTTCGTCAGCATGTCTCTTAACAGGTGGCATTTTGGGGTCATGATCCACACACAATACAGTAATATTATGTTGCAGCACAGTACGTATCACTCCGCCAGGCTCCTGACTACGTAGCCGTAATGCTCCGACAATCCATCAAGCGGTGCGACTTCGTAGCTTACCAAAGTCGTACTAAAACATTTTTTGACAGATTTTTAAGCGCCGTGTATTACATAAAATCGGTTCAAGGTCAATAAGCACAACCAGAATTCATACATAAGGCGCACTGTCGATTTTTGAGATAATTAAAGGATTTTAAGTGCGACTCATAGTCCGAAAAATACGGTACATACAATATATTTAACATATTTGTGATCATATACAAAGCCAGATATACCTGGGCTATAATTTTCAGAGGAGCTTTTCCTCCTTGCTTGGCATCAACTGTGAGTTCACTGGGTTTTCCAACAGCCAGACCACTGCTCTGTAGGCCTGGACCGTACGCCTTAACCTAGAGAAAACTATTTTAAACAAACAATTAAAAAAGGAACAAGTCAAAGATCTACTATAGCCAAAAGATCATTTACAGACTATAGCGCTGTGAAAAAATATTTGCCTCCTTTCTCATTTCGTATCTTGTTCCATATTTGTCACACTTACACGTTTCAGATCAATAAATGTTAATATTAGACAAGAATGTCTAATATTAAACGGCAGTTTTCAAGGGGAAAAAGCTATCCAAACATACTTGGTCCTATATGAAAAAGTAATTGCACCGAATTAAATAAATTCTAACAACAGCTTATCAAGTTTAAAGGCGCTTCTGCTGTTTAACACGACCTCTGCTAGTTTCCTCTTTCTGGCGCAAAGCGGGAGATAAACAAGCAAGAGAGACGGGACTTGTGGCAGAAACGCCGATCAGCTGATCATTGATCAGTTTCATGATTGAAGTAGCAGCAGGAGAGGGAGAACGAGAGAAGAAGAGGCAGCTGTGCAGCAAAGACACAGAATAACTCCAGCTTTTTGTCTTTTTTTTATTGTAGCTGAAGTACGGGACAAATCGCGTTTATTTTCAGCTCAATACAAAACGCATAATATTAACTCTGAATACCAGAGGATTCCGTTTTTTATGGCACGGTTGGCTCTACTAACTAACCATATGAATAAAATAAAGTTCACCAGTAACATCATAGCACCCACCCAACTGTACAGAAACTCCATCATGCTAGCTAGTACACAGTACGAGTTATTGTAACTGACTGTAAAAAGTTAGCACAAGGAAAATAAACTCCACCTAAACTTGGTTTGACCCAGATAGACTGCAGGTCATAACTTCTTACCTGAAGCTCATTTCACCTGACAGTCGGACTGGCGGCCGCCTTGCGTCTCTCCACCTCCAGTCCTTTCCCCCATCCACCTGCTGGCCTCCACCACTTGCTAATTTGACTGAATGTGTGAAAGCTCCACCATAGCCACTACCAAACAACTGAGTTCTTTTTACACGTCTGCCAGCATCTGTCCAATCCGCCACCTTTCACTGTTTACACAGTTAGGAAAAAAAGACAACAACAACAACAAGAAAACATTGGGCCATTTAAAAGGCAAAATGAGCATCGGCCCACCGGGCAAATGGCCGGTATACCCGATGCCCCACAGACAGACTGAGGCCCCGCCGCTATTTTTGAGTGCAAAAATGTGTGGTCTCCAGCTAATGGAAAAGGCTGATCGCACAATGTGCGCGTAGTGCTCTTTAAATAGAACAATTTGCCCCATTCTCTTCGCCCGTCATGTGGCCACATGTGGCGGGCTAGCAGGCTAGCAACATACAGGCCCGGGTTCGAGCCCTCGGCTCACTTCCCTCTGTATGTTCACCTGCTAGGGGGAGGTCCAGGCGGGCGATCTTGGAGTGAAAATTCCAAGGGATGACCCCTCGTAGCCTGGGCTTCCCCTGACTTTTTTTCTTTGCTTTGCTTTTTTTCATTTACCTGCCAGCAACAAACACACCTCCTTGTTGTCATGGCTACCAACGACCACTCTTCTTGTGCCAACAAGTCATTGCCTGACAAAACATTATTTCCTATGTTTCCCTGCCTTTTTTGCCTTTTTTATTTCTTGTGTTTTAGACAAAAAGAAAAGAAAAAGATCTACAGATTCAGGCTTTTCTTTACCTGTGGTAGTCGGGTAGAATGACGTCACTGACACTATTTAATATGAAAACAAACTTTCTCAAACAAAAAACAAAAACAAAAAAGGAGTGGGTCGGTGTGTCATCTTTACCGAGCACCATACATGTTTTGCTTCACATTCAAATTATTATTTTTCCTTTTCAAAAATAATTCAGAGAGAAAAAAAACAGAGAAGTCAAATATATCAAATTTGCACGAATCTTCTAGTGAAGGTGCCTCCTCCTTCTGACCTTAGGGTAACTAATTTCTCAGACAGTGACATGACAGTGCGCTGGGAAGCTGCAGCTGATGATGATGTTTCTTACCTCACTAAGTGGAGGCGACCTGAGACAGGTGGGGAAGAACTATTGGATTGTTGGGGTACATATTATGAAGTAAAAAAAATACAATATCTCAATAAACTGTTGTCCTGTGTCTTAAGGAGTATGAGATATCACTGTCTGCACTCTATGGAGATGGAGCTCAGAGTGAAGCTGTGGCCATACGCTACAGCACCTGTGAGTCACACATTTTCTGATCCTGAACGTTTGTCAAACTCAGGAGGGGAGAGCCTGAAACCATTTACCTAAGTCACATTAGCAGCAGTGTTCAGCCTAAAAAATAGACAAGTTAAAAGTCATGCATCCATATTATTTGTTTATTTATTAAATTATTTTCGAGACACTGTTAGTTGTTAGAAGCCAGTGTTTTAATGACAGGACATATATGACAGTAATGAGACAACCTAAGATATCCAAGATTAGCACAAAAACACAAATAGAATCACAGAAAGCGTGTTTCTCTCCCGTTAGTCTTTAGGCCCAGTTACCTTTTACTTTTCTGTGGTCAGAAGCCCTTCATGTCATATTCTGTCTCTATGTACAATATAGCATTACTAATACAATAACCTATATGTAAATGAACTTCATTGTGTAATTGATGGCAGTTCTCAAAGTACTAGTCACTTAAAGGTTAAATTTCACATCGAAATTCTCATATTATATTCTATTTGAATGTTTAAAAAGAAAAATATCACAGTATTTATGCTTTCACTGAGCATATACCTGCATCAATGATGAACTCTCAAGGCTGAAAAGTCCTGGCTTTGGTCAGCCACGGTCCACGCACACGCACACGTCACCAATCCCTGACTGCTTGATCATAACAGCAATTGGGCTGCTGGGAACATGACGGGCGTTCTTCTTGATGTTAACAAGGTGCTCACCAATCTCCCTGGGAACAAACGAGATTCCTAAGACAGACCGACAAAACAGATGTTAACAACGCTTATTCTTGTGTGTGCATGCAGCCCGTTTCAGTTGCTCCTGCTTCTTTCTCCACGCTTTAACTTTTATTACTTTCCCCCTCTGTCTTTTACTTAAGGGTTAATAAAGTATTTGGATTCTGATGAGTCTCATTGTTTAGCAAACTTCTCACTTATCAGACGGACACTCACCAATGTGAGCGTTACGCAGCATCTTCAGCAGGCAGGGCTCCTCTGGGCCTGAGGGTGTTGTAAGAGGGGCTGTCAGCTGGCTGAGGTCAAGCTCGCCTATGTCCAGTGGAATATCTGCAGCAGAGCCCGCCTTCAGTGAAGTATGTTGGCTGGAAGGCTTTCAGGCCCGTCTTTGCCACTCCAGGGTCAGAGACCTTCACCTTGTTTGGATGACAGCCTGCTCTGATATTCATCTGTGGGCACAAACACCAAAACTCAAGAGACTTTTCAGTGAGAAGAAAAGGCAAACCTTGCATGCCAGAGTGAAAGTGAGAGTGTGTGTGAGTGCATACTCACCCTGAATGGACTCTCAGGGATGTTAGCGTCTCCCCAGGAGACCATCACAGTGTGCTTCACAGGCTTACGTGGGGTGCAGGTGTATGTGCTGTTGCTATTATCCTTAACCTGGACATCCACAGAATTGACTTCACCATCCTGTGCAGAAGACAAGGGATTATAGTTCAATCAGATTTAACACACTGTATTTTTCGGACCATAAGGCGCACTGTCGATGAACAGGTCTGGTTTCATACATGAGGCGCACTGGACTATAAAACGCATTAAGCGAAACAAAACAGCCAGATAAGTCAAACTTTACTCAACTCTTTCTTCTTGCTTCCTCCACTTCCGTACCATTGATTCATTCATGTTGAAATCTCTCGCAGCTGCTCTATTCTCATGTTCTACTGCGTGACTGACAGCCTTGAGTTTGAAATCCGCTTCGTCAGCATGTCTCTTAACAGGTGGCATTTTGGGGTCATGATCCACACACAATACAGTAATATTATGTTGCAGCACAGTACGTATCACTCCGCCAGGCTCCTGACTACGTAGCCGTAATGCTCCGACAATCCATCAAGCGGTGCGACTTCATAGCTTACCAAAGTCGTACTAAAACATTTTTTGACAGATTTTTAAGCGCCGTGTATTACATAAAATCGGTTCAAGGTCAATAAGCACAACCAGAATTCATACATAAGGCGCACTGTCGATTTTTGAGAGATAATTAAAGGATTTTAAGTGCGACTCATAGTCCGAAAAATACGGTACATACAATATATTTAACATATTTGTGATCATATACAAAGCCAGATATACCTGGGCTATAATTTTCAGAGGAGCTTTTCCTCCTTGCTTGGCATCAACTGTGAGTTCACTGGGTTTTCCAACAGCCAGACCACTGCTCTGTAGGCCTGGACCGTACGCCTTAACCTAGAGAAAACTATTTTAAACAAACAATTAAAAAAGGAACAAGTCAAAGATCTACTATAGCCAAAAGATCATTTACAGACTATAGCGCTGTGAAAAAATATTTGCCTCCTTTCTCATTTCGTATCTTATTCCATATTTGTCACACTTACACGTTTCAGATCAATAAATGTTAATATTAGACAAGAATGTCTAATATTAAACGGCAGTTTTCAAGGGGAAAAAGCTATCCAAACATACTTGGTCCTATATGAAAAAGTAATTGCACCGAATTAAATAAATTCTAACAACAGCTTATCAAGTTTAAAGGCGCTTCTGCTGTTTAACACGACCTCTGCTAGTTTCCTCTTTCTGGCGCAAAGCGGGAGATAAACAAGCAAGAGAGACGGGACTTGTGGCAGAAACGCCGATCAGCTGATCATTGATCAGTTTCATGATTGAAGTAGCAGCAGGAGAGGGAGAACGAGAGAAGAAGAGGCAGCTGTGCAGCAAAGACACAGAATAACTCCAGCTTTTTGTCTTTTTTTTATTGTAGCTGAAGTATGGGACAAATCGCTTTTATTTTCAGCTCAATACAAAACGCATAATATTAACTCTGAATACCAGAGGATTCCGTTTTTTATGGCACGGTTGGCTCTACTAACTAACCATATGAATAAAATAAAGTTCACCAGTAACATCATAGCACCCACCCAACTGTACAGAAACTCCATCATGCTAGCTAGTACACAGTACGAGTTATTGTAACTGACTGTAAAAAGTTAGCACAAGGAAAATAAACTCCACCTAAACTTGGTTTGACCCAGATAGACTGCAGGTCATAACTTCTTACCTGAAGCTCATTTCACCTGACAGTCGGACTGGCGGCCGCCTTGCGTCTCTCCACCTCCAGTCCTTTCCCCCATCCACCTGCTGGCCTCCACCACTTGCTAATTTGACTGAATGTGTGAAAGCTCCACCATAGCCACTACCAAACAACTGAGTTCTTTTTACACGTCTGCCAGCATCTGTCCAATCCGCCACCTTTCACTGTTTACACAGTTAGGAAAAAAAGACAACAACAAATACAACAACAAAACATTGGGCCATTTAAAAGGCAAAATTAGCATGGGCCCACCGGGCAAATGGCCGGTATACCCGATGCCCCACAGACAGACTGAGGCCCCGCCGCTATTTTTGAGTGCAAAAATGTGTGGTCTCCAGCTAATGGAAAAGGCTGATCGCACGATGTGCGCGTAGTGCTCTTTAAATAGAACAATTTGCCCCATTCTCTTCGCCCGTCATGTGGCCACATGTGGCGGGCTAGCAGGCTAGCAACATACAGGCCCGGGTTCGAGCCCTCGGCTCACTTCCCTCTGTATGTTCACCTGCTAGGGGGAGGTCCAGGCGGGCGATCTTGGAGTGAAAATTCCAAGGGATGACCCCTCGTAGCCTGGGCTTCCCCTGACTTTTTTCTTTGCTTTGCTTTGCTTTTTTTCATTTACCTGCCAGCAACAAACACACCTCCTTGTTGTCATGGCTACCAACGACCACTCTTCTTGTGCCAACAAGTCATTGCCTGACAAAACATTATTTCCTATGTTTCCCTGCCTTTTTTGCCTTTTTTATTTCTTGTGTTTTAGACAAAAAGAAAAGAAAAAGATCTACAGATTCAGGCTTTTCTTTACCTGTGGTAGTCGGGTAGAATGACGTCACTGACACTATTTAATATGAAAACAAACTTTCTCAAACAAAAAACAAAAACAAAAAAGGAGTGGGTCGGTGTGTCATCTTTACCGAGCACCATACATGTTTTGCTTCACATTCAAATTATTATTTTTCCTTTTCAAAAATAATTCAGAGAGAAAAAAAACAGAGAAGTCAAATATATCAAATTTGCACCAATCTTCTAGTGAAGGTGCCTCCTCCTTCTGACCTTAGGGTAACTAATTTCTCAGACAGTGACATGACAGTGCGCTGGGAAGCTGCAGCTGATGATGATGTTTCTTACCTCACTAAGTGGAGGCGACCTGAGACAGGTGGGGAAGAACTATTGGATTGTTGGGGTACATATTATGAAGTAAAAAAAATACAATATCTCAATAAACTGTTGTCCTGTGTCTTAAGGAGTATGAGATATCACTGTCTGCACTCTATGGAGATGGAGCTCAGAGTGAAGCTGTGGCCATACGCTACAGCACCTGTGAGTCACACATTTTCTGATCCTGAACGTTTGTCAAACTCAGGAGGGGAGAGCCTGAAACCATTTACCTAAGTCACATTAGCAGCAGTGTTCAGCCTAAAAAATAGACAAGTTAAAAGTCATGCATCCATATTATTTGTTTATTTATTAAATTATTTTGGAGACACTGTTAGTTGTTAGAAGCCAGTGTTTTAATGACAGGACATATATGACAGTAATGAGACAACCTAAGATATCCAAGATTAGCACAAAAACACAAATAGAATCACAGAAAGCGTGTTTCTCTCCCGTTAGTCTTTAGGCCCAGTTACCTTTTACTTTTCTGTGGTCAGTAGCCCTTCATGTCATATTCTGTCTCTATGTACAATATAGCATTACTAATACAATAACCTATATGTAAATGAACTTCATTGTGTAATTGATGGCAGTTCTCAAAGTACTAGTCACTTAAAGGTTAAATTTCACATCGAAATTCTCATATTATATTCTATTTGAATGTTTAAAAAGAAAAATATCACAGTATTTATGCTTTCACTGAGCATATACCTGCATCAATGATGAACTCTCAAGGCTGAAAAGTCCTGGCTTTGGTCAGCCACGGTCCACGCACACGCACACGTCACCAATCCCTGACTGCTTGATCATAACAGCAATTGGGCTGCTGGGAACATGACGGGCGTTCTTCTTGATGTTAACAAGGTGCTCACCAATCTCCCTGGGAACAAACGAGATTCCTAAGACAGACCGACAAAACAGATGTTAACAACGCTTATTCTTGTGTGTGCATGCAGCCCGTTTCAGTTGCTCCTGCTTCTTTCTCCACGCTTTAACTTTTATTACTTTCCCCCTCTGTCTTTTACTTAAGGGTTAATAAAGTATTTGGATTCTGATGAGTCTCATTGTTTAGCAAACTTCTCACTTATCAGACGGACACTCACCAATGTGAGCGTTACGCAGCATCTTCAGCAGGCAGGGCTCCTCTGGGCCTGAGGGTGTTGTAAGAGGGGCTGTCAGCTGGCTGAGGTCAAGCTCGCCTATGTCCAGTGGAATATCTGCAGCAGAGCCCGCCTTCAGTGAAGTATGTTGGCTGGAAGGCTTTCAGGCCCGTCTTTGCCACTCCAGGGTCAGAGACCTTCACCTTGTTTGGATGACAGCCTGCTCTGATATTCATCTGTGGGCACAAACACCAAAACTCAAGAGACTTTTCAGTGAGAAGAAAAGGCAAACCTTGCATGCCAGAGTGAAAGTGAGAGTGTGTGAGTGCATACTCACCCTGAATGGACTCTCAGGGATGTTAGCGTCTCCCCAGGAGACCATCACAGTGTGCTTCACAGGCTTACGTGGGGTGCAGGTGTATGTGCTGTTGCTATTATCCTTAACCTGGACATCCACAGAATTGACTTCACCATCCTGTGCAGAAGACAAGGGATTATAGTTCAATCAGATTTAACACACTGTATTTTTCGGACCATAAGGCGCACTGTCGATGAACAGGTCTGGTTTCATACATGAGGCGCACTGGACTATAAAACGCATTAAGCGAAACAAAACAGCCAGATAAGTCAAACTTTACTCAACTCTTTCTTCTTGCTTCCTCCACTTCCGTACCATTGATTCATTCATGTTGAAATCTCTCGCAGCTGCTCTATTCTCATGTTCTACTGCGTGACTGACAGCCTTGAGTTTGAAATCCGCTTCGTCAGCATGTCTCTTAACAGGTGGCATTTTGGGGTCATGATCCACACACAATACAGTAATATTATGTTGCAGCACAGTACGTATCACTCCGCCAGGCTCCTGACTACGTAGCCGTAATGCTCCGACAATCCATCAAGCGGTGCGACTTCGTAGCTTACCAAAGTCGTACTAAAACATTTTTTGACAGATTTTTAAGCGCCGTGTATTACATAAAATCGGTTCAAGGTCAATAAGCACAACCAGAATTCATACATAAGGCGCACTGTCGATTTTTGAGATAATTAAAGGATTTTAAGTGCGACTCATAGTCCGAAAAATACGGTACATACAATATATTTAACATATTTGTGATCATATACAAAGCCAGATATACCTGGGCTATAATTTTCAGAGGAGCTTTTCCTCCTTGCTTGGCATCAACTGTGAGTTCACTGGGTTTTCCAACAGCCAGACCACTGCTCTGTAGGCCTGGACCGTGCGCCTTAACCTAGAGAAAACTATTTTAAACAAACAATTAAAAAAGGAACAAGTCAAAGATCTACTATAGCCAAAAGATCATTTACAGACTATAGCGCTGTGAAAAAATATTTGCCTCCTTTCTCATTTCGTATCTTGTTCCATATTTGTCACACTTACACGTTTCAGATCAATAAATGTTAATATTAGACAAGAATGTCTAATATTAAACGGCAGTTTTCAAGGGGAAAAAGCTATCCAAACATACTTGGTCCTATATGAAAAAGTAATTGCACCGAATTAAATAAATTCTAACAACGGCTTATCAAGTTTAAAGGCGCTTCTGCTGTTTAACACGACCTCTGCTAGTTTCCTCTTTCTGGCGCAAAGCGGGAGATAAACAAGCAAGAGAGACGGGACTTGTGGCAGAAACGCCGATCAGCTGATCATTGATCAGTTTCATGATTGAAGTAGCAGCAGGAGAGGGAGAACGAGAGAAGAAGAGGCAGCTGTGCAGCAAAGACACAGAATAACTCCAGCTTTTTGTCTTTTTTTTATTGTAGCTGAAGTACGGGACAAATCGCTTTTATTTTCAGCTCAATACAAAACGCATAATATTAACTCTGAATACCAGAGGATTCCGTTTTTTATGGCACGGTTGGCTCTACTAACTAACCATATGAATAAAATAAAGTTCACCAGTAACATCATAGCACCCACCCAACTGTACAGAAACTCCATCATGCTAGCTAGTACACAGTACGAGTTATTGTAACTGACTGTAAAAAGTTAGCACAAGGAAAATAAACTCCACCTAAACTTGGTTTGACCCAGATAGACTGCAGGTCATAACTTCTTACCTGAAGCTCATTTCACCTGACAGTCGGACTGGCGGCCGCCTTGCGTCTCTCCACCTCCAGTCCTTTCCCCCATCCACCTGCTGGCCTCCACCACTTGCTAATTTGACTGAATGTGTGAAAGCTCCACCATAGCCACTACCAAACAACTGAGTTATTTTTACACGTCTGCCAGCATCTGTCCAATCCGCCACGTTTCACTGTTTACACAGTTAGGAAAAAAAGACAACAACAAGAACAAAACATTGGGCCATTTAAAAGGCAAAATGAGCATCGGCCCACCGGGCAAATGGCCGGTATACCCGATGCCCCACAGACAGACTGAGGCCCCGCCGCTATTTTTGAGTGCAAAAATGTGTGGTCTCCAGCTAATGGAAAAGGCTGATCGCACGATGTGCGCGTAGTGCTCTTTAAATAGAACAATTTGCCCCATTCTCTTCGCCCGTCATGTGGCCACATGTGGCGGGCTAGCAGGCTAGCAACATACAGGCCCGGGTTCGAGCCCTCGGCTCACTTCCCTCTGTATGTTCACCTGCTAGGGGGAGGTCCAGGCGGGCGATCTTGGAGTGAAAATTCCAAGGGATGACCCCTCGTAGCCTGGGCTTCCCCTGACTTTTTTTCTTTGCTTTGCTTTTTTTCTTTTACCTGCCAGCAACAAACACACCTCCTTGTTGTCATGGCTACCAACGACCACTCTTCTTGTGCCAACAAGTCATTGCCTGACAAAACATTATTTCCTATGTTTCCCTGCCTTTTTTGCCTTTTTTATTTCTTGTGTTTTAGACAAAAACAAAAGAAAAAGATCTACAGATTCAGGCTTTTCTTTACCTGTGGTAGTCGGGTAGAATGACGTCACTGACACTATTTCATATGAAAACAAACTTTCTCAAACAAAAAACAAAAACAAAAAAGGAGTGGGTCGGTGTGTCATCTTTACCGAGCACCATACATGTTTTGCTTCACATTCAAATTATTATTTTTCCTTTTCAAAAATAATTCAGAGAGAAAAAAAAACAGAGAAGTCAAATATATCAAATTTGCACGAATCTTCTAGTGAAGGTGCCTCCTCCTTCTGACCTTAGGGTAACTAATTTCTCAGACAGTGACATGACAGTGCGCTGGGAAGCTGCAGCTGATGATGATGTTTCTTACCTCACTAAGTGGAGGCGACCTGAGACAGGTGGGGAAGAACTATTGGATTGTTGGGGTACATATTATGAAGTAAAAAAAATACAATATCTCAATAAACTGTTGTCCTGTGTCTTAAGGAGTATGAGATATCACTGTCTGCACTCTATGGAGATGGAGCTCAGAGTGAAGCTGTGGCCATACGCTACAGCACCTGTGAGTCACACATTTTCTGATCCTGAACGTTTGTCAAACTCAGGAGGGGAGAGCCTGAAACCATTTACCTAAGTCACATTAGCAGCAGTGTTCAGCCTAAAAAATAGACAAGTTAAAAGTCATGCATCCATATTATTTGTTTATTTATTAAATTATTTTCGAGACACTGTTAGTTGTTAGAAGCCAGTGTTTTTTTTTTTGTTTTGTTTTTTTTTTGGCCTGTCCCGTTTGGCTCTTTTGCCATCAGAATTGTTGTCTAAAGGCAAAGAAAGATGCCCAACGGATTTACTTTACCAAACTGACCATCCCAGCCTTGCCGTAATGGTCCATTTGATTCACCTTTTATTGTTTATTTTATTTTCACTTACTGAATACGGGACAGACTTGACTGGGGGAAAGAAGGGGAGAAAGAAAGAGGGAAAGAGAAACAGCTGACAACCTGACATATAGACACAGACATACAGGCACACACAGATACAAACATCCATTCCCACCCTCATGCTCTCATATGCACTTACTCCACACTCAACCAACGTGGAGACAGACATAAAGAGACGTTGTACACACGATCACACTCCCCAAGCGTACTCTACAAACCGGGTCTAGGTGCCCCCGCCCCTGGAGGGGGGAACTGCACCCAGACCCAGGTGGTGTTTCCCTTTTCCCTGCGGTGGGGGGAGGCAGACCGCCCCGACTCCGCAGCAGCAGGAAGGCTCCACACTCCAGACCGCAGTCGGACGGCCAACTCCTCCTCCTAGTCCTAGCCCCCCTGCTCCAGCAGGTCGCAGAGAACGGGGGTGAGAGAAGACTCCGAACCTCCCTCCACCCGCTCATTGTAATGTTGATGCATGTGTGTTCTAAGGTGCATTTAAAACCCAGGAGGGCTTGGAGCTACCTGCCAGAGAACAGCAGGTAAGCGCATGGTCCCTCCTGCTAGCCCTCAATGTCTACGTGTATTTAAAATTGAGAGGTGGGCAACGATGCCAGGGGTGGGGTGTACACCCTGATGGTACTTTGGACTCCGTGTATCGTGCCCACCCCCAAGATCCTATATGTATGTGTAATGAGAGTGTGAGTAATGTGAATGTCTAAGTTGTGGGATAAAATTGAGGCAGAGGCAGCCAGAAGGGGACGGGGGGGGGGGGGGGGGTAGCCTCCTCTGCACCCTGGTGACATACCCCTACTCCAAGGCCCTGCATGTGTGGGTGGTTGTGGTGGAGCGGGAAGAGGGAGGCAGCTGGAGATGGGGAGGGAAAGAAGGGAGGGGCAAGTGACCCCTCCCTGGGGCCAGCTCCCCCGCTGACCCCAGTAGGCACCCCCATACTCCGCGACCCGCCAGGGAAAGGGGGCCCAGGCCCATCCAGACCGGGCCCAGTGCAGCAGCGCCGCCCGGCCCCACAGAGCCCGGGACAGTCCACCCAACCCCACCACAGAGAAAACTGCACCCACCCCACCATCCACTCATCTTCCAGACTACATAAGACAATAAACACCCAGGCTGAGATCTTCCTCCACCTCTCCTGTATCTCCCCCTCCTGCAGAGGCAGCTCCTGAGGAGAAGAAAGCTCCTGCAAGATGTGACAATCTCCCCCACCAGTTGAAGAGCCCCCCAGGTGGCTCGACGCACCGGCGGCACCCTGCTCCAGGGCTGGGCCCCCATGCACCCACCCGCCCACAACCCCGGCAACACACCAACCAGGACCCAAGCCCCCGAGGCCCGGTCCGTGTCCCAGCCCAGAGACAGAGCGCCCCCAGAACCTCACGCCCATCCCGGACCCACCCAGGGGCAGCCAGGCTACCAGGTCAGTAACCCACGTCCGTCAGCACAGACCCTCCCCTAGCCCAGCTGCACGCAGCCGCGAGGAAACAGTCACCGGAGAGCCAACAGAGCCCCTAACCGGACATGACCGCTACCCCGGGTTGAGCCCCCCAAGGAAGATGCCTCCGGGGAACCCCCCGACGCCCTAAGCCTGTCCCTACCCCCACACCAATCACAACAGTGAAGGCGGGACCAAACTATGACCCCCCACCCCCACTAGGTGATGGAGCTGATCAAAGGAGCCCAGAGCAATTGATCTGATGTGGTGGCAGAGGCTGTATCAAGACTAATGTAATCTAATAGATAATTTCTATATTGGTTAGAATTAAGATTATTTTTATTTTTCCAGTTCATGAGGACTGTTTTCTTGGCTATGCATAGGGCAGTGAAAACCATATGGGCGATATTCTTTTCTGAAGTGACATTATCTAAGCTGCCCAACAAACACACTAAGGGGGAAGTTGGAATGTTACATTTCAGACACTTCGATAAGTCTTCACATATCTCGCGCCAAAACTTCTGAACTGGTGGACAGAACCAAAGAGCGTGGATATAATTGTCCGGTGAATTGGTTTGGCAGTGTGAGCAGTTGTTGGTAGACGTAAAGCCCATCTTGAACATCCGATGACCTGTATAGTGCACTCTATGTAATATTTTGTATTGAATTAATTGAAGACTGGGATTTCTAATTAGATGAAAGGTTTTTAAGCAAATCTGAGACCAGAAGTTTAGGTCTAAGTTAACTGATAAATCCGCTTCCCATTTTGCAATAGGAAGTGATATTGATTCATCTGTTTTAGAAAGCATTCTGTATATTTTGGATAGTAATTTGGGGGGTTTAAGAGTAAGAAATTGAACCACACTTGGTGGTGTTTGTAGTTCAACTTGACCCGGTTTAAATTTCTTTTTTACTATGGATTTAATTTGTTGATATTCTAAAAATCTTTTCTTGTTGATCCCATATTGTGTAACTAGTCCGTCAAATGAAATAAATTCTGTTCCTTCTAGTATATGTTCTAAATATTTGATTCCTTTATCACTCCAACCTGAAAAGTTTATCATATTATTGTTTTGTAATATGTCAGGGTTGTTCCAGATAGGTGTACGTTTGCATGGGATTAATGAAGACGCCGTCAATTTTAGAAACTCCCACCATGCTGTCAGAGAAGAGCTGATGTTGATGCTTTTAAAGCATTCATGTCGTTGGATGTTTGAGCTGATAAATGGTAGGTCTGAGATCTCTAGATTATTGCAGAGTGCTTGTTCTACATCTAGCCAAGGTTCATCTAAGAGGGTGTGTTTTAGCCATCCTGAGATAAACTGAAGCCTGTTGGCTAAGAAGTAGTGCTGAAAGTTAGGCAGTTCTAGTCCTCCTTTATCCTTGGTCTTTTGTAGTGTTTTTAAGCTTATACGTGGGGGTTTATTTTTCCAAAGGAATTTGGACATACATGAATCTAGAGATCTGAACCAATCTTGTGGCGGTTTAGTTGGGATCATTGAGAATAAATAATTTATTTTTGGTAAGACCATCATTTTTATAGCGGCAACCCTTCCCATGAGTGATATGGGTAGACATTTCCATCTAGCCAGATCATCTTCTACCTTCTTTAAAAGTGGGATATGGTTTAATTTAGTTAGATCTGCAAGCTTGGGAGAAACATTAATACCTAAATATTTTATATTTCCCGATTGCAGTGGTGTAGAAGAGGAATTATGGAAGGAGCAATTAATCGGTAGGACTGTAGATTTTGACCAGTTAATTGAGTAATCTGATATTCTTGCAAAAGAGTTTATCAATTCAATCACCCCAGAGATATTGGTTTGTGAATTTTGGAGAAAGAGTAACACATCATCCGCATAAAGGCTGATTTTATGTTCCACGTTCTTGCATTTTATGCCCTTAATTACTGAATTCTGTCTAATTGCTGCTGCTAGTGGTTCAATAAAAATTGCAAATAGTGAAGGGGAGAGTGGGCATCCCTGCCTGGTGCCCCTCAAGAGACAGAAGCTGGAGGATGTCTGGTCATTTGTTCTAACACAAGCTGTTGGGGAATTATATAATATTTTTAACCAGTTTATGAAAGAGGATCCAAAACCAAATTTGTGTAAAGTTGCAAATAGAAATTTCCAGTTAACTCTGTCAAATGCTTTTTCTGCGTCTAAAGAGAATATTGTAGTTTCTAGGTTTTTACTGTATGAGTAGTCTATCAAATTAAGTAATCTACGTGTATTTGTTGATGAGTGCCTACCTTTTATGAAACCAGTTTGGTCAGGATGAATTAAGAGGGGGGTTATTTTCTCCAGTCTCTTTGAGAGAGCTTTGCAGATTATTTTAAGGTCTACATTTATAAGGGATATTGGACGATAGCTTGAGGGATATACAGGGTCTTTGCCTGGTTTTAGCAGGAGATTAATGTTTGCAGAATTCATATTTGATGGAAGTCTGCCCTTTTCTTTAATTTCCAACAACGTTCTGTAGAAAACTGGTGCTAGAATCGACCAGAATTCTTTGTAGAATTCTGCCGGAAAGCCATCTGGACCTGGAGCCTTATTATTGTGCATACTTATCAGGGCTTCCTGGAGTTCACCTGGTGTCAGTGGTGAATCCAGTGCCATTGCTTGAGTGTCCAATAATTTTGGAAGAGTTATGTTGTCCAAAAACTGATCAATTTCTTTTTTAGATGGGTTTATTTGTGGTGAATACAACGTTTTATAGAAATCCCTGAAAATGTTGTTTATTTGTATCGGTTCATATAATGTGTTCCCAGATGAATCTTGAACAGCACATATAGTTGTTTTTTCTTTATTTATTTTTAGCTGGTTTGCTAGAAATTGACCGGATTTATTACCATGTTCATAATTTTGTAGGCATAGTCTTTGTACTAAGAATTTTGTTTTTTTTATCAATTATCTCATTTAATTCTAGTTTTGTTTTGCGTATTTTGTTCAATGTTTCCTGATCTTGGTGGGACGCGTAGGCTTCTTCTAGTGATTTGATGTTTTTTTCTAATTCCTGAATATTTTTGTTTTCTTTTTTCTTTTTATGTGATGAGAAAGAAATTATTTTACCTCTCATCACAGCTTTCCCTGCTTCCCATAGAACAGAAGCTGATGTTTCGGGAGTGTCATTATAGTTCAAATATGAAGTCCACTCTTTTTTAAAATATTTAATAAAGTCTTCATCTTTAAGTAGTGATATATTAAATCTCCAGTTTTTTCTTGGCGTAGTATTATTCTTGTGCATTAGTGTTAAAGATACAGGACCATGATCGCTGACAGCTATAGGGTGAATCTCAGTGTCTGAAATGTCGTTCAGCAGTGAGCTGCTGACCAAAAAATAATCCAGACGAGAGTAGGAGTGATGGACATGTGAGAAAAAAGTATATTCCTTACTGGTGGGGTGAAGGGAGCGCCATGCATCGCAAAGACCAAAGTCGCTCATATACTGTTTGATTATATTTGTGGACTGCCAATTACGCTGAGTTCCCGCTGTATTGAGCCTATCCATGTCTTCATTTAGTCCAAGGTTGAGGTCACCTCCAAGAACAAGTGTGCCATCTAAGTGTTCAGAGAGTGCACTGAAAAAACCGTGAAAGAATGAGGGATCATCAACATTTGGACCATATACACTTGCAATACATAGCTTTTTATCACGTATAGATAGTTTAATGATTAAGAATCTGCCCTCTGGATCTATAACTGTATCGAGTACTGTGAAATTAATATTTTTATGTATTAAAATTGCTGCTCCCCTTTGTCTAGAATTATAACAAGCTGAGAACACATTAGGAAACTCAGGTGTTTTAAGTTCATTCGAACCTCTAAGAGGTCTGTGGGTCTCTTGTAATAGGACAACATCTGCCTGTAGTTTTTTGAGTTGGTTAAATATTTTTAACCTCTTTTCTCTGGAGCCAGCTCCATTTATATTCCATGTAATGAACCTCAGTGTACCCATAGATGTTTGTGTATAACTAGGGATGTATGCTGTGTGCGTCGCTTAGACAGGTGGCGAGAATACGTCACTTGTTCATAAATAAAGAGAAGGAGAGAGAGAAAAAATGTGTGGCGAGATGCTCCCTGAGTCTGACTTTGTGTATGCATAGTTACTAATATGAGTAGGCTTGGCTTAAGTGTGTGTGTATCTTATATGACTGTGTGCGCTGTCTGACTGATGTAAATGTGCTGCCGTTGAGCGCATGGTGCGTATGTGTCGAAATAAAGGATGTTTGTGGATGAGTGTCGAAGCAGGTGATCGAGGCAGTGAAAGGAATAAAGAAAGAAACCAAGGACAGGGGTGAGCAGCATAAAACCAAGAGGGGGAAAAGAGAGGAGGAAAAAAAAAACAAAAAACGAGAAGAAAAAAAAAACAGAAAAAAAACGTAAACATTCCAATTAAATCACTGACGGAGAGTGACGGTGTTAATTCTGCTATGAAATCACACTTTAAGATGTGATTTGATACTGGTAAGTTAAACAGATGTTAATGCAAGTTAGTGTGAGTGGATAGGGAAATGGTGTAGCTGATTCTTATCTGGTGTGAGGTTAATACAGCTACGGAGTGATGTTGGGGTCGCGGTGGAGCTGTCCGTCCACGTACAGCCGGTCCACAGCGATGACAGCGCGGGAGCCCTTCTGGATGAAGCCGCGTCGGATTGGGAAGAGGACCCTGCGTCGTTCCAAGATCTCTTTAGGGAACTGGTCGTTCACGCTGAAGTCCGTTCCTTTTAATTCCCTGCCGCGGCTTTTCACATGTTGCTTTTGTTTGAAGTGGCCGAATTTGGCCACGATAGGACGTGGTCTCCCGGCCGTAGCCCGAATGGGGCCGAGGCGATGTACCCGATCGAAGACGATGTTCTTCACAGTGTCCTCCGGCAGCTTCAGGTGGGTTTTGATGAAGCTTTTTACCGTGGTCTCCGCGTCCTCTCCAGCGGCTTCTGGAATACCAGAAAATACCAGATTATCACGCATGCTACGAGCTTGTAGATCGATAACTGTTTCTTTTATTTTTTTATTTTCTCTATTGAGCTGGGTAACATTATCTCTGAGACATTTCACCGACTCCCTTAGCGTGGCATTTTCAGCAGCAAGCGTTTCCACCTGCTGCTGGCTGTACTCCAGGGATTCTCGCAAGCATTTAAATTCTCGGTGAAGAATCTCCACCAAGGACAGCCTTGCGTCGAAACTGGACAATCGCCGTCCGACTGCGGTCTGGGGTGTGGGGCCTCCCTGCTGCTGCGGAGTCGGGGTGGTCTGCCTCTCCCCACCGCAGGGAAAAGGGTAACACCACCTGGGTCTGGGTGCAATTCCCCCCTCCAGGGGCAAGGGTACCTAGACCCGGTTTGTAGAGTACGCTTGGGGAGTGTGATTGTGTGTACAGCGTCTCTTTATGTCTGTCTCCACGTTGGTTGAGTGTGGAGTGAGTGCATATGAGAGCATGAGGGTGGGAATGGATGTTTGTGTCTGTGTGTGCCTGTATGTCTGTGTCTATATGTCAGGTTGGGTATCAGACGCCACCTCTCTGGGGACACCTCAGGCCCTCCAAGGTTTGGAGGCCTATCTCCACCCACCACCACTTCCCCTGCCGGTGGCGGACTCCCTCAGGTGTCGGTGTGTTGGTGGTTCTTTGTGTCTGGGGGTGGGCGTCCGGGTACACACCGGCTCACTCCTTGGCGGCCGCTTGTCGGGGCCTGGGGCTCGCTCGGGCCCCTTTGGAGGTGGGGTGCCCCCGGCCTCTCGGCCTAGGGCTCGGTCACTCAGGCGCAGCTGGGGGCCGGCGGAGCTCACGGGCGCGTCACTGCAACTCCCCCTGACTTCTGCTCCGCGGCTGCTGGGCGAGCCCTCATCTGGGACTCTCCTCAGCTCTTACTGGGACAGTGGCGCGGCTGCCCCTCTGTTGGTCTTCCATGGTCTCTTGTGTTCTGGGGCCCTCTGGATGTCTGGAGTTTTGATCTCCTCCATACCCGCTTCACACCCTGGAGGACGGGGCTGTGGCCCCCCCACACTCCCTAGCAGATCATTACATGGAGAAACCTTTGGAATGCAAGCATGCTGATCCACACAGGTATGCACATATGGATATTCACAGACGTGGACTAAAGCTTTCTTGGCTGCTGCCTCAAAGCACACTGTGCGCTGTCTATCTTGCGTGCTGCACAATATCGTTTATTACTTAGTAAATACTGATATCTATGACTAGCTAGTTTATTGTGATGGTGCTTTGTTTTCTCTATTATTATGTTGCTCTTTGTTGTTTGCTGTCTCCTCTGTTTGTTTTTGTTTGTTTGTTTGTTTGTTTTTTTTCTCCATACAGGTGACCCAGGAGTTTTGTTTTTTTTTTTTTTTTTGTCTCTCTTCCCCCCCCTTCTCACCGTCTCTTCTCCCCTTTGGTTTTCTTTCTTTCTCTCCCCCTCTCTCTCTCATTCATTCCCCCTGTCCTATTTATTAAAAAAAAAAAAAAAAAAACAAAATGACAAAGGATGAACTGAAGCTCTGCCATCACGTAATGTCGCATACTGCTGTTTCTGATGTCATTTAAAAAAAAAAAAAAAAAAGAAACTGGACAATCGCTTGTCGATTGACTCCAATATGTCAGCAATATCTTTGCCGGCTGGCGATGTTGAGCCGGGGGAATCTGCCGGGCGTTGTCTTTTCGACGACGGCGTCTCAGCTTTGGCCGGGGAAGCTGCACACGGGGTCTTCTTCATCACGAGATCCTGAAAGCACTGATCGATGTAATCTTGGAGAGTCTCTAAACTCTCCTCGTTGTTCTCCAGGGTGTTGGAGATTATTTAGACAAATAGTGTTAGTTATAAGACAATTGATAAGTGTATTTGGTAATGCTGAAGCTTAAATGAATTTGTTCAAATCTAAACTACCATTTGCTTTAATTTTCCGCCAAAATCTCCGGCGTCTGACGTCAGTTACAACATGAGTCGCTTACCTTGTCAGTCACTTCCGTCACTTACTCACCTGCCCGTCACTTACTCCTCACCTGCCCGACCAGCCTCAGGGTTTCTGATGAGACTGGCGTCAGCATAGTGATCAGCTGGGTACCTCCCAATGCTCATGTCCTCCAGTATCACATGTCCTACATGGCTTTAACTGGAGCTGATAGCCAGGATCACACTGTGAGTGGGTCGTAGTCATTACATCTTCACCTCCTCTGGCCTTCAGCCGGCTGTCATGTGTCAGAATTCCAGAAATTCCAAAACTTTAAATGAGTTCTGACTGTGTTGGGATGATAGTGTTGTTTGTTGTCTGCAGGTGCTGGTCCCTGGTGGAGAGAAGCAGGTGATGCTGGAGTCATTGCAGCCAGATACACGTTACAGCATGCTGGTCACTGCTGAGTACCACAACAGAGAAGGAGGCAGCGGTTCAGCTCAGGACAAAACTGGTGAGTCAAACAAGGAAAGATGCCAAGACAGCTCAAGTGCAACTTCCAGTTAAGACCGACAGGCTTACATGCAAAAAGTGCAAATGTCCCATTACTTTACCCTAACAGGAGGACATGCATACTTGAAGGTTTCCACATATAGAAACATCAAGGTTTTTGGGCGGTATTGTTTCTACAGCACTACACGTACAGTCATTTTGGTCCAGAGACACAGATTCCTTTCACTGCATAATGATGGGCTCTCTGAACAATGAGACAGCAGCCAGTACCGGTACAATGACAGTACTGCTCTTGATACTTGGTTGGAAGTTTAAAAATTACTGGGTGCACTGTGTCTGCGTTTATTGTCCATGCTAGTGTGCAGACGACATTCTTTGGCTTTGTGTTTTTTGTTTGTTTTCTGTCTTTTTTCTGTCTCTCTAGACACTTTGTGGGTAAGCAGTGCGAGTGTGGTCAGGTCAGACCACTCCAGTATCTGTGTGTCATGGAGACCAGTATCTGCCGTTGATGGATATCCTATTGTAATCCAGGATGTAAAAGGTATTCTGTAATCACGTTTACAGTGATGTGAAAAGGTGTTTGCCCCCTTCCTGATTTCCTAGTGTTTTGCATATTTATCACACTTACATGTTTCAGATCATCAAACTCATTTTAATATTAGACACAGATAAGACAAGTTAATACAAAATGCAGTTTTTAAATGATGATTTCATAGATTAGGGAGAAAGATTATCCAAACCTCCCTGGTCCTGTGTAAAAACAAATTGCCCCTCTTGTTAAATCAAGGGTTAACTGTGATTAACCAATTTTGGAAACCTCAGTTCAGTGTTACTAAACACACTCAGGCCTGATTAATTGCAGACTTGTGAATCAAGAAATCCGTTAAATAGAACCTGTGTGACAAAGTGAAACAGGCTAAAAGACCTCAAAAAGCAACACATCGTGCCATCCTCCTGGTCCTCAGTGTTAATGCCCACTTAACTGGGTCCTTCAGTGGAAAGGCTCAAGCAGATGAAGGCTAATATAACAAGATGAGACTGACAAATATTCTATTTGAATGTTTAAAAAGAAAAATATCACAGTATTTATGCTTTCACTGAGCATATACCTGCATCAATGATGAACTCTCAAGGCTGAAAAGTCCTGGCTTTGGTCAGCCACGGTCCACGCACACGCACACGTCACCAATCCCTGACTGCTTGATCATAACAGCAATTGGGCTGCTGGGAACATGACGGGCGTTCTTCTTGATGTTAACAAGGTGCTCACCAATCTCCCTGGGAACAAACGAGATTCCTAAGACAGACCGACAAAACAGATGTTAACAACGCTTATTCTTGTGTGTGCATGCAGCCCGTTTCAGTTGCTCCTGCTTCTTTCTCCACGCTTTAACTTTTATTACTTTCCCCCTCTGTCTTTTACTTAAGGGTTAATAAAGTATTTGGATTCTGATGAGTCTCATTGTTTAGCAAACTTCTCACTTATCAGACGGACACTCACCAATGTGAGCGTTACGCAGCATCTTCAGCAGGCAGGGCTCCTCTGGGCCTGAGGGTGTTGTAAGAGGGGCTGTCAGCTGGCTGAGGTCAAGCTCGCCTATGTCCAGTGGAATATCTGCAGCAGAGCCCGCCTTCAGTGAAGTATGTTGGCTGGAAGGCTTTCAGGCCCGTCTTTGCCACTCCAGGGTCAGAGACCTTCACCTTGTTTGGATGACAGCCTGCTCTGATATTCATCTGTGGGCACAAACACCAAAACTCAAGAGACTTTTCAGTGAGAAGAAAAGGCAAACCTTGCATGCCAGAGTGAAAGTGAGAGTGTGTGAGTGCATACTCACCCTGAATGGACTCTCAGGGATGTTAGCGTCTCCCCAGGAGACCATCACAGTGTGCTTCACAGGCTTACGTGGGGTGCAGGTGTATGTGCTGTTGCTATTATCCTTAACCTGGACATCCACAGAATTGACTTCACCATCCTGTGCAGAAGACAAGGGATTATAGTTCAATCAGATTTAACACACTGTATTTTTCGGACCATAAGGCGCACTGTCGATGAACAGGTCTGGTTTCATACATGAGGCGCACTGGACTATAAAACGCATTAAGCGAAACAAAACAGCCAGATAAGTCAAACTTTACTCAACTCTTTCTTCTTGCTTCCTCCACTTCCGTACCATTGATTCATTCATGTTGAAATCTCTCGCAGCTGCTCTATTCTCATGTTCTACTGCGTGACTGACAGCCTTGAGTTTGAAATCCGCTTCGTCAGCATGTCTCTTAACAGGTGGCATTTTGGGGTCATGATCCACACACAATACAGTAATATTATGTTGCAGCACAGTACGTATCACTCCGCCAGGCTCCTGACTACGTAGCCGTAATGCTCCGACAATCCATCAAGCGGTGCGACTTCGTAGCTTACCAAAGTCGTACTAAAACATTTTTTGACAGATTTTTAAGCGCCGTGTATTACATAAAATCGGTTCAAGGTCAATAAGCACAACCAGAATTCATACATAAGGCGCACTGTCGATTTTTGAGAGATAATTAAAGGATTTTAAGTGCGACTCATAGTCCGAAAAATACGGTACATACAATATATTTAACATATTTGTGATCATATACAAAGCCAGATATACCTGGGCTATAATTTTCAGAGGAGCTTTTCCTCCTTGCTTGGCATCAACTGTGAGTTCACTGGGTTTTCCAACAGCCAGACCACTGCTCTGTAGGCCTGGACCGTACGCCTTAACCTAGAGAAAACTATTTTAAACAAACAATTAAAAAAGGAACAAGTCAAAGATCTACTATAGCCAAAAGATCATTTACAGACTATAGCGCTGTGAAAAAATATTTGCCTCCTTTCTCATTTCGTATCTTATTCCATATTTGTCACACTTACACGTTTCAGATCAATAAATGTTAATATTAGACAAGAATGTCTAATATTAAACGGCAGTTTTCAAGGGGAAAAAGCTATCCAAACATACTTGGTCCTATATGAAAAAGTAATTGCACTGAATTAAATAAATTCTAACAACAGCTTATCAAGTTTAAAGGCGCTTCTGCTGTTTAACACGACCTCTGCTAGTTTCCTCTTTCTGGCGCAAAGCGGGAGATAAACAAGCAAGAGAGACGGGACTTGTGGCAGAAACGCCGATCAGCTGATCATTGATCAGTTTCATGATTGAAGTAGCAGCAGGAGAGGGAGAACGAGAGAAGAAGAGGCAGCTGTGCAGCAAAGACACAGAATAACTCCAGCTTTTTGTCTTTTTTTTATTGTAGCTGAAGTACGGGACAAATCGCTTTTATTTTCAGCTCAATACAAAACGCATAATATTAACTCTGAATACCAGAGGATTCCGTTTTTTATGGCACGGTTGGCTCTACTAACTAACCATATGAATAAAATAAAGTTCACCAGTAACATCATAGCACCCACCCAACTGTACAGAAACTCCATCATGCTAGCTAGTACACAGTACGAGTTATTGTAACTGACTGTAAAAAGTTAGCACAAGGAAAATAAACTCCACCTAAACTTGGTTTGACCCAGATAGACTGCAGGTCATAACTTCTTACCTGAAGCTCATTTCACCTGACAGTCGGACTGGCGGCCGCCTTGCGTCTCTCCACCTCCAGTCCTTTCCCCCATCCACCTGCTGGCCTCCACCACTTGCTAATTTGACTGAATGTGTGAAAGCTCCACCATAGCCACTACCAAACAACTGAGTTATTTTTACACGTCTGCCAGCATCTGTCCAATCCGCCACCTTTCACTGTTTACACAGTTAGGAAAAAAAGACGACGACAACAACAACAACAACAAAACATTGGGCCATTTAAAAGGCAAAATGAGCATCGGCCCACCGGGCAAATGGCCGGTATACCCGATGCCCCACAGACAGACTGAGGCCCCGCCGCTATTTTTGAGTGCAAAAATGTGTGGTCTCCAGCTAATGGAAAAGGCTGATCGCGTAGTGCTCTTTAAATAGAACAATTTGCCCCATTCTCTTCGCCCGTCATGTGGCCACATGTGGCGGGCTAGCAGGCTAGCAACATACAGGCCCGGGTTCGAGCCCTCGGCTCACTTCCCTCTGTATGTTCACCTGCTAGGGGGAGGTCCAGGCGGGCGATCTTGGAGTGAAAATTCCAAGGGATGACCCCTCGTAGCCTGGGCTTCCCCTGACTTTTTTCTTTGCTTTGCTTTTTTTCATTTACCTGCCAGCAACAAACACACCTCCTTGTTGTCATGGCTACCAACGACCACTCTTCTTGTGCCAACAAGTCATTGCCTGACAAAACATTATTTCCTATGTTTCCCTGCCTTTTTTGCCTTTTTTATTTCTTGTGTTTTAGACAAAAACAAAAGAAAAAGATCTACAGATTCAGCCTTTTCTTTACCTGTGGTAGTCGGGTAGAATGACGTCACTGACACTATTTAATATGAAAACAAACTTTCTCAAACAAAAAACAAAAACAAAAAAGGAGTGGGTCGGTGTGTCATCTTTACCGAGCACCATACATGTTTTGCTTCACATTCAAATTATTATTTTTCCTTTTCAAAAATAATTCAGAGAGAAAAAAAACAGAGAAGTCAAATATATCAAATTTGCACCAATCTTCTAGTGAAGGTGCCTCCTCCTTCTGACCTTAGGGTAACTAATTTCTCAGACAGTGACATGACAGTGCGCTGGGAAGCTGCAGCTGATGATGATGTTTCTTACCTCACTAAGTGGAGGCGACCTGAGACAGGTGGGGAAGAACTATTGGATTGTTGGGGTACATATTATGAAGTAAAAAAAATACAATATCTCAATAAACTGTTGTCCTGTGTCTTAAGGAGTATGAGATATCACTGTCTGCACTCTATGGAGATGGAGCTCAGAGTGAAGCTGTGGCCATACGCTACAGCACCTGTGAGTCACACATTTTCTGATCCTGAACGTTTGTCAAACTCAGGAGGGGAGAGCCTGAAACCATTTACCTAAGTCACATTAGCAGCAGTGTTCAGCCTAAAAAATAGACAAGTTAAAAGTCATGCATCCATATTATTTGTTTATTTATTAAATTATTTTCGAGACACTGTTAGTTGTTAGAAGCCAGTGTTTTAATGACAGGACATATATGACAGTAATGAGACAACCTAAGATATCCAAGATTAGCACAAAAACACAAATAGAATCACAGAAAGCGTGTTTCTCTCCCGTTAGTCTTTAGGCCCAGTTACCTTTTACTTTTCTGTGGTCAGTAGCCCTTCATGTCATATTCTGTCTCTATGTACAATATAGCATTACTAATACAAGAACCTGTATGTAAATGAACTTCATTGTGTAATTGATGGCAGTTGTCAAAGTACTAGTCACTTAAAGGTTAAATTTCACATCGAAATTCTCATATTATATTCTATTTGAATGTTTAAAAAGAAAAATATCACAGTATTTATGCTTTCACTGAGCATATACCTGCATCAATGATGAACTCTCAAGGCTGAAAAGTCCTGGCTTTGGTCAGCCACGGTCCACGCACACGTCACCAATCCCTGACTGCTTGATCATAACAGCAATTGGGCTGCTGGGAACATGACGGGCGTTCTTCTTGATGTTAACAAGGTGCTCACCAATCTCCCTGGGAACAAACGAGATTCCTAAGACAGACCGACAAAACAGATGTTAACAACGCTTATTCTTGTGTGTGCATGCAGCCCGTTTCAGTTGCTCCTGCTTCTTTCTCCACGCTTTAACTTTTATTACTTTCCCCCTCTGTCTTTTACTTAAGGGTTAATAAAGTATTTGGATTCTGATGAGTCTCATTGTTTAGCAAACTTCTCACTTATCAGACGGACACTCACCAATGTGAGCGTTACGCAGCATCTTCAGCAGGCAGGGCTCCTCTGGGCCTGAGGGTGTTGTAAGAGGGGCTGTCAGCTGGCTGAGGTCAAGCTCGCCTATGTCCAGTGGAATATCTGCAGCAGAGCCCGCCTTCAGTGAAGTATGTTGGCTGGAAGGCTTTCAGGCCCGTCTTTGCCACTCCAGGGTCAGAGACCTTCACCTTGTTTGGATGACAGCCTGCTCTGATATTCATCTGTGGGCACAAACACCAAAACTCAAGAGACTTTTCAGTGAGAAGAAAAGGCAAACCTTGCATGCCAGAGTGAAAGTGAGAGTGTGTGAGTGCATACTCACCCTGAATGGACTCTCAGGGATGTTAGCGTCTCCCCAGGAGACCATCACAGTGTGCTTCACAGGCTTACGTGGGGTGCAGGTGTATGTGCTGTTGCTATTATCCTTAACCTGGACATCCACAGAATTGACTTCACCATCCTGTGCAGAAGACAAGGGATTATAGTTCAATCAGATTTAACACACTGTATTTTTCGGACCATAAGGCGCACTGTCGATGAACAGGTCTGGTTTCATACATGAGGCGCACTGGACTATAAAACGCATTAAGCGAAACAAAACAGCCAGATAAGTCAAACTTTACTCAACTCTTTCTTCTTGCTTCCTCCACTTCCGTACCATTGATTCATTCATGTTGAAATCTCTGGCAGCTGCTCTATTCTCATGTTCTACTGCGTGACTGACAGCCTTGAGTTTGAAATCCGCTTCGTCAGCATGTCTCTTAACAGGTGGCATTTTGGGGTCATGATCCACACACAATACAGTAATATTATGTTGCAGCACAGTACGTATCACTCCGCCAGGCTCCTGACTACGTAGCCGTAATGCTCCGACAATCCATCAAGCGGTGCGACTTCGTAGCTTACCAAAGTCGTACTAAAACATTTTTTGACAGATTTTTAAGCGCCGTGTATTACATAAAATCGGTTCAAGGTCAGTAAGCACAACCACAATTCATACATAAGGCGCACTGTCGATTTTTGAGAGATAATTAAAGGATTTTAAGTGCGACTCATAGTCCGAAAAATACGGTACATACAATATATTTAACATATTTGTGATCATATACAAAGCCAGATATACCTGGGCTATAATTTTCAGAGGAGCTTTTCCTCCTTGCTTGGCATCAACTGTGAGTTCACTGGGTTTTCCAACAGCCAGACCACTGCTCTGTAGGCCTGGACCGTACGCCTTAACCTAGAGAAAACTATTTTAAACAAACAATTAAAAAAGGAACAAGTCAAAGATCTACTATAGCCAAAAGATCATTTACAGACTATAGCGCTGTGAAAAAATATTTGCCTCCTTTCTCATTTCGTATCTTGTTCCATATTTGTCACACTTACACGTTTCAGATCAATAAATGTTAATATTAGACAAGAATGTCTAATATTAAACGGCAGTTTTCAAGGGGAAAAAGCTATCCAAACATACTTGGTCCCAGGGGCGGAGCGGGGGGGTGGCTTACGGGGCTTAAGCCCGGGTTGTTTTGTCAGAAGCCCGGGGTATTTTGGAGTGTAATTTTTTCATAGTTAGATGCCTGGCTGACAACTGTATAAAACAAAAAGTACACACAATATTCGAAGCACATAGTGCACACTGTGGGAATTTACGACTGTGCGTGAATCCCCCCCTGATATTGGTATGATCCAAGCTCAGGCACTAAGCGACTGAGCGAGGGGGCGGGGCAGCTGCTGCCCGTGAGTGCGCTGTTGGAGAGACGGAGCCAGCCATACTAAGGAGAGCTTAAGTTTGACCAGGTACCAAAGCAAATCATTCATACCGTACAAATAATGTAAATATGACGGTGCATCACGAAAGATTGATATGAAACTGATCACTTGACCAATATTATTTTACTTGCTCTTCAAGTGAATCAACAAATGGCGAAATGAAAATCCGAACAAATGCTATTTTTTTAGAGAGTCTTAGCTTACGTGTGTTTATTTCATATTTTCAGTTCTTACCCTCCCCGACTAAATCGGTTTCAGTTATGTACTGAAATATAAGAATGGACATTCGAGGCTTCTTTCAAAGAAAAAACTCAGGTAAATGTTATTTTATATATTATGCTTTGTATGTTGTTCAGTATATTTCTATGCAAAACAAGAGGGATTTCAGTACACAGCAGGATATTCACATTTGTAACCAGATATTTACACTTTAGGGAGAAAACATAAAACATTTTTACTGTACAACATCAATTTAGATTAAACTTTTGTTTTAGATAAATATTGAAATATATTTTGAATTAGTTAAATGTCAGCATAAAGAGAGACAGAGCTGTCTATATTTTATCACTTTCATCAAATTTAGGAGTAAATGTACACTAAGTTTGTTAATTAATAAGAAAACTGCAGACGATTCCATTCTGAGCTGAAGAAGCTTCTGATAGGTTAGTAGAGTCCATGTGAGTAAATTGGTGGCACAGCTGTGGATGCATACAAGGCAAAACACAGAGCCTGTTTCTTTGACATGGGAAAACCAAGCGATATCAACCAAAACACCAGGAAGAGAACTGTGGAGCTCCATAAGTGTGGCTCAGTTTGAATACAATTTGGTGCCATTTGCAATTAAGAAATACAGATAGTTTCTCTCTTTACTCTCAAAGTTAACAAATATGTTTTTTATATTTATCAATCTAAAAAAATAAACATTTAGTCTGATTTGATCTTACAATTAAAAAAGTGTTTGTGTTTTGATCTGAAGAGTTTGTAAATATCTGGTTTCAACTGTATATTTGATGATTGTCAGCACAAAGAGGGAGAGAGAGGAGCAGAGAGGGAGAGAGAGGAACAAAGAGGGAGAGAGAGGGAGATGGAGAATGAGGACAGAACAGAGATGAACAAGAGCAGGTGAGACACACATGTTAGTCAAATGGTTGTTTACCAAAAGTATAACTGTATCATAAGTACTCATGTATCTAGTACCTAGTGTTTCTTTTTAGGTTTGCTATTTTTCAAATTCTATATTTATTATGTTTTGCAGGCTTGTTTGCACAACAAGGCTAAATAATTATATAAACTTTTCTCAATCTAAATAGTGGACTTTGGTAGAATTAAAAAAATAAGTGTAGTGCAGGTCTATGATGATTTTTAGTGCTACTATCATCTAGTTCTGATTCTGGTTCTGTCTTGGTTAAGTCCTCAGTAGTCCTGGTTTTGAACTGTTGTAGTCCTGTTTTAATTCCGGATCAGTTCTGGGTCTGGTTGAATTGGGGTTTAGTCCTCGTGTCTTGATACAGCCCTGACCTTGTTCTGCCTCGCTGCTTAATTAAAAAACTAGTTTAAGGTGTCTTGCACATGTGATAAATATTTTTCCCTATATGAAGTCATTGTTTTTTTTGAACAAAAGTCAAAACAGAGCCTATTAATCTTTCAGTCATTTCTACCCCCCCCCAAAAAAAAAAAAAAAATCCCACATGCATACTACCCTTTAGGGCTAAGCCCCGGGTGTTTCAAATGTCTGGCTCCGCCTCTGCTTGGTCCTATATGAAAAAGTAATTGCACCGAATTAAATAAATTCTAACAACAGCTTATCAAGTTTAAAGGCGCTTCTGCTGTTTAACACGACCTCTGCTAGTTTCCTCTTTCTGGCGCAAAGCGGGAGATAAACAAGCAAGAGAGACGGGACTTGTGGCAGAAACGCCGATCAGCTGATCATTGATCAGTTTCATGATTGAAGTAGCAGCAGGAGAGGGAGAACGAGAGAAGAAGAGGCAGCTGTGCAGCAAAGACACAGAATAACTCCAGCTTTTTGTCTTTTTTTTATTGTAGCTGAAGTACGGGACAAATCGCTTTTATTTTCAGCTCAATACAAAACGCATAATATTAACTCTGAATACCAGAGGATTCCGTTTTTTATGGCACGGTTGGCAACTCTACTAACTAACCATATGAATAAAATAAAGTTCACCAGTAACATCATAGCACCCACCCAACTGTACAGAAACTCCATCATGCTAGCTAGTACACAGTACGAGTTATTGTAACTGACTGTAAAAAGTTAGCACAAGGAAAATAAACTCCACCTAAACTTGGTTTGACCCAGATAGACTGCAGGTCATAACTTCTTACCTGAAGCTCATTTCACCTGACAGTCGGACTGGCGGCCGCCTTGCGTCTCTCCACCTCCAGTCCTTTCCCCCATCCACCTGCTGGCCTCCACCACTTGCTAATTTGACTGAATGTGTGAAAGCTCCACCATAGCCACTACCAAACAACTGAGTTATTTTTACACGTCTGCCAGCATCTGTCCAATCCGCCACCTTTCACTGTTTACACAGTTAGGAAAAAAAGACAACAACAAATACAACAACAAAACATTGGGCCATTTAAAAGGCAAAATGAGCATCGGCCCACCGGGCAAATGGCCGGTATACCCGATGCCCCACAGACAGACTGAGGCCCCGCCGCTATTTTTGAGTGCAAAAATGTGTGGTCTCCAGCTAATGGAAAAGGCTGATCGCGTAGTGCTCTTTAAATAGAACAATTTGCCCCATTCTCTTCGCCCGTCATGTGGCCACATGTGGCGGGCTAGCAGGCTAGCAACATACAGGCCCGGGTTCGAGCCCTCGGCTCACTTCCCTCTGTATGTTCACCTGCTAGGGGGAGGTCCAGGCGGGCGATCTTGGAGTGAAAATTCCAAGGGATGACCCCTCGTAGCCTGGGCTTCCCCTGACTTTTTTTCTTTGCTTTGCTTTTTTTCATTTACCTGCCAGCAACAAACACACCTCCTTGTTGTCATGGCTACCAACGACCACTCTTCTTGTGCCAACAAGTCATTGCCTGACAAAACATTATTTCCTATGTTTCCCTGCCTTTTTTGCCTTTTTTATTTCTTGTGTTTTAGACAAAAACAAAAGAAAAAGATCTACAGATTCAGCCTTTTCTTTACCTGTGGTAGTCGGGTAGAATGACGTCACTGACACTATTTAATATGAAAACAAACTTTCTCAAACAAAAAACAAAAACAAAAAAGGAGTGGGTCGGTGTGTCATCTTTACCGAGCACCATACATGTTTTGCTTCACATTCAAATTATTATTTTTCCTTTTCAAAAATAATTCAGAGAGAAAAAAAACAGAGAAGTCAAATATATCAAATTTGCACCAATCTTCTAGTGAAGGTGCCTCCTCCTTCTGACCTTAGGGTAACTAATTTCTCAGACAGTGACATGACAGTGCGCTGGGAAGCTGCAGCTGATGATGATGTTTCTTACCTCACTAAGTGGAGGCGACCTGAGACAGGTGGGGAAGAACTATTGGATTGTTGGGGTACATATTATGAAGTAAAAAAAATACAATATCTCAATAAACTGTTGTCCTGTGTCTTAAGGAGTATGAGATATCACTGTCTGCACTCTATGGAGATGGAGCTCAGAGTGAAGCTGTGGCCATACGCTACAGCACCCGTGAGTCACACATTTTCTGATCCTGAACGTTTGTCAAACTCAGGAGGGGAGAGCCTGAAACCATTTACCTAAGTGACATTAGCAGCAGTGTTCAGCCTAAAAAATAGACAAGTTAAAAGTCATGCATCCATATTATTTGTTTATTTATTAAATTATTTTCGAGACACTGTTAGTTGTTAGAAGCCAGTGTTTTAATGACAGGACATATATGACAGTAATGAGACAACCTAAGATATCCAAGATTAGCACAAAAACACAAATAGAATCACAGAAAGCGTGTTTCTCTCCCGTTAGTCTTTAGGCCCAGTTACCTTTTACTTTTCTGTGGTCAGTAGCCCTTCATGTCATATTCTGTCTCTATGTACAATATAGCATTACTAATACAATAACCTATATGTAAATGAACTTCATTGTGTAATTGATGGCAGTTCTCAAAGTACTAGTCACTTAAAGGTTAAATTTCACATCGAAATTCTCATATTATATTCTATTTGAATGTTTAAAAAGAAAAATATCACAGTATTTATGCTTTCACTGAGCATATACCTGCATCAATGATAAACTCTCAAGGCTGAAAAGTCCTGGCTTTGGTCAGCCACGGTCCACGCACACGCACACGTCACCAATCCCTGACTGCTTGATCATAACAGCAATTGGGCTGCTGGGAACATGACGGGCGTTCTTCTTGATGTTAACAAGGTGCTCACCAATCTCCCTGGGAACAAACGAGATTCCTAAGACAGACCGACAAAACAGATGTTAACAACGCTTATTCTTGTGTGTGCATGCAGCCCGTTTCAGTTGCTCCTGCTTCTTTCTCCACGCTTTAACTTTTATTACTTTCCCCCTCTGTCTTTTACTTAAGGGTTAATAAAGTATTTGGATTCTGATGAGTCTCATTGTTTAGCAAACTTCTCACTTATCAGACGGACACTCACCAATGTGAGCGTTACGCAGCATCTTCAGCAGGCAGGGCTCCTCTGGGCCTGAGGGTGTTGTAAGAGGGGCTGTCAGCTGGCTGAGGTCAAGCTCGCCTATGTCCAGTGGAATATCTGCAGCAGAGCCCGCCTTCAGTGAAGTATGTTGGCTGGAAGGCTTTCAGGCCCGTCTTTGCCACTCCAGGGTCAGAGACCTTCACCTTGTTTGGATGACAGCCTGCTCTGATATTCATCTGTGGGCACAAACACCAAAACTCAAGAGACTTTTCAGTGAGAAGAAAAGGCAAACCTTGCATGCCAGAGTGAAAGTGAGAGTGTGTGAGTGCATACTCACCCTGAATGGACTCTCAGGGATGTTAGCGTCTCCCCAGGAGACCATCACAGTGTGCTTCACAGGCTTACGTGGGGTGCAGGTGTATGTGCTGTTGCTATTATCCTTAACCTGGACATCCACAGAATTGACTTCACCATCCTGTGCAGAAGACAAGGGATTATAGTTCAATCAGATTTAACACACTGTATTTTTCGGACCATAAGGCGCACTGTCGATGAACAGGTCTGGTTTCATACATGAGGCGCACTGGACTATAAAACGCATTAAGCGAAACAAAACAGCCAGATAAGTCAAACTTTACTCAACTCTTTCTTCTTGCTTCCTCCACTTCCGTACCATTGATTCATTCATGTTGAAATCTCTCGCAGCTGCTCTATTCTCATGTTCTACTGCGTGACTGACAGCCTTGAGTTTGAAATCCGCTTCATCAGCATGTCTCTTAACAGGTGGCATTTTGGGGTCATGATCCACACACAATACAGTAATATTATGTTGCAGCACAGTACGTATCACTCCGCCAGGCTCCTGACTACGTAGCCGTAATGCTCCGACAATCCATCAAGCGGTGCGACTTCGTAGCTTACCAAAGTCGTACTAAAACATTTTTTGACAGATTTTTAAGCGCCGTGTATTACATAAAATCGGTTCAAGGTCAATAAGCACAACCAGAATTCATACATAAGGCGCACTGTCGATTTTTGAGAGATAATTAAAGGATTTTAAGTGCGACTCATAGTCCGAAAAATACGGTACATACAATATATTTAACATATTTGTGATCATATACAAAGCCAGATATACCTGGGCTATAATTTTCAGAGGAGCTTTTCCTCCTTGCTTGGCATCAACTGTGAGTTCACTGGGTTTTCCAACAGCCAGACCACTGCTCTGTAGGCCTGGACCGTACGCCTTAACCTAGAGAAAACTATTTTAAACAAACAATTAAAAAAGGAACAAGTCAAAGATCTACTATAGCCAAAAGATCATTTACAGACTATAGCGCTGTGAAAAAATATTTGCCTCCTTTCTCATTTCGTATCTTGTTCCATATTTGTCACACTTACACGTTTCAGATCAATAAATGTTAATATTAGACAAGAATGTCTAATATTAAACGGCAGTTTTCAAGGGGAAAAAGCTATCCAAACATACTTGGTCCTATATGAAAAAGTAATTGCACCGAATTAAATAAATTCTAACAACAGCTTATCAAGTTTAAAGGCGCTTCTGCTGTTTAACACGACCTCTGCTAGTTTCCTCTTTCTGGTGCAAAGCGGGAGATAAACAAGCAAGAGAGACGGGACTTGTGGCAGAAACGCCGATCAGCTGATCATTGATCAGTTTCATGATTGAAGTAGCAGCAGGAGAGGGAGAACGAGAGAAGAAGAGGCAGCTGTGCAGCAAAGACACAGAATAACTCCAGCTTTTTGTCTTTTTTTTATTGTAGCTGAAGTACGGGACAAATCGCGTTTATTTTCAGCTCAATACAAAACGCATAATATTAACTCTGAATACCAGAGGATTCCGTTTTTTATGGCACGGTTGGCAACTCTACTAACTAACCATATGAATAAAATAAAGTTCACCAGTAACATCATAGCACCCACCCAACTGTACAGAAACTCCATCATGCTAGCTAGTACACAGTACGAGTTATTGTAACTGACTGTAAAAAGTTAGCACAAGGAAAATAAACTCCACCTAAACTTGGTTTGACCCAGATAGACTGCAGGTCATAACTTCTTACCTGAAGCTCATTTCACCTGACAGTCGGACTGGCGGCCGCCTTGCGTCTCTCCACCTCCAGTCCTTTCCCCCATCCACCTGCTGGCCTCCACCACTTGCTAATTTGACTGAATGTGTGAAAGCTCCACCATAGCCACTACCAAACAACTGAGTTATTTTTACACGTCTGCCAGCATCTGTCCAATCCGCCACCTTTCACTGTTTACACAGTTAGGAAAAAAAGACGACGACAACAACAACAACAACAAAACATTGGGCCATTTAAAAGGCAAAATGAGCATCGGCCCACCGGGCAAATGGCCGGTATACCCGATGCCCCACAGACAGACTGAGGCCCCGCCGCTATTTTTGAGTGCAAAAATGTGTGGTCTCCAGCTAACGGAAAAGGCTGATCGCGTAGTGCTCTTTAAATAGAACAATTTGCCCCATTCTCTTCGCCCGTCATGTGGCCACATGTGGCGGGCTAGCAGGCTAGCAACATACAGGCCCGGGTTCGAGCCCTCGGCTCACTTCCCTCTGTATGTTCACCTGCTAGGGGGAGGTCCAGGCGGGCGATCTTGGAGTGAAAATTCCAAGGGATGACCCCTCGTAGCCTGGGCTTCCCCTGACTTTTTTCTTTGCTTTGCTTTTTTTCATTTACCTGCCAGCAACAAACACACCTCCTTGTTGTCATGGCTACCAACGACCACTCTTCTTGTGCCAACAAGTCATTGCCTGACAAAACATTATTTCCTATGTTTCCCTGGCTTTTTTGCCTTTTTTATTTCTTGTGTTTTAGACAAAAACAAAAGAAAAAGATCTACAGATTCAGCCTTTTCTTTACCTGTGGTAGTCGGGTAGAATGACGTCACTGACACTGCTTTAATATGAAAACAAACTTTCTCAAACAAAAAACAAAAACAAAAAAGGAGTGGGTCGGTGTGTCATCTTTACCGAGCACCATACATGTTTTGCTTCACATTCAAATTATTATTTTTCCTTTTCAAAAATAATTCAGAGAGAAAAAAAACAGAGAAGTCAAATATATCAAATTTGCACCAATCTTCTAGTGAAGGTGCCTCCTCCTTCTGACCTTAGGGTAACTAATTTCTCAGACAGTGACATGACAGTGCGCTGGGAAGCTGCAGCTGATGATGATGTTTCTTACCTCACTAAGTGGAGGCGACCTGAGACAGGTGGGGAAGAACTATTGGATTGTTGGGGTACATATTATGAAGTAAAAAAAATACAATATCTCAATAAACTGTTGTCCTGTGTCTTAAGGAGTATGAGATATCACTGTCTGCACTCTATGGAGATGGAGCTCAGAGTGAAGCTGTGGCCATACGCTACAGCACCTGTGAGTCACACATTTTCTGATCCTGAACGTTTGTCAAACTCAGGAGGGGAGAGCCTGAAACCATTTACCTAAGTCACATTAGCAGCAGTGTTCAGCCTAAAAAATAGACAAGTTAAAAGTCATGCATCCATATTATTTGTTTATTTATTAAATTATTTTCGAGACACTGTTAGTTGTTAGAAGCCAGTGTTTTAATGACAGGACATATATGACAGTAATGAGACAACCTAAGATATCCAAGATTAGCACAAAAACACAAATAGAATCACAGAAAGCGTGTTTCTCTCCCGTTAGTCTTTAGGCCCAGTTACCTTTTACTTTTCTGTGGTCAGTAGCCCTTCATGTCATATTCTGTCTATAGCATTACTAATACAAGAACCTATATGTAAATGAACTTCATTGTGTAATTGATGGCAGTTCTCAAAGTACTAGTCACTTAAAGGTTAAATTTCACATCGAAATTCTCATATTATATTCTATTTGAATGTTTAAAAAGAAAAATATCACAGTATTTATGCTTTCACTGAGCATATACCTGCATCAATGATGAACTCTCAAGGCTGAAAAGTCCTGGCTTTGGTCAGCCACGGTCCACGCACACGCACACGTCACCAATCCCTGACTGCTTGATCATAACAGCAATTGGGCTGCTGGGAACATGACGGGCGTTCTTCTTGATGTTAACAAGGTGCTCACCAATCTCCCTGGGAACAAACGAGATTCCTAAGACAGACCGACAAAACAGATGTTAACAACGCTTATTCTTGTGTGTGCATGCAGCCCGTTTCAGTTGCTCCTGCTTCTTTCTCCACGCTTTAACTTTTATTACTTTCCCCCTCTGTCTTTTACTTAAGGGTTAATAAAGTATTTGGATTCTGATGAGTCTCATTGTTTAGCAAACGTCTCACTTATCAGACGGACACTCACCAATGTGAGCGTTACGCAGCATCTCCAGCAGGCAGGGCTCCTCTGGGCCTGAGGGTGTTGTAAGAGGGGCTGTCAGCTGGCTGAGGTCAAGCTCGCCTATGTCCAGTGGAATATCTGCAGCAGAGCCCGCCTTCAGTGAAGTATGTTGGCTGGAAGGCTTTCAGGCCCGTCTGTAGGGTAATTTCCAATAAACCAAGTTCAAAAAAGGGGAGTCTATGGCTGACGCGTGTTCCTGGTTTCCAAGAGAAATGCTTCCAGTTGCATTATGGTTTGAAGACTGTTTTATTTATTACAAACTGAGGATGTAGCAATGAACTCCTTCCAAAAAAAAAGGCATGAAAATTCCAAAAAAATAGCAGTTATCCAATACTAGCTGTGTACACGGTCAGAAAACCGTGAGACTCCTAACCTCTCTGTCCATGCTCCTCCCCTTCCCTCTCACACAGGGTTTCATGCTACTACTGCACTTATGTAATGAATCTATGAATAATAAAACAAACATGAACTCAATCGTAAATAAAATATAAAGCAGACGTCTGGCGCTTACATTACCGGCCCCTAATTGTTCTAATAATGTATTGCCTTAGAACAATTACCACATTTTTTAACTTTACAAACTTAATATGAACCACGTTTAGACATATCCAATGTTTAAACACATGACAAAATATTATTTATAGACAAATGAATTGTCCAATACTTTGCCAATCAGCTTTGCAAAGTATATTAAGGCTGGTTTCTGTCCATTTCCAAAAGAACAGGTGAAAAAGAATAAGAAAGAAAAGAAGGAAAGAGAGAAAGAAGGAAAGAGCCAGAGGTTGCTAGCACATGGCTCATCGTAGGGGCTTAGTCTTTACCACTAGCCCATTCAGATTCCACAAGCAGACAAATCTTGGTGATGGGTCTGTCCAAAACATTAGTCTTTGTCTTTATCCGTACTCGGCGAACGAGACCCTTCTTGTCTGGAACTGTTTTGATGATCTTTCCCATAATCCATGAATTTCGTGGTGCACAGTCGTCCACAAGAAGAACAACATCTCCTTCTGCAAAGTTTCTTGATGCTGTGGCCCACCGCTGACGTTCCTGAAGTTGAGGTAGGTATTCTTTAGTCCATCTCTTCCAAAATAGATTGGACATATATTGCACCTGTTTCCATCTACGTCGTGAGTAGAGGTCATTCTGGTCAAACAATCCTGGAGGCAATGAAGATTTTGTTTTCAACAACAAAAGATGATTAGGTGTCAGAGCCTCCAAATCATTTGGGTCGCTTGATGCCCTGGTGATTGGTCGGCTGTTGATGATCGACTCTGCCTCGCATAAGACTGTATGAAGGCATTCTTCTTCCAGAACTTGTTCTCTCACAGTAGAATTCAGCACTTTTCGTATTGATCTTATCAACCTCTCCCATGCTCCGCCATGATGTGAAGCAGTGGGAGGGTTAAATGTCCACTTAATTCCATGCTGTTGAAATAGATGCTGAAACGGTGAAGTGTTCCAGTCAGCGATTGCTTCCTTCAGCTCACGATTGGCAGCAACAAAATTTGTCCCATTATCTGAGCGAATCGCCTTCACTTGTCCTCTCCGTGCTATGAAGCGCCGGATTGCATTTATGCATGAATCTGTGTCTAATGATGAGGCCAGCTCTATGTGTACTGCACGAACCGCTAAACAAGTGAATATAACACCGTATCTTTTTAAGATGGTTCTTCCACGTCTTACTTCGAATGGGCCAAAGTAGTCTACACCAACCCGGGTGAAGGGTGGATCATCTGGCAACACTCGCTCTTGTGGAAGATCAGCCATCAGTTGTTTCCCAACTCTCCCATGCAGGCGACGACATGTCACACACTTTGCGATGATCTTTCTAATGGCTGTGTTGGCACTTGGGATCCAAAACTTCTGTCGCAATTCAGAGAGCATGTGATTGCGCCCTCCATGCCCAGTTTCTTCATGTATCTGTTGGAGGACTAAGTCAGAAATGTGAAAGTCTCTAGACAGGATAATAGGCTGCTTAGCGATTTCCGGCATAGCTGCCCAGCTCAATCTTCCACCAACTCTCAACAGATCTTCCTGTAGTACAGGGTTCAGTTTGTATAAATGGCTGTTGCGCTTCACACTTTGTCCCTTGTGAAGAGCTGAAACCTCTTCCGAGAATTTCTCCTTTTGGCAAAATCTGATTATATCGAGCTCTGCTTGATTCAGGTCTTCCACTGAAATTTGTGTAGGCTTAAAGCTTGTCCTGAAACTGTCAATCTGACTTTGCCTCAGCTGTCGATCATTGTCAAAGCTATTCTCCACACTGGTTACGCATAGCTCTTTACGTTTTTGACAGAGACTCCAAAGTAAGGCTTTAAGTTTCAGGAACCACGCCACCGCTCTTTTCAACTTTGTCCATGATGAGAAGTAATTTATCAGTCTCTTGAATGGAGCAACATTTTCTTCCACCTCTATTTTGTTTACTGTGGCCTTCTTGATCTCAGGATCACCAGAAGTGATTTCCGGACAATTCAATGGAGTGTTAGGCCAAAACTCTACTGGACTGCGAAGAAAATCTGGCCCAGACACCCACGTTCTGTTCTTCATAAATTCATCTACTCTTTGCCCTCTTGAGGCGCAGTCAGCAGGATTCTTGTCTGTGCTGATGTGTTTCCACTGTTCCACATCAGAGCCTTTCAGAATAGCTGCAACTCTGTTTGCCACAAACGTACGAAAACGCGTGGTCTCATTCCGGAGATACTGGAGCACCACCGTACTGTCTGTCCAAAAAACTGATTCTGCAAGGTTCAGTTGTAGCTCTCTTCTCAGGACACTATCCATCCTAATGGCTACTGTAGCAGCAGTCAATTCCAGACGGGGTATGGTAGGAGGCCTGAGAGGCGCCACTCTGGACTTGCCCATCATAAATGCACATTGTGTCTCATTGCTCGTGTTACGCATGAGTAGGTAGCTGACTGAGCCATATGCATCCTCACTTGCATCTGCAAAGTGATGTAGTTGTGCAAATACATCATTTCCAAAATCTTTGGGCTTGAAACATCTTGCAACTGAGAAGTGTTCCAAAGCAGGAAGGCTGGTTAACCAGTCAGTCCACCGCCTCTTTATGTGCTCAGGTAAGTCGTCATCCCACCCGATCTTCAATCTGCACAATTCCTGCAGGATAATCTTTGCTGGCAAGACTGCTGGCGCCAAAATGCCTAATGGGTCATACACTGATCCAATGACAGAAAGAAGTCCTCTTCTTGTGAATGGGCGATCTTTGATGTTGATCTTAAATCTGAATGTGTCTGACTCAACACACCAATTGAGACCAAGGGCCCTCTCAAGTGGAAGTTTGCCATGATCCAGGTCCAGGCTTTTCATTTCTGCTGCCAGTTCAGACTTTGGGATGGAGTCAAGCACCTTCCTTCGGTTGCTCACCCATTTGTTGAGACGGAAGCCTCCGTTGGCACAGATTTTCATTAGATCTTGACACATTGATATAGCTGCCTCCTCCGTAGCGACAGACTTGAGACAGTCATCAACGTAAAAGTTCTGCAATACTGTTTGAACAACTTCAGCTCTGAACTGCCTACTCTGGTCTTCAGCACACTTCCTCAAAGCGAAATTGGCACAACTGGGTGAGGATGTGGCCCCAAACAAATGCACAGTCATCTTGTGCTCAGTCAAAGCTTGATTGCAGTCGCCACCTGTCCACCAGAGGAACCTAAGTAAGTCAGAGTCACCGTCAGGCACCTTCACCTGGTGAAACATTGCTTCAACGTCTGCCATAATTGCAACAGGTTCCTGTCTAAATCGTATGACAACACCAATGAGACTGCTGGTCAAATCTGGACCCTGAAGAAGTTGATCATTCAGGGATGTGCCCTGATAGGATGCTGCACAGTCGAACACAACTCTTAATTTCTGCTTCACAGGGTGGTACACGGCGTGATGGGGTATATACCACACTTTTCCTTCTTTGTGCGCCAGTTCATCATTTGACAGTTGTACTGCATAGCCCTTTTTAAGAAGGTCTTCCATGAAGTCTGTGTACTCTTGTCGGAAGCAGTCATTCCTGAGAAATTTAAGCCTCAAGTTACGTGCTCGTTGTTCAGCGACTGAGCGATTATTTGGCATGTTGACCAATCTGTTCTTCAGAGGTAGACATATTGTATAGTGGCCATCCATCAGTTTTGCAGATTCCATGGCCATGTCCATAAACTGATGGTCCTCTCTTGACATTTCCACTTCATCATGTTTTCTTCCCTCTGGAAAATCCACCATGAACTGTTGAAGCCACAGGTTCTCTAAACGGCTCACTGATATGCGGTTTGCATTAGCCTTGGCTGGGTTTCTCTTGTCTGCATGACAGCCAGTTTCTCTCAAAGGTCCATTCACAGTCCAACCTAGCTTGGTTCTTACAGCATACGGTCCATTACCTACACTGCTTACAACCTCCCATGGCTCCATTGCTTTAGGTACATTTGCTCCTATAAGCAATCCAATGTCAGTCTCAATTCGAGGCAGTTTTACTTCTTTAAGGTAAGGCCACTTTTCGAGATCTTTCTGTAGGGGTATGTTTTCTTTTCCTACAGGTATTGTCCTTTGTGTGAAGACATCTGGCAGATCAATAAAGTCGTCACCAGATAAACTACTGACCTCCAAGCCTGACACTACATGAGTACAGACAGGTTTCTCTTCATTCATAGTTTTCAGTAGTATGTCAGTTTTCCTTCCAGTGATCTTCAATTTGTCCATTAATGTCTCTGTACAGAATGTGGCAGAGCTTCCTGGGTCCAAGAAGGCGTAAGTCTGCACTACTACACTTCCCTTTTTGGCCTTGACCTGTACAGGAACTATTGCAAGTGTGCAGTCATCTTCCCCGGCCCCAGTTGGCCCACAATCCTCAGACTCTGCACAGACAAAGGCACTTAAGATCGTTTGACTTTCACTGTTCTTAGTTTTCTTCTCTGTGTCAGCGTCTGTGTCCCTTTTCTTGATATGCAACAATGTATGATGAGCAAGAGAACATACCTCACAGCTCACCTTTCTCTTACAAAGTTTGCTCATGTGACCTTGCTTCAAACAGCTAAAACACAGTCCTTTGCCTTTCAAAAATTCCAACTTTTCGTTGTGTGGCTTGCCCTTAAACTTACCACACAGGTCTATGATGTGCCCACCGTTACAGAACAGACATGCCTGTGGAGTGGGTTTCACATAATTTGTGTTTTCCATTGTCTTTGTGTCTTTCTCCTGAATGTCCAATGGTATGGCACTGGTGGTGAATGACTTCTTCATTACAACCCTTTTCTGATCCTTGTTACTGTTTTGTTTAATGGTGAATGGTTTAGCAGTGGTGCTATCCTTTATGTCACCAAAAACAGGGTGAAGTGCAATTTTGGCTTGTTTATTAATAAACTCCACCAAATCATTGAACTTGACTCGTCTGTCGCCTCGCTCTTGCATACCACACACAACAGATCTCCACCTTTCACGTAACTTGTATGGAAGTTTTGCTACAATGGCTTTCAGGCTTGCGACGTTATCAAGTTCCTCCATGTAACTCACTTCAGCCATGGTGTTACAGCAAGCTGTCAGAAAGAGTGAAAACGCATTTAAAGCTTCTGCATCTTCTGGCTTGATAGGTGCCCAGTTTGAGACCTTGTTCATGTAGGCTACAGCAACTTTGTAGTCATTTCCGAAATGCTCTTTGAGGAGCTGTTTAGCCTTGTGATAGCCTACGTCTGGCTTCATATGAAGGCAGCTCTTTATTAGCTCTTTCGGCTGTCCATTAGTGAACTGCTCTAAGAAGTAGAGGCGATCCTTAGGACTTTCAGTGCGAGACTCTACTCCGTGCTCAAAGGCGCTTACAAATGTATTGTAATCTAGAGGATCACCACTGAAGGTAGGGATGTCTAAAGGTGGCAATGTCATCATTTTTTGTTGTTTCACCATCAGCTCTGTTATATTATTCTGACGTGTCATAACAGTACAGAGTGTTTCAACTGCTTGCTCATCTGCTGCAAAATCCACTCTAGACTGCTGCGTACCAATAGGGTGATTTTGTAAAGGCATGAATTCCCCATATCCATTTTCTGTGTTGGTGACTGGAGTTTGACTTACAGGTAATGGTATGAATCCAGAATCAATAGTCGTTGGGTATGCAGGACTCACATGTGACGAGCGCTCATTTTCAAAATTCTCTAATACCTTTATTTTAGCATCAGAGGCGGCAATAGCAGTTTGCAGATCTAGCTGCTCTCTTTTTGCTTTCAACTCAGTTTCCTGTCGTTCAAGCTCTTGTTTTTGTTTGAGAGCAGTTGCTTGTGCAAGCAATGTGGCTCTCTCCATTTCAGCTTTGAGGCGTACTGAGGAAGCAGTGGACACTTGGCTCCCAACGGCTGACCTGCGCCTCCTGCTTTTACTGCTTAATGCAGCGGACATCACAGAAACACTGTCGGAAGGCTGGATGTCTGCATCACACTGTCTAGCTTGTTCTGTGCGCTCCTCAGCTGCTTTAACCCACGTTTCCACATGTTGCATAAATCCACGAATACGACTAGCATTAGGTTCATACCAAGAACTTTGGTCCTTTTCAAATTCTTCCTCATGCATTAATACTCTCAAACTATCATTTATCTTACACAGATCTCCAAATGAATCTTGGTAGTCTAAACGCAATTTCTGTTTAACAGCATTCACGTTAGCATCATCTTCCATTAGCCGTTCGAGCTGATTAGCTTGGCTAGTTAGGTGGCCTAGCTTAGCCTTTCTAGACTGGGTCAACCTGTGCAGCTTTTCCTCGACAGCCTTTTCTGTCATTTTTGGTTCTCTTTTTCCACACACTAGTTCTTCATCACTCTCATGCATTATGACAAATTTCCACAGTAGCAAAGCTTGTTTTCACTGCTTACCGTGATTCTTCCTCCAAGTAGGCTATTGCCTTCAATCCACAGTGCACGGCGTTGCTAAACATGATCCTTTTCAGTATTCCTTTTCCCAAAAAAGGAGCAAGAAGGTTTTCTGACTAAATGTAGGGTAATTTCCAATAAACCAAGTTCAAAAAAGGGGAGTCTATGGCTGACGCGTGTTCCTGGTTTCCAAGAGAAATGCTTCCAGTTGCATTATGGTTTGAAGACTGTTTTATTTATTACAAACTGAGGATGTAGCAATGAACTCCTTCCAAAAAAAAAAGGCATGAAAATTCCAAAAAAATAGCAGTTATCCAATACTAGCTGTGTACACGGTCAGAAAACCGTGAGACTCCTAACCTCTCTGTCCATGCTCCTCCCCTTCCCTCTCACACAGGGTTTCATGCTACTACTGCACTTATGTAATGAATCTATGAATAATAAAACAAACATGAACTCAATCGTAAATAAAATATAAAGCAGACGTCTGGCGCTTACACCGTCTTTGCCACTCCAGGGTCAGAGACCTTCACCTTGTTTGGATGACAGCCTGCTCTGATATTCATCTGTGGGCACAAACACCAAAACTCAAGAGACTTTTCAGTGAGAAGAAAAGGCAAACCTTGCATGCCAGAGTGAAAGTGAGAGTGTGTGAGTGCATACTCACCCTGAATGGACTCTCAGGGATGTTAGCGTCTCCCCAGGAGACCATCACAGTGTGCTTCACAGGCTTACGTGGGGTGCAGGTGTATGTGCTGTTGCTATTATCCTTAACCTGGACATCCACAGAATTGACTTCACCATCCTGTGCAGAAGACAAGGGATTATAGTTCAATCAGATTTAACACACTGTATTTTTCGGACCATAAGGCGCACTGTCGATGAACAGGTCTGGTTTCATACATGAGGCGCACTGGACTATAAAACGCATTAAGCGAAACAAAACAGCCAGATAAGTCAAACTTTACTCAACTCTTTCTTCTTGCTTCCTCCACTTCCGTACCATTGATTCATTCATGTTGAAATCTCTCGCAGCTGCTCTATTCTCATGTTCTACTGCGTGACTGACAGCCTTGAGTTTGAAATCCGCTTCGTCAGCATGTCTCTTAACAGGTGGCATTTTGGGGTCATGATCCACACACAATACAGTAATATTATGTTGCAGCACAGTACGTATCACTCCGCCAGGCTCCTGACTACGTAGCCGTAATGCTCCGACAATCCATCAAGCGGTGCGACTTCATAGCTTACCAAAGTCGTACTAAAACATTTTTTGACAGATTTTTAAGCGCCGTGTATTACATAAAATCGGTTCAAGGTCAGTAAGCACAACCACAATTCATACATAAGGCGCACTGTCGATTTTTGAGATAATTAAAGGATTTTAAGTGCGACTCATAGTCCGAAAAATACGGTACATACAATATATTTAACATATTTGTGATCATATACAAAGCCAGATATACCTGGGCTATAATTTTCAGAGGAGCTTTTCCTCCTTGCTTGGCATCAACTGTGAGTTCACTGGGTTTTCCAACAGCCAGACCACTGCTCTGTAGGCCTGGACCGTACGCCTTAACCTAGAGAAAACTATTTTAAACAAACAATTAAAAAAGGAACAAGTCAAAGATCTACTATAGCCAAAAGATCATTTACAGACTATAGCGCTGTGAAAAAATATTTGCCTCCTTTCTGATTTCGTATCTTGTTCCATATTTGTCACACTTACACGTTTCAGATCAATAAATGTTAATATTAGACAAGAATGTCTAATATTAAACGGCAGTTTTCAAGGGGAAAAAGCTATCCAAACATACTTGGTCCTATATGAAAAAGTAATTGCACCGAATTAAATAAATTCTAACAACAGCTTATCAAGTTTAAAGGCGCTTCTGCTGTTTAACACGACCTCTGCTAGTTTCCTCTTTCTGGCGCAAAGCGGGAGATAAACAAGCAAGAGAGACGGGACTTGTGGCAGAAACGCCGATCAGCTGATCATTGATCAGTTTCATGATTGAAGTAGCAGCAGGAGAGGGAGAACGAGAGAAGAAGAGGCAGCTGTGCAGCAAAGACACAGAATAACTCCAGCTTTTTGTCTTTTTTTTATTGTAGCTGAAGTACGGGACAAATCGCGTTTATTTTCAGCTCAATACAAAACGCATAATATTAACTCTGAATACCAGAGGATTCCGTTTTTTATGGCACGGTTGGCTCTACTAACTAACCATATGAATAAAATAAAGTTCACCAGTAACATCATAGCACCCACCCAACTGTACAGAAACTCCATCATGCTAGCTAGTACACAGTACGAGTTATTGTAACTGACTGTAAAAAGTTAGCACAAGGAAAATAAACTCCACCTAAACTTGGTTTGACCCAGATAGACTGCAGGTCATAACTTCTTACCTGAAGCTCATTTCACCTGACAGTCGGACTGGCGGCCGCCTTGCGTCTCTCCACCTCCAGTCCTTTCCCCCATCCACCTGCTGGCCTCCACCACTTGCTAATTTGACTGAATGTGTGAAAGCTCCACCATAGCCACTACCAAACAACTGAGTTCTTTTTACACGTCTGCCAGCATCTGTCCAATCCGCCACCTTTCACTGTTTACACAGTTAGGAAAAAAAGACAACAACAACAACAACAAGAAAACATTGGGCCATTTAAAAGGCAAAATTAGCATCGGCCCACCGGGCAAATGGCCGGTATACCCGATGCCCCACAGACAGACTGAGGCCCCGCCGCTATTTTTGAGTGCAAAAATGTGTGGTCTCCAGCTAATGGAAAAGGCTGATCGCGTAGTGCTCTTTAAATAGAACAATTTGCCCCATTCTCTTCGCCCGTCATGTGGCCACATGTGGCGGGCTAGCAGGCTAGCAACATACAGGCCCGGGTTCGAGCCCTCGGCTCACTTCCCTCTGTATGTTCACCTGCTAGGGGGAGGTCCAGGCGGGCGATCTTGGAGTGAAAATTCCAAGGGATGACCCCTCGTAGCCTGGGCTTCCCCTGACTTTTTTTCTTTGCTTTGCTTTTTTTCATTTACCTGCCAGCAACAAACACACCTCCTTGTTGTCATGGCTACCAACGACCACTCTTCTTGTGCCAACAAGTCATTGCCTGACAAAACATTATTTCCTATGTTTCCCTGCCTTTTTTGCCTTTTTTATTTCTTGTGTTTTAGACAAAAACAAAAGAAAAAGATCTACAGATTCAGCCTTTTCTTTACCTGTGGTAGTCGGGTAGAATGACGTCACTGACACTATTTAATATGAAAACAAACTTTCTCAAACAAAAAACAAAAACAAAAGAGGAGTGGGTCGGTGTGTCATCTTTACCGAGCACCATACATGTTTTGCTTCACATTCAAATTATTATTTTTCCTTTTCAAAAATAATTCAGAGAGAAAAAAAACAGAGAAGTCAAATATATCAAATTTGCACCAATCTTCTAGTGAAGGTGCCTCCTCCTTCTGACCTTAGGGTAACTAATTTCTCAGACAGTGACATGACAGTGCGCTGGGAAGCTGCAGCTGATGATGATGTTTCTTACCTCACTAAGTGGAGGCGACCTGAGACAGGTGGGGAAGAACTATTGGATTGTTGGGGTACATATTATGAAGTAAAAAAAATACAATATCTCAATAAACTGTTGTCCTGTGTCTTAAGGAGTATGAGATATCACTGTCTGCACTCTATGGAGATGGAGCTCAGAGTGAAGCTGTGGCCATACGCTACAGCACCTGTGAGTCACACATTTTCTGATCCTGAACGTTTGTCAAACTCAGGAGGGGAGAGCCTGAAACCATTTACCTAAGTCACATTAGCAGCAGTGTTCAGCCTAAAAAATAGACAAGTTAAAAGTCATGCATCCATATTATTAGTTTATTTATTAAATTATTTTCGAGACACTGTTAGTTGTTAGAAGCCAGTGTTTTAATGACAGGACATATATGACAGTAATGAGACAACCTAAGATATCCAAGATTAGCACAAAAACACAAATAGAATCACAGAAAGCGTGTTTCTCTCCCGTTAGTCTTTAGGCCCAGTTACCTTTTACTTTTCTGTGGTCAGTAGCCCTTCATGTCATATTCTGTCTCTATGTACAATATAGCATTACTAATACAATAACCTATATGTAAATGAACTTCATTGTGTAATTGATGGCAGTTCTCAAAGTACTAGTCACTTAAAGGTTAAATTTCACATCGAAATTCTCATATTATATTCTATTTGAATGTTTAAAAAGAAAAATATCACAGTATTTATGCTTTCACTGAGCATATACCTGCATCAATGATGAACTCTCAAGGCTGAAAAGTCCTGGCTTTGGTCAGCCACGGTCCACGCACACGCACACGTCACCAATCCCTGACTGCTTGATCATAACAGCAATTGGGCTGCTGGGAACATGACGGGCGTTCTTCTTGATGTTAACAAGGTGCTCACCAATCTCCCTGGGAACAAACGAGATTCCTAAGACAGACAGACAAAACAGATGTTAACAACGCTTATTCTTGTGTGTGCATGCAGCCCGTTTCAGTTGCTCCTGCTTCTTTCTCCACGCTTTAACTTTTATTACTTTCCCCCTCTGTCTTTTACTTAAGGGTTAATAAAGTATTTGGATTCTGATGAGTCTCATTGTTTAGCAAACTTCTCACTTATCAGACGGACACTCACCAATGTGAGCGTTACGCAGCATCTTCAGCAGGCAGGGCTCCTCTGGGCCTGAGGGTGTTGTAAGAGGGGCTGTCAGCTGGCTGAGGTCAAGCTCGCCTATGTCCAGTGGAATATCTGCAGCAGAGCCCGCCTTCAGTGAAGTATGTTGGCTGGAAGGCTTTCAGGCCCGTCTTTGCCACTCCAGGGTCAGAGACCTTCACCTTGTTTGGATGACAGCCTGCTCTGATATTCATCTGTGGGCACAAACACCAAAACTCAAGAGACTTTTCAGTGAGAAGAAAAGGCAAACCTTGCATGCCAGAGTGAAAGTGAGAGTGTGTGTGAGTGCATACTCACCCTGAATGGACTCTCAGGGATGTTAGCGTCTCCCCAGGAGACCATCACAGTGTGCTTCACAGGCTTACGTGGGGTGCAGGTGTATGTGCTGTTGCTATTATCCTTAACCTGGACATCCACAGAATTGACTTCACCATCCTGTGCAGAAGACAAGGGATTATAGTTCAATCAGATTTAACACACTGTATTTTTCGGACCATAAGGCGCACTGTCGATGAACAGGTCTGGTTTCATACATGAGGCGCACTGGACTATAAAACGCATTAAGCGAAACAAAACAGCCAGATAAGTCAAACTTTACTCAACTCTTTCTTCTTGCTTCCTCCACTTCCGTACCATTGATTCATTCATGTTGAAATCTCTCGCAGCTGCTCTATTCTCATGTTCTACTGCGTGACTGACAGCCTTGAGTTTGAAATCCGCTTCGTCAGCATGTCTCTTAACAGGTGGCATTTTGGGGTCATGATCCACACACAATACAGTAATATTATGTTGCAGCACAGTACGTATCACTCCGCCAGGCTCCTGACTACGTAGCCGTAATGCTCCGACAATCCATCAAGCGGTGCGACTTCGTAGCTTACCAAAGTCGTACTAAAACATTTTTTGACAGATTTTTAAGCGCCGTGTATTACATAAAATCGGTTCAAGGTCAATAAGCACAACCAGAATTCATACATAAGGCGCACTGTCGATTTTTGAGATAATTAAAGGATTTTAAGTGCGACTCATAGTCCGAAAAATACGGTACATACAATATATTTAACATATTTGTGATCATATACAAAGCCAGATATACCTGGGCTATAATTTTCAGAGGAGCTTTTCCTCCTTGCTTGGCATCAACTGTGAGTTCACTGGGTTTTCCAACAGCCAGACCACTGCTCTGTAGGCCTGGACCGTACGCCTTAACCTAGAGAAAACTATTTTAAACAAACAATTAAAAAAGGAACAAGTCAAAGATCTACTATAGCCAAAAGATCATTTACAGACTATAGCGCTGTGAAAAAATATTTGCCTCCTTTCTCATTTCGTATCTTGTTCCATATTTGTCACACTTACACGTTTCAGATCAATAAATGTTAATATTAGACAAGAATGTCTAATATTAAACGGCAGTTTTCAAGGGGAAAAAGCTATCCAAACATACTTGGTCCTATATGAAAAAGTAATTGCACCGAATTAAATAAATTCTAACAACAGCTTATCAAGTTTAAAGGCGCTTCTGCTGTTTAACACGACCTCTGCTAGTTTCCTCTTTCTGGCGCAAAGCGGGAGATAAACAAGCAAGAGAGACGGGACTTGTGGCAGAAACGCCGATCAGCTGATCATTGATCAGTTTCATGATTGAAGTAGCAGCAGGAGAGGGAGAACGAGAGAAGAAGAGGCAGCTGTGCAGCAAAGACACAGAATAACTCCAGCTTTTTGTCTTTTTTTTATTGTAGCTGAAGTACGGGACAAATCGCGTTTATTTTCAGCTCAATACAAAACGCATAATATTAACTCTGAATACCAGAGGATTCCGTTTTTTATGGCACGGTTGGCTCTACTAACTAACCATATGAATAAAATAAAGTTCACCAGTAACATCATAGCACCCACCCAACTGTACAGAAACTCCATCATGCTAGCTAGTACACAGTACGAGTTATTGTAACTGACTGTAAAAAGTTAGCACAAGGAAAATAAACTCCACCTAAACTTGGTTTGACCCAGATAGACTGCAGGTCATAACTTCTTACCTGAAGCTCATTTCACCTGACAGTCGGACTGGCGGCCGCCTTGCGTCTCTCCACCTCCAGTCCTTTCCCCCATCCACCTGCTGGCCTCCACCACTTGCTAATTTGACTGAATGTGTGAAAGCTCCACCATAGCCACTACCAAACAACTGAGTTCTTTTTACACGTCTGCCAGCATCTGTCCAATCCGCCACCTTTCACTGTTTACACAGTTAGGAAAAAAAGACAACAACAACAACAAGAAAACATTGGGCCATTTAAAAGGCAAAATGAGCATCGGCCCACCGGGCAAATGGCCGGTATACCCGATGCCCCACAGACAGACTGAGGCCCCGCCGCTATTTTTGAGTGCAAAAATGTGTGGTCTCCAGCTAATGGAAAAGGCTGATCGCGTAGTGCTCTTTAAATAGAACAATTTGCCCCATTCTCTTCGCCCGTCATGTGGCCACATGTGGCGGGCTAGCAGGCTAGCAACATACAGGCCCGGGTTCGAGCCCTCGGCTCACTTCCCTCTGTATGTTCACCTGCTAGGGGGAGGTCCAGGCGGGCGATCTTGGAGTGAAAATTCCAAGGGATGACCCCTCGTAGCCTGGGCTTCCCCTGACTTTTTTCTTTGCTTTGCTTTTTTTCATTTACCTGCCAGCAACAAACACACCTCCTTGTTGTCATGGCTACCAACGACCACTCTTCTTGTGCCAACAAGTCATTGCCTGACAAAACATTATTTCCTATGTTTCCCTGCCTTTTTTGCCTTTTTTATTTCTTGTGTTTTAGACAAAAACAAAAGAAAAAGATCTACAGATTCAGGCTTTTCTTTACCTGTGGTAGTCGGGTAGAATGACGTCACTGACACTATTTCATATGAAAACAAACTTTCTCAAACAAAAAACAAAAACAAAAAAGGAGTGGGTCGGTGTGTCATCTTTACCGAGCACCATACATGTTTTGCTTCACATTCAAATTATTATTTTTCCTTTTCAAAAATAATTCAGAGAGAAAAAAAACAGAGAAGTCAAATATATCAAATTTGCACGAATCTTCTAGTGAAGGTGCCTCCTCCTTCTGACCTTAGGGTAACTAATTTCTCAGACAGTGACATGACAGTGCGCTGGGAAGCTGCAGCTGATGATGATGTTTCTTACCTCACTAAGTGGAGGCGACCTGAGACAGGTGGGGAAGAACTATTGGATTGTTGGGGTACATATTATGAAGTAAAAAAAATACAATATCTCAATAAACTGTTGTCCTGTGTCTTAAGGAGTATGAGATATCACTGTCTGCACTCTATGGAGATGGAGCTCAGAGTGAAGCTGTGGCCATACGCTACAGCACCTGTGAGTCACACATTTTCTGATCCTGAACGTTTGTCAAACTCAGGAGGGGAGAGCCTGAAACCATTTACCTAAGTCACATTAGCAGCAGTGTTCAGCCTAAAAAATAGACAAGTTAAAAGTCATGCATCCATATTATTTGTTTATTTATTAAATTATTTTCGAGACACTGTTAGTTGTTAGAAGCCAGTGTTTTAATGACAGGACATATATGACAGTAATGAGACAACCTAAGATATCCAAGATTAGCACAAAAACACAAATAGAATCACAGAAAGCGTGTTTCTCTCCCGTTAGTCTTTAAGCCCAGTTACCTTTTACTTTTCTGTGGTCAGAAGCCCTTCATGTCAAATTCTGTCTCTATGTACAATATAGCATTACTAATACAATAACCTATATGTAAATGAACTTCATTGTGTAATTGATGGCAGTTCTCAAAGTACTAGTCACTTAAAGGTTAAATTTCACATCGAAATTCTCATATTATATTCTATTTGAATGTTTAAAAAGAAAAATATCACAGTATTTATGCTTTCACTGAGCATATACCTGCATCAATGATGAACTCTCAAGGCTGAAAAGTCCTGGCTTTGGTCAGCCACGGTCCACGCACACGCACACGTCACCAATCCCTGACTGCTTGATCATAACAGCAATTGGGCTGCTGGGAACATGACGGGCGTTCTTCTTGATGTTAACAAGGTGCTCACCAATCTCCCTGGGAACAAACGAGATTCCTAAGACAGACAGACAAAACAGATGTTAACAACGCTTATTCTTGTATGTGCATGCAGCCCGTTTCAGTTGCTCCTGCTTCTTTCTCCACGCTTTAACTTTTATTACTTTCCCCCTCTGTCTTTTACTTAAGGGTTAATAAAGTATTTGGATTCTGATGAGTCTCATTGTTTAGCAAACTTCTCACTTATCAGACGGACACTCACCAATGTGAGCGTTACGCAGCATCTTCAGCAGGCAGGGCTCCTCTGGGCCTGAGGGTGTTGTAAGAGGGGCTGTCAGCTGGCTGAGGTCAAGCTCGCCTATGTCCAGTGGAATATCTGCAGCAGAGCCCGCCTTCAGTGAAGTATGTTGGCTGGAAGGCTTTCAGGCCCGTCTTTGCCACTCCAGGGTCAGAGACCTTCACCTTGTTTGGATGACAGCCTGCTCTGATATTCATCTGTGGGCACAAACACCAAAACTCAAGAGACTTTTCAGTGAGAAGAAAAGGCAAACCTTGCATGCCAGAGTGAAAGTGAGAGTGTGTGTGAGTGCATACTCACCCTGAATGGACTCTCAGGGATGTTAGCGTCTCCCCAGGAGACCATCACAGTGTGCTTCACAGGCTTACGTGGGGTGCAGGTGTATGTGCTGTTGCTATTATCCTTAACCTGGACATCCACAGAATTGACTTCACCATCCTGTGCAGAAGACAAGGGATTATAGTTCAATCAGATTTAACACACTGTATTTTTCGGACCATAAGGCGCACTGTCGATGAACAGGTCTGGTTTCATACATGAGGCGCACTGGACTATAAAACGCATTAAGCGAAACAAAACAGCCAGATAAGTCAAACTTTACTCAACTCTTTCTTCTTGCTTCCTCCACTTCCGTACCATTGATTCATTCATGTTGAAATCTCTCGCAGCTGCTCTATTCTCATGTTCTACTGCGTGACTGACAGCCTTGAGTTTGAAATCCGCTTCGTCAGCATGTCTCTTAACAGGTGGCATTTTGGGGTCATGATCCACACACAATACAGTAATATTATGTTGCAGCACAGTACGTATCACTCCGCCAGGCTCCTGACTACGTAGCCGTAATGCTCCGACAATCCATCAAGCGGTGCGACTTCATAGCTTACCAAAGTCGTACTAAAACATTTTTTGACAGATTTTTAAGCGCCGTGTATTACATAAAATCGGTTCAAGGTCAATAAGCACAACCACAATTCATACATAAGGCGCACTGTCGATTTTTGAGAGATAATTAAAGGATTTTAAGTGCGACTCATAGTCCGAAAAATACGGTACATACAATATATTTAACATATTTGTGATCATATACAAAGCCAGATATACCTGGGCTATAATTTTCAGAGGAGCTTTTCCTCCTTGCTTGGCATCAACTGTGAGTTCACTGGGTTTTCCAACAGCCAGACCACTGCTCTGTAGGCCTGGACCGTACGCCTTAACCTAGAGAAAACTATTTTAAACAAACAATTAAAAAAGGAACAAGTCAAAGATCTACTATAGCCAAAAGATCATTTACAGACTATAGCGCTGTGAAAAAATATTTGCCTCCTTTCTCATTTCGTATCTTATTCCATATTTGTCACACTTACACGTTTCAGATCAATAAATGTTAATATTAGACAAGAATGTCTAATATTAAACGGCAGTTTTCAAGGGGAAAAAGCTATCCAAACATACTTGGTCCTATATGAAAAAGTAATTGCACCGAATTAAATAAATTCTAACAACAGCTTATCAAGTTTAAAGGCGCTTCTGCTGTTTAACACGACCTCTGCTAGTTTCCTCTTTCTGGCGCAAAGCGGGAGATAAACAAGCAAGAGAGACGGGACTTGTGGCAGAAACGCCGATCAGCTGATCATTGATCAGTTTCATGATTGAAGTAGCAGCAGGAGAGGGAGAACGAGAGAAGAAGAGGCAGCTGTGCAGCAAAGACACAGAATAACTCCAGCTTTTTGTCTTTTTTTTTATTGTAGCTGAAGTATGGGACAAATCGCTTTTATTTTCAGCTCAATACAAAACGCATAATATTAACTCTGAATACCAGAGGATTCCGTTTTTTATGGCACGGTTGGCTCTACTAACTAACCATATGAATAAAATAAAGTTCACCAGTAACATCATAGCACCCACCCAACTGTACAGAAACTCCATCATGCTAGCTAGTACACAGTACGAGTTATTGTAACTGACTGTAAAAAGTTAGCACAAGGAAAATAAACTCCACCTAAACTTGGTTTGACCCAGATAGACTGCAGGTCATAACTTCTTACCTGAAGCTCATTTCACCTGACAGTCGGACTGGCGGCCGCCTTGCGTCTCTCCACCTCCAGTCCTTTCCCCCATCCACCTGCTGGCCTCCACCACTTGCTAATTTGACTGAATGTGTGAAAGCTCCACCATAGCCACTACCAAACAACTGAGTTATTTTTACACGTCTGCCAGCATCTGTCCAATCCGCCACCTTTCACTGTTTACACAGTTAGGAAAAAAAGACAACAACAACAAAACATTGGGCCATTTAAAAGGCAAAATGAGCATCGGCCCACCGGGCAAATGGCCGGTATACCCGATGCCCCACAGACAGACTGAGGCCCCGCCGCTATTTTTGAGTGCAAAAATGTGTGGTCTCCAGCTAATGGAAAAGGCTGATCGCACGATGTGCGCGTAGTGCTCTTTAAATAGAACAATTTGCCCCATTCTCTTCGCCCGTCATGTGGCCACATGTGGCGGGCTAGCAGGCTAGCAACATACAGGCCCGGGTTCGAGCCCTCGGCTCACTTCCCTCTGTATGTTCACCTGCTAGGGGGAGGTCCAGGCGGGCGATCTTGGAGTGAAAATTCCAAGGGATGACCCCTCGTAGCCTGGGCTTCCCCTGACTTTTTTTCTTTGCTTTGCTTTTTTTCTTTTACCTGCCAGCAACAAACACACCTCCTTGTTGTCATGGCTACCAACGACCACTCTTCTTGTGCCAACAAGTCATTGCCTGACAAAACATTATTTCCTATGTTTCCCTGCCTTTTTTGCCTTTTTTATTTCTTGTGTTTTAGACAAAAACAAAAGAAAAAGATCTACAGATTCAGGCTTTTCTTTACCTGTGGTAGTCGGGTAGAATGACGTCACTGACACTATTTCATATGAAAACAAACTTTCTCAAACAAAAAACAAAAACAAAAAAGGAGTGGGTCGGTGTGTCATCTTTACCGAGCACCATACATGTTTTGCTTCACATTCAAATTATTATTTTTCCTTTTCAAAAATAATTCAGAGAGAAAAAAAAACAGAGAAGTCAAATATATCAAATTTGCACGAATCTTCTAGTGAAGGTGCCTCCTCCTTCTGACCTTAGGGTAACTAATTTCTCAGACAGTGACATGACAGTGCGCTGGGAAGCTGCAGCTGATGATGATGTTTCTTACCTCACTAAGTGGAGGCGACCTGAGACAGGTGGGGAAGAACTATTGGATTGTTGGGGTACATATTATGAAGTAAAAAAAATACAATATCTCAATAAACTGTTGTCCTGTGTCTTAAGGAGTATGAGATATCACTGTCTGCACTCTATGGAGATGGAGCTCAGAGTGAAGCTGTGGCCATACGCTACAGCACCTGTGAGTCACACATTTTCTGATCCTGAACGTTTGTCAAACTCAGGAGGGGAGAGCCTGAAACCATTTACCTAAGTCACATTAGCAGCAGTGTTCAGCCTAAAAAATAGACAAGTTAAAAGTCATGCATCCATATTATTTGTTTATTTATTAAATTATTTTCGAGACACTGTTAGTTGTTAGAAGCCAGTGTTTTTTTTTTTGTTTTGTTTTTTTTTTGGCCTGTCCCGTTTGGCTCTTTTGCCATCAGAATTGTTGTCTAAAGGCAAAGAAAGATGCCCAACGGATTTACTTTACCAAACTGACCATCCCAGCCTTGCCGTAATGGTCCATTTGATTCACCTTTTATTGTTTATTTTATTTTCACTTACTGAATACGGGACAGACTTGACTGGGGGAAAGAAGGGGAGAAAGAAGGAGGGAAAGAGAAACAGCTGAGAAGAGGGACGGGGGAGAAGGGCAAAAGACAAAAACCAACAGAACGGGCAGAGAAAAAAACAATGCATATATCAATCACCTGGATCACCTGCTGAGAAAGAAAAAAGAAAGCAAGCAGAAGAGAACAAGAGTAATAGAATAAACAACATCACAATGATATATGGGAATATGACAGTAAATACTAAATGTTAAACATTATTGTGCAGCACATAAGATCAACAGAACACAGTGTGCTTTGAGGTAGGAGCCAAAAAGGGTGTAGTTTGTGGGTGTGATCACCCGTGTGTACACCTGTGAGCATGGACGCGCTTGTTTTTTGTTTTTTTAAAAGGTTCCTTCATGTAATAATCTGCTAGAGGGTGTGGGGGGGCCACAGCCCCGTCCTCCAGGGCGTGAAGCAGGTGTGGAGGAGATCAAAACTCCAGACATCCAGAGGCCCCCAGAACACAAGAGACCAAGGAAGACCAACAGAGGGGCAGCTGCGCCACTGTCCCGGAAAGAGCTGAGGAGAGTCCCAGATGAGGGCTCACTCAGCAGCCGCTGAGCAGAAGCCAGGGGGAGTTGCAGTGACGCGCCCGTGAGCTCCGCCGGCAGCCAGCTGCGCCTGAGTGACCGAGCCCCAGGCCGAGAGGCCGGGGGCACCCCACCTCCGAAGTGGCCCGAGCGAGCCCCAGGCTCCAGGCCCCGATAAGCGGCCGCCAAGGAGTGAGCCGGTGTGTACCTGGACGCCCATCCCCGGACACAAAGAACCACCAACGCACCGACACCTGAGGGAGTCCGCCACCGGCAGGGGAAGTGGTGGTAGGGGGAGATAGGCCTCCAAACCTTGGAGGGCCTGAGATGTCCCCAGAGAGGTGGCGCCTGACACCCAACCTGACATATAGACACAGACATACAGGCACACACAGATACAAACATCCATTCCCACCCTCATGCTCTCATATGCACTTACTCCACACTCAACCAACGTGGAGACAGACATAAAGAGACGTTGTACACACGATCACACTCCCCAAGCGTACTCTACAAACCGGGTCTAGGTGCCCCCGCCCCTGGAGGGGGGAACTGCACCCAGACCCAGGTGGTGTTTCCCTTTTCCCTGCGGTGGGGGGAGGCAGACCGCCCCGACTCCGCAGCAGCAGGAAGGCTCCACACTCCAGACCGCAGTCGGACGGCCAACTCCTCCTCCTAGTCCTAGCCCCCCTGCTCCAGCAGGTCGCAGAGAACGGGGGTGAGAGAAGACTCCGAACCTCCCTCCACCCGCTCATTGTAATGTTGATGCATGTGTGTTCTAAGGTGCATTTAAAACCCAGGAGGGCTTGGAGCTACCTGCCAGAGAACAGCAGGTAAGCGCATGGTCCCTCCTGCTAGCCCTCAATGTCTACGTGTATTTAAAATTGAGAGGTGGGCAACGATGCCAGGGGTGGGGTGTACACCCTGATGGTACTTTGGACTCCGTGTATCGTGCCCACCCCCAAGATCCTATATGTATGTGTAATGAGAGTGTGAGTAATGTGAATGTCTAAGTTGTGGGATAAAATTGAGGCAGAGGCAGCCAGAAGGGGACAGGGGGGGGGGGGGGGGGGGGTAGCCTCCTCTGCACCCTGGTGACATACCCCTACTCCAAGGCCCTGCATGTGTGGGTGGTTGTGGTGGAGCGGGAAGAGGGAGGCAGCTGGAGATGGGGAGGGAAAGAAGGGAGGGGCAAGTGACCCCTCCCTGGGGCCAGCTCCCCCGCTGACCCCAGTAGGCACCCCCATACTCCGCGACCCGCCAGGGAAAGGGGGCCCAGGCCCATCCAGACCGGGCCCAGTGCAGCAGCGCCGCCCGGCCCCACAGAGCCCGGGACAGTCCACCCAACCCCACCACAGAGAAAACTGCACCCACCCCACCATCCACTCATCTTCCAGACTACATAAGACAATAAACACCCAGGCTGAGATCTTCCTCCACCTCTCCTGTATCTCCCCCTCCTGCAGAGGCAGCTCCTGAGGAGAAGAAAGCTCCTGCAAGATGTGACAATCTCCCCCACCAGTTGAAGAGCCCCCCAGGTGGCTCGACGCACCGGCGGCACCCTGCTCCAGGGCTGGGCCCCCATGCACCCACCCGCCCACAACCCCGGCAACACACCAACCAGGACCCAAGCCCCCGAGGCCCGGTCCGTGTCCCAGCCCAGAGACAGAGCGCCCCCAGAACCTCACGCCCATCCCGGACCCACCCAGGGGCAGCCAGGCTACCAGGTCAGTAACCCACGTCCGTCAGCACAGACCCTCCCCTAGCCCAGCTGCACGCAGCCGCGAGGAAACAGTCACCGGAGAGCCAACAGAGCCCCTAACCGGACATGACCGCTACCCCGGGTTGAGCCCCCCAAGGAAGATGCCTCCGGGGAACCCCCCGACGCCCTAAGCCTGTCCCTACCCCCACACCAATCACAACAGTGAAGGCGGGACCAAACTATGACCCCCCACCCCCACTAGGTGATGGAGCTGATCAAAGGAGCCCAGAGCAATTGATCTGATGTGGTGGCAGAGGCTGTATCAAGACTAATGTAATCTAATAGATAATTTCTATATTGGTTAGAATTAAGATTATTTTTATTTTTCCAGTTCATGAGGACTGTTTTCTTGGCTATGCATAGGGCAGTGAAAACCATATGGGCGATATTCTTTTCTGAAGCGACATTATCTAAGCTGCCCAACAAACACACTAAGGGGGAAGTTGGAATGTTACATTTCAGACACTTCGATAAGTCTTCACATATCTCGCGCCAAAACTTCTGAACTGGTGGACAGAACCAAAGAGCGTGGATATAATTGTCCGGTGAATTGGTTTGGCAGTGTGAGCAGTTGTTGGTAGACGTAAAGCCCATCTTGAACATCCGATGACCTGTATAGTGCACTCTATGTAATATTTTGTATTGAATTAATTGAAGACTGGGATTTCTAATTAGATGAAAGGTTTTTAAGCAAATCTGAGACCAGAAGTTTAGGTCTAAGTTAACTGATAAATCCGCTTCCCATTTTGCAATAGGAAGTGATATTGATTCATCTGTTTTAGAAAGCATTCTGTATATTTTGGATAGTAATTTGGGGGGTTTAAGAGTAAGAAATTGAACCACACTTGGTGGTGTTTGTAGTTCAACTTGACCCGGTTTAAATTTCTTTTTTACTATGGATTTAATTTGTTGATATTCTAAAAATCTTTTCTTGTTGATCCCATATTGTGTAACTAGTCCGTCAAATGAAATAAATTCTGTTCCTTCTAGTATATGTTCTAAATATTTGATTCCTTTACCACTCCAATCTGAAAAGTTTATCATATTATTGTTTTGTAATATGTCAGGGTTGTTCCAGATAGGTGTACGTTTGCATGGGATTAATGAAGACGCCGTCAATTTTAGAAACTCCCACCATGCTGTCAGAGAAGAGCTGATGTTGATGCTTTTAAAGCATTCATGTCGTTGGATGTTTGAGCTGATAAATGGTAGGTCTGAGATCTCTAGATTATTGCAGAGTGCTTGTTCTACATCTAGCCAAGGTTCATCTAAGAGGGTGTGTTTTAGCCATCCTGAGATAAACTGAAGCCTGTTGGCTAAGAAGTAGTGCTGAAAGTTAGGCAGTTCTAGTCCTCCTTTATCCTTGGTCTTTTGTAGTGTTTTTAAGCTTATACGTGGGGGTTTATTTTTCCAAAGGAATTTGGACATACATGAATCTAGAGATCTGAACCAATCTTGTGGCGGTTTAGTTGGGATCATTGAGAATAAATAATTTATTTTTGGTAAGACCATCATTTTTATAGCGGCAACCCTTCCCATGAGTGATATGGGTAGACATTTCCATCTAGCCAGATCATCTTCTACCTTCTTTAAAAGTGGGATATGGTTTAATTTAGTTAGATCTGCAAGCTTGGGAGAAACATTAATACCTAAATATTTTATATTTCCCGATTGCAGTGGTGTAGAAGAGGAATTATGGAAGGAGCAATTAATCGGTAGGACTGTAGATTTTGACCAGTTAATTGAGTAATCTGATATTCTTGCAAAAGAGTTTATCAATTCAATCACCCCAGAGATATTGGTTTGTGAATTTTGGAGAAAGAGTAACACATCATCCGCATAAAGGCTGATTTTATGTTCCACGTTCTTGCATTTTATGCCCTTAATTACTGAATTCTGTCTAATTGCTGCTGCTAGTGGTTCAATAAAAATTGCAAATAGTGAAGGGGAGAGTGGGCATCCCTGCCTGGTGCCCCTCAAGAGACAGAAGCTGGAGGATGTCTGGTCATTTGTTCTAACACAAGCTGTTGGGGAATTATATAATATTTTTAACCAGTTTATGAAAGAGGATCCAAAACCAAATTTGTGTAAAGTTGCAAATAGAAATTTCCAGTTAACTCTGTCAAATGCTTTTTCTGCGTCTAAAGAGAATATTGTAGTTTCTAGGTTTTTACTGTATGAGTAGTCTATCAAATTAAGTAATCTACGTGTATTTGTTGATGAGTGCCTACCTTTTATGAAACCAGTTTGGTCAGGATGAATTAAGAGGGGGGTTATTTTCTCCAGTCTCTTTGAGAGAGCTTTGCAGATTATTTTAAGGTCTACATTTATAAGGGATATTGGACGATAGCTTGAGGGATATACAGGGTCTTTGCCTGGTTTTAGCAGGAGATTAATGTTTGCAGAATTCATATTTGATGGAAGTCTGCCCTTTTCTTTAATTTCCAACAACGTTCTGTAGAAAACTGGTGCTAGAATCGACCAGAATTCTTTGTAGAATTCTGCCGGAAAGCCATCTGGACCTGGAGCCTTATTATTGTGCATACTTATCAGGGCTTCCTGGAGTTCACCTGGTGTCAGTGGTGAATCCAGTGCCATTGCTTGAGTGTCCAATAATTTTGGAAGAGTTATGTTGTCCAAAAACTGATCAATTTCTTTTTTAGATGGGTTTATTTGTGGTGAATACAACGTTTTATAGAAATCCCTGAAAATGTTGTTTATTTGTATCGGTTCATATAATGTGTTCCCAGATGAATCTTGAACAGCACATATAGTTGTTTTTTCTTTATTTATTTTTAGCTGGTTTGCTAGAAATTGACCGGATTTATTACCATGTTCATAATTTTGTAGGCATAGTCTTTGTACTAAGAATTTTGTTTTTTTTATCAATTATCTCATTTAATTCTAGTTTTGTTTTGCGTATTTTGTTCAATGTTTCCTGATTTTGGTGGGACGCGTAGGCTTCTTCTAGTGATTTGATGTTTTTTTCTAATTCCTGAATATTTTTGTTTTCTTTTTTCTTTTTATGTGATGAGAAAGAAATTATTTTACCTCTCATCACAGCTTTCCCTGCTTCCCATAGAACAGAAGCTGATGTTTCGGGAGTGTCATTATAGTTCAAATATGAAGTCCACTCTTTTTTAAAATATTTAATAAAGTCTTCATCTTTAAGTAGTGATATATTAAATCTCCAGTTTTTTCTTGGCGTAGTATTATTCTTGTGCATTAGTGTTAAAGATACAGGACCATGATCGCTGACAGCTATAGGGTGAATCTCAGTGTCTGAAATGTCGTTCAGCAGTGAGCTGCTGACCAAAAAATAATCCAGACGAGAGTAGGAGTGATGGACATGTGAGAAAAAAGTATATTCCTTACTGGTGGGGTGAAGGGAGCGCCATGCATCGCAAAGACCAAAGTCGCTCATATACTGTTTGATTATATTTGTGGACTGCCAATTACGCTGAGTTCCCGCTGTATTGAGCCTATCCATGTCTTCATTTAGTCCAAGGTTGAGGTCACCTCCAAGAACAAGTGTGCCATCTAAGTGTTCAGAGAGTGCACTGAAAAAACCGTGAAAGAATGAGGGATCATCAACATTTGGACCATATACACTTGCAATACATAGCTTTTTATCACGTATAGATAGTTTAATGATTAAGAATCTGCCCTCTGGATCTATAACTGTATCGAGTACTGTGAAATTAATATTTTTATGTATTAAAATTGCTGCTCCCCTTTGTCTAGAATTATAACAAGCTGAGAACACATTAGGAAACTCAGGTGTTTTAAGTTCATTCGAACCTCTAAGAGGTCTGTGGGTCTCTTGTAATAGGACAACATCTGCCTGTAGTTTTTTGAGTTGGTTAAATATTTTTAACCTCTTTTCTCTGGAGCCAGCTCCATTTATATTCCATGTAATGAACCTCAGTGTACCCATAGATGTTTGTGTATAACTAGGGATGTATGCTGTGTGCGTCGCTTAGACAGGTGGAGAGAATACGTCACTTGTTCATAAATAAAGAGAAGGAGAGAGAGAAAAAATGTGTGGCGAGATGCTCCCTGAGTCTGACTTTGTGTATGCATAGTTACTAATATGAGTAGGCTTGGCTTAAGTGTGTGTGTATCTTATATGACTGTGTGCGCTGTCTGACTGATGTAAATGTGCTGCCGTTGAGCGCATGGTGCGTATGTGTCGAAATAAAGGATGTTTGTGGATGAGTGTCGAAGCAGGTGATCGAGGCAGTGAAAGGAATAAAGAAAGAAACCAAGGACAGGGGTGAGCAGCATAAAACCAAGAGGGGGAAAAGAGAGGAGGAAAAAAAAAAAAAAAACGAGAAGAAAAAAAAACAAAAACAAAACGTAAACATTCCAATTAAATCACTGACGGAGAGTGACGGTGTTAATTCTGCTATGAAATCACACTTTAAGATGTGATTTGATGCTGGTAAGTTAAACAGATGTTAATGCAAGTTAGTGTGAGTGGATAGGGAAATGGTGTAGCTGATTCTTATCTGGTGTGAGGTTAATACAGCCACGGAGTGATGTTGGGGTCGCGGTGGAGCTGTCCGTCCACGTACAGCCGGTCCACAGCGATGACAGCGCGGGAGCCCTTCTGGATGAAGCCGCGTCGGATTGGGAAGAGGACCCTGCGTCGTTCCAAGATCTCTTTGGGGAACTGGTCGTTCACGCTGAAGTCCGTTCCTTTTAATTCCCTGCCGCGGCTTTTCACATGTTGCTTTTGTTTGAAGTGGCCGAATTTGGCCACGATAGGACGTGGTCTCCCGGCCGTAGCCCGAATGGGGCCGAGGCGATGTACCCGATCGAAGACGATGTTCTTCACAGTGTCCTCCGGCAGCTTCAGGTGGGTTTTGATGAAGCTTTTTACCGTGGTCTCCGCGTCCTCTCCAGCGGCTTCTGGAATACCAGAAAATACCAGATTATCACGCATGCTACGAGCTTGTAGATCGATAACTGTTTCTTTTATTTTTTTATTTTCTCTATTGAGCTGGGTAACATTATCTCTGAGACATTTCACCGACTCCCTTAGCGTGGCATTTTCAGCAGCAAGCGTTTCCACCTGCTGCTGGCTGTACTCCAGGGATTCTCGCAAGCATTTAAATTCTCGGTGAAGAATCTCCACCAAGGACAGCCTTGCGTCGAAACTGGACAATCGCTTGTTGATTGACTCCAATATGTCGGCAATATCTTTGCCGGCTGGCGATGTTGAGCCGGGGGAATCTGCCGGGCGTTGTCTTTTCGACGACGGCGTCTCAGCTTTGGCCGGGGAAGCTGCACACGGGGTCTTCTTCATCACGAGATCCTGAAAGCACTGATCGATGTAATCTTGGAGAGTCTCTAAACTCTCCTCGTTGTTCTCCAGGGTGTTGGAGATTATTTAGACAAATAGTGTTAGTTATAAGACAATTGATAAGTGTATTTGGTAATGCTGAAGCTTAAATGAATTTGTTCAAATCTAAACTACCATTTGCTTTAATTTTCCGCCAAAATCTCCGGCGTCTGACGTCAGTTACAACATGAGTCGCTTACCTTGTCAGTCACTTCCGTCACTTACTCACCTGCCCGTCACTTACTCCTCACCTGCCCGACCAGCCTCAGGGTTTCTGATGAGACTGCCGTCAGCATAGTGATCAGCTGGGTACCTCCCAATGCTCATGTCCTCCAGTATCACATGTCCTACATGGCTTTAACTGGAGCTGATAGCCAGGATCACACTGTGAGTGGGTCGTAGTCATTACATCTTCACCTCCTCTGGCCTTCAGCCGGCTGTCATGTGTCAGAATTCCAGAAATTCCAAAACTTTAAATGAGTTCTGACTGTGTTGGGATGATAGTGTTGTTTGTTGTCTGCAGGTGCTGGTCCCTGGTGGAGAGAAGCAGGTGATGCTGGAGTCATTGCAGCCAGATACACGTTACAGCATGCTGGTCACTGCTGAGTACCACAACAGAGAAGGAGGCAGCGGTTCAGCTCAGGGCAAAACTGGTGAGTCAAACAAGGAAAGATGCCAAGACAGCTCAAGTGCAACTTCCAGTTAAGACCGACAGGCTTACATGCAAAAAGTGCAAATGTCCCATTACTTTACCCTAACAGGAGGACATGCATACTTGAAGGTTTCCACATATAGAAACATCAAGGTTTTTGGGCGGTATTGTTTCTACAGCACTACACGTACAGTCATTTTGGTCCAGAGACACAGATTCCTTTCACTGCATAATGATGGGCTCTCTGAACAATGAGACAGCAGCCAGTACCGGTACAATGACAGTACTGCTCTTGATACTTGGTTGGAAGTTTAAAAATTACTGGGTGCACTGTGTCTGCGTTTATTGTCCATGCTAGTGTGCAGACGACATTCTTTGGCTTTGTGTTTTTTGTTTGTTTTCTGTCTTTTTTCTGTCTCTCTAGACACTTTGTGGGTAAGCAGTGCGAGTGTGGTCAGGTCAGACCACTCCAGTATCTGTGTGTCATGGAGACCAGTATCTGCCGTTGATGGATATCCTATTGTAATCCAGGATGTAAAAGGTATTCTGTAATCACGTCTACAGTGATGTGAAAAGGTGTTTGCCCCCTTCCTGATTTCCTAGTGTTTTGCATATTTATCACACTTACATGTTTCAGATCATCAAACTAATTTTAATATTAGACACAGATAAGACAAGTTAATACAAAATGCAGTTTTTAAATGATGATTTCATAGATTAGGGAGAAAGATTATCCAAAGCTCCCTGGTCCTGTGTAAAGACAAATTGCCCCTCTTGTTAAATCAAGGGTTAACTGTGATTAACCAATTTTGGAAACCTCAGTTCAGTGTTACTAAACACACTCAGGCCTGATTAATTGCAGACTTGTGAATCAAGAAATCCGTTAAATAGAACCTGTGTGACAAAGTGAAACAGGCTAAAAGACCTCAAAAAGCAACACATCGTGCCATCCTCCTGGTCCTCAGTGTTAATGCCCACTTAACTGGGCCCTTCAGTGGAAAGGCTCAAGCAGATGAAGGCTAATATAACAAGATGAGACTGACAAATATTCTATTTGAATGTTTAAAAAGAAAAATATCACAGTATTTATGCTTTCACTGAGCATATACCTGCATCAATGATGAACTCTCAAGGCTGAAAAGTCCTGGCTTTGGTCAGCCACGGTCCACGCACACGCACACGTCACCAATCCCTGACTGCTTGATCATAACAGCAATTGGGCTGCTGGGAACATGACGGGCGTTCTTCTTGATGTTAACAAGGTGCTCACCAATCTCCCTGGGAACAAACGAGATTCCTAAGACAGACCGACAAAACAGATGTTAACAACGCTTATTCTTGTGTGTGCATGCAGCCCGTTTCAGTTGCTCCTGCTTCTTTCTCCACGCTTTAACTTTTATTACTTTCCCCCTCTGTCTTTTACTTAAGGGTTAATAAAGTATTTGGATTCTGATGAGTCTCATTGTTTAGCAAACTTCTCACTTATCAGACGGACACTCACCAATGTGAGCGTTACGCAGCATCTTCAGCAGGCAGGGCTCCTCTGGGCCTGAGGGTGTTGTAAGAGGGGCTGTCAGCTGGCTGAGGTCAATGTAACCAACTTTAAGGTATAAAGGTGAATTACAGCGCAATAATTACTTGGGCTCGTAATAAGACCCTGGCCAGAATCAGAAGACACCAAATTCGTATGGAGCCAAAGTATTGAGCAGCAATAATGACCTGGACACAATGTTAACTTTTGAGTAGCCACTCTTGTATTGTTACAAAGTATAACAGGTATTTGTCCAATTTGTACAGATAAAGTATAAAATAAAATAAATAGTGTGCACACTCAACAAAATAAAAGTACTCGTTGGGGCCCTTTAAGAATTTAGAGTTAAGCTGGCGATAGCCAACTTCAAAGGTCCTTGTGAATGTAACTGGAATGTATGAGTGTGTGGTGTGTATCTTCTTTGGGGTGGATCGTCCTCAAAGTGGTTGGCTCGCCATCTATCACAACCAGAATATCGTCCTGGTCCTTGGACTTTTCCGTCCTCTCCAAAAAACCTGACCGTTGCTCTGTTTCACAAAAGCCCAACACACACTGGCGTTGGAATTGCAGCAGCTCTCCGGATGAAAGGTGAGTGGTTAGCCGACGTTGCCTCTCTCCTTCATCCAGCCACTCGACTCCGGACTTCCAGCAGGTAAGTAGGCTGGCTTTCCTTCCTCTCAATCCTGAGTTTTCCTCTCTTTTGTCCGTGGATTTCTCAGTTTGAGTAGCAGATGCCTCCACTCCTCTTGCTGAGATAAGAAAAACCCGGGACACCATGCACCTCCACCTCACTTCCTGGCTGACAGGGTCAATGCGGCCTGGGTAGGCTCTGATTGGTTGCTGAGCTAGAGGTGCATTCAATGGTCATAGGAAATACGACGCTGTTGATGTGGACAGTTAATATAAAGAGAATAAGTATGATATTTTTCATCTGGGCTACACCCTCCCCTCCTGAACTCATGCACGTCCCTGTGCATGGTAGACAGTTAAATGATGATTATTTGACGGGTCAAGGAAGAGGGCGAAGCAGGCTCTTCACCATCACTGATGACATCGGCCCAAGCTGAAGACAGTCCTTGCAAGAATGATTTTGCTGCAGTGATCAGAGGATTGCCTAGCTCCGTATAGTCAAGCCGTCGTGGCGGACGACGGTTTCTCTCAGATCTCCTTACAGAATCATTTGTATCCATGTTTTCCCTTGTATCCACTGGGACTATCTCCTCCACTCTCTCCTCAGAATTCGCACCTCTGGTGCCAGCCTCCTGAAATGGAAGTTGCCTTTCTTGGACGTCTGGGTCATCAACAGGTGAGTCAGTTTCAGTTAAGGTTATTTCATCCACTTGTTCGGTCGGTGTGACTCCATTGGTAGATAAGTACTCAGTATCATCTGTAGTACTGTTAGGCATATCAGGTATGTTGCCAAAATCAGATTGGCTGTCAAAAACAGGTGGGTTGTCAATATCAGGAACATTTACAGGACTCTCACTCACTGTGTGGACAGGGGAACTCAACCAAACAGGAATGAGCAAATCATCTTCTTCGTCTGAGGAGTTCTCTTCCTCTAGCGCTGGATTTGCACGGGTTCTTGGCCTGCGTGACACTGGCTTCTGTACATGCTCACTGCTTTCCTCCACAGGTAGGTAGCCACATGGTAGCAACAGATCCCGGTGTAGTGTTCTTAGGGGACCATCTTTGTTTTCAGGCTTAACTGTATATACTGGGAGGTTGCCTGCCCTTCTCACCACTACATGCACAGTGTGTTCCCACTTGTCTGAAATCTTATGTTTGCCCCGGATACGGACATTCCTGACCAATACCCGATCTCCAGCTTCCAAGTCTGATGCAGTTACATGTCTGTCAAACCTCATTTTGTTCTTGTGAGCCATCTTTGCAGCCTTGTCCATAGCTAACTTGTAGCTTTCTTTGAGACGTGACTTGAGTTTTTGCACATATTCAGAGTGAGATGAGTGTTGTTCCTCTTGCACTGGCAGGTTGAATGCAAGGTCAACTGGCAACCGAGGTTGGCGTCCGAACATCAGTTCGTACGGGGAGAAACCAGTCACTTCATTCCTGGTGCAGTTATAAGCGTGGACCAGGGGTCTTACATGGTCACGCCAACAGGACTTATCTTGATCACGGAGAGTTCCCAACATATCAAGCAAGGTACGATTAAATCGTTCCACAGGATTGCCCCTAGGATGGTATGGGGTTGTCCTCACCTTGTGGATACCAGCCACCTGACAGAGCTCCTTGATTGTGCGGGACTCGAAATCTGGACCCTGGTCACTATGCAATTTTTCTGGGATGCCATAGTGTACCATAAAGTTCTCCCACAGACACCTTGCCACTGTGCGGGCCTTTTGATTAGGTGTTGGGATAGCAACTGCAAATTTAGTGAAGTGGTCCGTGATCACCAATATATCTTTGGTTCCACTTCTGTCAGCTTCCAGGGACAAGAAGTCCATGCACAAGAGTTCAAGAGGTCGTGTCGTATTAATGTTGACCAAGGGGGCCGCTCTTTCAGGCCGTGCCTTCCTCCGCACGCACCTGCCACACGTCTTCACTTTCCTTTCCACGTCCAAAGCCATCCTTGGCCAATAAAATCTTGACCTTACAAGGTCCAGTGTACGGTCGACTCCCATGTGACCCATATGGTCATGCAGGCTGGTGAGAACTGTGTTGCGAAGCTCAGCTGGAAGTACAAGCTGGTAGGTTTTCTGGGACCCCTCTTGGCGTCGCCGGTACAAGACATTGTTGCGGAGCTCAAGACGGTTAAGCTCTCGGAGGAGCAGTGGAAGCTCAGGGAACTGTGTGCGCACGGTTGGAGGTGGTGTGTCCCCATATTCGATCTGAGAAATAACATGCTTTATACACTGATCGGCTCTTTGCTCGTCTGCCAGCTCTGCCTCAGTTAGATGGGGAATGGTTGGCAGACCTCCAAACTGTTCCTCTTGCCCATAACTATCAGGTACAGCACTAGGAGACACAGCAAGCACCTCCACCAAGGCAACACAATCTGCATCTGCCTCTCTTTCCTTGTCAGGACTGACGCTGTAGGTGAACTGCCTCTCACAGATTGCTTTCACCACAGACTGATTTACAGCATTGATGTTGTCTGGATCACAAAGGTGATCTTGAGTGAACTGTTGTATGCGTTCAATCTCTTTTTGTGATTTCAGGTCGTCCGCTAGCCCTCCGTGTGGTCTGCGTGATAATCCATCCGCATCTCCATTCTGCTTCCCTGGACGATAGAGGAGTTTGAAAGAGAATGTGGACAGTGCTGCTAGCCACCTATAGCTAGTTGCGTCAAGTTTTGCTGAAGTCAGAATGTAAGTCAGCGGATTACTATCCGTTACAACAGTGAAGTGGTTGCCGTAGAGATAGTCGCTGAACTTTTCTGTAACTGACCACTTGAGCGCCAGAAACTCCAACTTGTGCGCTGGATAGCGATTTTCGCTCCGTGACAGCCCTCTACTTGCATAGCCTATGACTCTAAGTTGTCCCTCTTGCTCCTGATACAATACAGCACCAAGCCCGGTGGTACTGGCGTCGGTGTGCAGTATATAGGGTTTCTGGGGGTCAGCGAAGGCAAGTACAGGGGCAGTGGTGAGACTTTGGATGACTGACTCGAAGGCTGCCTGGCAAGCTGGCGTCCAGCGACCTCCGAAAGGGTCTTTTGGGTCATGGTACTGATGTGCACTTTGTCTTGCGTTTACTTTTGATTTCTTGTGGCTAGGTGGGTACCCTGAAGTTAAGTTGTGGAGAGGTTTCACAATGCTGGAATACCCCTTAACGAACCTTCTATAATACCCAGCAAAACCAAGGAACGACTTTAACTCTCGCAGGGTCTGTGGGACAGGCCATGTTTTAAGGGCCGAAATCTTCTCAGGGTCAGTCCGAACTCCATTTCTGGAGACCACATGTCCCAGATAACGGACTGAAGTCTGGAAGAAGACACATTTCTCTGGTGACAGCTTTAACCCAAACTCTTTTAGACGAGTGAGCACTTTCATGAGTCTTTCTTCGTGTTCCTCAAGGGTTCGGGAGAATACTATCACGTCATCAAGAAAGACCAATGCATCCTTCAAATGCATATCCCCCATGCACCGCTCCATTAACCGCTGGAACGTGCTGGGGGCGTTCATTACACCCTGAGGCATTCTGTTGAACTCCCAGAAGCCGAGAGGGCACACAAAGGCCGTCTTCGGTTTGTCTGCTTCTTCGACCTCGATCTGGTAGTACCCTGATTTTAGATCAAGAACAGAGAACCACTGTGAACCATTGAGGGCTGAGAATGTGTCCTCTAGCTTCGGAAGGCTGTACGCATCTTTTATAGTCTGAAGGTTTAGACGCCTATAATCGATGCACAACCGGACTTGGCCGTTCTTTTTCCGGACTACCACTATGGGTGACGCAAATGGGGACTCTGACTCTCTAATAACTCCTGGATCAAGGAGTTCCTGAATGTGCTTCCGGACAGCCTCAATGTCCCGTGGGTGGATTGGCCGGGCACGTAGTTTGAAAGGCGTGCCATCCGAAAGTTTTATATGATGTCGCACCTGGTCCGTCCGGCCAAAATCCAGGTCGTGCTGTGCAAACACCTCAGGCATGCCGCTGAGCTGCTGAGTGATGCGCTGTTTCCATTCCAATGGAACTGGGGAGTCACCAAAATTGAAGGTTATGGTGGGCTCTTGGAAAGACGGAGTGTCTGGAGTTCTCTGGGATAGTTCTGACTGTTTGGTCTTGTTGTGTTCCTTTAATAGGATGGTCTGATAAGCACTAACCTCTGCAATAGTACACTTGGCAGGGATGACAATGTCGTGGTCAGACTCGTTGCTTATAACAACTGGCAACTTGTGGGGCCGCCGCTGGGGAAAGTCCACCAGACCGGCTTTAAGTAGCAGGCCACCGGGCAAGGGGGACGATGATGGGTACTCAATTACAACTGATTTTTCATCCTGAAGGCCCTCGCCAAGGGCGACTCCCTCCACCACTACAGTTGAACCAGCTGGAATGACTTGAGGCATCTTGCCAAGTAGCTTCACTACCCCCTGATGGGTGTCACTTGTCTGCTTCCGTCTCAACTCAATGATTTTGAAGACTACTTTGTAGCCATGTGGGAGGGGTTGACGATTGGCTAAGTCAGTCTCTGAGTAGATGTCGAACAGTACATCTAGGGTGTTTGTGCCTATGAGCATGAGGGATTGTGAAGTGTCAGGGACGATTAAAGCAAGTGTGTTTACATCTACTGGAACACCTATAAAGTCCTTTGGAAAAGTTATGGTCATTTCTATATAGCCAAAGTAAGGCACTAGCTGGCCATTAGCACCTTCCACTTCTAAGAGGTCATGTAGTGGCTTGATCTTTTGCTCTGAAAGGTGCTGCTGGTAAAATGACTCAGGAACAGTGGTAACTTGGGAGCCTGAGTCAAGAAGACAGTTGACTTCTTCACCTCTCACAGTCACTTGAGCTGTACTTCTGGTACCAATCAACTGTTTAGGGAGTTGGAAAGATTGGTTCTGCTCTGAATGGTTTAAGCCAGAACATGTTTGTGCTTTGACAGTCTTTGCTGGGGTACTTACTTTGTTAACCTCAGCTGTGATTTTGTCACCATTGTTTACGTCTGAGGGACGTTGTTGACTCTCCTCAGCTCCTGTTTGTCCCACAACAGGAACTGTTAGATGTTTAAAGGTGAATCTGTACAATCTCGCGCTTCCCACTGGCGTTGTTTCTCCTCCAACTGCTTCTTTTTTTCTGCTACTAGGTTGGGGTTAGCGGGGTCAACACAGCATGGAGCGATATGTCCATCTTCACCGCAGTTGAAACAATACCAGGGCTTGGGTCTGCCCCTTTGCCTCTTTGAAGTCTGTCTTTGCATACGTCCATCTACACCATGTGGCTTTGACATCTTACTCTGCGGCTTCCCTGCAGGGTCCTTGCTGTTTGCAAACTTTGTTTTTTTCTGTGACATGAATGTAGTTAGTTGACTTTGCAGACTCGCCACCTGCTTTCGCAGATCCTCAATAGCAGCAATGCTGCTCCCATGTTTCTCCTCTGGTTCACAAACATGTGCACCCTGGAACTGTAACTGAGTTCTCTGCTTTGTGGTGCCAATGTGTTTTCTCATACGGTTAGTTTTTGCTTGCTGTCGATCTTCCTCAGAGCGAATCATTAACAACAGGTCTGAGAATTGGGGTGGGCTGCTCTTCTTTTGCTCAAGTTGCAGGGCGCTGAGTAGGTCGTTGTCCCAACATCCCCTGCAGAACTGTTTAAGTAGATGTTTGTCCACTTCTTCACATGCGACTCCCCCCCTCTTCGTGGCTCTGTTTAATGCTAGCTGTAGCCGGTGAAGGTAAGTGGATGACTTCTCACTTGGATCTTGAAGGGTGTTCAGGAATTGAGCGAAAAGTTCCTCACCATCTTCTACAGTGCCAAAGGCTGAATCTAGAAGCTGCAAATAAGTCACAGGTGGTGACTCAGGCCGCAAACTCTTAACTATATCAGCTGCTGGTGGGAGCAGGCTCTCATGGATCTTTCTGGATATTTGCAGGGGGGACATGCTGGGATCATTTTGGAGCAGTTCAATTTGTGTGCGCCATGTGTCATAATCAGTTTCACTGTTAGGTCTGGGAACCTTACCGGAGAAGGAACGGAGTCTCACCTGGGACTGGATGTGTGGGACAACATCTTGCCTTCGTACGATATGCTCTACCACAACCTTCTGAATGTCAGGTGGGTTCAAGTCACTTACTGAGAGGGACGCTGCTCTCCTTCCATTAGTGAGGGGAACATCATCAGTGGCACCAGTATCACTTGGTGTAACATCTGAATGTGAGGTGTGACACTGTCGCTCTTTAGAAGCGGGCGGAGATACAACAGTGGTCTCGACATACGTGGGAGAAGGTTCTTCAGTGGTGGGTCGCATGGCTTCAACATCCTCCCCAATCTGACACATCATCTCCTTCAGCACCTCACCGTAGTCTTTGCCACTCAGCTTGGCTAGTTCCTTGAGTTCCGCCAAGTAGGTTTTTGTAACATTACTCCCAACCGTGGTAGTGTACATGCTACTGAGTGTTTTAATTTCATAGACAACGCTGGGATCAGCTTGTGCTGTGTATGTGTATGGTAAACGAGGTTCTAAACCTTCTAAGGCTGAACTGCTAGAGTATTCTACGATCAGGTTTTGGTAGAAGTTGGACAGTGAATCATCAACAAAAAGGACTCTTGTGATTTTACCATACTGTTTCAGAAAGTCAATGACCTGTTCATCTTTCTCAGATACCTGTGTTATCCCAGCGACAACAACCGCATTAGGTATTTTGACACCAGACTTTTGTATGAAATCCATGCTGGTCATTGCCTCAATATTGATGCTCAAATCAATTGGCTCCTGGCTGGCTCGCCACTTCTGTAACCAACTTTAAGGTATAAAGGTGAATTACAGCGCAATAATTACTTGGGCTCGTAATAAGACCCTGGCCAGAATCAGAAGACACCAAATTCGTATGGAGCCAAAGTATTGAGCAGCAATAATGACCTGGACACAATGTTAACTTTTGAGTAGCCACTCTTGTATTGTTACAAAGTATAACAGGTATTTGTCCAATTTGTACAGATAAAGTATAAAATAAAATAAATAGTGTGCACACTCAACAAAATAAAAGTACTCGTTGGGGCCCTTTAAGAATTTAGAGTTAAGCTGGCGATAGCCAACTTCAAAGGTCCTTGTGAATGTAACTGGAATGTATGAGTGTGTGGTGTGTATCTTCTTTGGGGTGGATCGTCCTCAAAGTGGTTGGCTCGCCATCTATCACAACCAGAATATCGTCCTGGTCCTTGGACTTTTCCGTCCTCTCCAAAAAACCTGACCGTTGCTCTGTTTCACAAAAGCCCAACACACACTGGCGTTGGAATTGCAGCAGCTCTCCGGATGAAAGGTGAGTGGTTAGCCGACGTTGCCTCTCTCCTTCATCCAGCCACTCGACTCCGGACTTCCAGCAGGTAAGTAGGCTGGCTTTCCTTCCTCTCAATCCTGAGTTTTCCTCTCTTTTGTCCGTGGATTTCTCAGTTTGAGTAGCAGATGCCTCCACTCCTCTTGCTGAGATAAGAAAAACCCGGGACACCATGCACCTCCACCTCACTTCCTGGCTGACAGGGTCAATGCGGCCTGGGTAGGCTCTGATTGGTTGCTGAGCTAGGTGCCCTCACGTGGGGTGAACTGAGAGGTGCATTCAATGGTCATAGGAAATACGACGCTGTTGATGTGGACAGTTAATATAAAGAGAATAAGTATGATATTTTTCATCTGGGCTACATCAAGCTCGCCTATGTCCAGTGGAATATCTGCAGCAGAGCCCGCCTTCAGTGAAGTATGTTGGCTGGAAGGCTTTCAGGCCCGTCTTTGCCACTCCAGGGTCAGAGACCTTCACCTTGTTTGGATGACAGCCTGCTCTGATATTCATCTGTGGGCACAAACACCAAAACTCAAGAGACTTTTCAGTGAGAAGAAAAGGCAAACCTTGCATGCCAGAGTGAAAGTGAGAGAGTGTGTGAGTGCATACTCACCCTGAATGGACTCTCAGGGATGTTAGCGTCTCCCCAGGAGACCATCACAGTGTGCTTCACAGGCTTACGTGGGGTGCAGGTGTATGTGCTGTTGCTATTATCCTTAACCTGGACATCCACAGAATTGACTTCACCATCCTGTGCAGAAGACAAGGGATTATAGTTCAATCAGATTTAACACACTGTATTTTTCGGACCATAAGGCGCACTGTCGATGAACAGGTCTGGTTTCATACATGAGGCGCACTGGACTATAAAACGCATTAAGCGAAACAAAACAGCCAGATAAGTCAAACTTTACTCAACTCTTTCTTCTTGCTTCCTCCACTTCCGTACCATTGATTCATTCATGTTGAAATCTCTCGCAGCTGCTCTATTCTCATGTTCTACTGCGTGACTGACAGCCTTGAGTTTGAAATCCGCTTCATCAGCATGTCTCTTAACAGGTGGCATTTTGGGGTCATGATCCACACACAATACAGTAATATTATGTTGCAGCACAGTACGTATCACTCCGCCAGGCTCCTGACTACGTAGCCGTAATGCTCCGACAATCCATCAAGCGGTGCGACTTCGTAGCTTACCAAAGTCGTACTAAAACATTTTTTGACAGATTTTTAAGCGCCGTGTATTACATAAAATCGGTTCAAGGTCAGTAAGCACAACCAGAATTCATACATAAGGCGCACTGTCGATTTTTGAGATAATTAAAGGATTTTAAGTGCGACTCATAGTCCGAAAAATACGGTACATACAATATATTTAACATATTTGTGATCATATACAAAGCCAGATATACCTGGGCTATAATTTTCAGAGGAGCTTTTCCTCCTTGCTTGGCATCAACTGTGAGTTCACTGGGTTTTCCAACAGCCAGACCACTGCTCTGTAGGCCTGGACCGTACGCCTTAACCTAGAGAAAACTGTTTTAAACAAACAATTAAAAAAGGAACAAGTCAAAGATCTACTATAGCCAAAAGATCATTTACAGACTATAGCGCTGTGAAAAAATATTTGCCTCCTTTCTCATTTCGTATCTTGTTCCATATTTGTCACACTTACACGTTTCAGATCAATAAATGTTAATATTAGACAAGAATGTCTAATATTAAACGGCAGTTTTCAAGGGGAAAAAGCTATCCAAACATACTTGGTCCTATATGAAAAAGTAATTGCACCGAATTAAATAAATTCTAACAACAGCTTATCAAGTTTAAAGGCGCTTCTGCTGTTTAACACGACCTCTGCTAGTTTCCTCTTTCTGGCGCAAAGCGGGAGATAAACAAGCAAGAGAGACGGGACTTGTGGCAGAAACGCCGATCAGCTGATCATTGATCAGTTTCATGATTGAAGTAGCAGCAGGAGAGGGAGAACGAGAGAAGAAGAGGCAGCTGTGCAGCAAAGACACAGAATAACTCCAGCTTTTTGTCTTTTTTTTATTGTAGCTGAAGTACGGGACAAATCGCGTTTATTTTCAGCTCAATACAAAACGCATAATATTAACTCTGAATACCAGAGGATTCCGTTTTTTATGGCACGGTTGGCTCTACTAACTAACCATATGAATAAAATAAAGTTCACCAGTAACATCATAGCACCCACCCAACTGTACAGAAACTCCATCATGCTAGCTAGTACACAGTACGAGTTATTGTAACTGACTGTAAAAAGTTAGCACAAGGAAAATAAACTCCACCTAAACTTGGTCTGACCCAGATAGACTGCAGGTCATAACTTCTTACCTGAAGCTCATTTCACCTGACAGTCGGACTGGCGGCCGCCTTGCGTCTCTCCACCTCCAGTCCTTTCCCCCATCCACCTGCTGGCCTCCACCACTTGCTAATTTGACTGAATGTGTGAAAGCGCCACCATAGCCACTACCAAACAACTGAGTTCTTTTTACACGTCTGCCAGCATCTGTCCAATCCGCCACCTTTCACTGTTTACACAGTTAGGAAAAAAAGACAACAACAAGAAAACATTGGGCCATTTAAAAGGCAAAATGAGCATCGGCCCACCGGGCAAATGGCCGGTATACCCGATGCCCCACAGACAGACTGAGGCCCCGCCGCTATTTTTGAGTGCAAAAATGTGTGGTCTCCAGCTAATGGAAAAGGCTGATCGCACGATGTGCGCGTAGTGCTCTTTAAATAGAACAATTTGCCCCATTCTCTTCGCCCGTCATGTGGCCACATGTGGCGGGCTAGCAGGCTAGCAACATACAGGCCCGGGTTCGAGCCCTCGGCTCACTTCCCTCTGTATGTTCACCTGCTAGGGGGAGGTCCAGGCGGGCGATCTTGGAGTGAAAATTCCAAGGGATGACCCCTCGTAGCCTGGGCTTCCCCTGACTTTTTTTCTTTGCTTTGCTTTTTTTCATTTACCTGCCAGCAACAAACACACCTCCTTGTTGTCATGGCTACCAACGACCACTCTTCTTGTGCCAACAAGTCATTGCCTGACAAAACATTATTTCCTATGTTTCCCTGGCTTTTTTGCCTTTTTTATTTCTTGTGTTTTAGACAAAAACAAAAGAAAAAGATCTACAGATTCAGGCTTTTCTTTACCTGTGGTAGTCGGGTAGAATGACGTCACTGACACTATTTCATATGAAAACAAACTTTCTCAAACAAAAAACAAAAACAAAAAAGGAGTGGGTCGGTGTGTCATCTTTACCGAGCACCATACATGTTTTGCTTCACATTCAAATTATTATTTTTCCTTTTCAAAAATAATTCAGAGAGAAAAAAAACAGAGAAGTCAAATATATCAAATTTCCACGAATCTTCTAGTGAAGGTGCCTCCTCCTTCTGACCTTAGGGTAACTAATTTCTCAGACAGTGACATGACAGTGCGCTGGGAAGCTGCAGCTGATGATGATGTTTCTTACCTCACTAAGTGGAGGCGACCTGAGACAGGTGGGGAAGAACTATTGGATTGTTGGGGTACATATTATGAAGTAAAAAAAATACAATATCTCAATAAACTGTTGTCCTGTGTCTTAAGGAGTATGAGATATCACTGTCTGCACTCTATGGAGATGGAGCTCAGAGTGAAGCTGTGGCCATACGCTACAGCACCTGTGAGTCACACATTTTCTGATCCTGAACGTTTGTCAAACTCAGGAGGGGAGAGCCTGAAACCATTTACCTAAGTGACATTAGCAGCAGTGTTCAGCCTAAAAAATAGACAAGTTAAAAGTCATGCATCCATATTATTTGTTTATTTATTAAATTATTTTCGAGACACTGTTAGTTGTTAGAAGCCAGTGTTTTAATGACAGGACATATATGACAGTAATGAGACAACCTAAGATATCCAAGATTAGCACAAAAACACAAATAGAATCACAGAAAGCGTGTTTCTCTCCCGTTAGTCTTTAGGCCCAGTTACCTTTTACTTTTCTGTGGTCAGTAGCCCTTCATGTCATATTCTGTCTCTATGTACAATATAGCATTACTAATACAAGAACCTATATGTAAATGAACTTCATTGTGTAATTGATGGCAGTTCTCAAAGTACTAGTCACTTAAAGGTTAAATTTCACATCGAAATTCTCATATTATATTCTATTTGAATGTTTAAAAAGAAAAATATCACAGTATTTATGCTTTCACTGAGCATATACCTGCATCAATGATGAACTCTCAAGGCTGAAAAGTCCTGGCTTTGGTCAGCCACGGTCCACGCACACGTCACCAATCCCTGACTGCTTGATCATAACAGCAATTGGGCTGCTGGGAACATGACGGGCGTTCTTCTTGATGTTAACAAGGTGCTCACCAATCTCCCTGGGAACAAACGAGATTCCTAAGACAGACCGACAAAACAGATGTTAACAACGCTTATTCTTGTGTGTGCATGCAGCCCGTTTCAGTTGCTCCTGCTTCTTTCTCCACGCTTTAACTTTTATTACTTTCCCCCTCTGTCTTTTACTTAAGGGTTAATAAAGTATTTGGATTCTGATGAGTCTCATTGTTTAGCAAACTTCTCACTTATCAGACGGACACTCACCAATGTGAGCGTTACGCAGCATCTTCAGCAGGCAGGGCTCCTCTGGGCCTGAGGGTGTTGTAAGAGGGGCTGTCAGCTGGCTGAGGTCACGCTCGCCTATGTCCAGTGGAATATCTGCAGCAGAGCCCGCCTTCAGTGAAGTATGTTGGCTGGAAGGCTTTCAGGCCCGTCTTTGCCACTCCAGGGTCAGAGACCTTCACCTTGTTTGGATGACAGCCTGCTCTGATATTCATCTGTGGGCACAAACACCAAAACTCAAGAGACTTTTCAGTGAGAAGAAAAGGCAAACCTTGCATGCCAGAGTGAAAGTGAGAGTGTGTGTGAGTGCATACTCACCCTGAATGGACTCTCAGGGATGTTAGCGTCTCCCCAGGAGACCATCACAGTGTGCTTCACAGGCTTACGTGGGGTGCAGGTGTATGTGCTGTTGCTATTATCCTTAACCTGGACATCCACAGAATTGACTTCACCATCCTGTGCAGAAGACAAGGGATTATAGTTCAATCAGATTTAACACACTGTATTTTTCGGACCATAAGGCGCACTGTCGATGAACAGGTCTGGTTTCATACATGAGGCGCACTGGACTATAAAACGCATTAAGCGAAACAAAACAGCCGGATAAGTCAAACTTTACTCAACTCTTTCTTCTTGCTTCCTCCACTTCCGTACCATTGATTCATTCATGTTGAAATCTCTCGCAGCTGCTCTATTCTCATGTTCTACTGCGTGACTGACAGCCTTGAGTTTGAAATCCGCTTCGTCAGCATGTCTCTTAACAGGTGGCATTTTGGGGTCATGATCCACACACAATACAGTAATATTATGTTGCAGCACAGTACGTATCACTCCGCCAGGCTCCTGACTACGTAGCCGTAATGCTCCGACAATCCATCAAGCGGTGCGACTTCGTAGCTTACCAAAGTCGTACTAAAACATTTTTTGACAGATTTTTAAGCGCCGTGTATTACATAAAATCGGTTCAAGGTCAATAAGCACAACCACAATTCATACATAAGGCGCACTGTCGATTTTTGAGAGATAATTAAAGGATTTTAAGTGCGACTCATAGTCCGAAAAATACGGTACATACAATATATTTAACATATTTGTGATCATATACAAAGCCAGATATACCTGGGCTATAATTTTCAGAGGAGCTTTTCCTCCTTGCTTGGCATCAACTGTGAGTTCACTGGGTTTTCCAACAGCCAGACCACTGCTCTGTAGGCCTGGACCGTACGCCTTAACCTAGAGAAAACTATTTTAAACAAACAATTAAAAAAGGAACAAGTCAAAGATCTACTATAGCCAAAAGATCATTTACAGACTATAGCGCTGTGAAAAAATATTTGCCTCCTTTCTCATTTCGTATCTTGTTCCATATTTGTCACACTTACACGTTTCAGATCAATAAATGTTAATATTAGACAAGAATGTCTAATATTAAACGGCAGTTTTCAAGGGGAAAAAGCTATCCAAACATACTTGGTCCTATATGAAAAAGTAATTGCACCGAATTAAATAAATTCTAACAACGGCTTATCAAGTTTAAAGGCGCTTCTGCTGTTTAACACGACCTCTGCTAGTTTCCTCTTTCTGGCGCAAAGCGGGAGATAAACAAGCAAGAGAGACGGGACTTGTGGCAGAAACGCCGATCAGCTGATCATTGATCAGTTTCATGATTGAAGTAGCAGCAGGAGAGGGAGAACGAGAGAAGAAGAGGCAGCTGTGCAGCAAAGACACAGAATAACTCCAGCTTTTTGTCTTTTTTTATTGTAGCTGAAGTACGGGACAAATCGCTTTTATTTTCAGCTCAATACAAAACGCATAATATTAACTCTGAATACCAGAGGATTCCGTTTTTTATGGCAGGGTTGGCTCTACTAACTAACCATATGAATAAAATAAAGTTCACCAGTAACATCATAGCACCCACCCAACTGTACAGAAACTCCATCATGCTAGCTAGTACACAGTACGAGTTATTGTAACTGACTGTAAAAAGTTAGCACAAGGAAAATAAACTCCACCTAAACTTGGTTTGACCCAGATAGACTGCAGGTCATAACTTCTTACCTGAAGCTCATTTCACCTGACAGTCGGACTGGCGGCCGCCTTGCGTCTCTCCACCTCCAGTCCTTTCCCCCATCCACCTGCTGGCCTCCACCACTTGCTAATTTGACTGAATGTGTGAAAGCGCCACCATAGCCACTACCAAACAACTGAGTTCTTTTTACACGTCTGCCAGCATCTGTCCAATCCGCCACCTTTCACTGTTTACACAGTTAGGAAAAAAAGACGACAACAACAACAACAACAAGAAAACATTGGGCCATTTAAAAGGCAAAATTAGCATCGGCCCACCGGGCAAATGGCCGGTATACCCGATGCCCCACAGACAGACTGAGGCCCCGCCGCTATTTTTGAGTGCAAAAATGTGTGGTCTCCAGCTAATGGAAAAGGCTGATCGCGTAGTGCTCTTTAAATAGAACAATTTGCCCCATTCTCTTCGCCCGTCATGTGGCCACATGTGGCGGGCTAGCAGGCTAGCAACATACAGGCCCGGGTTCGAGCCCTCGGCTCACTTCCCTCTGTATGTTCACCTGCTAGGGGGAGGTCCAGGCGGGCGATCTTGGAGTGAAAATTCCAAGGGATGACCCCTCGTAGCCTGGGCTTCCCCTGACTTTTTTTCTTTGCTTTGCTTTTTTTCATTTACCTGCCAGCAACAAACACACCTCCTTGTTGTCATGGCTACCAACGACCACTCTTCTTGTGCCAACAAGTCATTGCCTGACAAAACATTATTTCCTATGTTTCCCTGGCTTTTTTGCCTTTTTTATTTCTTGTGTTTTAGACAAAAACAAAAGAAAAAGATCTACAGATTCAGGCTTTTCTTTACCTGTGGTAGTCGGGTAGAATGACGTCACTGACACTATTTAATATGAAAACAAACTTTCTCAAACAAAAAACAAAAACAAAAAAGGAGTGGGTCGGTGTGTCATCTTTACCAAGCACCATACATGTTTTGCTTCACATTCAAATTATTATTTTTCCTTTTCAAAAATAATTCAGAGAGAAAAAAAACAGAGAAGTCAAATATATCAAATTTGCACGAATCTTCTAGTGAAGGTGCCTCCTCCTTCTGACCTTAGGGTAACTAATTTCTCAGACAGTGACATGACAGTGCGCTGGGAAGCTGCAGCTGATGATGATGTTTCTTACCTCACTAAGTGGAGGCGACCTGAGACAGGTGGGGAAGAACTATTGGATTGTTGGGGTACATATTATGAAGTAAAAAAAATACAATATCTCAATAAACTGTTGTCCTGTGTCTTAAGGAGTATGAGATATCACTGTCTGCACTCTATGGAGATGGAGCTCAGAGTGAAGCTGTGGCCATACGCTACAGCACCTGTGAGTCACACATTTTCTGATCCTGAACGTTTGTCAAACTCAGGAGGGGAGAGCCTGAAACCATTTACCTAAGTCACATTAGCAGCAGTGTTCAGCCTAAAAAATAGACAAGTTAAAAGTCATGCATCCATATTATTTGTTTATTTATTAAATTATTTTCGAGACACTGTTAGTTGTTAGAAGCCAGTGTTTTAATGACAGGACATATATGACAGTAATGAGACAACCTAAGATATCCAAGATTAGCACAAAAACACAAATAGAATCACAGAAAGCGTGTTTCTCTCCCGTTAGTCTTTAGGCCCAGTTACCTTTTACTTTTCTGTGGTCAGTAGCCCTTCATGTCATATTCTGTCTCTATGTACAATATAGCATTACTAATACAATAACCTATATGTAAATGAACTTCATTGTGTAATTGATGGCAGTTCTCAAAGTACTAGTCACTTAAAGGTTAAATTTCACATCGAAATTCTCATATTATATTCTATTTGAATGTTTAAAAAGAAAAATATCACAGTATTTATGCTTTCACTGAGCATATACCTGCATCAATGATGAACTCTCAAGGCTGAAAAGTCCTGGCTTTGGTCAGCCACGGTCCACGCACACGTCACCAATCCCTGACTGCTTGATCATAACAGCAATTGGGCTGCTGGGAACATGACGGGCGTTCTTCTTGATGTTAACAAGGTGCTCACCAATCTCCCTGGGAACAAACGAGATTCCTAAGACAGACCGACAAAACAGATGTTAACAACGCTTATTCTTGTGTGTGCATGCAGCCCGTTTCAGTTGCTCCTGCTTCTTTCGCCACGCTTTAACTTTTATTACTTTCCCCCTCTGTCTTTTACTTAAGGGTTAATAAAGTATTTGGATTCTGATGAGTCTCATTGTTTAGCAAACTTCTCACTTATCAGACGGACACTCACCAATGTGAGCGTTACGCAGCATCTTCAGCAGGCAGGGCTCCTCTGGGCCTGAGGGTGTTGTAAGAGGGGCTGTCAGCTGGCTGAGGTCAAGCTCGCCTATGTCCAGTGGAATATCTGCAGCAGAGCCCGCCTTCAGTGAAGTATGTTGGCTGGAAGGCTTTCAGGCCCGTCTTTGCCACTCCAGGGTCAGAGACCTTCACCTTGTTTGGATGACAGCCTGCTCTGATATTCATCTGTGGGCACAAACACCAAAACTCAAGAGACTTTTCAGTGAGAAGAAAAGGCAAACCTTGCATGCCAGAGTGAAAGTGAGAGAGTGTGTGAGTGCATACTCACCCTGAATGGACTCTCAGGGATGTTAGCGTCTCCCCAGGAGACCATCACAGTGTGCTTCACAGGCTTACGTGGGGTGCAGGTGTATGTGCTGTTGCTATTATCCTTAACCTGGACATCCACAGAATTGACTTCACCATCCTGTGCAGAAGACAAGGGATTATAGTTCAATCAGATTTAACACACTGTATTTTTCGGACCATAAGGCGCACTGTCGATGAACAGGTCTGGTTTCATACATGAGGCGCACTGGACTATAAAACGCATTAAGCGAAACAAAACAGCCAGATAAGTCAAACTTTACTCAACTCTTTCTTCTTGCTTCCTCCACTTCCGTACCATTGATTCATTCATGTTGAAATCTCTCGCAGCTGCTCTATTCTCATGTTCTACTGCGTGACTGACAGCCTTGAGTTTGAAATCCGCTTCGTCAGCATGTCTCTTAACAGGTGGCATTTTGGGGTCATGATCCACACACAATACAGTAATATTATGTTGCAGCACAGTACGTATCACTCCGCCAGGCTCCTGACTACGTAGCCGTAATGCTCCGACAATCCATCAAGCGGTGCGACTTCGTAGCTTACCAAAGTCGTACTAAAACATTTTTTGACAGATTTTTAAGCGCCGTGTATTACATAAAATCGGTTCAAGGTCAATAAGCACAACCACAATTCATACATAAGGCGCACTGTCGATTTTTGAGAGATAATTAAAGGATTTTAAGTGCGACTCATAGTCCGAAAAATACGGTACATACAATATATTTAACATATTTGTGATCATATACAAAGCCAGATATACCTGGGCTATAATTTTCAGAGGAGCTTTTCCTCCTTGCTTGGCATCAACTGTGAGTTCACTGGGTTTTCCAACAGCCAGACCACTGCTCTGTAGGCCTGGACCGTACGCCTTAACCTAGAGAAAACTATTTTAAACAAACAATTAAAAAAGGAACAAGTCAAAGATCTACTATAGCCAAAAGATCATTTACAGACTATAGCGCTGTGAAAAAATATTTGCCTCCTTTCTGATTTCGTATCTTATTCCATATTTGTCACACTTACACGTTTCAGATCAATAAATGTTAATATTAGACAAGAATGTCTAATATTAAACGGCAGTTTTCAAGGGGAAAAAGCTATCCAAACATACTTGGTCCTATATGAAAAAGTAATTGCACCGAATTAAATAAATTCTAACAACAGCTTATCAAGTTTAAAGGCGCTTCTGCTGTTTAACACGACCTCTGCTAGTTTCCTCTTTCTGGCGCAAAGCGGGAGATAAACAAGCAAGAGAGACGGGACTTGTGGCAGAAACGCCGATCAGCTGATCATTGATCAGTTTCATGATTGAAGTAGCAGCAGGAGAGGGAGAACGAGAGAAGAAGAGGCAGCTGTGCAGCAAAGACACAGAATAACTCCAGCTTTTTGTCTTTTTTTATTGTAGCTGAAGTACGGGACAAATCGCTTTTATTTTCAGCTCAATACAAAACGCATAATATTAACTCTGAATACCAGAGGATTCCGTTTTTTATGGCACGGTTGGCTCTACTAACTAACCATATGAATAAAATAAAGTTCACCAGTAACATCATAGCACCCACCCAACTGTACAGAAACTCCATCATGCTAGCTAGTACACAGTACGAGTTATTGTAACTGACTGTAAAAAGTTAGCACAAGGAAAATAAACTCCACCTAAACTTGGTTTGACCCAGATAGACTGCAGGTCATAACTTCTTACCTGAAGCTCATTTCACCTGACAGTCGGACTGGCGGCCGCCTTGCCTCTCTCCACCTCCAGTCCTTTCCCCCATCCACCTGCTGGCCTCCACCACTTGCTAATTTGACTGAATGTGTGAAAGCTCCACCATAGCCACTACCAAACAACTGAGTTCTTTTTACACGTCTGCCAGCATCTGTCCAATCCGCCACCTTTCACTGTTTACACAGTTAGGAAAAAAAGACAACAACAAGAACAAAACATTGGGCCATTTAAAAGGCAAAATGAGCATCGGCCCACCGGGCAAATGGCCGGTATACCCGATGCCCCACAGACAGACTGAGGCCCCGCCGCTATTTTTGAGTGCAAAAATGTGTGGTCTCCAGCTAATGGAAAAGGCTGATCGCACGATGTGCGCGTAGTGCTCTTTAAATAGAACAATTTGCCCCATTCTCTTCGCCCGTCATGTGGCCACATGTGGCGGGCTAGCAGGCTAGCAACATACAGGCCCGGGTTCGAGCCCTCGGCTCACTTCCCTCTGTATGTTCACCTGCTAGGGGGAGGTCCAGGCGGGCGATCTTGGAGTGAAAATTCCAAGGGATGACCCCTCGTAGCCTGGGCTTCCCCTCACTTTTTTTCTTTGCTTTGCTTTTTTTCATTTACCTGCCAGCAACAAACACACCTCCTTGTTGTCATGGCTACCAACGACCACTCTTCTTGTGCCAACAAGTCATTGCCTGACAAAACATTATTTCCTATGTTTCCCTGCCTTTTTTGCCTTTTTTATTTCTTGTGTTTTAGACAAAAACAAAAGAAAAAGATCTACAGATTCAGCCTTTTCTTTACCTGTGGTAGTCGGGTAGAATGACGTCACTGACACTATTTAATATGAAAACAAACTTTCTCAAACAAAAAACAAAAACAAAAAAGGAGTGGGTCGGTGTGTCATCTTTACCGAGCACCATACATGTTTTGCTTCACATTCAAATTATTATTTTTCCTTTTCAAAAATAATTCAGAGAGAAAAAAAACAGAGAAGTCAAATATATCAAATTTGCACGAATCTTCTAGTGAAGGTGCCTCCTCCTTCTGACCTTAGGGTAACTAATTTCTCAGACAGTGACATGACAGTGCGCTGGGAAGCTGCAGCTGATGATGATGTTTCTTACCTCACTAAGTGGAGGCGACCTGAGACAGGTGGGGAAGAACTATTGGATTGTTGGGGTACATATTATGAAGTAAAAAAAATACAATATCTCAATAAACTGTTGTCCTGTGTCTTAAGGAGTATGAGATATCACTGTCTGCACTCTATGGAGATGGAGCTCAGAGTGAAGCTGTGGCCATACGCTACAGCACCCGTGAGTCACACATTTTCTGATCCTGAACGTTTGTCAAACTCAGGAGGGGAGAGCCTGAAACCATTTACCTAAGTGACATTAGCAGCAGTGTTCAGCCTAAAAAATAGACAAGTTAAAAGTCATGCATCCATATTATTTGTTTATTTATTAAATTATTTTCGAGACACTGTTAGTTGTTAGAAGCCAGTGTTTTAATGACAGGACATATATGACAGTAATGAGACAACCTAAGATATCCAAGATTAGCACAAAAACACAAATAGAATCACAGAAAGCGTGTTTCTCTCCCGTTAGTCTTTAGGCCCAGTTACCTTTTACTTTTCTGTGGTCAGTAGCCCTTCATGTCATATTCTGTCTCTATGTACAATATAGCATTACTAATACAATAACCTATATGTAAATGAACTTCATTGTGTAATTGATGGCAGTTGTCAAAGTACTAGTCACTTAAACGTTAAATTTCACATCGAAATTCTCATATTATATTCTATTTGAATGTTTAAAAAGAAAAATATCACAGTATTTATGCTTTCACTGAGCATATACCTGCATCAATGATAAACTCTCAAGGCTGAAAAGTCCTGGCTTTGGTCAGCCACGGTCCACGCACACGCACACGTCACCAATCCCTGACTGCTTGATCATAACAGCAATTGGGCTGCTGGGAACATGACGGGCGTTCTTCTTGATGTTAACAAGGTGCTCACCAATCTCCCTGGGAACAAACGAGATTCCTAAGACAGACCGACAAAACAGATGTTAACAACGCTTATTCTTGTGTGTGCATGCAGCCCGTTTCAGTTGCTCCTGCTTCTTTCTCCACGCTTTAACTTTTATTACTTTCCCCCTCTGTCTTTTACTTAAGGGTTAATAAAGTATTTGGATTCTGATGAGTCTCATTGTTTAGCAAACTTCTCACTTATCAGACGGACACTCACCAATGTGAGCGTTACGCAGCATCTTCAGCAGGCAGGGCTCCTCTGGGCCTGAGGGTGTTGTAAGAGGGGCTGTCAGCTGGCTGAGGTCAAGCTCGCCTATGTCCAGTGGAATATCTGCAGCAGAGCCCGCCTTCAGTGAAGTATGTTGGCTGGAAGGCTTTCAGGCCCGTCTTTGCCACTCCAGGGTCAGAGACCTTCACCTTGTTTGGATGACAGCCTGCTCTGATATTCATCTGTGGGCACAAACACCAAAACTCAAGAGACTTTTCAGTGAGAAGAAAAGGCAAACCTTGCATGCCAGAGTGAAAGTGAGAGTGTGTGTGAGTGCATACTCACCCTGAATGGACTCTCAGGGATGTTAGCGTCTCCCCAGGAGACCATCACAGTGTGCTTCACAGGCTTACGTGGGGTGCAGGTCTATGTGCTGTTGCTATTATCCTTAACCTGGACATCCACAGAATTGACTTCACCATCCTGTGCAGAAGACAAGGGATTATAGTTCAATCAGATTTAACACACTGTATTTTTCGGACCATAAGGCGCACTGTCGATGAACAGGTCTGGTTTCATACATGAGGCGCACTGGACTATAAAACGCATTAAGCGAAACAAAACAGCCAGATAAGTCAAACTTTACTCAACTCTTTCTTCTTGCTTCCTCCACTTCCGTACCATTGATTCATTCATGTTGAAATCTCTCGCAGCTGCTCTATTCTCATGTTCTACTGCGTGACTGACAGCCTTGAGTTTGAAATCCGCTTCGTCAGCATGTCTCTTAACAGGTGGCATTTTGGGGTCATGATCCACACACAATACAGTAATATTATGTTGCAGCACAGTACGTATCACTCCGCCAGGCTCCTGACTACGTAGCCGTAATGCTCCGACAATCCATCAAGCGGTGCGACTTCATAGCTTACCAAAGTCGTACTAAAACATTTTTTGACAGATTTTTAAGCGCCGTGTATTACATAAAATCGGTTCAAGGTCAATAAGCACAACCACAATTCATACATAAGGCGCACTGTCGATTTTTGAGATAATTAAAGGATTTTAAGTGCGACTCATAGTCCGAAAAATACGGTACATACAATATATTTAACATATTTGTGATCATATACAAAGCCAGATATACCTGGGCTATAATTTTCAGAGGAGCTTTTCCTCCTTGCTTGGCATCAACTGTGAGTTCACTGGGTTTTCCAACAGCCAGACCACTGCTCTGTAGGCCTGGACCGTACGCCTTAACCTAGAGAAAACTATTTTAAACAAACAATTAAAAAAGGAACAAGTCAAAGATCTACTATAGCCAAAAGATCATTTACAGACTATAGCGCTGTGAAAAAATATTTGCCTCCTTTCTCATTTCGTATCTTATTCCATATTTGTCACACTTACACGTTTCAGATCAATAAATGTTAATATTAGACAAGAATGTCTAATATTAAACGGCAGTTTTCAAGGGGAAAAAGCTATCCAAACATACTTGGTCCTATATGAAAAAGTAATTGCACTGAATTAAATAAATTCTAACAACAGCTTATCAAGTTTAAAGGCGCTTCTGCTGTTTAACACGACCTCTGCTAGTTTCCTCTTTCTGGCGCAAAGCGGGAGATAAACAAGCAAGAGAGACGGGACTTGTGGCAGAAACGCCGATCAGCTGATCATTGATCAGTTTCATGATTGAAGTAGCAGCAGGAGAGGGAGAACGAGAGAAGAAGAGGCAGCTGTGCAGCAAAGACACAGAATAACTCCAGCTTTTTGTCTTTTTTTTATTGTAGCTGAAGTACGGGACAAATCGCTTTTATTTTCAGCTCAATACAAAACGCATAATATTAACTCTGAATACCAGAGGATTCCGTTTTTTATGGCACGGTTGGCTCTACTAACTAACCATATGAATAAAATAAAGTTCACCAGTAACATCATAGCACCCACCCAACTGTACAGAAACTCCATCATGCTAGCTAGTACACAGTACGAGTTATTGTAACTGACTGTAAAAAGTTAGCACAAGGAAAATAAACTCCACCTAAACTTGGTTTGACCCAGATAGACTGCAGGTCATAACTTCTTACCTGAAGCTCATTTCACCTGACAGTCGGACTGGCGGCCGCCTTGCGTCTCTCCACCTCCAGTCCTTTCCCCCATCCACCTGCTGGCCTCCACCACTTGCTAATTTGACTGAATGTGTGAAAGCTCCACCATAGCCACTACCAAACAACTGAGTTCTTTTTACACGTCTGCCAGCATCTGTCCAATCCGCCACCTTTCACTGTTTACACAGTTAGGAAAAAAAGACGACGACAACAACAACAACAACAAAACATTGGGCCATTTAAAAGGCAAAATGAGCATCGGCCCACCGGGCAAATGGCCGGTATACCCGATGCCCCACAGACAGACTGAGGCCCCGCCGCTATTTTTGAGTGCAAAAATGTGTGGTCTCCAGCTAATGGAAAAGGCTGATCGCGTAGTGCTCTTTAAATAGAACAATTTGCCCCATTCTCTTCGCCCGTCATGTGGCCACATGTGGCGGGCTAGCAGGCTAGCAACATACAGGCCCGGGTTCGAGCCCTCGGCTCACTTCCCTCTGTATGTTCACCTGCTAGGGGGAGGTCCAGGCGGGCGATCTTGGAGTGAAAATTCCAAGGGATGACCCCTCGTAGCCTGGGCTTCCCCTGACTTTTTTTCTTTGCTTTGCTTTTTTTCATTTACCTGCCAGCAACAAACACACCTCCTTGTTGTCATGGCTACCAACGACCACTCTTCTTGTGCCAACAAGTCATTGCCTGACAAAACATTATTTCCTATGTTTCCCTGGCTTTTTTGCCTTTTTTATTTCTTGTGTTTTAGACAAAAACAAAAGAAAAAGATCTACAGATTCAGGCTTTTCTTTACCTGTGGTAGTCGGGTAGAATGACGTCACTGACACTATTTAATATGAAAACAAACTTTCTCAAACAAAAAACAAAAACAAAAAAGGAGTGGGTCGGTGTGTCATCTTTACCGAGCACCATACATGTTTTGCTTCACATTCAAATTATTATTTTTCCTTTTCAAAAATAATTCAGAGAGAAAAAAAACAGAGAAGTCAAATATATCAAATTTGCACGAATCTTCTAGTGAAGGTGCCTCCTCCTTCTGACCTTAGGGTAACTAATTTCTCAGACAGTGACATGACAGTGCGCTGGGAAGCTGCAGCTGATGATGATGTTTCTTACCTCACTAAGTGGAGGCGACCTGAGACAGGTGGGGAAGAACTATTGGATTGTTGGGGTACATATTATGAAGTAAAAAAAATACAATATCTCAATAAACTGTTGTCCTGTGTCTTAAGGAGTATGAGATATCACTGTCTGCACTCTATGGAGATGGAGCTCAGAGTGAAGCTGTGGCCATACGCTACAGCACCTGTGAGTCACACATTTTCTGATCCTGAACGTTTGTCAAACTCAGGAGGGGAGAGCCTGAAACCATTTACCTAAGTGACATTAGCAGCAGTGTTCAGCCTAAAAAATAGACAAGTTAAAAGTCATGCATCCATATTATTTGTTTATTTATTAAATTATTTTCGAGACACTGTTAGTTGTTAGAAGCCAGTGTTTTAATGACAGGACATATATGACAGTAATGAGACAACCTAAGATATCCAAGATTAGCACAAAAACACAAATAGAATCACAGAAAGCGTGTTTCTCTCCCGTTAGTCTTTAGGCCCAGTTACCTTTTACTTTTCTGTGGTCAGTAGCCCTTCATGTCATATTCTGTCTCTATGTACAATATAGCATTACTAATACAAGAACCTGTATGTAAATGAACTTCATTGTGTAATTGATGGCAGTTGTCAAAGTACTAGTCACTTAAAGGTTAAATTTCACATCGAAATTCTCATATTATATTCTATTTGAATGTTTAAAAAGAAAAATATCACAGTATTTATGCTTTCACTGAGCATATACCTGCATCAATGATAAACTCTCAAGGCTGAAAAGTCCTGGCTTTGGTCAGCCACGGTCCACGCACACGCACACGTCACCAATCCCTGACTGCTTGATCATAACAGCAATTGGGCTGCTGGGAACATGACGGGCGTTCTTCTTGATGTTAACAAGGTGCTCACCAATCTCCCTGGGAACAAACGAGATTCCTAAGACAGACCGACAAAACAGATGTTAACAACGCTTATTCTTGTGTGTGCATGCAGCCCGTTTCAGTTGCTCCTGCTTCTTTCTCCACGCTTTAACTTTTATTACTTTCCCCCTCTGTCTTTTACTTAAGGGTTAATAAAGTATTTGGATTCTGATGAGTCTCATTGTTTAGCAAACTTCTCACTTATCAGACGGACACTCACCAATGTGAGCGTTACGCAGCATCTTCAGCAGGCAGGGCTCCTCTGGGCCTGAGGGTGTTGTAAGAGGGGCTGTCAGCTGGCTGAGGTCAAGCTCGCCTATGTCCAGTGGAATATCTGCAGCAGAGCCCGCCTTCAGTGAAGTATGTTGGCTGGAAGGCTTTCAGGCCCGTCTTTGCCACTCCAGGGTCAGAGACCTTCACCTTGTTTGGATGACAGCCTGCTCTGATATTCATCTGTGGGCACAAACACCAAAACTCAAGAGACTTTTCAGTGAGAAGAAAAGGCAAACCTTGCATGCCAGAGTGAAAGTGAGAGAGTGTGTGAGTGCATACTCACCCTGAATGGACTCTCAGGGATGTTAGCGTCTCCCCAGGAGACCATCACAGTGTGCTTCACAGGCTTACGTGGGGTGCAGGTGCAGGTCTATGTGCTGCTGCTATTATCCTTAACCTGGACATCCACAGAATTGACTTCACCATCCTGTGCAGAAGACAAGGGATTATAGTTCAATCAGATTTAACACACTGTATTTTTCGGACCATAAGGCGCACTGTCGATGAACAGGTCTGGTTTCATACATGAGGCGCACTGGACTATAAAACGCATTAAGCGAAACAAAACAGCCAGATAAGTCAAACTTTACTCAACTCTTTCTTCTTGCTTCCTCCACTTCCGTACCATTGATTCATTCATGTTGAAATCTCTGGCAGCTGCTCTATTCTCATGTTCTACTGCGTGACTGACAGCCTTGAGTTTGAAATCCGCTTCGTCAGCATGTCTCTTAACAGGTGGCATTTTGGGGTCATGATCCACACACAATACAGTAATATTATGTTGCAGCACAGTACGTATCACTCCGCCAGGCTCCTGACTACGTAGCCGTAATGCTCCGACAATCCATCAAGCGGTGCGACTTCGTAGCTTACCAAAGTCGTACTAAAACATTTTTTGACAGATTTTTAAGCGCCGTGTATTACATAAAATCGGTTCAAGGTCAATAAGCACAACCACAATTCATACATAAGGCGCACTGTCGATTTTTGAGAGATAATTAAAGGATTTTAAGTGCGACTCATAGTCCGAAAAATACGGTACATACAATATATTTAACATATTTGTGATCATATACAAAGCCAGATATACCTGGGCTATAATTTTCAGAGGAGCTTTTCCTCCTTGCTTGGCATCAACTGTGAGTTCACTGGGTTTTCCAACAGCCAGACCACTGCTCTGTAGGCCTGGACCATACGCCTTAACCTAGAGAAAACTATTTTAAACAAACAATTAAAAAAGGAACAAGTCAAAGATCTACTATAGCCAAAAGATCATTTACAGACTATAGCGCTGTGAAAAAATATTTGCCTCCTTTCTGATTTCGTATCTTGTTCCATATTTGTCACACTTACACGTTTCAGATCAATAAATGTTAATATTAGACAAGAATGTCTAATATTAAACGGCAGTTTTCAAGGGGAAAAAGCTATCCAAACATACTTGGTCCTATATGAAAAAGTAATTGCACCGAATTAAATAAATTCTAACAACAGCTTATCAAGTTTAAAGGCGCTTCTGCTGTTTAACACGACCTCTGCTAGTTTCCTCTTTCTGGCGCAAAGCGGGAGATAAACAAGCAAGAGAGACGGGACTTGTGGCAGAAACGCCGATCAGCTGATCATTGATCAGTTTCATGATTGAAGTAGCAGCAGGAGAGGGAGAACGAGAGAAGAAGAGGCAGCTGTGCAGCAAAGACACAGAATAACTCCAGCTTTTTGTCTTTTTTTTATTGTAGCTGAAGTACGGGACAAATCGCTTTTATTTTCAGCTCAATACAAAACGCATAATATTAACTCTGAATACCAGAGGATTCCGTTTTTTATGGCACGGTTGGCTCTACTAACTAACCATATGAATAAAATAAAGTTCACCAGTAACATCATAGCACCCACCCAACTGTACAGAAACTCCATCATGCTAGCTAGTACACAGTACGAGTTATTGTAACTGACTGTAAAAAGTTAGCACAAGGAAAATAAACTCCACCTAAACTTGGTTTGACCCAGATAGACTGCAGGTCATAACTTCTTACCTGAAGCTCATTTCACCTGACAGTCGGACTGGCGGCCGCCTTGCGTCTCTCCACCTCCAGTCCTTTCCCCCATCCACCTGCTGGCCTCCACCACTTGCTAATTTGACTGAATGTGTGAAAGCTCCACCATAGCCACTACCAAACAACTGAGTTCTTTTTACACGTCTGCCAGCATCTGTCCAATCCGCCACCTTTCACTGTTTACACAGTTAGGAAAAAAAGACGACAACAACAACAACAACAAAACATTGGGCCATTTAAAAGGCAAAATTAGCATCGGCCCACCGGGCAAATGGCCAGACAGACTGAGGCCCCGCCGCTATTTTTGAGTGCAAAAATGTGTGGTCTCCAGCTAATGGAAAAGGCTGATCGCACGATGTGCGCGTAGTGCTCTTTAAATAGAACAATTTGCCCCATTCTCTTCGCCCGTCATGTGGCCACATGTGGCGGGCTAGCAGGCTAGCAACATACAGGCCCGGGTTCGAGCCCTCGGCTCACTTCCCTCTGTATGTTCACCTGCTAGGGGGAGGTCCAGGCGGGCGATCTTGGAGTGAAAATTCCAAGGGATGACCCCTCGTAGCCTGGGCTTCCCCTGACTTTTTTTCTTTGCTTTGCTTTTTTTCATTTACCTGCCAGCAACAAACACACCTCCTTGTTGTCATGGCTACCAACGACCACTCTTCTTGTGCCAACAAGTCATTGCCTGACAAAACATTATTTCCTATGTTTCCCTGCCTTTTTTGCCTTTTTTATTTCTTGTGTTTTAGACAAAAACAAAAGAAAAAGATCTACAGATTCAGGCTTTTCTTTACCTGTGGTAGTCGGGTAGAATGACGTCACTGACACTATTTCATATGAAAACAAACTTTCTCAAACAAAAAACAAAAACAAAAAAGGAGTGGGTCGGTGTGTCATCTTTACCGAGCACCATACATGTTTTGCTTCACATTCAAATTATTATTTTTCCTTTTCAAAAATAATTCAGAGAGAAAAAAAAACAGAGAAGTCAAATATATCAAATTTGCACGAATCTTCTAGTGAAGGTGCCTCCTCCTTCTGACCTTAGGGTAACTAATTTCTCAGACAGTGACATGACAGTGCGCTGGGAAGCTGCAGCTGATGATGATGTTTCTTACCTCACTAAGTGGAGGCGACCTGAGACAGGTGGGGAAGAACTATTGGATTGTTGGGGTACATATTATGAAGTAAAAAAAATACAATATCTCAATAAACTGTTGTCCTGTGTCTTAAGGAGTATGAGATATCACTGTCTGCACTCTATGGAGATGGAGCTCAGAGTGAAGCTGTGGCCATACGCTACAGCACCCGTGAGTCACACATTTTCTGATCCTGAACGTTTGTCAAACTCAGGAGGGGAGAGCCTGAAACCATTTACCTAAGTCACATTAGCAGCAGTGTTCAGCCTAAAAAATAGACAAGTTAAAAGTCATGCATCCATATTATTTGTTTATTTATTAAATTATTTTCGAGACACTGTTAGTTGTTAGAAGCCAGTGTTTTAATGACAGGACATATATGACAGTAATGAGACAACCTAAGATATCCAAGATTAGCACAAAAACACAAATAGAATCACAGAAAGCGTGTTTCTCTCCCGTTAGTCTTTAGGCCCAGTTACCTTTTACTTTTCTGTGGTCAGTAGCCCTTCATGTCATATTCTGTCTCTATGTACAATATAGCATTACTAATACAAGAACCTGTATGTAAATGAACTTCATTGTGTAATTGATGGCAGTTCTCAAAGTACTAGTCACTTAAAGGTTAAATTTCACATCGAAATTCTCATATTATATTCTATTTGAATGTTTAAAAAGAAAAATATCACAGTATTTATGCTTTCACTGAGCATATACCTGCATCAATGATGAACTCTCAAGGCTGAAAAGTCCTGGCTTTGGTCAGCCACGGTCCACGCACACGCACACGTCACCAATCCCTGACTGCTTGATCATAACAGCAATTGGGCTGCTGGGAACATGACGGGCGTTCTTCTTGATGTTAACAAGGTGCTCACCAATCTCCCTGGGAACAAACGAGATTCCTAAGACAGACCGACAAAACAGATGTTAACAACGCTTATTCTTGTGTGTGCATGCAGCCCGTTTCAGTTGCTCCTGCTTCTTTCTCCACGCTTTAACTTTTATTACTTTCCCCCTCTGTCTTTTACTTAAGGGTTAATAAAGTATTTGGATTCTGATGAGTCTCATTGTTTAGCAAACTTCTCACTTATCAGACGGACACTCACCAATGTGAGCGTTACGCAGCATCTTCAGCAGGCAGGGCTCCTCTGGGCCTGAGGGTGTTGTAAGAGGGGCTGTCAGCTGGCTGAGGTCAAGCTCGCCTATGTCCAGTGGAATATCTGCAGCAGAGCCCGCCTTCAGTGAAGTATGTTGGCTGGAAGGCTTTGAGGCCCGTCTTTGCCACTCCAGGGTCAGAGACCTTCACCTTGTTTGGATGACAGCCTGCTCTGATATTCATCTGTGGGCACAAACACCAAAACTCAAGAGACTTTTCAGTGAGAAGAAAAGGCAAACCTTGCATGCCAGAGTGAAAGTGAGAGTGTGTGAGTGCATACTCCCCCTGAATGGACTCTCAGGGATGTTAGCGTCTCCCCAGGAGACCATCACAGTGTGCTTCACAGGCTTACGTGGGGTGCAGGTGTATGTGCTGTTGCTATTATCCTTAACCTGGACATCCACAGAATTGACTTCACCATCCTGTGCAGAAGACAAGGGATTATAGTTCAATCAGATTTAACACACTGTATTTTTCGGACCATAAGGCGCACTGTCGATGAACAGGTCTGGTTTCATACATGAGGCGCACTGGACTATAAAACGCATTAAGCGAAACAAAACAGCCAGATAAGTCAAACTTTACTCAACTCTTTCTTCTTGCTTCCTCCACTTCCGTACCATTGATTCATTCATGTTGAAATCTCTCGCAGCTGCTCTATTCTCATGTTCTACTGCGTGACTGACAGCCTTGAGTTTGAAATCCGCTTCGTCAGCATGTCTCTTAACAGGTGGCATTTTGGGGTCATGATCCACACACAATACAGTAATATTATGTTGCAGCACAGTACGTATCACTCCGCCAGGCTCCTGACTACGTAGCCGTAATGCTCCGACAATCCATCAAGCGGTGCGACTTCATAGCTTACCAAAGTCGTACTAAAACATTTTTTGACAGATTTTTAAGCGCCGTGTATTACATAAAATCGGTTCAAGGTCAGTAAGCACAACCACAATTCATACATAAGGCGCACTGTCGATTTTTGAGAGATAATTAAAGGATTTTAAGTGCGACTCATAGTCCGAAAAATACGGTACATACAATATATTTAACATATTTGTGATCATATACAAAGCCAGATATACCTGGGCTATAATTTTCAGAGGAGCTTTTCCTCCTTGCTTGGCATCAACTGTGAGTTCACTGGGTTTTCCAACAGCCAGACCACTGCTCTGTAGGCCTGGACCGTGCGCCTTAACCTAGAGAAAACTATTTTAAACAAACAATTAAAAAAGGAACAAGTCAAAGATCTACTATAGCCAAAAGATCATTTACAGACTATAGCGCTGTGAAAAAATATTTGCCTCCTTTCTGATTTCGTATCTTATTCCATATTTGTCACACTTACACGTTTCGGATCAATAAATTTTAATATTAGACAAGAATGTCTAATATTAAACGGCAGTTTTCAAGGGGAAAAAGCTATCCAAACATACTTGGTCCTATATGAAAAAGTAATTGCACCGAATTAAATAAATTCTAACAACAGCTTATCAAGTTTAAAGGCGCTTCTGCTGTTTAACACGACCTCTGCTAGTTTCCTCTTTCTGGCGCAAAGCGGGAGATAAACAAGCAAGAGAGACGGGACTTGTGGCAGAAACGCCGATCAGCTGATCATTGATCAGTTTCATGATTGAAGTAGCAGCAGGAGAGGGAGAACGAGAGAAGAAGAGGCAGCTGTGCAGCAAAGACACAGAATAACTCCAGCTTTTTGTCTTTTTTTTATTGTAGCTGAAGTACGGGACAAATCGCGTTTATTTTCAGCTCAATACAAAACGCATAATATTAACTCTGAATACCAGAGGATTCCGTTTTTTATGGCACGGTTGGTGAAGGAAACTGTTTCCAGGGCCTACTCCGTGGATCGGCTTCCTCCGAGGCGTGGACGTCTATCAGCAGAGAATGTACCTTCACCTATCAGCAGAGAATGTCCCTTAGTCTGTAACACAGTCAAATATATTCTCAAGTAATATTCAAGCATGCCATTCAGCGTGTTAGTACGAGCAGCTCGGGAGCAGCTTGGGAGAACAAGAAAACAGAGACTGCTTTAGATTGTCTTCCCAAAGTGACTCAACTTTATTCACAAGTACAACAGTTTATATAGAGGGTAAAATTCATGAGACAGCAGATTATCAGTTTAAACCAGTACAGACCAAGATAAGGCAGCGTCTTCCTGCCCTTGGGTGAAGAAGCATCCTTTGTGTAGTGTATCAGTTCAGCTACAATTGTGATTATCTCAGCGACATATTTTCAAGGCACAAAACAAAGAGTTCTTACATTAGTGAAATCTGAAACAAACCATTTGGCCTTCAACAGGCGTCTAAAAGATTAAGAAACTAATGTAGCTGAGGGAGTGATCTCTGTGGTATTTCAACCTTGTACCAGCCTGTGATTCTCACACATCAATTCTTGGGTCAAAGAGAAAAATAACTAAAACAAAAGGGGCCTTATTGAATGACAGAGTTTTCCTGCATAATGTCACTATAAAACAATATCCAGTAAATGCTCCCATGGTACTAAAATACCTAACAGTTCCCCACTTTTATTATTTTTAAAAATAATAACTCAAATAGAAAGGAAAAATCACAAATGTAATAACATAATATAAAAAGCAAATCATAAAATGTAATAGTTCACAACCTAATGTTCAATATACACATCAGGAACATCATTGGTAACATCTGGCACATCCTCAGGATCAATTTGTGCTAATTGCAAATACATTGAAGTAGCTGTACTGGTAGCTATACGGGTTATCATTGAGCGTACACAGGGTATCACACAACAGGCAATAATCATCAAAAACAAAATAATACATGCTACAACTGTTACAAAGGCTATAATGAGTTCCTTCCATTTTCCAAACGTGTCCTGCATCCACTTGTCTAGCCACTGACCGTGACCTGTATTGGCTCTTAGTTCTATCTGCAATGCTTCAAGTTTATTCATAGCTTGTGTAAATGAACCGTTAGGGGCGGTATTATTGGGAATAAAAGTACAACAAAAATCTTCAAACATAGCACAAACACCTCCTTTCTCAGCTAACAGCATATCTAAGGCCATTCTATTTTGCATGGTCATTAAGGAGGCAGCAGACATCTGTTCTCCTAGGGCTTTAAGGGCCGTATTGGTCAAATTAGTAAGTCTTTGCTGATTGTAATAAACATAATTGATCCAGCCTACATTTTTGTTTACCTGTATCCACGGTAGTATTGAGACAAACCCTGCTGATATTTCTCCTTGTGCCTTTAATTCATTTGGTATCCCGCGTGGAACTCCTATAGCATCTATGTAAACGTTATGTGAATAAGCGGAGCGTTCCGTCCGTCTGCTGGATACAGGCAGATCCGAGGTTTGTTGTATCAGTAGTTCTTGAGCTAAAGTTACTAGACCGCAGGTACCGGTCCAATTAACAGGTAAGGCTAATCTAAGAGTATTATTGCACATCCAATAAGCATGTGGGATTGGTCTGGTCAGGCGCGAAGCTGTAAAGCCTTTTAATATGCCTCCCCAGTACGAGTCGTTTAGTGTGTTGGGCGAATGCAGGATTGTTGAGTTATCTGAATGCGTACTTATATATGCATATATATAAGAAAACATATGTTTATATTGTGTCCTGTCAACACTCGCTGCTAGCCATGTTTCGTTACAGCGTGCTCCTGGAGAGTCAGAAAAGAACGTATAGTTTTGTGTGTCATAATTTATGTTTTCAAGTTTTGGTCGGTGTATGCATGTCATCAAAATATTTGGGTGATGGCGCACCTGTGTTGGGGGCGAAAGAGGTTCAGTGCGGTCTTCGGGGCGCTTCATTTGGTTGCAGGGGTGGGTAGAATCATTAATCATGCTAACATCCTTACTAGAGACTTGTGCTGTGTATATGAATAAACAATCTAAAGGACTTAGTTCTACTCGCAGCGCTTCAATCAGGGTTACCGTTAAGGGCCCCTTTTTATCATTTTTGAATAGCATCTTTGTTAAGGGAAAACCTGAAATTGGATATCCCACTATGACCTGTTCTGGATTACCCTTTGAACAGACATAACAGTTACTGTTTCCTAAGTCACGAGCGGCTGTTCTGGCATTGTCATACCAGGCGTTAGTTCCTGTTCTAGGGGGTGCATAAGATGGTTTATTGGTGGTGTCTGTGTTGCTTTCTACTGATTTTAGAGAACGTGACGAGTGTACTAGGTGGGTGTCTTGCCAAGTGGAGCATGAGGTATTGTCAGCAAAATGTGGCTTGCAGAAATGTGAACAGGGTTGCACTTTACAATACGAAATAGTAAATAAAAATCCTAAGATTAATGCAGTAGATATGATTAATAACCTAAATATATAAAAAAGACAGTTCTTTAGTCGTCTCCTGGCCTGGTCCCAGGTTCGAGAGACACCGAATAAGCGTCGTGTGATGACAATGGGCATTTCATTTTCTCCATTATCAGGATGAAACGAGTCTATCTTTATCAGGTTAGACATTGTGTGGTACTCTAGGCTTTCTGTTCCTGCTGGATGTTCGAGTACCTTGTTGTTGTTCAGGCGGGGGATCAAAGGGCTTTCTGAGTCTTGGCTCTTTCAGGCGTTGTGTGTTAATCAGTGATTGTGTGTGTGTAGGTGGATTGGATCCGGGCGCTGGCTCGCCTGAGTCGTCATCTATAGGTGTATTGAATCCGGGCGCTGGCTCGCCGGAGACGTCATCTACTTGATCCGACGCCTTAGGTGGTTTGGTGGGGCTGGTCTTAACCCTGCTGGCATGAATCCACTGAGGTTGTCCGTCTGTTAGGATGCTGGTTCTCGTCACTGCAAGTACAGTCTGGGGGCTGGAACACGCGGCCTCCCCGAGTGCCCTTGGTTTTAGCGACTTTACCAACACCGCATCTCCTGGTTTCCACGGATGGGTTGGATCTATGGAAGGGAGAGGCTGAGAGAGACAAACTTTCTGATAGTTATTATTCAGTGTTTCTACCAGGTTATGAACATAGTCAGACAATGCAGTGTCTATGTCCCCTTCCAATAGCGGTGCCCCTCTGGAGGCTGACCATGGTGTTGGAAACGGTCTTCCCATGATTATTTCAAATGGAGATAATTTGGTTGCTGCGGATGGAGTCATTCTAATCTCACAGAGGACTTGAGGAAGTAATTTGATCCAGGTCATTCCTGTTTCTATCATTGCTTTAGTCAGGCGGTTTTTTATGGTCCTATTCATTCTTTCTACAACTCCTGAACTCTGAGGATGGTATGGCACATGATATTTCCAGTCTATTGCTAGAGTTTTAGCACACTTTTGAATTACTTCTGATGTGAATGAAGGTCCTCTATCACTGTTAATTTGGTGAGGTATTCCGAATCTGGGTATTATTTCATTGCACAACTTTTGACAGACTACTTCTGCAGTTTCTTTTGATGTTGGGTAAGCTTCTACCCATTTACTAAATTGGTCCACTATTACCAGTAAGTACTTGATGCTTCCTTGTGCTGGCATGTGTGTAAAATCAATTTGTAATGTATGAAATGGGAAATCTGGTTGTGGTAAATGCTGATGTTTTGCTTTTGGTTTTCCTACATTAGTTCGTGCACATGTTAGACAGGTTGCTAATATGCGTTTTACTGCGTGTGATGTTTTCTTGATTACAAATCTTGATTTTATTGCTCCTATTACCCCTCTTTGTCCGACATGACTCACACCGTGAAAAATGGCGGACAAGGATTGGCAGTAGTGAAGATGGGAGGGCAATCAAACCCTCAAGGTTTTTGTATAAGCCGTCTCTGTTATCTAAGGTACAATCATTACTTTCCCAGTAAGTGTAATCTAAGGCAGAGGCTTGCTCTTGTATGAATTTTAGGTCAACATTTGTTTCTAAATAGTCTGGGAGCGTGACAAGTGGCAGCTGTAAAGGCAAAGATAATACTTCCCTTCTGGGTGGTTGCTGTGAGGCAGCAGCTGCTTTCGCGGTTACGTCTGCAAGAGCATTTCCCACTGCTTCGTCTGTGTCAGCCGTGCTGTGCCCCTTCGTTTTAACAACTGCAATTGCCGATGGCAGCTGTATAGCCTGCAAAAGTCTTTGAACAAGGTCAGAATTAGCGATCGGTTTTCCATCAGCAGATCTAAATCCTCTTTGTCTCCACAATGTGCCAAAGTCATGCACCACACCGAATGCATAACGGCTATCAGTGTAAATTGTTACCCGCTTATCCACATGTAACTCACAGGCGCGTATTAAAGCCATGAGTTCTGCTTTTTGTGCTGAGTGAAATGGTAATGAGTGAGCCTCTAGTATGATGTCAGGCAATGTCACCACCGAATAGCCACAAAGAAATAAGTTGTCATTTGGTTTTGAACAGGACCCGTCCACATAAACAATGACTGAGTCTGGGATTGGTGTCTGCTCTAAGTCTGGGCGTGGTGCTGTGGATTCCTGTATACGTGTCATACAATCATGATCGTCAGGGTCGTCTGAACCATCCTGTCGGTCAGAGGAACACAGCATATGAATGAGTAAGTGTGCTGGCGAATTGGGTGTGCTGCTTGCTTTTATAGTGAGATTTGCTGTTGAAGTTAGTGTAGCTTCATAACCTGAGCGACGTTGTGCGGTCATGTGTTGTGTAGTTATGTTTGCTAGAATGGTCGTGACCTGGTGATTGGTGTGTAGAATAGTGTCATGTGAGAGTGTGAGCTTCTCGCAGTCCCTTATCATGATAGAGCAAGCTGCTACTGCTCTCAGGCAGGCCGGCATCCCCTGAACTACTGCTGGCAGCACCTTTGAGTAGAAGGCTACTGGACGGTAGCCACAGCCATGCTCTTGGGCCAATACACCTGCACAGGTTGTGCCGTTCTCTGTGACGTACAGGTGGAACGGTAAGTGGTAGTCAGGCAGACCCAAACAAGGGGCGGAGGTCAGCGCTCCCTGTAATGCATTGAAAGAGGCAGTCATTTCTGTGGACCACAGTATTCGAGGAGGCTTGTCTTTTTTGCAGCATTCACGCAGAATGTGGTCATGAAAAGAACAGTCTGGTATCCACTGTCTGCAATAGTTCACCATGCCTAGGAAAGACAGCATTTCTTTCTGTGTAGTGGGCTTAGGGACAGAGGTCACAGCTTTGACCCTGTCTGTAGTCATAGAACGTTGTCCGTGAGACAGTGTAAATCCCAAATATTGAACAGAAGTCTGACAGTACTGCATTTTCTTTGCTGATGCTTTGTGGCCAGTCTGTTGGAGGTGCTGGAGTAGCATGTGTGTGGCAGTTTGACATAGTTTTTCACTTTCAGCACAGAGGAGGAGATCATCTACATACTGGATCAGAGTACAGCCCTCTGGAGGAGTGAAGCCGTCCAGGGTAGCACGTACTACCATTGAGAAAGCCGCAGGGCTGTCTATCATGCCTTGGGGTAAGCGAGTCCATGTGTACTGCTTATCTCTATGTGTAAAAGCAAATATCGGCTGTGTGTCTATATGCACAGGTACTGAGAAAAAGGCGGAGCACAAATCCACCACAGTAAAATGTGTGGCTGTTGCTGGAATAGATGTCAGTATGCTGGGGACATCTGGGACAATAGGTGGCAGAGGCTTAATGACTGCATTAACTTGCCTTAAGTCTTGTGTGAAACGCCATACGCCAGGTTTGTTAGGCTTTGGCACAGGATTGACAGGAGTGTTATATGGAGATACTGTGGGCTTTATTACTCCAGCTGTCAATAAATCTCCTATGATGATGTCTAAGGCTGCGGCTTTTTCAGCGGAAATGGGATATTGCTTGACATATACCGGCTTGTTGTTTTTCAGCTGAGCATGATAAGGTGTACAGTCAATAAATCCTACATCATTCTCACCTCTTGACCATAATGTCATGTTTTGATATTCAGCTGGCAATGTGACAGCAGAGATAGTACAGTGTATGGGGTAGGTTAGATCTATGTGTCGACATGGTGCAGTGATGTCATAGCCTATGTCTGAGTTATGTGACAAAACCACTGTTTGGCCTTCACTGGTGTGAGCAGTTATCATGTTGTTGAACAGTGTGAGAGAAACAAATATGTGGCTTCCAGGCATGGGGCTACCTGGTAACGGTGTTTGCACATGTTTTTGACACAGAGTGTGACGTGGGATACCAGTCAGATGGATATTGAGTTCATTCTCCGCTGAGGCGTCCAGCTGACACAGAGGCTGTTCCTTCTCCATGGTGTCGGTGCATAGGGCAGAGAAAACATAGCTGTTATCAGTATCTGCAAACATTTCACCCTTTGTGTTAAATGAAATACACAAGTTCATTTTTGCCATTAAATCTCTGCCTAATAGATTCACAGGCGAGTTTGGAATAATTATGAATGGATGATATGTAATTTCATCTGGTTTTGGGCCCCAGCGTGTTTTTAGAGAATGAGTTTTGGGGCATTGCACTAGAGTTCCGTTTATTCCCATGGTGTTGATGCACACAGAGGAAACAGGCCCACTATAGAATTTTCCAGACAGTGAACTTTTAGTGGCTCCACTGTCAACTAAAAAAGAATAAATCTTTTCACCTATTTCTATATCTAACATGGGCAAGCTTTCTGTGTTACGGGACAATTGCAAATGCAGCATCGTGTGTAGTGCTTCACACTGTCCCTCATCTTCACCTGGGCCTCCCTATGGTTGGTCCAGTCTTTCGTTATCATATGGGTGGGGATTAAAATGTGGATTATAAGGTTGCTGCCTAAGTGCAAAGGGGCCATTATTTTGATGTGATTCCTGTCTGCGTTGCCAGTTACCTTGTCTGTAAGAGCTCTGCTGACGCCTAGTGGCAGGAGCTGGTCCTGTGTTTTGTGGTTGAGACCTATGTGCTGCTGATTTGCATTCCCTCCTCCAGTGTCCTATTTTTCCACAGTAAAAACATACGTCTCCACTCCTATCTCTCCTTCTGAAATCTCCCTGCTGCGCTTGTTGAGGGGACGGGGCCCCTGCATACATCATTTTTTCACTTTCCTCTGAGCCTTCAACATCAAAATTCAACATCATCTTAACAGTTTTAGCCTTCGTGCTGTTGGGGAAAAGATCTGCACCAGCTTTTGTTTTGACAAGTGTGATAAAGTTCTTTATTTTCATGTCATAGAGATTATCAGTGGCAGTCAGCTTCAATAGTTGTGAACATTCTGGATGAATATTGTTTAAGAATGTTGTTATGAAAATCTGATCATTTCCTCCTTCAGGCATGCATGCCTCATTAGTCCAGCAGTGTGTGAAACGTTTCATAAACACTAGAATGGATTCATCTGGCTTTTGCTTACACATGGTTACTGCATTTAAATCAATTTTATCTCTAGACATTGTGAGCAGAAATTTCTTTAGATTTTGAAAAAAGGCTGTGATTTTGTCATCGTTTATCCACAAAAACGAGGTGGTGTTGGCTGCTTGGTCATTTTTAGGGTCTAGTTCCTCTACTTCTTCAATAAGCTGAGATTCAGTCACACCTGGGATTCGTTGACATAATATATATCTATAGTCAGGCCCACCCAGGTGGTGGTATCTGGTACTTCTCTGTAATGCAGAAACAAAGGCTGTAGGATTTTGTAGAGGATCGGGAAGTTCTTTAATGGTTGCTGCTAACTCTGAAATTTTAGGGGGTTGAATGCAACACATGTCCCCTATTATCATGAACGGGAGGGAGGTGCTGACGTCATTAAATTGTGATCCCTGCTTTTCTTTATAACGGGTGTTTTTGTGGGGGCCCTCTTGAGTTTTTTCCTCTTTTTTCTGCTTTAAGTAGTTCCTTATTAAATTTCTGGTGTTAGTTATTGCTTTTGGCACAGTCAAACCATTCGCTACTCTAGTGTGGCGCTGAACATGATTATCTATGACGGAAACGGCTTCCTGCAGTTCAGCTTCCGTACGTTCAGTTAAAGGATCTTTCATGATTTCCTCACACTCTGCCATTAACTGTTTTGTTTGCTTTTTATGTTCCTGTAACTCTCTTTCTCGTTCAGTGTATTCTCGTTCCTGTCTTTGATCTAGGTTAAACCAGTCATCTTCTTCTGATTTAGGTGTCATTTCAGTGCCTTCCTCACTCTTTTGGGATTCTGCTGTTAAATCAGGATATACGCGCTGATGACGTGCAGCCGCCGCAGCAGCTATTAATTCTGTTTTTTCATCATAAGGCGGCGGAGCCGTAGGTTGAACGGATGGGCATATAAGGCTAGTTTTTTCTGCAGTGGATTTACTAGAGCCTACACTGGCTTGATTTAAAGCATTTACGTCTGGCTCGGGTCCTTTTTTCCATAGTGGTAGCATGCGATTGGTCACATCACGACATTCTATCATATATTTTTTACAGGACTTTTTAATCAGCCTACTTTCCTTATCACAAATAGTATTTAACATTTCTACTGACCTGTTTTCTGGCGATAATCGTTCGGGATAGGGCTCCGGAAATACATTAGGATGCATTAAAGTTATAGTTCTTAAGTTCGAGACGAAATCAGTCACGTAAGCACTTCCGCATGTTCTGGATACGTAATCATGGAAGTCTTCATTGATTCGCGAGCGTGGGTTAAACATAACCGGAAGTGGGAGTCGTACTGAGCCGCTATTTGTGATTTTATATTTTATTTTTTTCGGTTTTACAGTTAATTTTGATTTTTTATCGGACCCGTCTAAGGTCTTTGAATTATTCTGACCCATGGTCAGTGATTTCCAGAGGGGTTTAGACGCTTTGAAGGATTTAAGTTAGTTTTTATTTTTGCTGTGGCACACCTGAGGTTACTTGATTTTTTTTGCTAGCAATTTTATGTTTTTAGTGAGCAACTTCTCACTTTTTAACGAGCAACTTCTCGTTTTATGACCCCAGGCAACTTCCTGTGTCCTTTCTGCTGGTGAGCAACTTCTTAGTTTATGACAGCAGGCAACTTCCTGTGTCCTTTCTGCTTTTATTTTACAAAACAACAGGCAACTTCCTGTGTTTCTATGTGGGCCACTAAAGAAGGCTCCTCAGTGTATCCCACTTGTTACTATGTGGGCCACTGAAGAAGGCCTCGTCAGCGTATCCCGTTTCTATGTGGATCACTGAGAAAGGCATAACACAGTCTTATAAAATAAAAGACGAGTGCCTACCTTCGTCAGGATCCCACTTCTGACACCAAAATTGAAGGAAACTGTTTCCAGGGCCTACTCCGTGGATTGGCTTCCTCCGAGGCGTGGACGTCTATCAGCAGAGAATGTACCTTCACCTATCAGCAGAGAATGTCCCTTAGTCTGTAACACAGTCAAATATATTCTCAAGTAATATTCAAGCATGCCATTCAGCGTGTTAGTACGAGCAGCTCGGGAGCAGCTTGGGAGAACAAGAAAACAGAGACTGCTTTAGATTGTCTTCCCAAAGTGACTCAACTTTATTCACAAGTACAACAGTTTATATAGAGGGTAAAATTCATGAGACAGCAGATTATCAGTTTAAACCAGTACAGACCAAGATAAGGGAGCGTCTTCCTGCCCTTGGGTGAAGAAGCATCCTTTGTGTAGTTTATCAGTTCAGCTACAATTGTGATTATCTCAGCGACATATTTTCAAGGCACAAAACGAAGAGTTCTTACATTAGTGAAATCTGAAACAAACCATTTGGCCTTCAACAGGCGTCTAAAAGATTAAGAAACTAATGTAGCTGAGGGAGTGATCTCTGTGGTATTTCAACCTTGTACCAGCCTGTGATTCTCACACATCAATTCTTGGGTCAAAGAGAAAAATAACTAAAACAAAGGGGCCTTATTGAATGACAGAGTTTTCCTGCATAATGTCACTATAAAACAATATCCAGTAAATGCTCCCATGGTACTAAAATACCTAACAGTAACTGACTGTAAAAAGTTAGCACAAGGAAAATAAACTCCACCTAAACTTGGTTTGACCCAGATAGACTGCAGGTCATAACTTCTTACCTGAAGCTCATTTCACCTGACAGTCGGACTGGCGGCCGCCTTGCGTCTCTCCACCTCCAGTCCTTTCCCCCATCCACCTGCTGGCCTCCACCACTTGCTAATTTGACTGAATGTGTGAAAGCTCCACCATAGCCACTACCAAACAACTGAGTTATTTTTACACGTCTGCCAGCATCTGTCCAATCCGCCACCTTTCACTGTTTACACAGTTAGGAAAAAAAGACAACAACAACAACAACAACAAAACATTGGGCCATTTAAAAGGCAAAATTAGCATCGGCCCACCGGGCAAATGGCCGGTATACCCGATGCCCCACAGACAGACTGAGGCCCCGCCGCTATTTTTGAGTGCAAAAATGTGTGGTCTCCAGCTAATGGAAAAGGCTGATCGCGTAGTGCTCTTTAAATAGAACAATTTGCCCCATTCTCTTCGCCCGTCATGTGGCCACATGTGGCGGGCTAGCAGGCTAGCAACATACAGGCCCGGGTTCGAGCCCTCGGCTCACTTCCCTCTGTATGTTCACCTGCTAGGGGGAGGTCCAGGCGGGCGATCTTGGAGTGAAAATTCCAAGGGATGACCCCTCGTAGCCTGGGCTTCCCCTGACTTTTTTTCTTTGCTTTGCTTTTTTTCATTTACCTGCCAGCAACAAACACACCTCCTTGTTGTCATGGCTACCAACGACCACTCTTCTTGTGCCAACAAGTCATTGCCTGACAAAACATTATTTCCTATGTTTCCCTGCCTTTTTTGCCTTTTTTATTTCTTGTGTTTTAGACAAAAACAAAAGAAAAAGATCTACAGATTCAGGCTTTTCTTTACCTGTGGTAGTCGGGTAGAATCACGTCACTGACACTATTTAATATGAAAACAAACTTTCTCAAACAAAAAACAAAAACAAAAAAGGAGTGGGTCGGTGTGTCATCTTTACCGAGCACCATACATGTTTTGCTTCACATTCAAATTATTATTTTTCCTTTTCAAAAATAATTCAGAGAGAAAAAAAACAGAGAAGTCAAATATATCAAATTTGCACGAATCTTCTAGTGAAGGTGCCTCCTCCTTCTGACCTTAGGGTAACTAATTTCTCAGACAGTGACATGACAGTGCGCTGGGAAGCTGCAGCTGATGATGATGTTTCTTACCTCACTAAGTGGAGGCGACCTGAGACAGGTGGGGAAGAACTATTGGATTGTTGGGGTACATATTATGAAGTAAAAAAAATACAATATCTCAATAAACTGTTGTCCTGTGTCTTAAGGAGTATGAGATATCACTGTCTGCACTCTATGGAGATGGAGCTCAGAGTGAAGCTGTGGCCATACGCTACAGCACCTGTGAGTCACACATTTTCTGATCCTGAACGTTTGTCAAACTCAGGAGGGGAGAGCCTGAAACCATTTACCTAAGTGACATTAGCAGCAGTGTTCAGCCTAAAAAATAGACAAGTTAAAAGTCATGCATCCATATTATTTGTTTATTTATTAAATTATTTTCGAGACACTGTTAGTTGTTAGAAGCCAGTGTTTTAATGACAGGACATATATGACAGTAATGAGACAACCTAAGATATCCAAGATTAGCACAAAAACACAAATAGAATCACAGAAAGCGTGTTTCTCTCCCGTTAGTCTTTAGGCCCAGTTACCTTTTACTTTTCTGTGGTCAGTAGCCCTTCATGTCATATTCTGTCTCTATGTACAATATAGCATTACTAATACAAGAACCTATATGTAAATGAACTTCATTGTGTAATTGATGGCAGTTCTCAAAGTACTAGTCACTTAAAGGTTAAATTTCACATCGAAATTCTCATATTATATTCTATTTGAATGTTTAAAAAGAAAAATATCACAGTATTTATGCTTTCACTGAGCATATACCTGCATCAATGATGAACTCTCAAGGCTGAAAAGTCCTGGCTTTGGTCAGCCACGGTCCACGCACACGCACACGTCACCAATCCCTGACTGCTTGATCATAACAGCAATTGGGCTGCTGGGAACATGACGGGCGTTCTTCTTGATGTTAACAAGGTGCTCACCAATCTCCCTGGGAACAAACGAGATTCCTAAGACAGACCGACAAAACAGATGTTAACAACGCTTATTCTTGTGTGTGCATGCAGCCCGTTTCAGTTGCTCCTGCTTCTTTCTCCACGCTTTAACTTTTATTACTTTCCCCCTCTGTCTTTTACTTAAGGGTTAATAAAGTATTTGGATTCTGATGAGTCTCATTGTTTAGCAAACTTCTCACTTATCAGACGGACACTCACCAATGTGAGCGTTACGCAGCATCTTCAGCAGGCAGGGCTCCTCTGGGCCTGAGGGTGTTGTAAGAGGGGCTGTCAGCTGGCTGAGGTCAAGCTCGCCTATGTCCAGTGGAATATCTGCAGCAGAGCCCGCCTTCAGTGAAGTATGTTGGCTGGAAGGCTTTCAGGCCCGTCTTTGCCACTCCAGGGTCAGAGACCTTCACCTTGTTTGGATGACAGCCTGCTCTGATATTCATCTGTGGGCACAAACACCAAAACTCAAGAGACTTTTCAGTGAGAAGAAAAGGCAAACCTTGCATGCCAGAGTGAAAGTGAGAGTGTGTGAGTGCATACTCCCCCTGAATGGACTCTCAGGGATGTTAGCGTCTCCCCAGGAGACCATCACAGTGTGCTTCACAGGCTTACGTGGGGTGCAGGTGTATGTGCTGTTGCTATTATCCTTAACCTGGACATCCACAGAATTGACTTCACCATCCTGTGCAGAAGACAAGGGATTATAGTTCAATCAGATTTAACACACTGTATTTTTCGGACCATAAGGCGCACTGTCGATGAACAGGTCTGGTTTCATACATGAGGCGCACTGGACTATAAAACGCATTAAGCGAAACAAAACAGCCAGATAAGTCAAACTTTACTCAACTCTTTCTTCTTGCTTCCTCCACTTCCGTACCATTGATTCATTCATGTTGAAATCTCTCGCAGCTGCTCTATTCTCATGTTCTACTGCGTGACTGACAGCCTTGAGTTTGAAATCCGCTTCGTCAGCATGTCTCTTAACAGGTGGCATTTTGGGGTCATGATCCACACACAATACAGTAATATTATGTTGCAGCACAGTACGTATCACTCCGCCAGGCTCCTGACTACGTAGCCGTAATGCTCCGACAATCCATCAAGCGGTGCGACTTCGTAGCTTACCAAAGTCGTACTAAAACATTTTTTGACAGATTTTTAAGCGCCGTGTATTACATAAAATCGGTTCAAGGTCAGTAAGCACAACCACAATTCATACATAAGGCGCACTGTCGATTTTTGAGATAATTAAAGGATTTTAAGTGCGACTCATAGTCCGAAAAATACGGTACATACAATATATTTAACATATTTGTGATCATATACAAAGCCAGATATACCTGGGCTATAATTTTCAGAGGAGCTTTTCCTCCTTGCTTGGCATCAACTGTGAGTTCACTGGGTTTTCCAACAGCCAGACCACTGCTCTGTAGGCCTGGACCGTACGCCTTAACCTAGAGAAAACTATTTTAAACAAACAATTAAAAAAGGAACAAGTCAAAGATCTACTATAGCCAAAAGATCATTTACAGACTATAGCGCTGTGAAAAAACATTTGCCTCCTTTCTGATTTCGTATCTTGTTCCATATTTGTCACACTTACACGTTTCAGATCAATAAATTTTAATATTAGACAAGAATGTCTAATATTAAACGGCAGTTTTCAAGAGGAAAAAGCTATCCAAACATACTTGGTCCTATATGAAAAAGTAATTGCACCGAATTAAATAAATTCTAACAACAGCTTATCAAGTTTAAAGGCGCTTCTGCTGTTTAACACGACCTCTGCTAGTTTCCTCTTTCTGGCGCAAAGCGGGAGATAAACAAGCAAGAGAGACGGGACTTGTGGCAGAAACGCCGATCAGCTGATCATTGATCAGTTTCATGATTGAAGTAGCAGCAGGAGAGGGAGAACGAGAGAAGAAGAGGCAGCTGTGCAGCAAAGACACAGAATAACTCCAGCTTTTTGTCTTTTTTTATTGTAGCTGAAGTACGGGACAAATCGCTTTTATTTTCAGCTCAATACAAAACGCATAATATTAACTCTGAATACCAGAGGATTCCGTTTTTTATGGCACGGTTGGCTCTACTAACTAACCATATGAATAAAATAAAGTTCACCAGTAACATCATAGCACCCACCCAACTGTACAGAAACTCCATCATGCTAGCTAGTACACAGTACGAGTTATTGTAACTGACTGTAAAAAGTTAGCACAAGGAAAATAAACTCCACCTAAACTTGGTTTGACCCAGATAGACTGCAGGTCATAACTTCTTACCTGAAGCTCATTTCACCTGACAGTCGGACTGGCGGCCGCCTTGCGTCTCTCCACCTCCAGTCCTTTCCCCCATCCACCTGCTGGCCTCCACCACTTGCTAATTTGACTGAATGTGTGAAAGCTCCACCATAGCCACTACCAAACAACTGAGTTATTTTTACACGTCTGCCAGCATCTGTCCAATCCGCCACCTTTCACTGTTTACACAGTTAGGAAAAAAAGACAACAACAACAACAACAAAACATTGGGCCATTTAAAAGGCAAAATGAGCATCGGCCCACCGGGCAAATGGCCGGTATACCCGATGCCCCACAAACAGACTGAGGCCCCGCCGCTATTTTTGAGTGCAAAAATGTGTGGTCTCCAGCTAATGGAAAAGGCTGATCGCACGATGTGCGCGTAGTGCTCTTTAAATAGAACAATTTGCCCCATTCTCTTCGCCCGTCATGTGGCCACATGTGGCGGGCTAGCAGGCTAGCAACATACAGGCCCGGGTTCGAGCCCTCGGCTCACTTCCCTCTGTATGTTCACCTGCTAGGGGGAGGTCCAGGCGGGCGATCTTGGAGTGAAAATTCCAAGGGATGACCCCTCGTAGCCTGGGCTTCCCCTGACTTTTTTTCTTTGCTTTGCTTTTTTTCATTTACCTGCCAGCAACAAACACACCTCCTTGTTGTCATGGCTACCAACGACCACTCTTCTTGTGCCAACAAGTCATTGCCTGACAAAACATTATTTCCTATGTTTCCCTGCCTTTTTTGCCTTTTTTATTTCTTGTGTTTTAGACAAAAACAAAAGAAAAAGATCTACAGATTCAGGCTTTTCTTTACCTGTGGTAGTCGGGTAGAATGACGTCACTGACACTATTTAATATGAAAACAAACTTTCTCAAACAAAAAACAAAAACAAAAAAGGAGTGGGTCGGTGTGTCATCTTTACCGAGCACCATACATGTTTTGCTTCACATTCAAATTATTATTTTTCCTTTTCAAAAATAATTCAGAGAGAAAAAAAACAGAGAAGTCAAATATATCAAATTTGCACGAATCTTCTAGTGAAGGTGCCTCCTCCTTCTGACCTTAGGGTAACTAATTTCTCAGACAGTGACATGACAGTGCGCTGGGAAGCTGCAGCTGATGATGATGTTTCTTACCTCACTAAGTGGAGGCGACCTGAGACAGGTGGGGAAGAACTATTGGATTGTTGGGGTACATATTATGAAGTAAAAAAAATACAATATCTCAATAAACTGTTGTCCTGTGTCTTAAGGAGTATGAGATATCACTGTCTGCACTCTATGGAGATGGAGCTCAGAGTGAAGCTGTGGCCATACGCTACAGCACCCGTGAGTCACACATTTTCTGATCCTGAACGTTTGTCAAACTCAGGAGGGGAGAGCCTGAAACCATTTACCTAAGTGACATTAGCAGCAGTGTTCAGCCTAAAAAATAGACAAGTTAAAAGTCATGCATCCATATTATTTGTTTATTTATTAAATTATTTTCGAGACACTGTTAGTTGTTAGAAGCCAGTGTTTTAATGACAGGACATATATGACAGTAATGAGACAACCTAAGATATCCAAGATTAGCACAAAAACACAAATAGAATCACAGAAAGCGTGTTTCTCTCCCGTTAGTCTTTAGGCCCAGTTACCTTTTACTTTTCTGTGGTCAGTAGCCCTTCATGTCATATTCTGTCTCTATGTACAATATAGCATTACTAATACAAGAACCTGTATGTAAATGAACTTCATTGTGTAATTGATGGCAGTTCTCAAAGTACTAGTCACTTAAAGGTTAAATTTCACATCGAAATTCTCATATTATATTCTATTTGAATGTTTAAAAAGAAAAATATCACAGTATTTATGCTTTCACTGAGCATATACCTGCATCAATGATGAACTCTCAAGGCTGAAAAGTCCTGGCTTTGGTCAGCCACGGTCCACGCACACGTCACCAATCCCTGACTGCTTGATCATAACAGCAATTGGGCTGCTGGGAACATGACGGGCGTTCTTCTTGATGTTAACAAGGTGCTCACCAATCTCCCTGGGAACAAACGAGATTCCTAAGACAGACCGACAAAACAGATGTTAACAACGCTTATTCTTGTGTGTGCATGCAGCCCGTTTCAGTTGCTCCTGCTTCTTTCTCCACGCTTTAACTTTTATTACTTTCCCCCTCTGTCTTTTACTTAAGGGTTAATAAAGTATTTGGATTCTGATGAGTCTCATTGTTTAGCAAACTTCTCACTTATCAGACGGACACTCACCAATGTGAGCGTTACGCAGCATCTTCAGCAGGCAGGGCTCCTCTGGGCCTGAGGGTGTTGTAAAAGGGGCTGTCAGCTGGCTGAGGTCAAGCTCGCCTATGTCCAGTGGAATATCTGCAGCAGAGCCCGCCTTCAGTGAAGTATGTTGGCTGGAAGGCTTTCAGGCCCGTCTTTGCCACTCCAGGGTCAGAGACCTTCACCTTGTTTGGATGACAGCCTGCTCTGATATTCATCTGTGGGCACAAACACCAAAACTCAAGAGACTTTTCAGTGAGAAGAAAAGGCAAACCTTGCATGCCAGAGTGAAAGTGAGAGTGTGTGAGTGCATACTCACCCTGAATGGACTCTCAGGGATGTTAGCGTCTCCCCAGGAGACCATCACAGTGTGCTTCACAGGCTTACGTGGGGTGCAGGTGTATGTGCTGTTGCTATTATCCTTAACCTGGACATCCACAGAATTGACTTCACCATCCTGTGCAGAAGACAAGGGATTATAGTTCAATCAGATTTAACACACTGTATTTTTCGGACCATAAGGCGCACTGTCGATGAACAGGTCTGGTTTCATACATGAGGCGCACTGGACTATAAAACGCATTAAGCGAAACAAAACAGCCAGATAAGTCAAACTTTACTCAACTCTTTCTTCTTGCTTCCTCCACTTCCGTACCATTGATTCATTCATGTTGAAATCTCTCGCAGCTGCTCTATTCTCATGTTCTACTGCGTGACTGACAGCCTTGAGTTTGAAATCCGCTTCGTCAGCATGTCTCTTAACAGGTGGCATTTTGGGGTCATGATCCACACACAATACAGTAATATTATGTTGCAGCACAGTACGTATCACTCCGCCAGGCTCCTGACTACGTAGCCGTAATGCTCCGACAATCCATCAAGCGGTGCGACTTCGTAGCTTACCAAAGTCGTACTAAAACATTTTTTGACAGATTTTTAAGCGCCGTGTATTACATAAAATCGGTTCAAGGTCAATAAGCACAATCAGAATTCATACATAAGGCGCACTGTCGATTTTTGAGAGATAATTAAAGGATTTTAAGTGCGACTCATAGTCCGAAAAATATGGTACATACAATATATTTAACATATTTGTGATCATATACAAAGCCAGATATACCTGGGCTATAATTTTCAGAGGAGCTTTTCCTCCTTGCTTGGCATCAACTGTGAGTTCACTGGGTTTTCCAACAGCCAGACCACTGCTCTGTAGGCCTGGACCGTACGCCTTAACCTAGAGAAAACTATTTTAAACAAACAATTAAAAAAGGAACAAGTCAAAGATCTACTATAGCCAAAAGATCATTTACAGACTATAGCGCTGTGAAAAAATATTTGCCTCCTTTCTCATTTCGTATCTTATTCCATATTTGTCACACTTACACGTTTCAGATCAATAAATTTTAATATTAGACAAGAATGTCTAATATTAAACGGCAGTTTTCAAGGGGAAAAAGCTATCCAAACATACTTGGTCCTATATGAAAAAGTAATTGCACCGAATTAAATAAATTCTAACAACAGCTTATCAAGTTTAAAGGCGCTTCTGCTGTTTAACACGACCTCTGCTAGTTTCCTCTTTCTGGCGCAAAGCGGGAGATAAACAAGCAAGAGAGACGGGACTTGTGGCAGAAACGCCGATCAGCTGATCATTGATCAGTTTCATGATTGAAGTAGCAGCAGGAGAGGGAGAACGAGAGAAGAAGAGGCAGCTGTGCAGCAAAGACACAGAATAACTCCAGCTTTTTGTCTTTTTTTTATTGTAGCTGAAGTACGGGACAAATCGCTTTTATTTTCAGCTCAATACAAAACGCATAATATTAACTCTGAATACCAGAGGATTCCGTTTTTTATGGCACGGTTGGCTCTACTAACTAACCATATGAATAAAATAAAGTTCACCAGTAACATCATAGCACCCACCCAACTGTACAGAAACTCCATCATGCTAGCTAGTACACAGTACGAGTTATTGTAACTGACTGTAAAAAGTTAGCACAAGGAAAATAAACTCCACCTAAACTTGGTTTGACCCAGATAGACTGCAGGTCATAACTTCTTACCTGAAGCTCATTTCACCTGACAGTCGGACTGGCGGCCGCCTTGCGTCTCTCCACCTCCAGTCCTTTCCCCCATCCACCTGCTGGCCTCCACCACTTGCTAATTTGACTGAATGTGTGAAAGCTCCACCATAGCCACTACCAAACAACTGAGTTCTTTTTACACGTCTGCCAGCATCTGTCCAATCCGCCACCTTTCACTGTTTACACAGTTAGGAAAAAAAGACAACAACAATAACAACAAGAAAACATTGGGCCATTTAAAAGGCAAAATGAGCATCGGCCCACCGGGCAAATGGCCGGTATACCCGATGCCCCACAGACAGACTGAGGCCCCGCCGCTATTTTTGAGTGCAAAAATGTGTGGTCTCCAGCTAATGGAAAAGGCTGATCGCACGATGTGCGCGTAGTGCTCTTTAAATAGAACAATTTGCCCCATTCTCTTCGCCCGTCATGTGGCCACATGTGGCGGGCTAGCAGGCTAGCAACATACAGGCCCGGGTTCGAGCCCCCGGCTCACTTCCCTCTGTATGTTCACCTGCTAGGGGGAGGTCCAGGCGGGCGATCTTGGAGTGAAAATTCCAAGGGATGACCCCTCGTAGCCTGGGCTTCCCCTGACTTTTTTTCTTTGCTTTGCTTTTTTTCATTTACCTGCCAGCAACAAACACACCTCCTTGTTGTCATGGCTACCAACGACCACTCTTCTTGTGCCAACAAGTCATTGCCTGACAAAACATTATTTCCTATGTTTCCCTGCCTTTTTTGCCTTTTTTATTTCTTGTGTTTTAGACAAAAAGAAAAGAAAAAGATCTACAGATTCAGGCTTTTCTTTACCTGTGGTAGTCGGGTAGAATGACGTCACTGACACTATTTAATATGAAAACAAACTTTCTCAAACAAAAAACAAAAACAAAAAAGGAGTGGGTCGGTGTGTCATCTTTACTGAGCACCATACATGTTTTGCTTCACATTCAAATTATTATTTTTCCTTTTCAAAAATAATTCAGAGAGAAAAAAAACAGAGAAGTCAAATATATCAAATTTGCACGAATCTTCTAGTGAAGGTGCCTCCTCCTTCTGACCTTAGGGTAACTAATTTCTCAGACAGTGACATGACAGTGCGCTGGGAAGCTGCAGCTGATGATGATGTTTCTTACCTCACTAAGTGGAGGCGACCTGAGACAGGTGGGGAAGAACTATTGGATTGTTGGGGTACATATTATGAAGTAAAAAAAATACAATATCTCAATAAACTGTTGTCCTGTGTCTTAAGGAGTATGAGATATCACTGTCTGCACTCTATGGAGATGGAGCTCAGAGTGAAGCTGTGGCCATACGCTACAGCACCTGTGAGTCACACATTTTCTGATCCTGAACGTTTGTCAAACTCAGGAGGGGAGAGCCTGAAACCATTTACCTAAGTCACATTAGCAGCAGTGTTCAGCCTAAAAAATAGACAAGTTAAAAGTCATGCATCCATATTATTTGTTTATTTATTAAATTATTTTCGAGACACTGTTAGTTGTTAGAAGCCAGTGTTTTAATGACAGTAATGAGACAACCTAAGATATCCAAGATTAGCACAAAAACACAAATAGAATCACAGAAAGCGTGTTTCTCTCCCGTTAGTCTTTAGGCCCAGTTACCTTTTACTTTTCTGTGGTCAGAAGCCCTTCATGTCAAATTCTGTCTCTATGTACAATATAGCATTACTAATACAAGAACCTATATGTAAATTAACTTCATTGTGTAATTGATGGCAGTTGTCAAAGTACTAGTCACTTAAAGGTTAAATTTCACATCGAAATTCTCATCTTTGAATAACTAGAACTCTGAGCTATGAAATAAATGTAGTGAGGTTAAAGTATCAAATCAAAGTATCAAATTCTCTGTTATACTTTACATTTATTTTCTAAAAAAACACTTTGCTCTGCTGCCAAAATAATTTCCTCCTTTAAAGAAACAAAGTGAGTGTTAAGTGTCGTTAGCTGTGGTACTTTATCTCTTCTATGATGTTGCTGCAGGGTCTGGTGGAGGCCCGACCAGCCTCAGGGTTTCTGATGAGACTGGCGTCAGCATAGTGATCAGCTGGGTACCTCCCAATGCTCATGTCCTCCAGTATCACATGTCCTACATGGCTTTAACTGGAGCTGATAGCCAGGATCACACTGTGAGTGGGTCGTAGTCATTACATCTTCACCTCCTCTGGCCTTCAGCCGGCTGTCATGTGTCAGAATTCCAGAAATTCCAAAACTTTAAATGAGTTCTGACTGTGTTGGGATGATAGTGTTGTTTGTTGTCTGCAGGTGCTGGTCCCTGGTGGAGAGAAGCAGGTGATGCTGGAGTCATTGCAGCCAGATACACGTTACAGCATGCTGGTCACTGCTGAGTACCACAACAGAGAAGGAGGCAGCGGTTCAGCTCAGGGCAAAACTGGTGAGTCAAACAAGGAAAGATGCCAAGACAGCTCAAGTGCAACTTCCAGTTAAGACCGACAGGCTTACATGCAAAAAGTGCAAATGTCCCATTACTTTACCCTAACAGGAGGACATGCATACTTGAAGGTTTCCACATATAGAAACATCAAGGTTTTTGGGCGGTATTGTTTCTACAGCACTACACGTACAGTCATTTTGGTCCAGAGACACAGATTCCTTTCACTGCATAATGATGGGCTCTCTGAACAATGAGACAGCAGCCAGTACCGGTACAATGACAGTACTGCTCTTGATACTTGGTTGGAAGTTTAAAAATTACTGGGTGCACTGTGTCTGCGTTTATTGTCCATGCTAGTGTGCAGACGACATTCTTTGGCTTTGTGTTTTTTGTTTGTTTTCTGTCTTTTTTCTGTCTCTCTAGACACTTTGTGGGTAAGCAGTGCGAGTGTGGTCAGGTCAGACCACTCCAGTATCTGTGTGTCATGGAGACCAGTATCTGCCGTTGATGGATATCCTATTGTAATCCAGGATGTAAAAGGTATTCTGTAATCACGTCTACAGTGATGTGAAAAGGTGTTTGCCCCCTTCCTGATTTCCTAGTGTTTTGCATATTTATCACACTTACATGTTTCAGATCATCAAACTAATTTTAATATTAGACACAGATAAGACAAGTTAATACAAAATGCAGTTTTTAAATGATGATTTCATAGATTAGGGAGAAAGATTATCCAAACCTCCCTGGTCCTGTGTAAAGACAAATTGCCCCTCTTGTTAAATCAAGGGTTAACTGTGATTAACCAATTTTGGAAACCTCAGTTCAGTGTTACTAAACACACTCAGGCCTGATTAATTGCAGACTTGTGAATCAAGAAATCCGTTAAATAGAACCTGTGTGACAAAGTGAAACAGGCTAAAAGACCTCAAAAAGCAACACATCGTGCCATCCTCCTGGTCCTCAGTGTTAATGCCCACTTAACTGGGCCCTTCAGTGGAAAGGCTCAAGCAGATGAAGGCTAATATAACAAGATGAGACTGACAAATATTCTATTTGAATGTTTAAAAAGAAAAATATCACAGTATCTATGCTTTCACTGAGCATATACCTGCATCAATGATGAACTCTCAAGGCTGAAAAGTCCTGGCTTTGGTCAGCCACGGTCCACGCACACGTCACCAATCCCTGACTGCTTGATCATAACAGCAATTGGGCTGCTGGGAACATGACGGGCGTTCTTCTTGATGTTAACAAGGTGCTCACCAATCTCCCTGGGAACAAACGAGATTCCTAAGACAGACCGACAAAACAGATGTTAACAACGCTTATTCTTGTGTGTGCATGCAGCCCGTTTCAGTTGCTCCTGCTTCTTTCTCCACGCTTTAACTTTTATTACTTTCCCCCTCTGTCTTTTACTTAAGGGTTAATAAAGTATTTGGATTCTGATGAGTCTCATTGTTTAGCAAACTTCTCACTTATCAGACGGACACTCACCAATGTGAGCGTTACGCAGCATCTTCAGCAGGCAGGGCTCCTCTGGGCCTGAGGGTGTTGTAAGAGGGGCTGTCAGCTGGCTGAGGTCAAGCTCGCCTATGTCCAGTGGAATATCTGCAGCAGAGCCCGCCTTCAGTGAAGTATGTTGGCTGGAAGGCTTTCAGGCCCGTCTTTGCCACTCCAGGGTCAGAGACCTTCACCTTGTTTGGATGACAGCCTGCTCTGATATTCATCTGTGGGCACAAACACCAAAACTCAAGAGACTTTTCAGTGAGAAGAAAAGGCAAACCTTGCATGCCAGAGTGAAAGTGAGAGTGTGTGTGAGTGCATACTCACCCTGAATGGACTCTCAGGGATGTTAGCGTCTCCCCAGGAGACCATCACAGTGTGCTTCACAGGCTTACGTAGGGTGTAGGTGCAGGTGTATGTGCTGTTGCTATTATCCTTAACCTGGACATCCACAGAATTGACTTCACCATCCTGTGCAGAAGACAAGGGATTATAGTTCAATCAGATTTAACACACTGTATTTTTCGGACCATAAGGCGCACTGTCGATGAACAGGTCTGGTTTCATACATGAGGCGCACTGGACTATAAAACGCATTAAGCGAAACAAAACAGCCAGATAAGTCAAACTTTACTCAACTCTTTCTTCTTGCTTCCTCCACTTCCGTACCATTGATTCATTCATGTTGAAATCTCTCGCAGCTGCTCTATTCTCATGTTCTACTGCGTGACTGACAGCCTTGAGTTTGAAATCCGCTTCGTCAGCATGTCTCTTAACAGGTGGCATTTTGGGGTCATGATCCACACACAATACAGTAATATTATGTTGCAGCACAGTACGTATCACTCCGCCAGGCTCCTGACTACGTAGCCGTAATGCTCCGACAATCCATCAAGCGGTGCGACTTCATAGCTTACCAAAGTCATACTAAAACATTTTTTGACAGATTTTTAAGCGCCGTGTATTACATAAAATCAGTTCAAGGTCAATAAGCACAACCACAATTCATACATAAGGCGCACTGTCGATTTTTGAGATAATTAAAGGATTTTAAGTGCGACTCATAGTCCGAAAAATACGGTACATACAATATATTTAACATATTTGTGATCATATACAAAGCCAGATATACCTGGGCTATAATTTTCAGAGGAGCTTTTCCTCCTTGCTTGGCATCAACTGTGAGTTCACTGGGTTTTCCAACAGCCAGACCACTGCTCTGTAGGCCTGGACCGTACGCCTTAACCTAGAGAAAACTATTTTAAACAAACAATTAAAAAAGGAACAAGTCAAAGATCTACTATAGCCAAAAGATCATTTACAGACTATAGCGCTGTGAAAAAACATTTGCCTCCTTTCTGATTTCGTATCTTGTTCCATATTTGTCACACTTACACGTTTCAGATCAATAAATGTTAATATTAGACAAGAATGTCTAATATTAAACGGCAGTTTTCAAGGGGAAAAAGCTATCCAAACATACTTGGTCCTATATGAAAAAGTAATTGCACCGAATTAAATAAATTCTAACAACAGCTTATCAAGTTTAAAGGCGCTTCTGCTGTTTAACACGACCTCTGCTAGTTTCCTCTTTCTGGCGCAAAGCGGGAGATAAACAAGCAAGAGAGACGGGACTTGTGGCAGAAACGCCGATCAGCTGATCATTGATCAGTTTCATGATTGAAGTAGCAGCAGGAGAGGGAGAACGAGAGAAGAAGAGGCAGCTGTGCAGCAAAGACACAGAATAACTCCAGCTTTTTGTCTTTTTTTTATTGTAGCTGAAGTACGGGACAAATCGCTTTTATTTTCAGCTCAATACAAAACGCATAATATTAACTCTGAATACCAGAGGATTCCGTTTTTTATGGCACGGTTGGCTCTACTAACTAACCATATGAATAAAATAAAGTTCACCAGTAACATCATAGCACCCACCCAACTGTACAGAAACTCCATCATGCTAGCTAGTACACAGTACGAGTTATTGTAACTGACTGTAAAAAGTTAGCACAAGGAAAATAAACTCCACCTAAACTTGGTTTGACCCAGATAGACTGCAGGTCATAACTTCTTACCTGAAGCTCATTTCACCTGACAGTCGGACTGGCGGCCGCCTTGCGTCTCTCCACCTCCAGTCCTTTCCCCCATCCACCTGCTGGCCTCCACTGTAACTAACAGTGAAGTGTTCCAATGTTTTTCTTGTGTTTATATTTGTAAGTTTCCTTTAATTGTGGAACTTTGTTTTGTAATTGGTGGTAGCGGAAGTAACGTGCAGCACGGACTGAGTTTGTGGTGACACTAGAGCAGAGAAGCATGGCGCTCTGTGAGTTCAGCTGCATCGTCCTACTGCTTTAAACTGGACTTAAGTTTTAAAGAACACATAAGTTAAGTTAAGTTAAATTAAACCCAATTGTGGACTCACCGTTGAGAGGAGTAGCGGCTCGCGCGAAGAACGGACTTTGTCCCGTTTGGCTACAGCAGGCAATGAGGTGTGTTCAGGGTGCCTCTGTTAATTTCAGTTTCAATGAAAGTGCCATAAAAGGGCATTTATGTGTCTATACCTTTATTGTTTGGATTTACTGTGATAAGAGTTATTGTAAACATGTTGCTTATTGCAATTGTTTTCTTTGGGTAGTTCTCACGATGATGATGATGATGACGACGCTGAGTGATCTTGTCACCGAACATTGAATAAATCATCTGTAAACAAGAACTTGTCCGCGTGGTGGCTAACGGGAGCTACAGTGAGAACTCATCTGCTCCTTGTGAGTGGGCGAGAAAGAAAGGAACATAAGTCATCTCTAGCGTGTCTACAAGGGTCCCCAAGCTCCTGCCAGAAGCCAAGAACGGGTTTGCTCATCCTAACAATTCAAAGAAAGGACATATTGATCTTCTCAAGTGTGCTGCAGAAAATTAACCTGAAGACCATTTGCAAGTTTGGATGCTTTAAAGTGTTAATAAGGGTGTCCTGAAGTGGCTTCATTGTAGCTGCAAGCAAGAAGGTTCAAGTTTACAATTGATCATGAGTTTGAAAAAATATGTGTCTTTAAGGGTTGTTAGTGATTTCAGACATGTGTTTAAGGGTTATAAGAATAAGCTACTAAAGCAGTCCTGGATTTTATGCAAGGTTTTATTCAAAGGAAGTAACCAAGTTTGTTACAAGCTATAAGCAGTGTTATTTTATGTTATCAGACTCCTTTACTTAGCCTAACATGTCAGTCACAAATCTCTCTAAACTGAGTGACAATCCTGAGGCAGAGACTGTGACCAGGCCTCAGCAAAACCCTCCACTGTGCAGTTCTCCTCTGCAAAATACAGATGGTCCACAAGAAGTTCGAGTAACATCAGATGTTCATCCATCAACAAGTAAGTGTGCGCAACAAAAAATTCAAAACCCACCTCGTAAAAGCCAGAGGTCAAGAACCTTAACTGAAAAGGGAAGAGGAATGTTAAACCAAAGGATTAAGGAGTTGGAGCAAAGTTTTAAGATCAAGTACGAAAAGTGGAAGGTTCTAGCAAAGGATGCTAACCATTCAATTTCTGACAATTGTTCAGATGAAGAGCTGCAAGCAATAATAAACAACATTAATACTGCTTCCAGCGAACTAAACACAGCATATGAAAACTGGCGTCAGGTGGACATTCCTGATAACAATGCACGCCGCAGAATTGATACTTGCAAGGAGGTAACAAGAACTGTTATTAAGACTGCACAAAGACGTTTGAGAGGAAAGGCACCAGTCAAACCACAGTTTAATGTAGATGAATCTTTTTTAATGTCTGAGAAATCATATGGCGTCAGTAAGCACTCACAGGTTTCCAGTCAATACAAACAGTCACACGTTGCATCAAGAGTCGCTTCTAAGTCCTCCAGTGCATCATCCATGAGCAGACAAGAAGCTGCTGCTAAAATGGCTGCAGCCCAAGCAACACTGGAAATCCTTCATGAACAACAGTGTCAGCAAGCAGAGCTTCTGCAGCTGGAGGCTGAAGATAAAAGACAGATTGCAGAACAAACAGCTGAAGCCTGCAGACGACGTTTAAGAATGGAGGAAGAAGAAGCACAGTTACAAGCAAAACTTGAGGTTGAAAATGCTGCCAGGCGAAAGCTTTTGGAAGACAAACGCAAGGAACTGGAACGATTGGAAGCACTCAAACAGTTAAGGGTGGCTAAGGCAACCATGCAAGTGTATGAGCAAGAGCAAGATGAAGATTCAGAAGAAGAAATTAAGCAGTTACTGCATGGATGTAAAACTGAAAGCCAAAGGGAAGGGGACCGATTTCAGCACACAAGTCACATACATAACTCACCAGAGTTACACTTACCACAACAAGCTGTTATACATCAACAGCATGATGGTGGCATCGCAGCACTTGCCATGTTATTAGCAGATTCTATTAGTGCCAGTCGTCTTCCTATGCCAGAGCCGACAACATTCAGTGGTGACCCGCTAAAATATAAGAACTGGAAGGCTGCCTTTCAAACTTTAATCGAAAGAAAAAACATACCAGCCTCTGAGAAAATCTACTATTTGTGCAAGTACGTTAGTGGACCAGCTAAGAAGGCTGTTGAAAACTATTTCCTGTTAGGCACTGAGGCTGCTTATAAGGCAGCATGGGAAGTATTAGATGAGAGATTTGGAAACTCCTTCCTTATTGCCAAAGCCTTCAGAGACAAACTCAGTGCATGGCCCAGAATTGGCTCCAAGGACAGTCTGGAACTTCAGGAATTTGTGGACTTTCTACGGAGCTGTGAAGCTGCGGAAAGCCAGATTAAAGGTCTAGAGGTTCTTAATGATTGCAATGAGAATCAAAAAATCCTCTCCAAGCTCCCCGATTGGTTGACATCAAGGTGGAATAGGAAAGTGTTGACGATAGAGGAGGAGACTGGCAGATTTCCAAGCTTTAGCCAGTTTGTGCAGTTTCTCATAAGGGAAGCCAGGATCGCATGCAATCCTGTGACTTCACTCCATGCCTTGAAACAGTGCGATGGAGAAAAGGTCAAGCCACAACGAAACCAGACTCCTGCAGCTAAAGTTCTAACAACAAACACTGATGAGAAGATTGCTGCCAGCAGTTGTCTGTTTTGTGAAAGACCAGGCCACAGTCTGTACAAATGTAGAAAATTTTTGGAACGACCAATATTGGAACGACACAGGTTTGTTCAAGATAATAAGCTATGCTTTGGTTGCTTAAAGCCTGGACATCACTCGAGAGACTGTAAGTACAGAAGCACTTGCAGTACATGCCAGAAAAGGCATCCAACTTGCTTACACGATGATCAAAGAGAACAAAAGACACGAAAGACTGAAGGAATAAGGCAGGAAGCTAGACACAGAGAACAAAGCAATGAACAGCTAGAAGAAAGAGAAGCTATAGCAATAAGTGAAGCAACATCCAACAGAGTTCAGCATGACAACACCAACATTCAGACATCTACAATCATTCCTGTGTGGGTTTCAATGATGAAAGAGCCTGACAGAGAAACACTTGTGTATGCTCTCCTTGATACGCAAAGTGACACAACTTTCATTCTTGAGGAGGCAGCAGATTCTCTAAATGCAAAGGGGGAACAGGTCAAGCTAAAGTTATCTACTATGGCCTCTACAAACAAAGTTGTAGCTTGCCAAAGGATCTCTGGGTTGCAAGTTAGAGGATTCAACTCAGAGAAGAAAATAACTCTTCCTACAACCTACACAAGAAAGTTCATTCCGGCGAACAGAGACCACATACCCACACCAGAGACAGCAATGGCATGGCCCCATCTTGAGCAGATTGCAGATAGGATTGCTCCTCGTCAAGGGTGTGATGTTGGTCTACTAATTGGCTACAACTGTTCTCAGGCACTTCTTCCTAGAGAGGTGGTGTGCGGTGAAGAAAATCAACCATTTGCACAGAGAACAGACTTGGGATGGAGCATTATTGGACATGGCAGCCCATACGTAGACTGTGGAGACACTATTGGAGTGAGTCATCAAGTCATCACAAGGCAAGTGACACCGGAACTTCAGCTTCCATCAAGTCCCAAACAGGAAGTTCACTATGTATGCAGAACACAGATCAAGGAAGTCATCTCATCTGACATAATTAAAGCGCTTGAATGTGACTTTAATGAGAGAGTTGCTGAGGACAATCACTTCTCTCAAGATGACCTCCAGTTTTTGTCGAAATTGAAACAAGGAATCAAACACAAAGAAGATGGTCATATTGAGATGCCTCTTCCATTTAAACGAGAAAGGCCGAGCTTGCCAGACAATATGGTGTGTGCTATCCATCGCCTTAAGCACCTAGAAAGGAAATTAAGGGGAAACAGCAGATATTACCAGGACTACAAAACCTTCATGGAAGAGACCATAGCGCGTGGAGATGCTGAGAAGATCCCCAAGGCTGATCTCCACAAACACCCAGTGTGGTACATCCCACACCATGGTGTTTATCACCCGCAAAAGCCTGGGAAAATCCGCATTGTTTTTGACTGTTCAGCCCGGTTTCAGGGGACATCTTTAAATGATCATCTATTGACTGGGCCAGAGCTGACAAATTCCCTTGTTGGTGTCTTGTGTCGGTTTCGCAAGGAAAAGGTTGCAATCATGTGTGACATAGAACGTATGTTCCACCAATTTCACGTGAGGGCAGAAGACCAAGATTACCTCCGCTTTCTCTGGTGGGAGAATGGAGATTTAGAAGCACAGCCAGCAGTCTATCGCATGAGAGTCCATTTGTTTGGAGCTGCTTCGTCTCCAGGCTGTGCTAATTATGGCCTCAAACATCTTGCTGCAATGGCAAGGGGGAATTTCAGCGAAGCATCCGTCCGCTTCATAGAAAGAAACTTTTATGTTGATGACGGTTTGACTAGTGTATCCACCGAAGCAAAGGGAATCCAGCTAGTGAATGAAGCAAGGGAGCTTTGCAACACTGGCAACTTAAGGTTGCATAAGTTCATTTCCAACAGTAAGCAGGTGTTGTCATCAATCCCAAAGGAAGAGTGTGCTGGAGGAGCCAACAACTTGGATATGGCTCTTCATGAACCACACATGGAGAGAGCCCTTGGTGTACAATGGTGTGTCACATCAGATGATTTCCAGTTTAGAGTGGTGGTGAAAGAAAAACCCATGAGCAGAAGAGGGGTATTGTCCACCGTGGCCTCGGTGTTTGATCCGCTTGGCTTTGTCGCACCTTTCATCCTTTTAGGAAAGAAAATCCTCCAGCAAATGTGTCTCGAGAGAGTTAGTTGGGATGATCCTCTTCCAGACCATCTGCTGCCCCAGTGGGAATCCTGGTTGAGAGGACTGCAAGATCTAGCAACCATAAAGGTACAACGATGCTACCTACCAGGAAGCTTTGGCAAAGTTGTGAAATACGAGCTGCATCATTTTTCAGATGCCAGTGCCTCAGGTTATGGAGAGTGCTCATACCTGAGAGTAATAAGCGCATCGGGAGAAGTGCACTGTTCCCTCGTGATGGGGAAAGCAAGGGTAGCTCCTTCAAAGGTAACAACTATACCAAGACTTGAGCTCTCTGCAGCAGTGGTGGCAGTGCGCACAAGTGACATGCTCCAGAGAGAGCTTGAAATGGAAGGCCTGCAGGAATACTTTTGGACTGATTCAAGGGTTGTCCTTGGCTACATCAACAATGATGCAAGGAGATTTCATGTTTTTGTAGCAAACCGTGTCCAACGTATCAAGCAGAGCACACATCCTGACCAATGGAACTACATTGCTTCAGAAGACAACCCCGCTGACCACTCTTCTAGGGGACAGACAGCAGAACAGCTCAAGGCATCTAACTGGTTTAGAGGTCCAAATTTTCTGTGGCAGCTAAACCTCCCAAGTAGTGTGTTCACAGTGGGAGAAATATCAGAAGATGACCCAGAGTTACGAAAGACTCATGTCCACAAAATTCACTCAAGGGAAGAGAGGTCACTGCTAGATCGTCTTGAAAGGTTTTCAGATTGGGCAAGAGCAGTACAAGCTGTAGCCATACTGAAACGCAGAGCAAGGGCAGCTAAAGGCCACAAACCAAGGTTTAGTGAACCCACCACTTTGCAGGAGCGTAAGGAGGCAGAAGTTTTTCTCATCAAACTGGTTCAAGCAACACACCTTGCTGAAACCATGAAGAGTCTCAAGCTTAATGGGCAAATCAAGGCAATTGACAAGGCAAATAAATTGCACAAATTAAACCCATTCCTTGATGAGCAGGGTGTACTCAGGGTTGGAGGGCGCTTAACAATGTCCAGTCTTCACCCCCATGTGAAACACCCAGCTATCCTTCCTAAAGGAAGCCATTTGGCAACACTGCTCATCAAGCATCATCATGAAAAGGTGCAGCACCAAGGTCGAGGTATGACTGTTAACGAGCTGCGAGCCAATGGTGTTTGGATTCTTGGATGCAGTAAGGCAGTCTCCTCTCATATTTACAGCTGCACAAAATGCAGGAAGTTTAGACGGAACACTGAAGGACAAAGGATGGCGAACCTCCCACAAGAACGCACGGAGTTGTCTCCACCCTTCACATATTGTGGGATGGACTGCTTCGGGCCTATCTATGTCAAGGATGGCAGAAAGGAGCTTAAGCGTTATGGGCTTTTACTCACATGCATGTGCTCAAGAGCCATACATATTGAGATGCTTGAGGACTTAACAACTGATGCATTCATCAATGCCTTGCGTTCGTTTATTGCATTGCGTGGAAGTGTCAGGCAAATTCGATGTGATCAAGGCAGCAATTTCATTGGTGCAAGGCACGAGTTCGCTGAAGCCATGAAGGAGATGGATGGAGAGAACCTCAAGAAATTTGGATGTGAGTTTGTTATGAACACACCATCTGCAAGTCATAAAGGTGGGGTTTGGGAACGCCAAATACGCACCGTGCGTAATGTTCTGGCATCCGTTCTCGACCAAGCAGTTAAAAGGCTCGACAGCAGTTCGTTAAGAACCTTCCTCTACGAAGTTATGGCAATTGTGAATAGCAGGCCATTAACATCAGAGCATTTGCACAATCCATCTGGTCCAGAACCCTTGACACCTAACCACATTCTGACAATGAAGTCAAGCATTATTCCCCCACCTCCTGGAAAGTTTATCAAGGAAGATGTGTACCTGCAAAAACGATGGCGCAGAGTACAGTTCTTAGCCAACAGCTTCTGGGAACGGTGGAAAAGGGAATATCTGTTGAATCTTCAGAGCAGACAAAAATGGAACAGAGCAAGACGAAATGCGAAAGTCAATGATATTGTGCTTCTCAAGGATGATTCTGCTCCACGTAGTCAATGGAAGATGGGAAGGATCATAGATGTCTATCTGGGACAGGATGGAAAGGTGAGAAGTGTGAGGTTGTTGATCAGTGACTCAACTCTAGATGCTAGAGGAAGGCGCACCACAAAACCAACCTATCTGGAGAGACCTATTCAAAAGACTGTAACTCTACTGGAGGCTAATTGAAGAGCCACTTTGCCAATCCACAAGTTCAATTAATGTTAAATGTGATTTCTTGTTATATCCATACATGTTACGTTTTATGGGAAAATCACAGGTGATTTGGTGGGAGTGTAACTAACAGTGAAGTGTTCCAATGTTTTTCTTGTGTTTATATTTGTAAGTTTCCTTTAATTGTGGAACTTTGTTTTGTAATTGGTGGTAGCGGAAGTAACGTGCAGCACGGACTGAGTTTGTGGTGACACTAGAGCAGAGAAGCATGGCGCTCTGTGAGTTCAGCTGCATCGTCCTACTGCTTTAAACTGGACTTAAGTTTTAAAGAACACATAAGTTAAGTTAAGTTAAATTAAACCCAATTGTGGACTCACCGTTGAGAGGAGTAGCGGCTCGCGCGAAGAACGGACTTTGTCCCGTTTGGCTACAGCAGGCAATGAGGTGTGTTCAGGGTGCCTCTGTTAATTTCAGTTTCAATGAAAGTGCCATAAAAGGGCATTTATGTGTCTATACCTTTATTGTTTGGATTTACTGTGATAAGAGTTATTGTAAACATGTTGCTTATTGCAATTGTTTTCTTTGGGTAGTTCTCACGATGATGATGATGATGACGACGCTGAGTGATCTTGTCACCGAACATTGAATAAATCATCTGTAAACAAGAACTTGTCCGCGTGGTGGCTAACGGGAGCTACATCCACCACTTGCTAATTTGACTGAATGTGTGAAAGCTCCACCATAGCCACTACCAAACAACTGAGTTCTTTTTACACGTCTGCCAGCATCTGTCCAATCCGCTTCCTTTCACTGTTTACACAGTTAGGAAAAAAAGACAACAACAACAACAACAACAAAACATTGGGCCATTTAAAAGGCAAAATGAGCATCGGCCCACCGGGCAAATGGCCGGTATACCCGATGCCCCACAGACAGACTGAGGCCCCGCCGCTATTTTTGAGTGCAAAAATGTGTGGTCTCCAGCTAATGGAAAAGGCTGATCGCGTAGTGCTCTTTAAATAGAACAATTTGCCCCATTCTCTTCGCCCGTCATGTGGCCACATGTGGCGGGCTAGCAGGCTAGCAACATACAGGCCCGGGTTCGAGCCCTCGGCTCACCTCCCTCTGTATGTTCACCTGCTAGGGGGAGGTCCAGGCGGGCGATCTTGGAGTGAAAATTCCAAGGGATGACCCCTCGTAGCCTGGGCTTCCCCTCACTTTTTTTCTTTGCTTTGCTTTTTTTCATTTACCTGCCAGCAACAAACACACCTCCTTGTTGTCATGGCTACCAACGACCACTCTTCTTGTGCCAACAAGTCATTGCCTGACAAAACATTATTTCCTATGTTTCCCTGCCTTTTTTGCCTTTTTTATTTCTTGTGTTTTAGACAAAAACAAAAGAAAAAGATCTACAGATTCAGGCTTTTCTTTACCTGTGGTAGTCGGGTAGAATGAAGTCACTGACACTATTTCATATGAAAACAAACTTTCTCAAACAAAAAACAAAAACGAAAAAGGAGTGGGTCGGTGTGTCATCTTTACCGAGCACCATACATGTTTTGCTTCACATTCAAATTATTATTTTTCCTTTTCAAAAATAATTCAGAGAGAAAAAAAACAGAGAAGTCAAATATATCAAATTTGCACGAATCTTCTAGTGAAGGTGCCTCCTCCTTCTGACCTTAGGGTAACTAATTTCTCAGACAGTGACATGACAGTGCGCTGGGAAGCTGCAGCTGATGATGATGTTTCTTACCTCACTAAGTGGAGGCGACCTGAGACAGGTGGGGAAGAACTATTGGATTGTTGGGGTACATATTATGAAGTAAAAAAAATACAATATCTCAATAAACTGTTGTCCTGTGTCTTAAGGAGTATGAGATATCACTGTCTGCACTCTATGGAGATGGAGCTCAGAGTGAAGCTGTGGCCATACGCTACAGCACCTGTGAGTCACACATTTTCTGATCCTGAACGTTTGTCAAACTCAGGAGGGGAGAGCCTGAAACCATTTACCTAAGTGACATTAGCAGCAGTGTTCAGCCTAAAAAATAGACAAGTTAAAAGTCATGCATCCATATTATTTGTTTATTTATTAAATTATTTTCGAGACACTGTTAGTTGTTAGAAGCCAGTGTTTTAATGACAGGACATATATGACAGTAATGAGACAACCTAAGATATCCAAGATTAGCACAAAAACACAAATAGAATCACAGAAAGCGTGTTTCTCTCCCGTTAGTCTTTAGGCCCAGTTACCTTTTACTTTTCTGTGGTCAGTAGCCCTTCATGTCATATTCTGTCTCTATGTACAATATAGCATTACTAATACAAGAACCTGTATGTAAATGAACTTCATTGTGTAATTGATGGCAGTTGTCAAAGTACTAGTCACTTAAAGGTTAAATTTCACATCGAAATTCTCATATTATATTCTATTTGAATGTTTAAAAAGAAAAATATCACAGTATTTATGCTTTCACTGAGCATATACCTGCATCAATGATAAACTCTCAAGGCTGAAAAGTCCTGGCTTTGGTCAGCCACGGTCCACGCACACGCACACATCACCAATCCCTGACTGCTTGATCATAACAGCAATTGGGCTGCTGGGAACATGACGGGCGTTCTTCTTGATGTTAACAAGGTGCTCACCAATCTCCCTGGGAACAAACGAGATTCCTAAGACAGACCGACAAAACAGATGTTAACAACGCTTATTCTTGTGTGTGCATGCAGCCCGTTTCAGTTGCTCCTGCTTCTTTCTCCACGCTTTAACTTTTATTACTTTCCCCCTCTGTCTTTTACTTATGGGTTAATAAAGTATTTGGATTCTGATGAGTCTCATTGTTTAGCAAACTTCTCACTTATCAGACGGACACTCACCAATGTGAGCGTTACGCAGCATCTTCAGCAGGCAGGGCTCCTCTGGGCCTGAGGGTGTTGTAAGAGGGGCTGTCAGCTGGCTGAGGTCAAGCTCGCCTATGTCCAGTGGAATATCTGCAGCAGAGCCCGCCTTCAGTGAAGTATGTTGGCTGGAAGGCTTTGAGGCCCGTCTTTGCCACTCCAGGGTCAGAGACCTTCACCTTGTTTGGATGACAGCCTGCTCTGATATTCATCTGTGGGCACAAACACCAAAACTCAAGAGACTTTTCAGTGAGAAGAAAAGGCAAACCTTGCATGCCAGAGTGAAAGTGAGAGTGTGTGTGAGTGCATACTCACCCTGAATGGACTCTCAGGGATGTTAGCGTCTCCCCAGGAGACCATCACAGTGTGCTTCACAGGCTTACGTGGGGTGCAGGTGTATGTGCTGTTGCTATTATCCTTAACCTGGACATCCACAGAATTGACTTCACCATCCTGTGCAGAAGACAAGGGATTATAGTTCAATCAGATTTAACACACTGTATTTTTCGGACCATAAGGCGCACTGTCGATGAACAGGTCTGGTTTCATACATGAGGCGCACTGGACTATAAAACGCATTAAGCGAAACAAAACAGCCAGATAAGTCAAACTTTACTCAACTCTTTCTTCTTGCTTCCTCCACTTCCGTACCATTGATTCATTCATGTTGAAATCTCTCGCAGCTGCTCTATTCTCATGTTCTACTGCGTGACTGACAGCCTTGAGTTTGAAATCCGCTTCGTCAGCATGTCTCTTAACAGGTGGCATTTTGGGGTCATGATCCACACACAATACAGTAATATTATGTTGCAGCACAGTACGTATCACTCCGCCAGGCTCCTGACTACGTAGCCGTAATGCTCCGACAATCCATCAAGCGGTGCGACTTCGGAGCTTACCAAAGTCGTACTAAAACATTTTTTGACAGATTTTTAAGCGCCGTGTATTACATAAAATCGGTTCAAGGTCAATAAGCACAACCACAATTCATACATAAGGCGCACTGTCGATTTTTGAGATAATTAAAGGATTTTAAGTGCGACTCATAGTCCGAAAAATACGGTACATACAATATATTTAACATATTTGTGATCATATACAAAGCCAGATATACCTGGGCTATAATTTTCAGAGGAGCTTTTCCTCCTTGCTTGGCATCAACTGTGAGTTCACTGGGTTTTCCAACAGCCAGACCACTGCTCTGTAGGCCTGGACCGTACGCCTTAACCTAGAGAAAACTATTTTAAACAAACAATTAAAAAAGGAACAAGTCAAAGATCTACTATAGCCAAAAGATCATTTACAGACTATAGCGCTGTGAAAAAACATTTGCCTCCTTTCTGATTTCGTATCTTGTTCCATATTTGTCACACTTACACGTTTCAGATCAATAAATGTTAATATTAGACAAGAATGTCTAATATTAAACGGCAGTTTTCAAGGGGAAAAAGCTATCCAAACATACTTGGTCCTATATGAAAAAGTAATTGCACCGAATTAAATAAATTCTAACAACAGCTTATCAAGTTTAAAGGCGCTTCTGCTGTTTAACACGACCTCTGCTAGTTTCCTCTTTCTGGCGCAAAGCGGGAGATAAACAAGCAAGAGAGACGGGACTTGTGGCAGAAACGCCGATCAGCTGATCATTGATCAGTTTCATGATTGAAGTAGCAGCAGGAGAGGGAGAACGAGAGAAGAAGAGGCAGCTGTGCAGCAAAGACACAGAATAACTCCAGCTTTTTGTCTTTTTTTTATTGTAGCTGAAGTACGGGACAAATCGCTTTTATTTTCAGCTCAATACAAAACGCATAATATTAACTCTGAATACCAGAGGATTCCGTTTTTTATGGCACGGTTGGCTCTACTAACTAACCATATGAATAAAATAAAGTTCACCAGTAACATCATAGCACCCACCCAACTGTACAGAAACTCCATCATGCTAGCTAGTACACAGTACGAGTTATTGTAACTGACTGTAAAAAGTTAGCACAAGGAAAATAAACTCCACCTAAACTTGGTTTGACCCAGATAGACTGCAGGTCATAACTTCTTACCTGAAGCTCATTTCACCTGACAGTCGGACTGGCGGCCGCCTTGCGTCTCTCCACCTCCAGTCCTTTCCCCCATCCACCTGCTGGCCTCCACCACTTGCTAATTTGACTGAATGTGTGAAAGCTCCACCATAGCCACTACCAAACAACTGAGTTATTTTTACACGTCTGCCAGCATCTGTCCAATCCGCCACCTTTCACTGTTTACACAGTTAGGAAAAAAAGACAACAACAACAAAACATTGGGCCATTTAAAAGGCAAAATGAGCATCGGCCCACCGGGCAAATGGCCGGTATACCCGATGCCCCACAGACAGACTGAGGCCCCGCCGCTATTTTTGAGTGCAAAAATGTGTGGTCTCCAGCTAATGGAAAAGGCTGATCGCACGATGTGCGCGTAGTGCTCTTTAAATAGAACAATTTGCCCCATTCTCTTCGCCCGTCATGTGGCCACATGTGGCGGGCTAGCAGGCTAGCAACATACAGGCCCGGGTTCGAGCCCTCGGCTCACCTCCCTCTGTATGTTCACCTGCTAGGGGGAGGTCCAGGCGGGCGATCTTGGAGTGAAAATTCCAAGGGATGACCCCTCGTAGCCTGGGCTTCCCCTGACTTTTTTTCTTTGCTTTGCTTTTTTTCATTTACCTGCCAGCAACAAACACACCTCCTTGTTGTCATGGCTACCAACGACCACTCTTCTTGTGCCAACAAGTCATTGCCTGACAAAACATTATTTCCTATGTTTCCCTGCCTTTTTTGCCTTTTTTATTTCTTGTGTTTTAGACAAAAACAAAAGAAAAAGATCTACAGATTCAGGCTTTTCTTTACCTGTGGTAGTCGGGTAGAATGACGTCACTGACACTATTTCATATGAAAACAAACTTTCTCAAACAAAAAACAAAAACGAAAAAGGAGTGGGTCGGTGTGTCATCTTTACCGAGCACCATACATGTTTTGCTTCACATTCAAATTATTATTTTTCCTTTTCAAAAATAATTCAGAGAGAAAAAAAACAGAGAAGTCAAATATATCAAATTTGCACGAATCTTCTAGTGAAGGTGCCTCCTCCTTCTGACCTTAGGGTAACTAATTTCTCAGACAGTGACATGACAGTGCGCTGGGAAGCTGCAGCTGATGATGATGTTTCTTACCTCACTAAGTGGAGGCGACCTGAGACAGGTGGGGAAGAACTATTGGATTGTTGGGGTACATATTATGAAGTAAAAAAAATACAATATCTCAATAAACTGTTGTCCTGTGTCTTAAGGAGTATGAGATATCACTGTCTGCACTCTATGGAGATGGAGCTCAGAGTGAAGCTGTGGCCATACGCTACAGCACCTGTGAGTCACACATTTTCTGATCCTGAACGTTTGTCAAACTCAGGAGGGGAGAGCCTGAAACCATTTACCTAAGTGACATTAGCAGCAGTGTTCAGCCTAAAAAATAGACAAGTTAAAAGTCATGCATCCATATTATTTGTTTATTTATTAAATTATTTTCGAGACACTGTTAGTTGTTAGAAGCCAGTGTTTTAATGACAGGACATATATGACAGTAATGAGACAACCTAAGATATCCAAGATTAGCACAAAAACACAAATAGAATCACAGAAAGCGTGTTTCTCTCCCGTTAGTCTTTAGGCCCAGTTACCTTTTACTTTTCTGTGGTCAGTAGCCCTTCATGTCATATTCTGTCTCTATGTACAATATAGCATTACTAATACAAGAACCTGTATGTAAATGAACTTCATTGTGTAATTGATGGCAGTTGTCAAAGTACTAGTCACTTAAAGGTTAAATTTCACATCGAAATTCTCATATTATATTCTATTTGAATGTTTAAAAAGAAAAATATCACAGTATTTATGCTTTCACTGAGCATATACCTGCATCAATGATAAACTCTCAAGGCTGAAAAGTCCTGGCTTTGGTCAGCCACGGTCCACGCACACGCACACATCACCAATCCCTGACTGCTTGATCATAACAGCAATTGGGCTGCTGGGAACATGACGGGCGTTCTTCTTGATGTTAACAAGGTGCTCACCAATCTCCCTGGGAACAAACGAGATTCCTAAGACAGACCGACAAAACAGATGTTAACAACGCTTATTCTTGTGTGTGCATGCAGCCCGTTTCAGTTGCTCCTGCTTCTTTCTCCACGCTTTAACTTTTATTACTTTCCCCCTCTGTCTTTTACTTATGGGTTAATAAAGTATTTGGATTCTGATGAGTCTCATTGTTTAGCAAACTTCTCACTTATCAGACGGACACTCACCAATGTGAGCGTTACGCAGCATCTTCAGCAGGCAGGGCTCCTCTGGGCCTGAGGGTGTTGTAAGAGGGGCTGTCAGCTGGCTGAGGTCAAGCTCGCCTATGTCCAGTGGAATATCTGCAGCAGAGCCCGCCTTCAGTGAAGTATGTTGGCTGGAAGGCTTTGAGGCCCGTCTTTGCCACTCCAGGGTCAGAGACCTTCACCTTGTTTGGATGACAGCCTGCTCTGATATTCATCTGTGGGCACAAACACCAAAACTCAAGAGACTTTTCAGTGAGAAGAAAAGGCAAACCTTGCATGCCAGAGTGAAAGTGAGAGTGTGTGTGAGTGCATACTCACCCTGAATGGACTCTCAGGGATGTTAGCGTCTCCCCAGGAGACCATCACAGTGTGCTTCACAGGCTTACGTGGGGTGCAGGTGTATGTGCTGTTGCTATTATCCTTAACCTGGACATCCACAGAATTGACTTCACCATCCTGTGCAGAAGACAAGGGATTATAGTTCAATCAGATTTAACACACTGTATTTTTCGGACCATAAGGCGCACTGTCGATGAACAGGTCTGGTTTCATACATGAGGCGCACTGGACTATAAAACGCATTAAGCGAAACAAAACAGCCAGATAAGTCAAACTTTACTCAACTCTTTCTTCTTGCTTCCTCCACTTCCGTACCATTGATTCATTCATGTTGAAATCTCTCGCAGCTGCTCTATTCTCATGTTCTACTGCGTGACTGACAGCCTTGAGTTTGAAATCCGCTTCGTCAGCATGTCTCTTAACAGGTGGCATTTTGGGGTCATGATCCACACACAATACAGTAATATTATGTTGCAGCACAGTACGTATCACTCCGCCAGGCTCCTGACTACGTAGCCGTAATGCTCCGACAATCCATCAAGCGGTGCGACTTCGGAGCTTACCAAAGTCGTACTAAAACATTTTTTGACAGATTTTTAAGCGCCGTGTATTACATAAAATCGGTTCAAGGTCAATAAGCACAACCACAATTCATACATAAGGCGCACTGTCGATTTTTGAGATAATTAAAGGATTTTAAGTGCGACTCATAGTCCGAAAAATACGGTACATACAATATATTTAACATATTTGTGATCATATACAAAGCCAGATATACCTGGGCTATAATTTTCAGAGGAGCTTTTCCTCCTTGCTTGGCATCAACTGTGAGTTCACTGGGTTTTCCAACAGCCAGACCACTGCTCTGTAGGCCTGGACCGTACGCCTTAACCTAGAGAAAACTATTTTAAACAAACAATTAAAAAAGGAACAAGTCAAAGATCTACTATAGCCAAAAGATCATTTACAGACTATAGCGCTGTGAAAAAACATTTGCCTCCTTTCTGATTTCGTATCTTGTTCCATATTTGTCACACTTACACGTTTCAGATCAATAAATGTTAATATTAGACAAGAATGTCTAATATTAAACGGCAGTTTTCAAGGGGAAAAAGCTATCCAAACATACTTGGTCCTATATGAAAAAGTAATTGCACCGAATTAAATAAATTCTAACAACAGCTTATCAAGTTTAAAGGCGCTTCTGCTGTTTAACACGACCTCTGCTAGTTTCCTCTTTCTGGCGCAAAGCGGGAGATAAACAAGCAAGAGAGACGGGACTTGTGGCAGAAACGCCGATCAGCTGATCATTGATCAGTTTCATGATTGAAGTAGCAGCAGGAGAGGGAGAACGAGAGAAGAAGAGGCAGCTGTGCAGCAAAGACACAGAATAACTCCAGCTTTTTGTCTTTTTTTTATTGTAGCTGAAGTACGGGACAAATCGCTTTTATTTTCAGCTCAATACAAAACGCATAATATTAACTCTGAATACCAGAGGATTCCGTTTTTTATGGCACGGTTGGCTCTACTAACTAACCATATGAATAAAATAAAGTTCACCAGTAACATCATAGCACCCACCCAACTGTACAGAAACTCCATCATGCTAGCTAGTACACAGTACGAGTTATTGTAACTGACTGTAAAAAGTTAGCACAAGGAAAATAAACTCCACCTAAACTTGGTTTGACCCAGATAGACTGCAGGTCATAACTTCTTACCTGAAGCTCATTTCACCTGACAGTCGGACTGGCGGCCGCCTTGCGTCTCTCCACCTCCAGTCCTTTCCCCCATCCACCTGCTGGCCTCCACCACTTGCTAATTTGACTGAATGTGTGAAAGCTCCACCATAGCCACTACCAAACAACTGAGTTCTTTTTACACGTCTGCCAGCATCTGTCCAATCCGCCACCTTTCACTGTTTACACAGTTAGGAAAAAAAGACAACAACAACAAAACATTGGGCCATTTAAAAGGCAAAATGAGCATCGGCCCACCGGGCAAATGGCCGGTATACCCGATGCCCCACAGACAGACTGAGGCCCCGCCGCTATTTTTGAGTGCAAAAATGTGTGGTCTCCAGCTAATGGAAAAGGCTGATCGCACGATGTGCGCGTAGTGCTCTTTAAATAGAACAATTTGCCCCATTCTCTTCGCCCGTCATGTGGCCACATGTGGCGGGCTAGCAGGCTAGCAACATACAGGCCCGGGTTCGAGCCCTCGGCTCACTTCCCTCTGTATGTTCACCTGCTAGGGGGAGGTCCAGGCGGGCGATCTTGGAGTGAAAATTCCAAGGGATGACCCCTCGTAGCCTGGGCTTCCCCTGACTTTTTTTCTTTGCTTTGCTTTTTTTCTTTTACCTGCCAGCAACAAACACACCTCCTTGTTGTCATGGCTACCAACGACCACTCTTCTTGTGCCAACAAGTCATTGCCTGACAAAACATTATTTCCTATGTTTCCCTGCCTTTTTTGCCTTTTTTATTTCTTGTGTTTTAGACAAAAACAAAAGAAAAAGATCTACAGATTCAGGCTTTTCTTTACCTGTGGTAGTCGGGTAGAATGACGTCACTGACACTATTTCATATGAAAACAAACTTTCTCAAACAAAAAACAAAAACAAAAAAGGAGTGGGTCGGTGTGTCATCTTTACCGAGCACCATACATGTTTTGCTTCACATTCAAATTATTATTTTTCCTTTTCAAAAATAATTCAGAGAGAAAAAAAAACAGAGAAGTCAAATATATCAAATTTGCACGAATCTTCTAGTGAAGGTGCCTCCTCCTTCTGACCTTAGGGTAACTAATTTCTCAGACAGTGACATGACAGTGCGCTGGGAAGCTGCAGCTGATGATGATGTTTCTTACCTCACTAAGTGGAGGTGACCTGAGACAGGTGGGGAAGAACTATTGGATTGTTGGGGTACATATTATGAAGTAAAAAAAATACAATATCTCAATAAACTGTTGTCCTGTGTCTTAAGGAGTATGAGATATCACTGTCTGCACTCTATGGAGATGGAGCTCAGAGTGAAGCTGTGGCCATACGCTACAGCACCTGTGAGTCACACATTTTCTGATCCTGAACGTTTGTCAAACTCAGGAGGGGAGAGCCTGAAACCATTTACCTAAGTCACATTAGCAGCAGTGTTCAGCCTAAAAAATAGACAAGTTAAAAGTCATGCATCCATATTATTTGTTTATTTATTAAATTATTTTCGAGACACTGTTAGTTGTTAGAAGCCAGTGTTTTAATGACAGGACATATATGACAGTAATGAGACAACCTAAGATATCCAAGATTAGCACAAAAACACAAATAGAATCACAGAAAGCGTGTTTCTCTCCCGTTAGTCTTTAGGCCCAGTTACCTTTTACTTTTCTGTGGTCAGTAGCCCTTCATGTCATATTCTGTCTCTATGTACAATATAGCATTACTAATACAAGAACCTATATGTAAATGAACTTCATTGTGTAATTGATGGCAGTTCTCAAAGTACTAGTCACTTAAAGGTTAAATTTCACATCGAAATTCTCATATTATATTCTATTTGAATGTTTAAAAAGAAAAATATCACAGTATTTATGCTTTCACTGAGCATATACCTGCATCAATGATGAACTCTCAAGGCTGAAAAGTCCTGGCTTTGGTCAGCCACGGTCCACTCACACGTCACCAATCCCTGACTGCTTGATCATAACAGCAATTGGGCTGCTGGGAACATGACGGGCGTTCTTCTTGATGTTAACAAGGTGCTCACCAATCTCCCTGGGAACAAACGAGATTCCTAAGACAGACCGACAAAACAGATGTTAACAACGCTTATTCTTGTGTGTGCATGCAGCCCGTTTCAGTTGCTCCTGCTTCTTTCTCCACGCTTTAACTTTTATTACTTTCCCCCTCTGTCTTTTACTTAAGGGTTAATAAAGTATTTGGATTCTGATGAGTCTCATTGTTTAGCAAACTTCTCACTTATCAGACGGACACTCACCAATGTGAGCGTTACGCAGCATCTTCAGCAGGCAGGGCTCCTCTGGGCCTGAGGGTGTTGTAAGAGGGGCTGTCAGCTGGCTGAGGTCAAGCTCGCCTATGTCCAGTGGAATATCTGCAGCAGAGCCCGCCTTCAGTGAAGTATGTTGGCTGGAAGGCTTTCAGGCCCGTCTTTGCCACTCCAGGGTCAGAGACCTTCACCTTGTTTGGATGACAGCCTGCTCTGATATTCATCTGTGGGCACAAACACCAAAACTCAAGAGACTTTTCAGTGAGAAGAAAAGGCAAACCTTGCATGCCAGAGTGAAAGTGAGAGTGTGTGTGAGTGCATACTCACCCTGAATGGACTCTCAGGGATGTTAGCGTCTCCCCAGGAGACCATCACAGTGTGCTTCACAGGCTTACGTGGGGTGCAGGTGTATGTGCTGTTGCTATTATCCTTAACCTGGACATCCACAGAATTGACTTCACCATCCTGTGCAGAAGACAAGGGATTATAGTTCAATCAGATTTAACACACTGTATTTTTCGGACCATAAGGCGCACTGTCGATGAACAGGTCTGGTTTCATACATGAGGCGCACTGGACTATAAAACGCATTAAGCGAAACAAAACAGCCAGATAAGTCAAACTTTACTCAACTCTTTCTTCTTGCTTCCTCCACTTCCGTACCATTGATTCATTCATGTTGAAATCTCTGGCAGCTGCTCTATTCTCATGTTCTACTGCGTGACTGACAGCCTTGAGTTTGAAATCCGCTTCGTCAGCATGTCTCTTAACAGGTGGCATTTTGGGGTCATGATCCACACACAATACAGTAATATTATGTTGCAGCACAGTACGTATCACTCCGCCAGGCTCCTGACTACGTAGCCGTAATGCTCCGACAATCCATCAAGCGGTGCGACTTCATAGCTTACCAAAGTCGTACTAAAACATTTTTTGACAGATTTTTAAGCGCCGTGTATTACATAAAATCGGTTCAAGGTCAGTAAGCACAACCAGAATTCATACATAAGGCGCACTGTCGATTTTTGAGAGATAATTAAAGGATTTTAAGTGCGACTCATAGTCCGAAAAATACGGTACATACAATATATTTAACATATTTGTGATCATATACAAAGCCAGATATACCTGGGCTATAATTTTCAGAGGAGCTTTTCCTCCTTGCTTGGCATCAACTGTGAGTTCACTGGGTTTTCCAACAGCCAGACCACTGCTCTGTAGGCCTGGACCGTACGCCTTAACCTAGAGAAAACTATTTTAAACAAACAATTAAAAAAGGAACAAGTCAAAGATCTACTATAGCCAAAAGATCATTTACAGACTATAGCGCTGTGAAAAAACATTTGCCTCCTTTCTGATTTCGTATCTTGTTCCATATTTGTCACACTTACACGTTTCAGATCAATAAATGTTAATATTAGACAAGAATGTCTAATATTAAACGGCAGTTTTCAAGGGGAAAAAGCTATCCAAACATACTTGGTCCTATATGAAAAAGTAATTGCACCGAATTAAATAAATTCTAACAACAGCTTATCAAGTTTAAAGGCGCTTCTGCTGTTTAACACGACCTCTGCTAGTTTCCTCTTTCTGGCGCAAAGCGGGAGATAAACAAGCAAGAGAGACGGGACTTGTGGCAGAAACGCCGATCAGCTGATCATTGATCAGTTTCATGATTGAAGTAGCAGCAGGAGAGGGAGAACGAGAGAAGAAGAGGCAGCTGTGCAGCAAAGACACAGAATAACTCCAGCTTTTTGTCTTTTTTTTTATTGTAGCTGAAGTACGGGACAAATCGCGTTTATTTTCAGCTCAATACAAAACGCATAATATTAACTCTGAATACCAGAGGATTCCGTTTTTTATGGCACAGTTGGCTCTACTAACTAACCATATGAATAAAATAAAGTTCACCAGTAACATCATAGCACCCACCCAACTGTACAGAAACTCCATCATGCTAGCTAGTACACAGTACGAGTTATTGTAACTGACTGTAAAAAGTTAGCACAAGGAAAATAAACTCCACCTAAACTTGGTTTGACCCAGATAGACTGCAGGTCATAACTTCTTACCTGAAGCTCATTTCACCTGACAGTCGGACTGGCGGCCGCCTTGCGTCTCTCCACCTCCAGTCCTTTCCCCCATCCACCTGCTGGCCTCCACCACTTGCTAATTTGACTGAATGTGTGAAAGCTCCACCATAGCCACTACCAAACAACTGAGTTCTTTTTACACGTCTGCCAGCATCTGTCCAATCCGCCACCTTTCACTGTTTACACAGTTAGGAAAAAAAGACGACGACAACAACAACAACAAGAAAACATTGGGCCATTTAAAAGGCAAAATGAGCATCGGCCCACCGGGCAAATGGCCGGTATACCCGATGCCCCACAGACAGACTGAGGCCCCGCCGCTATTTTTGAGTGCAAAAATGTGTGGTCTCCAGCTAATGGAAAAGGCTGATCGCGTAGTGCTCTTTAAATAGAACAATTTGCCCCATTCTCTTCGCCCGTCATGTGGCCACATGTGGCGGGCTAGCAGGCTAGCAACATACAGGCCCGGGTTCGAGCCCTCGGCTCACCTCCCTCTGTATGTTCACCTGCTAGGGGGAGGTCCAGGCGGGCGATCTTGGAGTGAAAATTCCAAGGGATGACCCCTCGTAGCCTGGGCTTCCCCTGACTTTTTTCTTTGCTTTGCTTTTTTTCATTTACCTGCCAGCAACAAACACACCTCCTTGTTGTCATGGCTACCAACGACCACTCTTCTTGTGCCAACAAGTCATTGCCTGACAAAACATTATTTCCTATGTTTCCCTGCCTTTTTTGCCTTTTTTATTTCTTGTGTTTTAGACAAAAAGAAAAGAAAAAGATCTACAGATTCAGGCTTTTCTTTACCTGTGGTAGTCGGGTAGAATGACGTCACTGACACTATTTAATATGAAAACAAACTTTCTCAAACAAAAAACAAAAACGAAAAAGGAGTGGGTCGGTGTGTCATCTTTACCGAGCACCATACATGTTTTGCTTCACATTCAAATTATTATTTTTCCTTTTCAAAAATAATTCAGAGAGAAAAAAAACAGAGAAGTCAAATATATCAAATTTGCACGAATCTTCTAGTGAAGGTGCCTCCTCCTTCTGACCTTAGGGTAACTAATTTCTCAGACAGTGACATGACAGTGCGCTGGGAAGCTGCAGCTGATGATGATGTTTCTTACCTCACTAAGTGGAGGCGACCTGAGACAGGTGGGGAAGAACTATTGGATTGTTGGGGTACATATTATGAAGTAAAAAAAATACAATATCTCAATAAACTGTTGTCCTGTGTCTTAAGGAGTATGAGATATCACTGTCTGCACTCTATGGAGATGGAGCTCAGAGTGAAGCTGTGGCCATACGCTACAGCACCTGTGAGTCACACATTTTCTGATCCTGAACGTTTGTCAAACTCAGGAGGGGAGAGCCTGAAACCATTTACCTAAGTGACATTAGCAGCAGTGTTCAGCCTAAAAAATAGACAAGTTAAAAGTCATGCATCCATATTATTTGTTTATTTATTAAATTATTTTCGAGACACTGTTAGTTGTTAGAAGCCAGTGTTTTAATGACAGGACATATATGACAGTAATGAGACAACCTAAGATATCCAAGATTAGCACAAAAACACAAATAGAATCACAGAAAGCGTGTTTCTCTCCCGTTAGTCTTTAGGCCCAGTTACCTTTTACTTTTCTGTGGTCAGTAGCCCTTCATGTCATATTCTGTCTCTATGTACAATATAGCATTACTAATACAAGAACCTATATGTAAATGAACTTCATTGTGTAATTGATGGCAGTTCTCAAAGTACTAGTCACTTAAAGGTTAAATTTCACATCGAAATTCTCATATTATATTCTATTTGAATGTTTAAAAAGAAAAATATCACAGTATTTATGCTTTCACTGAGCATATACCTGCATCAATGATGAACTCTCAAGGCTGAAAAGTCCTGGCTTTGGTCAGCCACGGTCCACTCACACGTCACCAATCCCTGACTGCTTGATCATAACAGCAATTGGGCTGCTGGGAACATGACGGGCGTTCTTCTTGATGTTAACAAGGTGCTCACCAATCTCCCTGGGAACAAACGAGATTCCTAAGACAGACCGACAAAACAGATGTTAACAACGCTTATTCTTGTGTGTGCATGCAGCCCGTTTCAGTTGCTCCTGCTTCTTTCTCCACGCTTTAACTTTTATTACTTTCCCCCTCTGTCTTTTACTTAAGGGTTAATAAAGTATTTGGATTCTGATGAGTCTCATTGTTTAGCAAACTTCTCACTTATCAGACGGACACTCACCAATGTGAGCGTTACGCAGCATCTTCAGCAGGCAGGGCTCCTCTGGGCCTGAGGGTGTTGTAAGAGGGGCTGTCAGCTGGCTGAGGTCAAGCTCGCCTATGTCCAGTGGAATATCTGCAGCAGAGCCCGCCTTCAGTGAAGTATGTTGGCTGGAAGGCTTTCAGGCCCGTCTTTGCCACTCCAGGGTCAGAGACCTTCACCTTGTTTGGATGACAGCCTGCTCTGATATTCATCTGTGGGCACAAACACCAAAACTCAAGAGACTTTTCAGTGAGAAGAAAAGGCAAACCTTGCATGCCAGAGTGAAAGTGAGAGTGTGTGTGAGTGCATACTCACCCTGAATGGACTCTCAGGGATGTTAGCGTCTCCCCAGGAGACCATCACAGTGTGCTTCACAGGCTTACGTGGGGTGCAGGTGTATGTGCTGTTGCTATTATCCTTAACCTGGACATCCACAGAATTGACTTCACCATCCTGTGCAGAAGACAAGGGATTATAGTTCAATCAGATTTAACACACTGTATTTTTCGGACCATAAGGCGCACTGTCGATGAACAGGTCTGGTTTCATACATGAGGCGCACTGGACTATAAAACGCATTAAGCGAAACAAAACAGCCAGATAAGTCAAACTTTACTCAACTCTTTCTTCTTGCTTCCTCCACTTCCGTACCATTGATTCATTCATGTTGAAATCTCTCGCAGCTGCTCTATTCTCATGTTCTACTGCGTGACTGACAGCCTTGAGTTTGAAATCCGCTTCGTCAGCATGTCTCTTAACAGGTGGCATTTTGGGGTCATGATCCACACACAATACAGTAATATTATGTTGCAGCACAGTACGTATCACTCCGCCAGGCTCCTGACTACGTAGCCGTAATGCTCCGACAATCCATCAAGCGGTGCGACTTCGGAGCTTACCAAAGTCGTACTAAAACATTTTTTGACAGATTTTTAAGCGCCGTGTATTACATAAAATCGGTTCAAGGTCAATAAGCACAACCACAATTCATACATAAGGCGCACTGTCGATTTTTGAGATAATTAAAGGATTTTAAGTGCGACTCATAGTCCGAAAAATACGGTACATACAATATATTTAACATATTTGTGATCATATACAAAGCCAGATATACCTGGGCTATAATTTTCAGAGGAGCTTTTCCTCCTTGCTTGGCATCAACTGTGAGTTCACTGGGTTTTCCAACAGCCAGACCACTGCTCTGTAGGCCTGGACCGTACGCCTTAACCTAGAGAAAACTATTTTAAACAAACAATTAAAAAAGGAACAAGTCAAAGATCTACTATAGCCAAAAGATCATTTACAGACTATAGCGCTGTGAAAAAATATTTGCCTCCTTTCTGATTTCGTATCTTGTTCCATATTTGTCACACTTACACGTTTCAGATCAATAAATTTTAATATTAGACAAGAATGTCTAATATTAAACGGCAGTTTTCAAGGGGAAAAAGCTATCCAAACATACTTGGTCCTATATGAAAAAGTAATTGCACCGAATTAAATAAATTCTAACAACAGCTTATCAAGTTTAAAGGCGCTTCTGCTGTTTAACACGACCTCTGCTAGTTTCCTCTTTCTGGCGCAAAGCGGGAGATAAACAAGCAAGAGAGACGGGACTTGTGGCAGAAACGCCGATCAGCTGATCATTGATCAGTTTCATGATTGAAGTAGCAGCAGGAGAGGGAGAACGAGAGAAGAAGAGGCAGCTGTGCAGCAAAGACACAGAATAACTCCAGCTTTTTGTCTTTTTTTTTATTGTAGCTGAAGTACGGGACAAATCGCTTTTATTTTCAGCTCAATACAAAACGCATAATATTAACTCTGAATACCAGAGGATTCCGTTTTTTATGGCACGGTTGGCTCTACTAACTAACCATATGAATAAAATAAAGTTCACCAGTAACATCATAGCACCCACCCAACTGTACAGAAACTCCATCATGCTAGCTAGTACACAGTACGAGTTATTGTAACTGACTGTAAAAAGTTAGCACAAGGAAAATAAACTCCACCTAAACTTGGTTTGACCCAGATAGACTGCAGGTCATAACTTCTTACCTGAAGCTCATTTCACCTGACAGTCGGACTGGCGGCCGCCTTGCGTCTCTCCACCTCCAGTCCTTTCCCCCATCCACCTGCTGGCCTCCACCACTTGCTAATTTGACTGAATGTGTGAAAGCTCCACCATAGCCACTACCAAACAACTGAGTTCTTTTTACACGTCTGCCAGCATCTGTCCAATCCGCCACCTTTCACTGTTTACACAGTTAGGAAAAAAAGACGACGACAACAACAACAACAAGAAAACATTGGGCCATTTAAAAGGCAAAATGAGCATCGGCCCACCGGGCAAATGGCCGGTATACCCGATGCCCCACAGACAGACTGAGGCCCCGCCGCTATTTTTGAGTGCAAAAATGTGTGGTCTCCAGCTAATGGAAAAGGCTGATCGCACGATGTGCGCGTAGTGCTCTTTAAATAGAACAATTTGCCCCATTCTCTTCGCCCGTCATGTGGCCACATGTGGCGGGCTAGCAGGCTAGCAACATACAGGCCCGGGTTCGAGCCCTCGGCTCACTTCCCTCTGTATGTTCACCTGCTAGGGGGAGGTCCAGGCGGGCGATCTTGGAGTGAAAATTCCAAGGGATGACCCCTCGTAGCCTGGGCTTCCCCTGACTTTTTTTCTTTGCTTTGCTTTTTTTCATTTACCTGCCAGCAACAAACACACCTCCTTGTTGTCATGGCTACCAACGACCACTCTTCTTGTGCCAACAAGTCATTGCCTGACAAAACATTATTTCCTATGTTTCCCTGCCTTTTTTGCCTTTTTTATTTCTTGTGTTTTAGACAAAAACAAAAGAAAAAGATCTACAGATTCAGGCTTTTCTTTACCTGTGGTAGTCGGGTAGAATGACGTCACTGACACTATTTAATATGAAAACAAACTTTCTCAAACAAAAAACAAAAACAAAAAAGGAGTGGGTCGGTGTGTCATCTTTACCGAGCACCATACATGTTTTGCTTCACATTCAAATTATTATTTTTCCTTTTCAAAAATAATTCAGAGAGAAAAAAAACAGAGAAGTCAAATATATCAAATTTGCACGAATCTTCTAGTGAAGGTGCCTCCTCCTTCTGACCTTAGGGTAACTAATTTCTCAGACAGTGACATGACAGTGCGCTGGGAAGCTGCAGCTGATGATGATGTTTCTTACCTCACTAAGTGGAGGCGACCTGAGACAGGTGGGGAAGAACTATTGGATTGTTGGGGTACATATTATGAAGTAAAAAAAATACAATATCTCAATAAACTGTTGTCCTGTGTCTTAAGGAGTATGAGATATCACTGTCTGCACTCTATGGAGATGGAGCTCAGAGTGAAGCTGTGGCCATACGCTACAGCACCTGTGAGTCACACATTTTCTGATCCTGAACGTTTGTCAAACTCAGGAGGGGAGAGCCTGAAACCATTTACCTAAGTGACATTAGCAGCAGTGTTCAGCCTAAAAAATAGACAAGTTAAAAGTCATGCATCCATATTATTTGTTTATTTATTAAATTATTTTCGAGACACTGTTAGTTGTTAGAAGCCAGTGTTTTAATGACAGGACATATATGACAGTAATGAGACAACCTAAGATATCCAAGATTAGCACAAAAACACAAATAGAATCACAGAAAGCGTGTTTCTCTCCCGTTAGTCTTTAGGCCCAGTTACCTTTTACTTTTCTGTGGTCAGTAGCCCTTCATGTCATATTCTGTCTCTATGTACAATATAGCATTACTAATACAAGAACCTATATGTAAATGAACTTCATTGTGTAATTGATGGCAGTTGTCAAAGTACTAGTCACTTAAAGGTTAAATTTCACATCGAAATTCTCATATTATATTCTATTTGAATGTTTAAAAAGAAAAATATCACAGTATTTATGCTTTCACTGAGCATATACCTGCATCAATGATGAACTCTCAAGGCTGAAAAGTCCTGGCTTTGGTCAGCCACGGTCCACTCACACGTCACCAATCCCTGACTGCTTGATCATAACAGCAATTGGGCTGCTGGGAACATGACGGGCGTTCTTCTTGATGTTAACAAGGTGCTCACCAATCTCCCTGGGAACAAACGAGATTCCTAAGACAGACCGACAAAACAGATGTTAACAACGCTTATTCTTGTGTGTGCATGCAGCCCGTTTCAGTTGCTCCTGCTTCTTTCTCCACGCTTTAACTTTTATTACTTTCCCCCTCTGTCTTTTACTTAAGGGTTAATAAAGTATTTGGATTCTGATGAGTCTCATTGTTTAGCAAACTTCTCACTTATCAGACGGACACTCACCAATGTGAGCGTTACGCAGCATCTTCAGCAGGCAGGGCTCCTCTGGGCCTGAGGGTGTTGTAAGAGGGGCTGTCAGCTGGCTGAGGTCAAGCTCGCCTATGTCCAGTGGAATATCTGCAGCAGAGCCCGCCTTCAGTGAAGTATGTTGGCTGGAAGGCTTTCAGGCCCGTCTTTGCCACTCCAGGGTCAGAGACCTTCACCTTGTTTGGATGACAGCCTGCTCTGATATTCATCTGTGGGCACAAACACCAAAACTCAAGAGACTTTTCAGTGAGAAGAAAAGGCAAACCTTGCATGCCAGAGTGAAAGTGAGAGTGTGTGTGAGTGCATACTCACCCTGAATGGACTCTCAGGGATGTTAGCGTCTCCCCAGGAGACCATCACAGTGTGCTTCACAGGCTTACGTGGGGTGCAGGTGTATGTGCTGTTGCTATTATCCTTAACCTGGACATCCACAGAATTGACTTCACCATCCTGTGCAGAAGACAAGGGATTATAGTTCAATCAGATTTAACACACTGTATTTTTCGGACCATAAGGCGCACTGTCGATGAACAGGTCTGGTTTCATACATGAGGCGCACTGGACTATAAAACGCATTAAGCGAAACAAAACAGCCAGATAAGTCAAACTTTACTCAACTCTTTCTTCTTGCTTCCTCCACTTCCGTACCATTGATTCATTCATGTTGAAATCTCTCGCAGCTGCTCTATTCTCATGTTCTACTGCGTGACTGACAGCCTTGAGTTTGAAATCCGCTTCGTCAGCATGTCTCTTAACAGGTGGCATTTTGGGGTCATGATCCACACACAATACAGTAATATTATGTTGCAGCACAGTACGTATCACTCCGCCAGGCTCCTGACTACGTAGCCGTAATGCTCCGACAATCCATCAAGCGGTGCGACTTCGGAGCTTACCAAAGTCGTACTAAAACATTTTTTGACAGATTTTTAAGCGCCGTGTATTACATAAAATCGGTTCAAGGTCAATAAGCACAACCACAATTCATACATAAGGCGCACTGTCGATTTTTGAGATAATTAAAGGATTTTAAGTGCGACTCATAGTCCGAAAAATACGGTACATACAATATATTTAACATATTTGTGATCATATACAAAGCCAGATATACCTGGGCTATAATTTTCAGAGGAGCTTTTCCTCCTTGCTTGGCATCAACTGTGAGTTCACTGGGTTTTCCAACAGCCAGACCACTGCTCTGTAGGCCTGGACCGTACGCCTCAACCTAGAGAAAACTATTTTAAACAAACAATTAAAAAAGGAACAAGTCAAAGATCTACTATAGCCAAAAGATCATTTACAGACTATAGCGCTGTGAAAAAATATTTGCCTCCTTTCTGATTTCGTATCTTGTTCCATATTTGTCACACTTACACGTTTCAGATCAATAAATTTTAATATTAGACAAGAATGTCTAATATTAAACGGCAGTTTTCAAGGGGAAAAAGCTATCCAAACATACTTGGTCCTATATGAAAAAGTAATTGCACCGAATTAAATAAATTCTAACAACAGCTTATCAAGTTTAAAGGCGCTTCTGCTGTTTAACACGACCTCTGCTAGTTTCCTCTTTCTGGCGCAAAGCGGGAGATAAACAAGCAAGAGAGACGGGACTTGTGGCAGAAACGCCGATCAGCTGATCATTGATCAGTTTCATGATTGAAGTAGCAGCAGGAGAGGGAGAACGAGAGAAGAAGAGGCAGCTGTGCAGCAAAGACACAGAATAACTCCAGCTTTTTGTCTTTTTTTATTGTAGCTGAAGTACGGGACAAATCGCTTTTATTTTCAGCTCAATACAAAACGCATAATATTAACTCTGAATACCAGAGGATTCCGTTTTTTATGGCACGGTTGGCTCTACTAACTAACCATATGAATAAAATAAAGTTCACCAGTAACATCATAGCACCCACCCAACTGTACAGAAACTCCATCATGCTAGCTAGTACACAGTACGAGTTATTGTAACTGACTGTAAAAAGTTAGCACAAGGAAAATAAACTCCACCTAAACTTGGTTTGACCCAGATAGACTGCAGGTCATAACTTCTTACCTGAAGCTCATTTCACCTGACAGTCGGACTGGCGGCCGCCTTGCCTCTCTCCACCTCCAGTCCTTTCCCCCATCCACCTGCTGGCCTCCACCACTTGCTAATTTGACTGAATGTGTGAAAGCTCCACCATAGCCACTACCAAACAACTGAGTTCTTTTTACACGTCTGCCAGCATCTGTCCAATCCGCCACCTTTCACTGTTTACACAGTTAGGAAAAAAAGACAACAACAAGAACAAAACATTGGGCCATTTAAAAGGCAAAATTAGCATCGGCCCACCGGGCAAATGGCCGGTATACCCGATGCCCCACAGACAGACTGAGGCCCCGCCGCTATTTTTGAGTGCAAAAATGTGTGGTCTCCAGCTAATGGAAAAGGCTGATCGCACGATGTGCGCGTAGTGCTCTTTAAATAGAACAATTTGCCCCATTCTCTTCGCCCGTCATGTGGCCACATGTGGCGGGCTAGCAGGCTAGCAACATACAGGCCCGGGTTCGAGCCCTCGGCTCACTTCCCTCTGTATGTTCACCTGCTAGGGGGAGGTCCAGGCGGGCGATCTTGGAGTGAAAATTCCAAGGGATGACCCCTCGTAGCCTGGGCTTCCCCTGACTTTTTTTCTTTGCTTTGCTTTTTTTCATTTACCTGCCAGCAACAAACACACCTCCTTGTTGTCATGGCTACCAACGACCACTCTTCTTGTGCCAACAAGTCATTGCCTGACAAAACATTATTTCCTATGTTTCCCTGCCTTTTTTGCCTTTTTTATTTCTTGTGTTTTAGACAAAAACAAAAGAAAAAGATCTACAGATTCAGGCTTTTCTTTACCTGTGGTAGTCGGGTAGAATGACGTCACTGACACTATTTAATATGAAAACAAACTTTCTCAAACAAAAAACAAAAACAAAAAAGGAGTGGGTCGGTGTGTCATCTTTACCGAGCACCATACATGTTTTGCTTCACATTCAAATTATTATTTTTCCTTTTCAAAAATAATTCAGAGAGAAAAAAAACAGAGAAGTCAAATATATCAAATTTGCACGAATCTTCTAGTGAAGGTGCCTCCTCCTTCTGACCTTAGGGTAACTAATTTCTCAGACAGTGACATGACAGTGCGCTGGGAAGCTGCAGCTGATGATGATGTTTCTTACCTCACTAAGTGGAGGCGACCTGAGACAGGTGGGGAAGAACTATTGGATTGTTGGGGTACATATTATGAAGTAAAAAAAATACAATATCTCAATAAACTGTTGTCCTGTGTCTTAAGGAGTATGAGATATCACTGTCTGCACTCTATGGAGATGGAGCTCAGAGTGAAGCTGTGGCCATACGCTACAGCACCTGTGAGTCACACATTTTCTGATCCTGAACGTTTGTCAAACTCAGGAGGGGAGAGCCTGAAACCATTTACCTAAGTGACATTAGCAGCAGTGTTCAGCCTAAAAAATAGACAAGTTAAAAGTCATGCATCCATATTATTTGTTTATTTATTAAATTATTTTCGAGACACTGTTAGTTGTTAGAAGCCAGTGTTTTAATGACAGGACATATATGACAGTAATGAGACAACCTAAGATATCCAAGATTAGCACAAAAACACAAATAGAATCACAGAAAGCGTGTTTCTCTCCCGTTAGTCTTTAGGCCCAGTTACCTTTTACTTTTCTGTGGTCAGTAGCCCTTCATGTCATATTCTGTCTCTATGTACAATATAGCATTACTAATACAATAACCTATATGTAAATGAACTTCATTGTGTAATTGATGGCAGTTCTCAAAGTACTAGTCACTTAAAGGTTAAATTTCACATCGAAATTCTCATATTATATTCTATTTGAATGTTTAAAAAGAAAAATATCACAGTATTTATGCTTTCACTGAGCATATACCTGCATCAATGATGAACTCTCAAGGCTGAAAAGTCCTGGCTTTGGTCAGCCACGGTCCACGCACACGTCACCAATCCCTGACTGCTTGATCATAACAGCAATTGGGCTGCTGGGAACATGACGGGCGTTCTTCTTGATGTTAACAAGGTGCTCACCAATCTCCCTGGGAACAAACGAGATTCCTAAGACAGACCGACAAAACAGATGTTAACAACGCTTATTCTTGTGTGTGCATGCAGCCCGTTTCAGTTGCTCCTGCTTCTTTCTCCACGCTTTAACTTTTATTACTTTCCCCCTCTGTCTTTTACTTAAGGGTTAATAAAGTATTTGGATTCTGATGAGTCTCATTGTTTAGCAAACTTCTCACTTATCAGACGGACACTCACCAATGTGAGCGTTACGCAGCATCTTCAGCAGGCAGGGCTCCTCTGGGCCTGAGGGTGTTGTAAGAGGGGCTGTCAGCTGGCTGAGGTCACGCTCGCCTATGTCCAGTGGAATATCTGCAGCAGAGCCCGCCTTCAGTGAAGTATGTTGGCTGGAAGGCTTTCAGGCCCGTCTTTGCCACTCCAGGGTCAGAGACCTTCACCTTGTTTGGATGACAGCCTGCTCTGATATTCATCTGTGGGCACAAACACCAAAACTCAAGAGACTTTTCAGTGAGAAGAAAAGGCAAACCTTGCATGCCAGAGTGAAAGTGAGAGTGTGTGAGTGCATACTCACCCTGAATGGACTCTCAGGGATGTTAGCGTCTCCCCAGGAGACCATCACAGTGTGCTTCACAGTGGGGTGCAGGTCTATGTGCTGTTGCTATTATCCTTAACCTGGACATCCACAGAATTGACTTCACCATCCTGTGCAGAAGACAAGGGATTATAGTTCAATCAGATTTAACACACTGTATTTTTCGGACCATAAGGCGCACTGTCGATGAACAGGTCTGGTTTCATACATGAGGCGCACTGGACTATAAAACGCATTAAGCGAAACAAAACAGCCAGATAAGTCAAACTTTACTCAACTCTTTCTTCTTGCTTCCTCCACTTCCGTACCATTGATTCATTCATGTTGAAATCTCTGGCAGCTGCTCTATTCTCATGTTCTACTGCGTGACTGACAGCCTTGAGTTTGAAATCCGCTTCGTCAGCATGTCTCTTAACAGGTGGCATTTTGGGGTCATGATCCACACACAATACAGTAATATTATGTTGCAGCACAGTACGTATCACTCCGCCAGGCTCCTGACTACGTAGCCGTAATGCTCCGACAATCCATCAAGCGGTGCGACTTCATAGCTTACCAAAGTCGTACTAAAACATTTTTTGACAGATTTTTAAGCGCCGTGTATTACATAAAATCGGTTCAAGGTCAATAAGCACAACCAGAATTCATACATAAGGCGCACTGTCGATTTTTGAGATAATTAAAGGATTTTAAGTGCAACTCATAGTCCGAAAAATACGGTACATACAATATATTTAACATATTTGTGATCATATACAAAGCCAGATATACCTGGGCTATAATTTTCAGAGGAGCTTTTCCTCCTTGCTTGGCATCAACTGTGAGTTCACTGGGTTTTCCAACAGCCAGACCACTGCTCTGTAGGCCTGGACCGTACGCCTTAACCTAGAGAAAACTGTTTGAAACAAACAATTAAAAAAGGAACAAGTCAAAGATCTACTATAGCCAAAAGATCATTTACAGACTATAGCGCTGTGAAAAAATATTTGCCTCCTTTCTGATTTCGTATCTTGTTCCATATTTGTCACACTTACACGTTTCAGATCAATAAATGTTAATATTAGACAAGAATGTCTAATATTAAACGGCAGTTTTCAAGGGGAAAAAGCTATCCAAACATACTTGGTCCTATATGAAAAAGTAATTGCACCGAATTAAATAAATTCTAACAACAGCTTATCAAGTTTAAAGGCGCTTCTGCTGTTTAACACGACCTCTGCTAGTTTCCTCTTTCTGGCGCAAAGCGGGAGATAAACAAGCAAGAGAGACGGGACTTGTGGCAGAAACGCCGATCAGCTGATCATTGATCAGTTTCATGATTGAAGTAGCAGCAGGAGAGGGAGAACGAGAGAAGAAGAGGCAGCTGTGCAGCAAAGACACAGAATAACTCCAGCTTTTTGTCTTTTTTTTATTGTAGCTGAAGTACGGGACAAATCGCTTTTATTTTCAGCTCAATACAAAACGCATAATATTAACTCTGAATACCAGAGGATTCCGTTTTTTATGGCACGGTTGGCTCTACTAACTAACCATATGAATAAAATAAAGTTCACCAGTAACATCATAGCACCCACCCAACTGTACAGAAACTCCATCATGCTAGCTAGTACACAGTACGAGTTATTGTAACTGACTGTAAAAAGTTAGCACAAGGAAAATAAACTCCACCTAAACTTGGTTTGACCCAGATAGACTGCAGGTCATAACTTCTTACCTGAAGCTCATTTCACCTGACAGTCGGACTGGCGGCCGCCTTGCGTCTCTCCACCTCCAGTCCTTTCCCCCATCCACCTGCTGGCCTCCACCACTTGCTAATTTGACTGAATGTGTGAAAGCTCCACCATAGCCACTACCAAACAACTGAGTTCTTTTTACACGTCTGCCAGCATCTGTCCAATCCGCCACCTTTCACTGTTTACACAGTTAGGAAAAAAAGACGACGACAACAACAACAACAAGAAAACATTGGGCCATTTAAAAGGCAAAATGAGCATCGGCCCACCGGGCAAATGGCCGGTATACCCGATGCCCCACAGACAGACTGAGGCCCCGCCGCTATTTTTGAGTGCAAAAATGTGTGGTCTCCAGCTAATGGAAAAGGCTGATCGCGTAGTGCTCTTTAAATAGAACAATTTGCCCCATTCTCTTCGCCCGTCATGTGGCCACATGTGGCGGGCTAGCAGGCTAGCAACATACAGGCCCGGGTTCGAGCCCTCGGCTCACTTCCCTCTGTATGTTCACCTGCTAGGGGGAGGTCCAGGCGGGCGATCTTGGAGTGAAAATTCCAAGGGATGACCCCTCGTAGCCTGGGCTTCCCCTGACTTTTTTTCTTTGCTTTGCTTTTTTTCATTTACCTGCCAGCAACAAACACACCTCCTTGTTGTCATGGCTACCAACGACCACTCTTCTTGTGCCAACAAGTCATTGCCTGACAAAACATTATTTTCTATGTTTCCCTGGCTTTTTTGCCTTTTTTATTTCTTGTGTTTTAGACAAAAACAAAAGAAAAAGATCTACAGATTCAGGCTTTTCTTTACCTGTGGTAGTCGGGTAGAATGACGTCACTGACACTATTTAATATGAAAACAAACTTTCTCAAACAAAAAACAAAAACAAAAAAGGAGTGGGTCGGTGTGTCATCTTTACCGAGCACCATACATGTTTTGCTTCACATTCAAATTATTATTTTTCCTTTTCAAAAATAATTCAGAGAGAAAAAAAACAGAGAAGTCAAATATATCAAATTTGCACGAATCTTCTAGTGAAGGTGCCTCCTCCTTCTGACCTTAGGGTAACTAATTTCTCAGACAGTGACATGACAGTGCGCTGGGAAGCTGCAGCTGATGATGATGTTTCTTACCTCACTAAGTGGAGGCGACCTGAGACAGGTGGGGAAGAACTATTGGATTGTTGGGGTACATATTATGAAGTAAAAAAAATACAATATCTCAATAAACTGTTGTCCTGTGTCTTAAGGAGTATGAGATATCACTGTCTGCACTCTATGGAGATGGAGCTCAGAGTGAAGCTGTGGCCATACGCTACAGCACCTGTGAGTCACACATTTTCTGATCCTGAACGTTTGTCAAACTCAGGAGGGGAGAGCCTGAAACCATTTACCTAAGTGACATTAGCAGCAGTGTTCAGCCTAAAAAATAGACAAGTTAAAAGTCATGCATCCATATTATTTGTTTATTTATTAAATTATTTTCGAGACACTGTTAGTTGTTAGAAGCCACTGTTTTAATGACAGGACATATATGACAGTAATGAGACAACCTAAGATATCCAAGATTAGCACAAAAACACAAATAGAATCACAGAAAGCGTGTTTCTCTCCCGTTAGTCTTTAGGCCCAGTTACCTTTTACTTTTCTGTGGTCAGTAGCCCTTCATGTCATATTCTGTCTCTATGTACAATATAGCATTACTAATACAAGAACCTGTATGTAAATGAACTTCATTGTGTAATTGATGGCAGTTCTCAAAGTACTAGTCACTTAAAGGTTAAATTTCACATCGAAATTCTCATATTATATTCTATTTGAATGTTTAAAAAGAAAAATATCACAGTATTTATGCTTTCACTGAGCATATACCTGCATCAATGATGAACTCTCAAGGCTGAAAAGTCCTGGCTTTGGTCAGCCACGGTCCACGCACACGTCACCAATCCCTGACTGCTTGATCATAACAGCAATTGGGCTGCTGGGAACATGACGGGCGTTCTTCTTGATGTTAACAAGGTGCTCACCAATCTCCCTGGGAACAAACGAGATTCCTAAGACAGACCGACAAAACAGATGTTAACAACGCTTATTCTTGTGTGTGCATGCAGCCCGTTTCAGTTGCTCCTGCTTCTTTCTCCACGCTTTAACTTTTATTACTTTCCCCCTCTGTCTTTTACTTAAGGGTTAATAAAGTATTTGGATTCTGATGAGTCTCATTGTTTAGCAAACTTCTCACTTATCAGACGGACACTCACCAATGTGAGCGTTACGCAGCATCTTCAGCAGGCAGGGCTCCTCTGGGCCTGAGGGTGTTGTAAGAGGGGCTGTCAGCTGGCTGAGGTCAAGCTCGCCTATGTCCAGTGGAATATCTGCAGCAGAGCCCGCCTTCAGTGAAGTATGTTGGCTGGAAGGCTTTCAGGCCCGTCTTTGCCACTCCAGGGTCAGAGACCTTCACCTTGTTTGGATGACAGCCTGCTCTGATATTCATCTGTGGGCACAAACACCAAAACTCAAGAGACTTTTCAGTGAGAAGAAAAGGCAAACCTTGCATGCCAGAGTGAAAGTGAGAGTGTGTGTGAGTGCATACTCACCCTGAATGGACTCTCAGGGATGTTAGCGTCTCCCCAGGAGACCATCACAGTGTGCTTCACAGGCTTACGTGGGGTGCAGGTGTATGTGCTGTTGCTATTATCCTTAACCTGGACATCCACAGAATTGACTTCACCATCCTGTGCAGAAGACAAGGGATTATAGTTCAATCAGATTTAACACACTGTATTTTTCGGACCATAAGGCGCACTGTCGATGAACAGGTCTGGTTTCATACATGAGGCGCACTGGACTATAAAACGCATTAAGCGAAACAAAACAGCCAGATAAGTCAAACTTTACTCAACTCTTTCTTCTTGCTTCCTCCACTTCCGTACCATTGATTCATTCATGTTGAAATCTCTGGCAGCTGCTCTATTCTCATGTTCTACTGCGTGACTGACAGCCTTGAGTTTGAAATCCGCTTCGTCAGCATGTCTCTTAACAGGTGGCATTTTGGGGTCATGATCCACACACAATACAGTAATATTATGTTGCAGCACAGTACGTATCACTCCGCCAGGCTCCTGACTACGTAGCCGTAATGCTCCGACAATCCATCAAGCGGTGCGACTTCATAGCTTACCAAAGTCGTACTAAAACATTTTTTGACAGATTTTTAAGCGCCGTGTGTTAGGTATTTTGATACCATAGTAGCATTTACAGGATATTGTTTTATACAGGAAAACTGTTACTCAATAAGGCCAATCTACTAGTTGTTTTTCTCTTTCTCTGTGACCCAAGAATTAATGTGTAGGACTCACAAGCTGGTACCCCAAGGTCGAAAACACCACAGAGATGAGACCACTTCCTTACTCCCATCCTCCCTTTTTCTTTATCTCCTGGAAAAGGCTCGTTAAAGGCTAGGTGGTTCGTTTCAGAATTCACTAATGAAAGAACTCTGTATTTTATGTCTAGGAGTGTATTTTGCTGGGATGATCATAAATTATAGCTGAACTGATAAACTACACAAGGGATACTTTGCTCAGAAGGCAGGAAGACGTTTCCTTATTTAGTCTGTACCGGTTTGAACTGGGAAAGCTGACACACGAACCTTTTTTTCCTCTATATAAACTGCTGTGTATCAAATAAACCTTGGAGTCGATTGGGAAGGCAACCTAAAGCAGTCTCTGTTTTCTTGTTCTCCCAAGCTGCTCCCGAGCTCGTACTAACACGCTGAATGGCATACCTGAGTGTTACTTTAAATAATTAGGAATCTTAGAAGGAAAGGACAAAACTCTGCTTATCGCTCACGCCACGGAGGAAACCCGGGACGGCAATTTCCTTCAATTTTGGTGTCAGAAGTGGGATGACTGACAGAAGGTAAATATGCGTCTTTCATATTTATATAAAGACCTATTATACCTCTCTCAGTGATCGATCCATAAAAAAACGGGATATGCTGACGAAGTTTCACTTAGTGATCCAGAGAGATACACTGACTGACTTCCTCAGTCCCCGAATAAAGTAAATTAACCCTTGTGTGGTGTTGGTGGACACAGGAAGTTGCCTGTTGTCTTGAATATTTTAATTTTGTTTAAGTTGCTCACTCAGAAAGAGTGACACAGGAAGTTGCCTGTTGTCTTAAATACTTCTCGTTAAGTGAGAAGTTGCTCACCAAAGAGTGACACAGGAAGTTGCCTGTTGTCTTAAATACTTCTCGTTAAGTGAGAAGTTGCTCACCAAAGAGTGACACAGGGAGAAGTTGAACGGGTCTCACAGACCCGATTACCATACAAGGGTTAAAAGCAGTAAATTAAAAGCAGAAAGACACAGGAAGTTGCCTGTTGTTTTACGAGAAGTTGCTCGTTAAGCGAGAAGTTGCTCGCTAAGTGAGAGTTGCTCACACAAACAAAAAATTGCTAGCAATAAATTTAAAGTGACCTCAGCTGTGCCGCAGCGAAAATACTAACATAAATCCTCCTAGCGTGTAAACCCCTCTGGAAATCACTGAACATGGGTCAGAATTATTCAAAGACCACAGACAGGTCCGATAAAAAATCTAAAGTACCTGTAAAACCAAAAAATTAATAAAATACAAAATAAAGTCTCAAATAACGGCTCAGTATAACTCCCATTTCCGGTTACGTGTAACCTACGTCCGCGAATCGGTGAAGACGTCCATGATCACGTATCCAGAACATGCGGGAGTGCTTATGTGACTGACTTTGTTTACAACTTAAGAAGTTCAATGCATTCTAATTTATTTCCGGAGCCCTATCCCGAACGATTATCGCCAGAAAACAGGTCAGTAGAAATGTTGAATATCATTTGTGATAAGAAAAGTAGTCTGCTTAAAAAGTCCTGTAGAAAATATATGATAGAATGCCGCGACGTGATGCATCAAATGTTACCGCTATGGACAAAAGGAGGGTAAGTAATGACAAAGTCGCCGATTTCTTTAAGAATCTAAAGAAATTCCTGCTAACAATGTCCAGAGACAAAATTGACTTAAATGCAGTAACTATGTGTAAACAGAAGCCTGATGAATCTATCCTAGTATTCATAAAACGCTTTATGCACTGTTGGACAAGCTAGAGGTGCAAATTTAGCTCAGTTTTCCAGCAGCCGCAGACACCCAAAGCAAAAATGAATTTGTGTATTTAATTTAACATAAAGGGTGAAATGTTTGCTGACACTGATAACAGCTTATGTTTTCTCTGCCCTATGTACCGACATGATGGAGAAGGAACATCCTCTGTGTCAGCTGGACCCTCAGCAGAGAATGAACTCAACATCCTTTTTGTCCGGTACTCTATGTCACACACTGTGCCAAAAAAACGTGTACAGACGCCACTAACAGGTAATCCCATGACTGGGAGCCACACTTTTGTTTCTCTCACACTGTTCAACAACATGATAACTGCTCACACAAGTGAAGGTCAAACAGTGATTTTGTCACATAACTCAGACATAGGTTATGATATAACTACACCATGTCGTCACATAGATCTAACCTATCCTATCCACTGTACTATTTCTGCACTTATGTTGCCAGCTGAATACCAGAATATGACATTGTGGTCAAAAAGTGAGAATGATATAGGATTTATTGACTGCATACCTTATCACGCACAGCTAAAAAACAAAAAGCGAGTATATGTCAGGCAATGTCCCCTTTCCACGGAAAAAGCCGCAGCTCTAGATGTCATCATAGGAGATTTATTGACTACAGGAGCAATAAAGCCCACACTCCTGTCAATCCTGTGCCAAAGCCTAACAAACCTGGCGTATGGCGTTTCATACAAGACTTAAGGCAAATTAATGCAGTCAACATTCCTCTGCCACCTCTCGTTTCAGATGTTCACAGCATATTGACATGCATTGCATACACATTTTACCGTGGTGGATTTATGCTCCGCTCCTTTTTCTCAGTACCTGTGACACACAGCCGTTATTTGCATTCACACATAGAAATAAGCAGTACACTTGGACTCGTTTGCCCCAAGGCATGATAGACGGCTCTGCTGCTTTCTCAATGGTGCTTCACTCCTCCAGGGCTGCACCCTGATCCACATGTGGATGACCTCCTCCTCTGTGCTGAAAGTGAAAAACTGTGTCAAACTGCTACACACATGCTTCTCCAGCACCTCCAAAAGACTGACCACAAAGCATATGCAAAGAAAATGCAGTACTGTCAGACTTCTGTTCAATATTTGGGATTCACACTGTCTCACGGAAAACGTTCCATGACTGCAGACAGGGTCAAAGCTGTGACCTCTGTCCCTCGTCCCACTACACAGAAGGAAATGTTGTCCTTCCTGGGCATGGTGAACTATTGCAGACAGTGGATACCAGACTGTTCTTTTCATGACCACATTCTGCGTGACTGTTGTAAAAAAAGACAAGCCTCCTCGAATACTGTGGTCCACAGAAATGACTGCCTCTTTCAATGCATTAAAGGGAGTGCTGACCTCCGCCACTCAAAGGTGCTGCCTGAATTGTTCAGGGAATGCCGGCCTGCCTGAGGGCAGTAGCAGCTTGCTCTATCATGATAAGGGACTGCGAGAAGCTCACACTCTCACATGACACTATTCTACACACCAATCACCAGGTCACGACCATTCTAGCAAACATAACTAAACAACATGCAAATCTCACTATAAAAGCGAGCAGCACACCTGATTCGCCAGCACATTTATTGATCCTATGCTGTGTTCTTCTGACCGACAGGATGGCTCAGACAGGCTTGACGTTCATGACTGCATGACACGTATACAGGAATCCACAGCACCACGTCCAGATTTAGAGCAAACACCTATCCCAGACTCAGCCACGGTTTATGTGGACGGGTCCTGTTCAAGGCCGAATGACAACTCATTTCTTTGTGGCTATTCAGTGGTGACATTGCCTGACATCATACTAGAGGCTCACTCATTACCATTTCACTCAGCACAAAAAGCAGAGCTCATGGCTTTAATACGCGCCTGTGAGCTACATTTGGATAAGCATGTGACGATTTACGCAGACAGCCGCTATGCATTTGGCGTTGTGCATGACTTTGGCACATTGTGGAGACAGAGAGGATTTAGATCTGCTGATGGAAAATAAATTGCTAAATTCTGATTTTGTTCAAAGACTTTTTCAGGCTATACAGCTGCCATCGGCCGTTGCAGTTGTAAAAACGAAAGGACACAGTACAGCTGACACAGACGAAGCAACAGGTAATGCCTTAGCAGACGTGACAGCCAAGGCTGCAGCTGCATCACAGCTCCCACCGCCGCAGGAAGTATTATCTGTGCCCCTACAGCTGCCACTTGTTACACTCCCAGACTATTTAGACACAAATGTTGATTTAAAATTCATACAAGAGCAAGCCTCTGCATAGAATAATGACTGTACCTTAGATGACAGAGATGGCTTATACAAAATCTTAAGGGTTTGATTGCCCTCCCATATTCCCTGATGCCAGTCCTTGCCCGACATTTTCACTGTGTGAGTCATGTCGGACAAAGAGGGGTAATAGGGGCAATAAAATTAAGATTTGTAATTGAGAAAACATCACATGCAGTAAAAAGCATATTAGCAACCTGCCTAACATGTGCACGAACTAATGTAGGAAAATCAAAAGCGAAACATCAGCATTTACCACAACCAGATTTTCCATTTCATACATTACAAATTGATTTTACACATATGCCAGCGCAAGGAAGCATCAAGTACTTACTGGTAATAGTGGATCAATTTAGTAAATGAGTAGAAGCTTATCCAACCTCAAAAGAAACTGCAGAAGTAGTCTATCAAAAGTTGAGCAATGAAATAATACCCAGATTCGGAATACCTCACCAGATTAACAGTGATAGAGGATCTTCATTCACATTAGAAGTAATTCAAAAGTGTGCTAAAACTTTAATGACCTGGGTCAAATTACTTCCTCAAGTCCTCTGTGAGATTGGAATGACTCCATCTGCAGTAACCAAATTATTTCCATTTGAAATAAGACTATTTCCAACACCATGGTCAGCTTCCAGAGGGGCACCGCTAGTAGAAGGTGATGTATATTGCATTGTCCACTGATGTTCACAACCTGGTAGAAAAACTGAATAATAACTATCAGAAAGTTTGTCTCTCTCAGCTTTTCCCCTCCACAGTTCCACCAGTGGAGACAAGGAGATGCATGTTGGAGAAGCCACTAAAACCAAGGACTCTCTGGGAGGCCGCGCGTGTTCCAGCCCCCAGACTGTACTGGCAGTGACGAAGAACCAGCATCCTCACAGACGGACAACCTCAGTGGATTCATGCCAGCAGGGTTAAGACCAGCCCAATCGGACCATCTCAGGCGTCGGATCAAGCAGATGACATCTCCGGCGAGCCAGCGCCCGGATCCAGAGCAAATAAACACACGGGTAGATGACATCTCAGGCGAGCCAGCGCCCAGATCCAAAAGTTACATACACACACGCAATCACTGATTAACACACAACGTCTGAAAGAACAACAACAAGGTACTCAAACATCCAGCAGGAACAGAAAGCCAAAAGTACCACATGATGTCTAACCTGATAAAGCCAGACTCATTTCATCCTGATAATGGAGAAAATGAAATGCCCATTGTCATCATACGACGCTTATTCTGTGTCTCTCGAACCTGGGACCAGGCCAGGAGACGACTGAAGAACTGTCTTTCTTATATATTTAGGTTATTTATCACATCTATCGCAGTAACCTTAGGATTTCTCTTTGCTATTTTGTATTGTAAACTGCAACCATGTTCACATTTCTGCAGGTCATATTTTGCTGACTATACCTCATGCTCTATTTTGCAAGACACCTACTTAATGCACTCCTCACGCTCCCTAAAATCAGTAAATAGCAACATAGACGCCACTAATAAACCATCTTATGCGCCCTCTAGAACAGGAGCTAACGCCTGGTATGAAAATGCCAGAACAGCCGCTCGTGATTTAGGAAACAGTAACTGTTATGTCTGTTCAAAGGCTAATCCAGAACAGGTAATAGTAGGATACCCCATATCCGGTTTCCCCCTCACTGAGGGACTAGAGAAAATCGGCGGAGATAATGCTCTCTTTAAAGACACTTTACAGTTGACTCTGAGCCCTCTCGACTGCCTACTTAGACACACACACACACCAACTAACCCTGAGACTCCATTAGGCGAATTATTGAAGTTATCTAATGACACCGCAGGGACCTGCGCCCCAATGAAACGCCCCAAGAATAGGTTAAAGCCCTCACTGCCCTTAGGACAGATCCCTCTCCATTTTAATACTAGTATGATATGTCTGCGCAGACTAAAGTTAACTGGCCCAGACACACACATAGATTATACAAAGGATAACTATACATTCTTCTCTGACTCCCCAGGTGCACGCTGTAATGAGACATGGCTAGCTGTCTCTGTGGCTGAAGTTGTATCATATCTGGAGGAACACACACACAGTTCAAGTTCGAGCAGAGAATCGATCATTGTTCCCCCAGACGGTGTATTAAATGACACTGACTGGGGGGAGTTAGTTAAATCACACATGGTCACGCGCCTAACTAGAGCAATCCCACATGCTTATTGGATGTGCAATAATACTCTTAGATTAGCTTTACCTGTTAATTGGACCGGTACCTGTGGTCTAGTAACCGTTGATGTATGCTGTACTGTCATTCCCAATAATACCGCTCCTAACGGTTCATTCACACAAGCTATGAATAAACTTGAAGCATTGCAGATAGAACTAATTGCCAATGCAGGTCACGGTCAGTGGCTAGATAAGTGGCTACAGGACACGTTTGGAAGATGGAAGGAACTAATTGTAGCCTTTGTAACCGTTGCAGCATGTTTTTGATGATTATTGTCTGTTGTGTGATACCATGTATACGCTCTCGGAATTTTTGATATTAAGCTCACTCGAAGGACTAGTTACATTTATGATTTGTTTCACATTTATGATTTATCTTTATATTATGTTATTACATTCTGTCTTTATACTATGTTATCATTTCATGATAAAAGGGGAGAACTGTTATGATATTTTGATACCACGGTAAGCATTTACAGGATATTGTTTTATACAGGAAAACTGTTACTCAATAAGGCCAATCTACTAGTTGTTTTTCTCTTTCTCTGTGACCCAAGAATTAATGTGTAGGACTCACAAGCTGGTACCCCAAGGTCGAAAACACCACAGAGATGAGACCACTTCCTTACTCCCATCCTCCCTTTTTCTTTATCTCCTGGAAAAGGCTCGTTAAAGGCTAGGTGGTTCGTTTCAGAATTCACTAATGAAAGAACTCTGTATTTTATGTCTAGGAGTGTATTTTGCTGGGATGATCATAAATTATAGCTGAACTGATAAACTACACACAGGATACTTCTTTGCTCACAAGGCAGGAAGACGTTTCCTTATTTAGTCTGTACCGGTTTGAACTGGGAAAGCTGACACACGAACCTTTTTTTTCATCTATATAAACTGCTGTGTATCAAATAAACCTTTGAGATGATTTGGGAAGGCAACCTGAAGCAGTCTGTGTTTCCTTGTTCTCCCAAGCTGCTCCCGGCGCTGTAACTAACCCAGCTGAACGGCATACCTGAGTGTTACTTTAAATAATTAGGAATCTTAAAAGGTAAGGACAAAACTCTGCTTATCGCTCACGCCACGGAGGAAACCCGGGACGGCAATTTCCTTCAATTGAGATATTGTATTTTTTTTTTTACTTCATAATATGTACCCCAACAATCCAATAGTTCTTCCCCACCTGTCTCAGGTCGCCTCCACTTAGTGAGGTAAGAAACATCATCATCAGCTGCAGCTTCCCAGCGCACTGTCATGTCACTGTCTGAGAAATTAGTTACCCTAAGGTCAGAAGGAGGAGGCACCTTCACTAGAAGATTCGTGCAAATTTGATATATTTGACTTCTCTGTTTTTTTTCTCTCTGAATTATTTTTGAAAAGGAAAAATAATAATTTGAATGTGAAGCAAAACATGTATGGTGCTCGGTAAAGATGACACACCGACCCACTCCTTTTTTGTTTTTGTTTTTTGTTTGAGAAAGTTTGTTTTCATATTAAATAGTGTCAGTGACGTCATTCTACCCGACTACCACAGGTAAAGAAAAGCCTGAATCTGTAGATCTTTTTCTTTTGTTTTTGTCTAAAACACAAGAAATAAAAAAGGCAAAAAAGGCAGGGAAACATAGGAAATAATGTTTTGTCAGGCAATGACTTGTTGGCACAAGAAGAGTGGTCGTTGGTAGCCATGACAACAAGGAGGTGTGTTTGTTGCTGGCAGGTAAATGAAAAAAAGCAAAGCAAAGAAAAAAGTGAGGGGAAGCCCAGGCTACGAGGGGTCATCCCTTGGAATTTTCACTCCAAGATCGCCCGCCTGGGCCTCCCCCTAGCAGGTGAACATACAGAGGGAAGTGAGCCGAGGGCTCGAACCCGGGCCTGTATGTTGCTAGCCTGCTAGCCCGCCACATGTGGCCACATGACGGGCGAAGAGAATGGGGCAAATTGTTCTATTTAAAGAGCACTACGCGCACATCGTGTGATCAGCCTTTTCCATTAGCTGGAGACCACACATTTTTGCACTCAAAAATAGCGGCGGGGCCTCAGTCTGTCTGTGGGGCATCGGGTATACCGGCCATTTGCCCGGTGGGCCGATGCTAATTTTGCCTTTTAAATGGCCCAATGTTTTGTTGTTGTTGTCTTTTTTTCCTAACTGTGTAAACAGTGAAAGGTGGCGGATTGGACAGATGCTGGCAGACGTGTAAAAAGAACTCAGTTGTTTGGTAGTGGCTATGGTGGAGCTTTCACACATTCAGTCAAATTAGCAAGTGGTGGAGGCCAGCAGGTGGATGGGGGAAAGGACTGGAGGTGGAGAGACGCAAGGCGGCCGCCAGTCCGACTGTCAGGTGAAATGAGCTTCAGGTAAGAAGTTATGACCTGCAGTCTATCTGGGTCAAACCAAGTTTAGGTGGAGTTTATTTTCCTTGTGCTAACTTTTTACAGTCAGTTACAATAACTCGTACTGTGTACTAGCTAGCATGATGGAGTTTCTGTACAGTTGGGTGGGTGCTATGATGTTACTGGTGAACTTTATTTTATTCATATGGTTAGTTAGTAGAGCCAACCGTGCCATAAAAAACGGAATCCTCTGGTATTCAGAGTTAATATTATGCGTTTTGTATTGAGCTGAAAATAAAAGCGATTTGTCCCGTACTTCAGCTACAATAAAAAAAAGACAAAAAGCTGGAGTTATTCTGTGTCTTTGCTGCACAGCTGCCTCTTCTTCTCTCGTTCTCCCTCTCCTGCTGCTACTTCAATCATGAAACTGATCAATGATCAGCTGATCGGCGTTTCTGCCACAAGTCCCGTCTCTCTTGCTTGTTTATCTCCCGCTTTGCGCCAGAAAGAGGAAACTAGCAGAGGTCGTGTTAAACAGCAGAAGCGCCTTTAAACTTGATAAGCTGTTGTTAGAATTTATTTAATTCGGTGCAATTACTTTTTCATATAGGACCAAGTATGTTTGGATAGCTTTTTCCCCTTGAAAACTGCCGTTTAATATTAGACATTCTTGTCTAATATTAACATTTATTGATCTGAAACGTGTAAGTGTGACAAATATGGAATAAGATACGAAATCAGAAAGGAGGCAAATATTTTTTCACAGCGCTATAGTCTGTAAATGATCTTTTGGCTATAGTAGATCTTTGACTTGTTCCTTTTTTAATTGTTTGTTTAAAATAGTTTTCTCTAGGTTAAGGCGTACGGTCCAGGCCTACAGAGCAGTGGTCTGGCTGTTGGAAAACCCAGTGAACTCACAGTTGATGCCAAGCAAGGAGGAAAAGCTCCTCTGAAAATTATAGCCCAGGTATATCTGGCTTTGTATATGATCACAAATATGTTAAATATATTGTATGTACCGTATTTTTCGGACTATGAGTCGCACTTAAAATCCTTTAATTATCTCTCAAAAATCGACAGTGCGCCTTATGTATGAATTGTGGTTGTGCTTATTGACCTTGAACCGATTTTATGTAATACACGGCGCTTAAAAATCTGTCAAAAAATGTTTTAGTACGACTTTGGTAAGCTACGAAGTCGCACCGCTTGATGGATTGTCGGAGCATTACGGCTACGTAGTCAGGAGCCTGGCGGAGTGATACGTACTGTGCTGCAACATAATATTACTGTATTGTGTGTGGATCATGACCCCAAAATGCCACCTGTTAAGAGACATGCTGACGAAGCGGATTTCAAACTCAAGGCTGTCAGTCACGCAGTAGAACATGAGAATAGAGCAGCTGCGAGAGATTTCAACATGAATGAATCAATGGTACGGAAGTGGAGGAAGCAAGAAGAAAGAGTTGAGTAAAGTTTGACTTATCTGGCTGTTTTGTTTCGCTTAATGCGTTTTATAGTCCAGTGCGCCTCATGTATGAAACCAGACCTGTTCATCGACAGTGCGCCTTATGGTCCGAAAAATACAGTGTGTTAAATCTGATTGAACTATAATCCCTTGTCTTCTGCACAGGATGGTGAAGTCAATTCTGTGGATGTCCAGGTTAAGGATAATAGCAACAGCACATACACCTGCACCCCACGTAAGCCTGTGAAGCACACTGTGATGGTCTCCTGGGGAGACGCTAACATCCCTGAGAGTCCATTCAGGGTGAGTATGCACTCACACACTCTCACTTTCACTCTGGCATGCAAGGTTTGCCTTTTCTTCTCACTGAAAAGTCTCTTGAGTTTTGGTGTTTGTGCCCACAGATGAATATCAGAGCAGGCTGTCATCCAAACAAGGTGAAGGTCTCTGACCCTGGAGTGGCAAAGACGGGCCTGAAAGCCTTCCAGCCAACATACTTCACTGAAGGCGGGCTCTGCTGCAGATATTCCACTGGACATAGGCGAGCTTGACCTCAGCCAGCTGACAGCCCCTCTTACAACACCCTCAGGCCCAGAGGAGCCCTGCCTGCTGAAGATGCTGCGTAACGCTCACATTGGTGAGTGTCCGTCTGATAAGTGAGAAGTTTGCTAAACAATGAGACTCATCAGAATCCAAATACTTTATTAACCCTTAAGTAAAAGACAGAGGGGGAAAGTAATAAAAGTTAAAGCGTGGAGAAAGAAGCAGGAGCAACTGAAACGGGCTGCATGCACACACAAGAATAAGCGTTGTTAACATCTGTTTTGTCGGTCTGTCTTAGGAATCTCGTTTGTTCCCAGGGAGATTGGTGAGCACCTTGTTAACATCAAGAAGAACGCCCGTCATGTTCCCAGCAGCCCAATTGCTGTTATGATCAAGCAGTCAGGGATTGGTGACGTGTGCGTGTGCGTGGACCGTGGCTGACCAAAGCCAGGACTTTTCAGCCTTGAGAGTTTATCATTGATGCAGGTATATGCTCAGTGAAAGCATAAATACTGTGATATTTTTCTTTTTAAACATTCAAATAGAATATAATATGAGAATTTCGATGTGAAATTTAACCTTTAAGTGACTAGTACTTTGAGAACTGCCATCAATTACACAATGAAGTTCATTTACATATAGGTTCTTGTATTAGTAATGCTATATTGTACATAGAGACAGAATATGACATGAAGGGCTACTGACCACAGAAAAGTAAAAGGTAACTGGGCCTAAAGACTAACGGGAGAGAAACACGCTTTCTGTGATTCTATTTGTGTTTTTGTGCTAATCTTGGATATCTTAGGTTGTCTCATTACTGTCATATATGTCCTGTCATTAAAACACTGGCTTCTAACAACTAACAGTGTCTCGAAAATAATTTAATAAATAAACAAATAATATGGATGCATGACTTTTAACTTGTCTATTTTTTAGGCTGAACACTGCTGCTAATGTGACTTAGGTAAATGGTTTCAGGCTCTCCCCTCCTGAGTTTGACAAACGTTCAGGATCAGAAAATGTGTGACTCACAGGTGCTGTAGCGTATGGCCACAGCTTCACTCTGAGCTCCATCTCCATAGAGTGCAGACAGTGATATCTCATACTCCTTAAGACACAGGACAACAGTTTATTGAGATATTGTATTTTTTTTACTTCATAATATGTACCCCAACAATCCAATAGTTCTTCCCCACCTGTCTCAGGTCGCCTCCACTTAGTGAGGTAAGAAACATCATCATCAGCTGCAGCTTCCCAGCGCACTGTCATGTCACTGTCTGAGAAATTAGTTACCCTAAGGTCAGAAGGAGGAGGCACCTTCACTAGAAGATTCGTGCAAATTTGATATATTTGACTTCTCTGTTTTTTTTCTCTCTGAATTATTTTTGAAAAGGAAAAATAATAATTTGAATGTGAAGCAAAACATGTATGGTGCTCGGTAAAGATGACACACCGACCCACTCCTTTTTTGTTTTTGTTTTTTGTTTGAGAAAGTTTGTTTTCATATTAAAGCAGTGTCAGTGACGTCATTCTACCCGACTACCACAGGTAAAGAAAAGCCTGAATCTGTAGATCTTTTTCTTTTGTTTTTGTCTAAAACACAAGAAATAAAAAAGGCAAAAAAGCCAGGGAAACATAGGAAATAATGTTTTGTCAGGCAATGACTTGTTGGCACAAGAAGAGTGGTCGTTGGTAGCCATGACAACAAGGAGGTGTGTTTGTTGCTGGCAGGTAAATGAAAAAAAGCAAAGCAAAGAAAAAAAGTCAGGGGAAGCCCAGGCTACGAGGGGTCATCCCTTGGAATTTTCACTCCAAGATCACCCGCCTGGACCTCCCCCTAGCAGGTGAACATACAGAGGGAAGTGAGCCGAGGGCTCGAACCCGGGCCTGTATGTTGCTAGCCTGCTAGCCCGCCACATGTGGCCACATGACGGGCGAAGAGAATGGGGCAAATTGTTCTATTTAAAGAGCACTACGCGCACATCGTGCGATCAGCCTTTTCCATTAGCTGGAGACCACACATTTTTGCACTCAAAAATAGCGGCGGGGCCTCAGTCTGTCTGTGGGGCATCGGGTATACCGGCCATTTGCCCGGTGGGCCGATGCTAATTTTGCCTTTTAAATGGCCCAATGTTTTCTTGTTGTTGTTGTTGTTGTCTTTTTTTCCTAACTGTGTAAACAGTGAAAGGTGGCGGATTGGACAGATGCTGGCAGACGTGTAAAAAGAACTCAGTTGTTTGGTAGTGGCTATGGTGGAGCTTTCACACATTCAGTCAAATTAGCAAGTGGTGGAGGCCAGCAGGTGGATGGGGGAAAGGACTGGAGGTGGAGAGACGCAAGGCGGCCGCCAGTCCGACTGTCAGGTGAAATGAGCTTCAGGTAAGAAGTTATGACCTGCAGTCTATCTGGGTCAAACCAAGTTTAGGTGGAGTTTATTTTCCTTGTGCTAACTTTTTACAGTCAGTTACAATAACTCGTACTGTGTACTAGCTAGCATGATGGAGTTTCTGTACAGTTGGGTGGGTGCTATGATGTTACTGGTGAACTTTATTTTATTCATATGGTTAGTTAGTAGAGTTGCCAACCGTGCCATAAAAAACGGAATCCTCTGGTATTCAGAGTTAATATTATGCGTTTTGTATTGAGCTGAAAATAAAAGCGATTTGTCCCGTACTTCAGCTACAATAAAAAAAAGACAAAAAGCTGGAGTTATTCTGTGTCTTTGCTGCACAGCTGCCTCTTCTTCTCTCGTTCTCCCTCTCCTGCTGCTACTTCAATCATGAAACTGATCAATGATCAGCTGATCGGCGTTTCTGCCACAAGTCCCGTCTCTCTTGCTTGTTTATCTCCCGCTTTGCGCCAGAAAGAGGAAACTAGCAGAGGTCGTGTTAAACAGCAGAAGCGCCTTTAAACTTGATAAGCTGTTGTTAGAATTTATTTCATTCGGTGCAATTACTTTTTCATATAGGACCAAGTATGTTTGGATAGCTTTTTCCCCTTGAAAACTGCCGTTTAATATTAGACATTCTTGTCTAATATTAACATTTATTGATCTGAAACGTGTAAGTGTGACAAATATGGAATAAGATACGAAATCAGAAAGGAGGCAAATATTTTTTCACAGCGCTATAGTCTGTAAATGATCTTTTGGCTATAGTAGATCTTTGACTTGTTCCTTTTTTAATTGTTTGTTTAAAATAGTTTTCTCTAGGTTAAGGCGCACGGTCCAGGCCTACAGAGCAGTGGTCTGGCTGTTGGAAAACCCAGTGAACTCACAGTTGATGCCAAGCAAGGAGGAAAAGCTCCTCTGAAAATTATAGCCCAGGTATATCTGGCTTTGTATATGATCACAAATATGTTAAATATATTGTATGTACCGTATTTTTCGGACTATGAGTCGCACTTAAAATCCTTTAATTATCTCTCAAAAATCGACAGTGCGCCTTATGTATGAATTGTGGTTGTGCTTACTGACCTTGAACCGATTTTATGTAATACACGGCGCTTAAAAATCTGTCAAAAAATGTTTTAGTACGACTTTGGTAAGCTACGAAGTCGCACCGCTTGATGGATTGTCGGAGCATTACGGCTACGTAGTCAGGAGCCTGGCGGAGTGATACGTACTGTGCTGCAACATAATATTACTGTATTGTGTGTGGATCATGACCCCAAAATGCCACCTGTTAAGAGACATGCTGACGAAGCGGATTTCAAACTCAAGGCTGTCAGTCACGCAGTAGAACATGAGAATAGAGCAGCTGCGAGAGATTTCAACATGAATGAATCAATGGTACGGAAGTGGAGGAAGCAAGAAGAAAGAGTTGAGTAAAGTTTGACTTATCTGGCTGTTTTGTTTCGCTTAATGCGTTTTATAGTCCAGTGCGCCTCATGTATGAAACCAGACCTGTTCATCGACAGTGCGCCTTATGGTCCGAAAAATACAGTGTGTTAAATCTGATTGAACTATAATCCCTTGTCTTCTGCACAGGATGGTGAAGTCAATTCTGTGGATGTCCAGGTTAAGGATAATAGCAACAGCACATACACCTGCACCCCACGTAAGCCTGTGAAGCACACTGTGATGGTCTCCTGGGGAGACGCTAACATCCCTGAGAGTCCATTCAGGGGGAGTATGCACTCACACACTCTCACTTTCACTCTGGCATGCAAGGTTTGCCTTTTCTTCTCACTGAAAAGTCTCTTGAGTTTTGGTGTTTGTGCCCACAGATGAATATCAGAGCAGGCTGTCATCCAAACAAGGTGAAGGTCTCTGACCCTGGAGTGGCAAAGACGGGCCTGAAAGCCTTCCAGCCAACATACTTCACTGAAGGCGGGCTCTGCTGCAGATATTCCACTGGACATAGGCGAGCTTGACCTCAGCCAGCTGACAGCCCCTCTTACAACACCCTCAGGCCCAGAGGAGCCCTGCCTGCTGAAGATGCTGCGTAACGCTCACATTGGTGAGTGTCCGTCTGATAAGTGAGAAGTTTGCTAAACAATGAGACTCATCAGAATCCAAATACTTTATTAACCCTTAAGTAAAAGACAGAGGGGGAAAGTAATAAAAGTTAAAGCGTGGAGAAAGAAGCAGGAGCAACTGAAACGGGCTGCATGCACACACAAGAATAAGCGTTGTTAACATCTGTTTTGTCGGTCTGTCTTAGGAATCTCGTTTGTTCCCAGGGAGATTGGTGAGCACCTTGTTAACATCAAGAAGAACGCCCGTCATGTTCCCAGCAGCCCAATTGCTGTTATGATCAAGCAGTCAGGGATTGGTGACGTGTGCGTGGACCGTGGCTGACCAAAGCCAGGACTTTTCAGCCTTGAGAGTTCATCATTGATGCAGGTATATGCTCAGTGAAAGCATAAATACTGTGATATTTTTCTTTTTAAACATTCAAATAGAATATAATATGAGAATTTCGATGTGAAATTTAACCTTTAAGTGACTAGTACTTTGAGAACTGCCATCAATTACACAATGAAGTTCATTTACATACAGGTTATTGTATTAGTAATGCTATATTGTACATAGAGACAGAATATGACATGAAGGGCTACTGACCACAGAAAAGTAAAAGGTAACTGGGCCTAAAGACTAACGGGAGAGAAACACGCTTTCTGTGATTCTATTTGTGTTTTTGTGCTAATCTTGGATATCTTAGGTTGTCTCATTACTGTCATATATGTCCTGTCATTAAAACACTGGCTTCTAACAACTAACAGTGTCTCGAAAATAATTTAATAAATAAACAAATAATATGGATGCATGACTTTTAACTTGTCTATTTTTTAGGCTGAACACTGCTGCTAATGTGACTTAGGTAAATGGTTTCAGGCTCTCCCCTCCTGAGTTTGACAAACGTTCAGGATCAGAAAATGTGTGACTCACAGGTGCTGTAGCGTATGGCCACAGCTTCACTCTGAGCTCCATCTCCATAGAGTGCAGACAGTGATATCTCATACTCCTTAAGACACAGGACAACAGTTTATTGAGATATTGTATTTTTTTTTACTTCATAATATGTACCCCAACAATCCAATAGTTCTTCCCCACCTGTCTCAGGTCGCCTCCACTTAGTGAGGTAAGAAACATCATCATCAGCTGCAGCTTCCCAGCGCACTGTCATGTCACTGTCTGAGAAATTAGTTACCCTAAGGTCAGAAGGAGGAGGCACCTTCACTAGAAGATTCGTGCAAATTTGATATATTTGACTTCTCTGTTTTTTTTCTCTCTGAATTATTTTTGAAAAGGAAAAATAATAATTTGAATGTGAAGCAAAACATGTATGGTGCTCGGTAAAGATGACACACCGACCCACTCCTTTTTTGTTTTTGTTTTTTGTTTGAGAAAGTTTGTTTTCATATTAAAGCAGTGTCAGTGACGTCATTCTACCCGACTACCACAGGTAAAGAAAAGCCTGAATCTGTAGATCTTTTTCTTTTGTTTTTGTCTAAAACACAAGAAATAAAAAAGGCAAAAAAGGCAGGGAAACATAGGAAATAATGTTTTGTCAGGCAATGACTTGTTGGCACAAGAAGAGTGGTCGTTGGTAGCCATGACAACAAGGAGGTGTGTTTGTTGCTGGCAGGTAAATGAAAAAAAGCAAAGCAAAGAAAAAAAGTCAGGGGAAGCCCAGGCTACGAGGGGTCATCCCTTGGAATTTTCACTCCAAGATCGCCCGCCTGGACCTCCCCCTAGCAGGTGAACATACAGAGGGAAGTGAGCCGAGGGCTCGAACCCGGGCCTGTATGTTGCTAGCCTGCTAGCCCGCCACATGTGGCCACATGACGGGCGAAGAGAATGGGGCAAATTGTTCTATTTAAAGAGCACTACGCGCACATCGTGCGATCAGCCTTTTCCATTAGCTGGAGACCACACATTTTTGCACTCAAAAATAGCGGCGGGGCCTCAGTCTGTCTGTGGGGCATCGGGTATACCGGCCATTTGCCCGGTGGGCCGATGCTAATTTTGCCTTTTAAATGGCCCAATGTTTTCTTGTTGTTGTTGTTGTTGTCTTTTTTTCCTAACTGTGTAAACAGTGAAAGGTGGCGGATTGGACAGATGCTGGCAGACGTGTAAAAATAACTCAGTTGTTTGGTAGTGGCTATGGTGGAGCTTTCACACATTCAGTCAAATTAGCAAGTGGTGGAGGCCAGCAGGTGGATGGGGGAAAGGACTGGAGGTGGAGAGACACAAGGCGGCCGCCAGTCCGACTGTCAGGTGAAATGAGCTTCAGGTAAGAAGTTATGACCTGCAGTCTATCTGGGTCAAACCAAGTTTAGGTGGAGTTTATTTTCCTTGTGCTAACTTTTTACAGTCAGTTACAATAACTCGTACTGTGTACTAGCTAGCATGATGGAGTTTCTGTACAGTTGGGTGGGTGCTATGATGTTACTGGTGAACTTTATTTTATTCATATGGTTAGTTAGTAGAGCCAACCGTGCCATAAAAAACGGAATCCTCTGGTATTCAGAGTTAATATTATGCGTTTTGTATTGAGCTGAAAATAAAAGCGATTTGTCCCGTACTTCAGCTACAATATAAAAAAGACAAAAAGCTGGAGTTATTCTGTGTCTTTGCTGCACAGCTGCCTCTTCTTCTCTCGTTCTCCCTCTCCTGCTGCTACTTCAATCATGAAACTGATCAATGATCAGCTGATCGGCGTTTCTGCCACAAGTCCCGTCTCTCTTGCTTGTTTATCTCCCGCTTTGCGCCAGAAAGAGGAAACTAGCAGAGGTCGTGTTAAACAGCAGAAGCGCCTTTAAACCTGATAAGCTGTTGTTAGAATTTATTTAATATCACTTTCTAGTAACAGCTGATGTTTGTTGGAGCCACAGCTGTAAAAGCTGCTGGCCATGATATCGGTTTGGTTATCTGGTGAGAGGGAAACATGAAGATGAAACCAGGAGATGTCCTTACTGAATCATCAGCGCTGAAGAGGTGATGGAGAAACAGGTTTACCTTTTAGGTGACATGAATGGGTTGAAGGAAAGCCATGAACTGTTTCTGAGAGACAACTTACACCTTTTCTATGTAGCTGACAGCTGGTAACTGTGCAGGGGCGGGTCTAGCAAAGTTTTGCCATGGGGCCAGGTAGAGCATTAACAGGGAAAGGGGGCACAAAGAAATACTTTTCTTTCTTATTCTCATTTAAAATTTCTAGCTTTCAACAAATAATTATCCGAATCTTACAACCAAAGTTTTCATCCGATGTCAAATTTATAGAAATCCATTATTGTACATAGTAAGTTTTTTTCAGGGTCCCAACATAATTTCTTCAGAAGAAAGTACTGTACATGATGCCAGTATTTTCCCACATTTTCTAGATACTGTACTAGTACTTTGTGTAAAATGCCATCGAAAAGTCAGTTAAGTTTTATTCTTTCTCACCTGTCTTTCTGTCTCCTTTCACTTTTAAAAGGTTGCCATGTTAGAAAAAATATTTTGCCCTGCCATGCTGTTTATTGATGTGGTAAATAAATAGTTTATGAAAATATCACTAAATCTGTCATTTATTATTTTTAATATTCAGTAATGGTCATGTCTCACCTCTAGTCTTCTCTGTCTTAATTTCAGGTTTCCACCATATGTTGTAGATAGTTCAGGAAGTTAACTCAACCAAGCAGTCTTTGGGTTTCGGCTAAGTACTGTTTAGAATACCAGAATAGGGAGGATGGTGTAGGTTTAAGTTTATTAGATTGATACATATGTACCAACAAGACAGTGTACATCACTGTCACAACGACGTTTGTTTTCATTCAAAGGCTTTATGGTTTTTCCTATAATACCTGGTGGGCCGGTCTCTAGTCAAAATGCCCGGGCTGATTTTTTGTCCCAGTCCAGCCCTGATGTCTACTCTTGTTGTTCATATTTGTTATAAGACTGTCGAATAGTAGTTAAAACAATAAAGACCTATTGTGCCAGTATCACCATGACTCTTTCTTGTTTGTTCAGAATAACGACTGAACATGGCATTTTAGCGCTACCAAAAAATGATTGTGGCCTATAACCTGTCACTGAAACAATATTTCGGCTTCAAACTTGTTGGATATATTCCAGAAGGGTTACATGTGATATATTATATCCCAAAAACTCTCCAAGAACTGCTGAATAACTTGTTCAGGAACAATAAAACTGATAATATGCAATTTCCAACCTGCCAAAAAGTGATTGCCGCCTATATCTTGTCACTGAAAAAATGTTTCTGCTTCAAAATTGTTGGATATCATCCAGAAGGGTTACACGTGACATATTATATCCCAAACACTCTCCAAGAACTGCTGAATAACTTTTAAAAGAACATTAATACCGATAATATGCCATTTTCAGCCTGCCAAAAAGTGATTGTGGACTATATCTTGTCACTGAAACAATATTTCTGCATCAAACTTGTTGGGTATCATCCAAAAGGGTTACATGTGACACATTATATCTCAAACAATCTCTAAGGACTGTTCAATAACTATTAAAGGACCATTAATACCCATAATATGCCATTTTCGACTTGCCAAAAAGTGACTGTGGACTATAACTTGTCACTGAAATACTATTTCTGCTTCAAACTTGGTGCATGTCATTCAGAAGGGTCATTGTTACGCCCCAGTCTAGGGGTACAGGGATGCAACATAGGTTTGGAAAATTGCCCCGCCCTGGTCCCCAAAACCATACACAGAGGGAAAACCAATCTCTTAGTGAATGGTGGTTTATTTTTCTACACTGCAAAAATGAAGCTCCGGGGTGAACAAAGGCCAAAATAACAAACAAAACAAGCTAAGTCAGGAGGAGGTGCTATCTAAACCCTATGTGAAATCAAACATCAAACAAAAGACAAGCGCTACACCTAACTCCCTAACTGAAATAAACAGGAGAAAACAGTGCAAGGAAAACAATAAGGCAGCTCACCCCTTCTGTTCCAGTGCTATTTACAATGTGCTATTTACAATGAAAACTAATGTACACACTATATACAGAACTCAGAAGGTCGCACAAATGTCTCAGGTTTTGGAGGCCAGGGCCAGGGTCAGGTCTGCTGCTGCTCCTGTCAGTGGCTGCCCCAGGACAACTGCTGGTGAGGGATTTTGAATGCGACCCATGATCGGCAGACCAATCGGCAGCCGTCTGCTCATCCACTCAGGGACCTGCAAAGACTTAAAGGCACAGACAAAGAAAACAACCACCAAAACAACCACCAAAACAGATTATGGCCAGGGCCATAACAGTCATATGTCAAATATTACATCTCAAACAGTCCCTCAGAACTGCTAAATTACCATTAAGGGAACAATAAAACTGACAATATGCAATTTTCAACCTGCCAAAAAGTGATTGTGGACTATAACTTGTCACTGAAACAATATTTCTGCTTCAAACTTGTTGGATATCATCCAGAAGGGTTACATGTGACATATTATATCCCAAACACTCTCCAAGAACTGCTGAATAACTTTTAAAAGAACATTAATACCGATAATATGTCATTTTCAACCTGTGCATAAAAAGTCAAATTTCAAAAATGTTGTAATTCAAAAATAATACAAAAAAAGGATTAGGAACACCAAGTAATAGGAAAGACAAAACAACGGTAATAAAAATGTCATTCCAATACAGCACTTATTAATTGAAACGAAAACCAAAAACAAATAACAATTACATCCAATTAAAGAAGAAACCACCAGTTAAAATAAACTAACAAATAGACCAGAAACAGGGGGTACAGCGGAAGCTCAACACCAGTAAACCATGGAACAACATATATATTAATTCTTTGCATACAGTAACTATGCTAACATGTTAGGAAACACAAAATAATTGAATAATCCTACAAACAAATTGCAATCAAAGCTGAACTCTAATGTTGTGAACAACACAGAAACACACACAGCAACACGAACATAAATTAATGAATTAATAAACAAATAAACAACCAATAAATATTATAGGAGACAACGATACAAAACAAGAAACATTTCAAAAACATTGAAAAATTGACAGCGACCCTAACTTTCTGACCAGCATGCTTCACAAACAAATGGGGTTTTTTTTGGTCTTGCGGGGCTTCTTGGCACAGCCCCTGTGGTACCACCGTGGGTAAATCTTGCAGCCAGTATGAATTAGACAAAACAAGGTAACACGAGTATTTTGTTAAAAGTGTTATACAAATAAGTATGTAAATAACAATCTTGCAAAATACTAAATCCCTTTGAGGCAATAATAATTTTAGGTTACTTTACAAAAGTAAAAAGAAAAAAGTTTATTTTGTGACCCAGAAAGAGTAATATTTCAAACTCCGCCACTCTGTGTTCCTCCGCCACTGCCTCGTTTGAGTTTTTGGACGAAATGGATTCTGGGATATTGCATTTCGTCATTTCGAGCTGATTGCAGACCAGAACAGGCAATCAGATTTGTCCTTTTTTGTGCTCCTTTATGTCATCTGCACTTGTCTGTTTGTGACGTCTGCACTGTGCCGTGTTTTTGTTATTCAATAAATGCATTCCAAAAAAACAACAACAAAAAAAAAAAACAGGCAATCAGATTTTTTTTGCATCCAAGTCTGTGATTGGCTGGTTTTGTGGCACAAATATAACGGTGTACAGAAAGAGTTGAGCGTGCACAGGCAGAAATGTTGAGAGCGCAAGCAACACAATGTGAGCAAGCACAAGTGCAAAAACTGAGCGACAGGGGCTGCTATTGTGTGTGTGTTTAGATAATAGCAAACACTGAAATACATTTTTTGCACGCAGCAATGAATTTAGTTCACTCAAATTTACCTTTTCTTCGCTCAAAATAAATTTCTCCTCAAAATGCAACACTTGCACCTGCATTTTTTTTTTTACGTGCGCTCAGAATAGTGGCACAAAAATAACGCCATAGAAAGGAAGGGGCAGTGTATGTACAACATTCAAAGGAAAGGAGAAATAAGGAGGTGGTCATATCGAGAATAGGATTTGGACATACTGGTGTGAACACTACACTTTGATAAGGAAAGATAAAACAGGGAAATGTGACAACTGTGGAGAAGACGAAACGATAGAACATGTCATCTTACACTGTCAGAAGTGCAGGTGGAGAGATGATAACTGACCCAAAATCTCAGTAAGATAAAAATGAAACTAGATCTTATTTATTTACTGCAAAAGGACTCTAGAAGTAAAGGTTATCAGGCCTTATTCCAGTTTTTAAAAGAGGGTAAATTGTTTGGGAGGACTTTAGTTGTTGTTTTGTTGTTGTTGTTTTTTTTGTTTTGTTTTGGGGTTTTTTTTTTGGGGGGGGGGGACGTTCCAGTTCACACTTCATACCAGTTGGTGGCGGTAATGCGCCATTCAGTTGTTTACCAACCGTCAATAAAATTTAGAAGAAGAAGAAGTCTAGACTTTCATGACGATTTCGCTGACACCCAATTGGCGCGCCTTGTGTCCGTTTGCCTCACAGGTACGTTGAAGCAATTATAATAAAAAAAAAAACTGCGCACGGGTGGATTTGTGACACTCACAACAGGCTGTGTATTTGCTTTTAACCAAGACGTTATTTGGCCGTGACAGTCAAACGTCCAACAGTTGAGCTAAGCTAAGCGGCTATTGCTTTTGCTAGCTAACGTCGGCTAACGTTGAACACCAAAGATGTACACGAGTAACGCGAGATATATAACTCTGCAGGACTTCCGCGTTCGCGTATGCAGGCATGAGAGGGTTCTGTTTTGTTAACTGACCTGTTAAAGCTAACATGACATAGTAGTCTTTTTCAAAAAGCAACTGTATGGTAAGATTTGCTAATCCGCATTTTATATTATATTTGGGCTGGGTTTACCACATGTAAGCACTAGCGTATGCGGATTTTTATCTTGATTTTTTATGTGTCTTTGGCTAAACTTTGAGAAAAACGGTGTGGCTACGTTAGGTATATGTACCAATAAAACATCGAGCATCTTGACAACCGAAGCCGTAAACAGACCGTTTCTGTACCCTGTCTCCAAGACTTGTTTTAGAAGGTAATAATTAGTCCTGTTCATCGATAGAAACGCGCTTTGTTTATGTTTGATTTCCGTCAGCCTGCTTCCCTTTCACAAAACACAGCCGAACTAGTGCGAGAGTGAAGATGAAGAGATCCAAAGGCGGTGGTGACGAGGAAGCTCCCCGGCATAATGGCTCAGCGGGCCGAAGGAAAGCAGACCAGCAGCAAAGTGACGGGGACGAGGGTGGCAGTGACATCGGCCCAGCCGACCTGCAAGACGACGACAATGACCAGGGCCTGAGGAGAGAAATAAGGAGCAAATACAGAGACCTCATCAGCTCAGTACAACGTGAGTGACTACAGGCCAGCAGGTTTGGGGATGGCCAAAGTTGTTGATTTGTATGTATTACAAACAAATCCTTGATGTGCTTTTCTTCTTGTTTTGTTTTTCAGAGAACAGGGAAGATATGCTGAGCCCTTCAAACAACAAACTAACAGAGGTTTTAGAGGAAGCAAACAAACTTTTTAAAGATGGTAGGTCTGATACATGTAAATGAATAACACATGCCAGCAGATCAATCCTTTATACTTTACATTTTTTTTGGTTGGGTTTTGGTGGCAGTTCGACAAGCGAGAGAAGCAGCCCTGGATGCACAGCTCCTTGTTGTGGCTACAGACCTGGGGAAGGAGAAAGCCAGCCAGCTGTTCTCCGAGGGAACCGCTTTCGATCCCACTGCTTTTGCTGAGCATCTCGTGAGTATGATTACTGTATCATGTCTGTCCTTCAGTCACCTTGCACGAGTGGTCCATACAGACCTTGCAGTTTTGTACAGTTGCAGTATTTCTGTCTGGATTTGTAACTCGAGCTGCACATGCTTTTCTTTTACCTTAAGTTATGTATGGTTAAAAAAAGGCAAGGAGGGCAAAACAAAGCTGACAGGAGTTTGTTTAGTGGACTCATATGATGGCCAGACAAACCCCAGTAATCATGAATTGTTAAATATCTGTCTGTAGGGCTGTGTGATATGATTGAAATATATCAGATGATGAAATGAAAACATCTATCGTTTCATATTATACGCTATCATTTGTTTTGTGGTATCACAAAATACACTGTTTATGGCAATATTTTCTTAATTGTTTGGATGGTCATCGTGTGGATGCAGGCACAGAGAATACCAGCAGAAAGAGTATGGAGAGAGTTTACGGATGAGAAGCAAAAAAATAAACCTTAGACTCAAACATTAGAACAGGCTTTTACCCGCCACACGGCTTGTAAGAAATACAAAGGAAATGGTGGCCGTTACAACTTGTATCTAAAAATATATAGTTTAATGTACTGCCCAAACACTTGACTCCAACTGAAAAGTGAAAACACTTCACACAAGTCGAGTTGCTTGAGATTCACAGAATTTACAGAAAATGGTGGATGAGAAATGTCTTATATTGGGATATGAGTCATATGGCACAGCCCTATGTTTCTTTATGATAACGCGGTAGCTATAGCAGCTTTGTACTAGTTTTTTTCCTGCTCATTTAAGTGAGTTATACAGACACAAATACTAATAAATGTAGGAAAATGTGCGATTTTAACACAACTTCCAAAGCATCACATACTGCAGTGGTCATGTCTATGTTTCTCTACAGTTGTCTTTCATGGGTCTGAACCGACTAGAAGATGATGAAGACGAGCAGCAGAACACCGCTAATGGCTACCTGCCACAGGACGCCTGGCACCGATTGGCCAGGAGAGCAGAGTGCTGCTTTAGGACAGCACCCTCTTTCCACTACATGTGAGTGATTTAGCAAGTCTGTTTACTAGCTGGGACTGCAGTGCCAGGATCTTTGCCTGCCAACTAAAAATAGACTGATGTTCTGTGAAGAAGCAAATTAATAACACAGAAATTTTCTTTCGACAAGCGCACGTGGTCTTCTGCCAGTCCATAAAAGTAGAATAAGTGGTTCCAGATTTGCTGCCAGCAATCAAAGCGTCCTTGAACAGCTCTTTGTCGTTTCCTAAAAACCTTCCTTTCTCTTATTTTTTTTTCTCTTCCACCGTTTGCTCCTCCTGTCTCATGGAGTGCAAATAACAAGTGCTTGAGTGATGCCAGGTTGTGTCGTTTGCTGTCATAGCCTGGGTATACTCAACTTTGTACTTTTGTCTCAAATGGCAAAACAAGTTTGTTGTTTCTACCTTTAACAGGAGGAGATTTCTTGCATATTTTACAAAGTATTTTGTGGTGTTGGAATTTCTTGGCTGTTGTTTATGCAGTCTGGGATTGTGTCATTGTTGTGCCTGCTGGGAAATGTAAACGCATGACACTGTTGTACCACTCACATCAGGTTGCGACACTTTTATATCGCATAAAAATTTATGCTGGTATATTATGGATGGTATGATGTGGCACCAAAATTATACTGCAGCAGGGTAATGCTTACTCAGTCATACTCTGGCTTTTGCAGTCATGTGATGCTATTTTGAGAATTTGATGATGTACGATGACGTGAATAAGGTCCCAGTCACACAGTCAGCAACCCCCTGGCAACCAGCAGTCGTGATGGAGAGAGATGTGTATTTCCTGACCAGCTGGTGAATGGTTGCTGCCCGTCACATGGTGAAATTGGACACAAAGAGGTCTGCTGTTCTGCACAAATATCCTTCTTTTAATTGTTTTTCACTGGCAGATTGCTCCAGCTGCCTGTAGATTGCATGCAGGAAGCTTTTCTGTAGACACTTGCCAGCAACTCTCCGAGTGGTCATTTTTTTACTACCGCGATGGAGTTAGTTGGTGAGTGTTTGCAGACAAGTTGGTGTCTTCCATGGAAACTACAAAGCAATCTGCAGGACTAAAATGATCACAAGGAGGCTTTTGGTGTGGCACCCTCTTTATGGCTGATTCAACCTACCACTCACCAATCAGTCAGGGAAGACACATTTTTCCCTCCCTGGTGGCGGTGTCATGTCCAATATGGTGGACAACTCTCAACAATGTGAGCAAAATGTCATCAACGCAACCTCACCTGTGGATTTTACATATGAGAAGTTCTAAACAGAAGGCGCATTGTCAAATTATGGCATAAGATGGAATAACACAGTGGTTTTATGTGGATACGTTTTCTGATTTTCGTTTTTTTTTAAATTTCTCATCCCTCTGGTTCTTTGCAGGATGGGCTCGTTCTATGCAGAACCACCTCCCCCAAAACAAAGGATAGAACGGCAAAGAAAAGCACCCAGCAAAGAAGCCAAAAGGATAATGCCTACTCAGGTAACTGAAATGACACTTCCATGGCTGCTGTTACCTACATGTAGTTTAAGATAAATGTAGTAGCCACCCCGTCCCTGTTTCCATTTTCCACACATACACAAAGTTTCGCCACATTATCCACCACAATGTTGGTATTTGGACCAAATGATCCCTGTGAATCTTCTTCTGTTGATTTGGAACCCCTGGAAGTTTATTTTAAAGCTATTATTAGTGATCTTGATTTGAAGTTGGACAGTGATGTTAAATTAGACGGTAAATCAGAGCGGTCGTTAAGTCTAGTTTTTATCATTTAAGGCGATTGGCAACAGTCAATTTTTTTTCTTTCTAGGCAGCACTTTGAAACAGTGATCCATGCTTTTATTTCATCCCATCTGGATTACTGCAACTCTCTTTATGTGGGAGTCAGTGAGTCGCTACTCTTGCGCCTGCAGCTGGTTCAAAATGCGGCTGCACGAATGTTAACAGGAACTTGTAAAACAGAGCATATAACCCCTCTCCTGGCCTTACTTACTGGCTGATCGTATATTTTAAAGTTCAACTTTAATCTTTTCACAATCTTACCCCACCGTACCTCTCTGAGCTTCTTCACCCCTACACACTCTCAAGTCAGCTGACCAGCTGCTCCTGGAAGTACTGAGATCCACAAGGAATGTTAGGGGGACAGGGCCTTTTCTGTCGCTGCTTTAAATTATGGAATAACTTTCCCTTACATGTTAGAGAGGCCCCTTCACTGTAATCTTCATCTTTCAGTGCATATCTTGACTTTTTATTATCTAATTGTATTTCTTACAAATGAAATCAACAGATTTTTAAATTTATTTTTTTAATTTTGTGGACCTATCCCACTTATTCGGTGTGTCATTAAATGTCTTTTAGCTGAAGAAAATGGAAGAGTCGCAACAAGAAGCGACAGAAAAAGAAGTGGAAAGGATTCTGGGGTACCTGAAGAGTTATTACCAAGATGATCGTGAGTTTGAAGTCGACCTCAGAGACATCGCATGGCTGTGTAAACTATTAGTTGCTCACGTGTACTTTTTTCCCCTCTCCTTCTATCACAGCAACCTCACCAATATCATATTACGACTTCGTCATTGACCCCAGCTCCTTTTCCCGGACAGTGGAGAACATCTTTCACACTTCTTTTCTGATCAGAGTATGGAATTTACTAAAGATTTAAAGTGAACTCCAGTGCCTCCTGGTGACCATAAACAGGCATGACAGTTTCATTTGTGTTTCAGGATGGACTGGCAAGAATGTATCTTGATGAAGAGAAATTGCCATGTATAGGTGAGATGATGTGACACTTGTACTGTTCTGACTGGGGGATAGCATAGAAAGTCCCTTGAGGTAAATAATGAAATAAAACAATGTTTTCATGTTTCAGCTCCTGTAGAGGAGGGGGAGGTGGAAGCCGGAGGTTCCACCAGCCGTAAACAGTGTATCCTCTCTATCAGCCCAAAGATATGGAAGGTTAGCAGGTTTTGGCCTGAAGTGCACATTAATTAAAAGCACGGTAGCTACAATCAAGATTTTGTTTTGTGCCTGTGATATTAATTGTAAAGTTTGCTTTGTCCTTCTCAGGAGCTCATAGATGCCTTCGACATCAAAGATTCAATTATTCGGCCTCCAAACACACAGAATGACTGACAGACTACACCATCTTCCCCACTGAAAAACCTAAACATTGTTCTTAAACGTTTTACTTAATAAAATTCAAGTGATGTGTTACGGTTTTATCAGTTGAGGTCAATGTATAATAATCGTTCTATTGCACATTTGTTTATTTTTTACTGTGTTTTAAGTTTGAATAATAAAAAAGAAATGAATAAAAGTTTTTTAAAATTATTTTATTGCAACTCTTGAATATTGATACACAAAAGCCTTAACATAATATGCTTCTGATAATCTGAGCTTTGACATAACACATTGGTAGAAATGAAGGTTCCATGACTGGCAATGATCAAACCGGATATTAGCACAAACATCTCACACTAACTCGCCATGGTGGTGGAAGATTTTTATTTCGGCTTGGTTAGCAGACACATGGCTTGGGTACCTTGGATTTACTCAGTTGACCTTGAACTTCATTGTGAGGTCATCTGTACAACAGTTAAGATTTAACCAACATGGGTAATGTAACAGGACAATGATCCCAAGCAAGCAGCAAGTATGCAACAGAAAGGCTGTAAAAGAGAAGAATGGAAGTGTGGCAATGATCGAGTCAAAGTCCAGACCTCAAGCTGACTGAAATGCTGTGGCGAGACCTTAAAAAAAGCAGTGCAAATGCCTGCAAACCTCAATAAAGTGAAGCAACATAAAGACAAATGGGCTAAAGTTGTTCCATAACAATGTGAAAGACTGATGAAGTCACATAGATAGTGATTGCTTTAAGTTGCTGCTGACAGCAGTTCTACTTGCAGCTAATTTATTTTTCACAGAACTGTATATCGTTAGTGCAAGAAAGTTTGCAGTAAGGATTGTTTTGATATTTTGTTCATATCCCATAATTTCCTATGACGGATTAGTCTGTCCATGACATAGGAGTCTTAAGTCTTGCGCGAATCAAGGGAAAGGGAAAGTCAGGTTTCTTTTTACACTGGTTTTCTTCATGTAAACCTACTATGAAGCGTGATCACTGGAGTGCCGGTTTCTGCAGCTGGTCTGATCCCTGGACCATGTCAGAATCTTTTATCTGCCTGTATTTATGATGCATGGTTGTCTCAACTGGAAATTTTGTGAGTTGCTCATTTTTAAGGAGCCAAAATGTTATCTTAGTGATATTAGACTGCATACTGATGTTTTGGCCAACCTACCCTTACATATTTTTTAACCTTGGAGGTTCTATATCACTTCACAGTGTATTTATACACATACTCACGCACAAGCAGCCATTCAAAGCCCTGGCCTGGCACCGGGAACAATTTAGGCTTCAGTATGTCCAAGACCAGTCTGTTTTTTGCTTGTTTGTATAATTAGATTCCTTACAGTGGAAAGTCATGCTACATTAGACACAACCCAGGCCAAAACAGGCCAGACACAATGCTTTTCTATTGATCCTCCAAGTTTGGAGAGGAGGTTTTCATCACAGAAGAGACCACTCCCTTCAGGAGAAGAATGATTCATCATAGGATAAAGGTGATATCTCAAAACAACTTTGTAGAATCTGCCTTTATGCCTCTTTCTAAGGAGAAAAGGGACCCAAACAATGCCTGCAAAATACCTCCAGAAGCATAACAGGGAGCAGCCTCTGACCTCCTCTCTGTAGATGTCAGGAACTCATCAGGTATAGATATATCCCTGTTACTATGCTACAAAAATGTAACAAAAAGGTTGAGTTAAACAATAAACAGCTAAATCGATAAACAGCTAAAAGATAAAAGTTCTTTATTCTGTTTTGCTATTGGGTTTCTTTGTTATTCCATATTGGCTGAGTGAATATCAGTATGATCGAATTCATTTGGCTGAATGCACTGATACTATCAAACATACCCATCATGATGATGTACCAGCATCATCTTGGTTCTTTTAAAGAGACAGGCACACTTCGTGCTGCCTCCCATCTCTTCCTCTCTCCCACTCTGAGCTTTTTTCTCTCCAAAGCAGTGCTTCAGTCTGCTCACCCTGTGCACTGATGTAGAGTGAGGCTGCATTAAGACTGGAAAGAGTGGCTCCCTTTTTTCACTCTGATTTGATTTAGGTTGGACTCCTTATGTAATGTAGATTTTATATAACAATGGCTTGAAAATATATGTCAGAGGGACACCATGGGCAATGCAATGCAGAGCGTTTATTAGTCGTTGAGGGACACACTCACACAGACACAGAGGCGTGCACACCCTCACTCTGTAGCTCCTGCAGAGATCTTCCTGCTTTGGCAATGCTGAGTCTGACTAACAACGATGCAGTTCTGCAGAAAGGTGCTTTGCCAGCCGTGTAGTGCCAGAGTCACTTCACCAGAGGAGGACATGGAATACAAGATGGGGAGCTGCATCGGAATCCCACACGGCAAGGTAAACAGAGGAGAGGTGGAAAACTGTGGGGCTGTCAGAGACTGGCTGCAGCATTGCATCCATGTCTGTGGGACTGAGCAGGGGATAGCATGGGAGAAGAACCATAGCAGGTTTTACTGGTCAAGTGCTGAGTCTTTACTGAGGAGAAAGCGGGGAGAGGGAAGGTGCATTCAAGTGTTGGAGGAGGGGCGATGTCAGCAGTAAAAAAGGAGCTGCAGAGACAGATCAGGGAGTAGGGAAAGGAGGAGCTGAGTATAAACGTGAGAGTGTGAGGCTGATCGTAGTCGAGGAAAGATGGGAGACAGACTGACAAGAGAAGGGATTGTTTACATCTGCAGATTCATTTAGTCCATAGCCTACAAATAAAGAAAATCTATAACAAGTGTGTTTGGTGAACAATGCGTGTACTGTTATTTATAGGGATGATGCTATCAGCACACACTGGGGCGCTTGGCTGAAAATAGCCTTTGAAGATGGCAGATGAGAGGATCCAAAAAACATTTAAAGCCTCTCTGTTGTCAAATCTGTAACTGGGGCTCCTGTTTGTTATTCTTCCCATCTGTCAGGTTGCTGTGTGAGTGTGTTGGTGTTGTCCTTACACGTCAGTCACAGGGAAATCTACAGGGAGGTGTTGGACTTAAAAGAGGACCACCAGACTGAAATCGAGGGGATCAGTAGATGTTAAGGTGTAGATATTAAAGGATGCTACAGGTGGTTTGGACACTTTAACGCCATCTGCAGCCTCTTATGTGACAAGTGAGGTCTGACATGCCGTCCTCCTCTCCATAACGTGTGTCTTTGTTTACAATCCCTCGGCCCACTGACTCCCTGAGCAGACATGGCTTCCCCAGCTCCAGTTCGGTCTCCTCCCCTCCCTCCCTCCCTTGATCCTGTCCCAACTTCTGTCCCTGTCCTGCGTCCAGTGCAAAAAATAGCAACAGAGGAACCGGGGCTCCTCAGAAGACAGGACAGAAACACTGGCCTTGAGTCTGACAGTAAACACAGGTTGGAGGGGTTTGTCAAAGCTGGGGGGCACACACTGTAGCAGAAAAAAGACTTTTGTTTGGCGTGGTGAGTAGTTTTTTGGTGAGTTGCAGCTGTGTTAAAACTTTGGATTATATTACGGTGACATTGTTAAAACCTGTACTGAGATTAGTGTGACTGTATTCGATTAAGTGTGAGTGTTTACGGTTACTGGTGGTGTGATGGTGAATATGGGTTTAATCACAAATGTATCAACTTTATATGCACATCAATGCTTTGCAAAGTTCTGAGAAATTACGTGTTGTGTTGTTTAGTTTGGCGGTTTGTTTACCCGCTGATGGACAAACTCATATTTGTCTGACCAAAGACATTCATGGCTCTGAGCCAAACCCGTGAACTTAAAAGATTACTCACGTTGAGTGATGGTCAGGCCGTGATGAGGTGAGAAGAGACCTGGCAACAGCCTAATCACATGATTTCCCCTCAGTGCTTTCTGGGCTGCCAAAAAGCCCCGAAACACTGCTGCCACTTAAAGTGCACACGTGTCACTATAGGGGCTGAAATTACACCCCAATCACACAAATAGCAAGCAGGCGAGCAGGGCCGATAAGCTGCCGCAGCACAGAATAGGTGTGATTTAATATGTGAGGATAGGATGTCCATTTTGTCTTTTGTTTTAATGTAAAAATGTGAGACAAAAAATGATTTCAGGCCATGCTTTGACTGCACGGATGGACTATACGGCCTCTGCGTTCTTTTGGAAATCTAGTTTGTGTGACAAAATTGTGCATAAGACTGTAATAAACGTCAACAGCAGTGAACAGGGCAAATATCTATTTATAAAGTCTTGCATATTCAGGTCAGTGCTTTCTGACTAAACAGAGCTACCACGCAGTCCCTGCAGTCATACAGGGAATGCATTAACGGGCCTTTCCCTTTCACGGCTCAGCTGCATTACAGACAACACAAAAGTATCCTCACGAGACAGGGAGATGATTGTGAGAGAATATTTCTGCATCTGATGTATCCTCCAATGTGCTGATGCATGGATGCTCTGATGCTGGGAGTCCGTTTGTTTCATGTCTTTTAGACATGAGGTTATACAAAGTTACTGCAGCTGGAGATTAATCTAACTAATACACATTTCATGTTTAGAACAATTAAAAAAAATAATTCAACTGTCCTTCTACCAACGAAGCTCCAGCTTTCCCACATTTAAGGCCACATCAGCAGACTTGAAACCTGCACTTTGGTCTTGGTGTAAGGTTCTTGCATCAGACGTCCCTAATCTCTAAAACAACACACACTTACAATTCCCCCTCACTCCACAGAAGTTTAACCTCATACCAAAGACTTTTAATCCTGTGACGCAGGAGTCTGTGACTACTGAGGGACGGCTGTTCAGACTCCAGGTCTCCTTGTTGACCTTGCTGTACGCTGATGGTGTCTCTGTTGCTAGTTTCTTACAGCCAGCTGATGTGAGAGGCTGTTGCTCTGGGCAGTTGTGGCCCTGCAGCTGGGTAAGCCATGGGGAACGAGAGCAGCACGACTGAGACATTGGTAAGGGCAAGCTTGCAGACGTTGGATAGCTAGGATCTCTACTTGCTGCTATGCACACCTTGAGCTCTTTTAACTAACACAGTCGCATGATTACTAACTTTTTGCTTCGGTGAAATACACGGGCTTTAAATGCTGAGGCTTGTCTAATGAGCATTTAGATAAGATAACATGGCTTGTCTTATTTTGTGATTTACCCTTGTAAAGCTGCGATAACGATAAAGATCAGATGTGTTATTTAATGACTCACAGCATGTGTCTTAATCTATGCCCATTGCTACACACCCTAATAATAATTCATGCCTTTATGATGTTTAGAAGGCCGTTGCGTGTCTCATTATTGCAATGTTGCTGTTGTGCACTTCTAATAACAAAGACAAACATACCAGAAGAAGGACACCTATAGAAAAACGGGAATTTAAAATGTGACTGAAGGACTTCAGAAGTGGAATTCTGGATTAACCTAATAGGATTAATTTAAACATTTGACTCATGAGCTATATGCTCCAGCACTAAGTACTCACAGACTGACTGAGCTTAACATGCTACTCCTCTTAAAAAAAATAGTGGCGAGTTGTTTTCAGTGCACTCTGCATGCAACTGCTTCTATCTAATGTAAAGTTGTTCCTTTAAAAATCTCTTTGTGAACCATTTCATTCCCTCGTTACAGCCAGAAGAGGGCGCTGCAGAAAATGTTGTTCTGTTGCCACCTAAGGAAAGTCAAAATGACTCCGTGCAGGTACAATGTGTGTGTGTACGTGTGACTGCCACTTTGATAATATTAGCTTGTGTGTGGGTACGATATTTGTAGTGCTCACAGGAACGGATGGCTGTGGCTTTTGTTCTTGTTTTTGCTTTTTTGTTTTTTTTTTTGTTTTGGGGTGGGGTATTACCACTCAAACTGTGCCTGTTCGTAGCAACTTTCATCATGATCAAGTCACCATAACCCATTCATGCCATGTGAAAGGTGAAAGTTGTTTTTTTTTTTCATGGTAAAACCTTTAAAAACAGTGAACTGTCATATCAGTATGTTTAATCATGTGGTGATGACGCACGTGAACCTCATCGAAAGGTCATATTTAAAGCAGGAAGCTGCGGTCAATGCAGGAAGAAATTGTGGTGCACATTCATAAGTTTTTTTTAAACTACTCAACTATTATTGTGTGATGTGCAATGAACAATGTAATGAACGTTTATGCATATAAACATTATTTAACATGTTTTCAATAGAGTGTAATATTAGATGAAAAAGACAGAGAAAAAGAAAAAAGAAAAGCAAGAATATCATAGCATTTATCATTTTAAAGATTTGATATAAAATTTCAATTTGTTCACGATAATTTGAGGCGTGGTTTCATAATTCTGCTTTGCATAAGAAATGTGGCTATACACAAAATAACATTACAGCACAATTAGTAATTTTTGTTTTATAAAATTAGGCCAAATCAGATTCTTCTTGGTTGTTATTTTTATATTTTCATTATTATTAAACTCTAGTCTTATGTCAGTCAGAGTTTTAAAATGAGTCTGTTGATTGAGTTTTTATTAAATTCTTGTTTTGCCTTCTGTGGAATAGTTTATCCGTGAGACGGCTTCTTATGGAGCCGTTGTTAAGTTTCTTATCCAGAATTGACATCCCTTGATTGACAGCGGGGTGAGCTGTGGCTCTAAAGGGCATACATGCCCACGTTTACGTGTAACCACAGCTTCCTAGAGCGTAACCTGATCCTCTCTTTGGGGGTCACTGCAGGCCTGACTCTTGGCCCAATTCCCAGCATTCACCTGCAGAGGCACTGTCAATGCTACCAACCACAAGACACAGCAGCAAGAGAAAGGGGGAGGAGGTGAATAGGGAAGGAAAGAAAAGAAAAGAGGGAAAGTTCTTAGACTAGGAGGAGGAGACAGAAGGAGAGCTGAGTGGAAAGAGTTTACAGTAGAGGGGGAGGAGAATGCTCAGCACTTCCACGAGGCCAGCACAAGTCAAGTTAGTCAGTCTCAGCAGCAGCAGCAGGTTTGGTAGTGTAGTGTTTCTAGAGACCACACACACACATACACACACTGGAAGAAACAGAGGAGGCTCATGGAAATTTAAAGGGGGAGCGGCAGTGACTCTACAAAGAGGACAGGGCTGTACAGGAGTACAGGAGAGGAGGAGCGGGAGCGTCAGCAGCATGTGTTGCAGCATGTTTGTGTTCTCGACTGCCCTCCTTCAAAACACAGAGCCCTGCAGAGCCTGCCTGCACAGTGTGAGCATAGTATAAGGGTAGCAGAGAAGCTGCACTGCACTGTAGAGTCACCTTCAGGACAGTGGAGCACACTGCTGGGTAAGTGCAAGAGAGATGAAATGAGATAAAGCTCGTAGGACGTGCAATCAAAGGTGTGTTTTATACAGGAGGGTGGATGGAGTGGATATGTTGAGTCGGTTTTGTGTGTCTGTGGGTGAAGAGGGGACCTGTTCCTTCTTCAGCACTCCTCTTTCGTGTTTACAGCAGTCATGTGTGAAGCATTAAGGCTTTTTTTCAGGGCTCGAGCATTGACGTTTTGAATAGAGAGTATTTGCTGCACAGGCAGTAATAGCCAGTCAGCCTCGCTGTCTCTCACTGTGGCTTTTCGTTTAGTTCCTGTGGGTTAAATATTAACAAAAGGTGCTTTCTGCGTAGGGATCGAACAAACAAAGAGCAGGTGTGATTTTCCACCTTCTTGACCTTTTAAGAAATGTTGAATGAGTGTTTGCTGTAAACTTTGGCGTGCTTTTCCTCGTCATTCTCTCATTTGAGAAAAGGTACGGGTTGTATGTTTTCTGTCTTTTGCATGACAGGCAGGAAACAGGAAACTCGACACATGGCAACATACAGTTTTCTCATGACTGTGCTGATCCCAGCGTGCATCACTGTTAAGGAGTGAAGGAACTGTTTTAACACCTGATTATATAACATTAATCCAGAAAATAGGAGCAGCAGGGAGATCACAGACATTCAGAGTGACACTCATACCTGCAGCAGGCCTTTTTTTTTGCATCCGGTTTCTTTTAATGTTTTATCTTCTCTTCTGCAGCCAGTTGTGTAGCTGGGTTTCTTGCTACAACGAGAAAAAAAAGAATCTAAATTAGAACATTTAAAAATAAACTAAGACGGCATGACACCATTCTTGTGCAAATGTCTTTTAAAAGTCTAGCACACAATTTTTGTGTGTGTTCATGCAAGCACATTCTGTGCTTAACATGTCCCACAAAGGAGGCTCTTTGTGGTCACACAGGTGAGGCCAGTGACTCAGAGCCTGCAGCCCAAATTTATTTGTTAATGTGTCTCCAGTTTCCACATTAAGGAAATACAGCGCTAAAGCGAAGCTCCAGCGTAAGTTGGTGTTTTTCTAGTCGGTCTTGAATATATTTTTTTGTTTCTGGCTTGAAATAGTTTGCAGCATTACTGTAATCACATCATATGAGTGAAGACGCTAAAGCAAGTGTATATAAGGTCAAACTTGCTCTCGTGTAAGTGCTGCATTGAATTGATTTAACCTTCGTTTCTGCTTGCAATGACTGCACGCCAGCTATGAGTGATTCATAAATAATCAATGTGCTTTAATACTGAATCTCAGCAGATCCTCAAAGGATATCATTACCACTGTGTGGCTGTATCCATACTCACACGTGAAATCAACTCACTGGCTAAAATCAGGATCTCTGTGTAAAAAAGGAAACACTAAATATAACAGGCAGGGCTGTGTTAGATCTCTAAATCTGGACACGCGAAACAAATGAAAAGAAATAAGAAAAATAACCTCCGACTCTCCACCTCCATCCACAGACAAGAGCACCCCAGCTCTATTGCATTGCAGCTTAGCTGAGTGTTGTGCACCGTGAGGCTGTTATTGTCCTCATAGCGAGTGCTGTGGCTGTGGCTATATCCTTTCCAACTGACTGTTGAACAATCAGGAAATAAAAAGCAGATGAGAGTTCAGATTATTTCATTTACTGTATTTCAGGTTGCTTGGAAAAATGATTGGCTCAGATAAAGACACATCTGAAGCAGAAGATATCATCCAAAATACCTGCTCTTGTCTGTGCTGCTTAATTATGCTTGTCACCATCCAGCAAAACTGGTTTGGCTTTAATGATTATTATTTCAACACCTTGGGAAAAAATACATTTGTATTTCCTCAGAGGTGTTTGTGAGGTGGAAAGTACTTCTGATGACAATATTTTTCAATTGTCCCATTCAGAGGACATGCTCAAATGTGGGGTGTAAACAAAGCTGCAGAGATTAAACTGCAGTGAGCCGGGATAAATGCTAGGATTTAATACTGGAAATAATCTTTTAATAGCATAAGAAAAGCACGTTGAGAGACGTATCAGATAAGACGTCTGAGTGGAAGGACGTAGTTCAGCCAGTGTGGCCTTTACATTATAACAAACAAACACATGGGTGGAGTTATCTGCTCATGTGATGTCTGGCTTTGAGCATTAATTTGTGGGTGTTCCCGTGTTTGCCCGCGACATGATCACACTTGCTTAAGTATACACGTGTGTGTGTGTGTTGTGTGGCAGACTCCCTCGTGTAGCTCACTGGTATCCTTCACCGTTCCTGCAGGCTGAAGCTCGAGCCGAGAGTTCGACCCAGAGGGACGACGGAGCGCTACTGACCGAGGTTTCCACCAGCCAGCACAGCCTGCTGTCTCAGCCCGTGCTGCCAGACATCCCAGTCATCACCGGGGTGGAGGAGAGCCGAGGCACGGCCGCAGACCAGGAGGACAAGGAGGAGCTTGAGTTTCCTCACGACCTGCTGCCCAGTTTAGATTTCAGCAGCGAGCTCAACATCTGGGAGTCCTCACTGGGGTAAGTGGAGGGGTTACACACACATACACACAGACTTTTACACTTCAGAAGACATAACTTCCTGGATACTTACTCCAACTCTAACCATAATCACTACTCCTCTAACCTGAAGCCCTGCACTCACCCTAAACAAAATCTTCCCCCTTAAATTGAATCTTTTATATAATTGGTGACATCTGGTGGCGTTACATAACAGATCTGCGCCCAAACACAGACTGTACTTGTAACACCACAACCATTTTGGGATGGTTCCAAGTTATGCCGATTTACAGAGGTCCTTTTAACTACTCTGACTTAAGAATTGAGGTAATGCTCTGTCAATTTGTTTTTGGCTTTATCATGCATAATCAGATGAGGATTATCAGGTTTGATTTGCTGCTACAAGTGGCAAAAAATCATTGAGACAGAGCTGATTCTTAGTGCTGGTGGCAGAATTGATAGTGCAAGATTAAACCTGGCAGTTTTGTCAATGTCATCATAAACATCAGTGACGATCACAAAATGAAGAAAGACTCATTCTAGAAAGACTCTTTAGTACTGAGGAATGTAAACGGCTACAATTGTTTGGTTTCTTTGTCTACTTGCCGATAAAAGTAAGTATTCTTCTTTTTCCATTAGTGACAAATAGGCCTCATAAATGACTACCCACGCATTTTTTTGCTGGCTTTGTGTACCGCAGGTGATTTTAAAGGCCTGAAAAATGAATTTTCCTTTTTCTCCTTCTCACGACTTGAACAGATTCGTGTGTTTGGGATATTTTTTTGTCATAACTTTCTGATTTTTCTCAAGTTTCTCTTTTTCTAGTTTAAAGTGAGCAATACTGAAAACATATATCTCCGAAAAAAAGGATAGAAGTTTGGGAAAAATATCAAAATAAGCTGACATGTTAACATATTTTCTTATATTGCCAGAACTGTCCGTCAGTTGTTCCTAATACTTCTCATAATAAATATTAAATGTAGATTCAGTTTGCCCTTAGAGCTTTAATTGTCTGTGTAATAATAGACAGTTAAATATATACCCGATCAGAATGCTCTGTTAGCTGGAACATCTGCAGTTTCCATGTATTTCCTTCATCGTTACATTTTTTTACATATAAAGGGAAAAGGGGTCCAACCTAGACTAGCAAGGAGTAACTAATAAAGTGGCCAGTATGTGCATACACTAATAATACTGTATAATACGTTAAATATTACTTTTTTTTATGGCTGTGAGGAAACACACTTGTAACAGTTTATTTAGTCAGAGTGAAAGCAAACCTGTTGTTGATTTGCTTCATGTGTGAATATGTCTGCATATGTGTGAATATGTCTGCATATGTGTGTGTGGGTTTGTGTTAGCAGAGCTAAAACCAGCTCAGGTGACAGGAAATGTGAACAGGTGAACCCCCTGCTGGCGGGTCTGCAGCATCACATAGAAGTCAGTCAACCATTGCTGTTTCAAGATACAAGGTACCTCATAGGTTCAGCATGATGATGGCTAGACGGCTGTCCTCTGTGCTGTCAGCAGAAGGCGTGGTGATAAAGAGTGAAATTAGGGAGCATGGAGAGGAACAAGAAGTTGGCAGGGTGATCTAATGTTTCTAACTTATGCTCGAGCGTGATGGGTATGATTGCTGTGGCTCTGCAGCAATCACGCCTTAACATGGTCTGATGTGGTCAGTGTTGCCTGCTTTTATCTAAAGTTAAATGCACTAATTCTTCTGATGCTTTGATGTCTTCTGTCAACCAGAAGTATAAGTATCATTGTTTGATGTGAATTTGTAAAAATGTACAGGTAAAACAAGTGAAAAGCTTTGAATAACTAGAAATATCAAAACTTCAGAAAGGACAAATCATTTGAAAAAGCAGAGTTCCTGCTTTGTTGCGTAGTAAAACTGGACACCTGCACACAGTTTAGTCTGTTTTGCTTCTCCACCCTTTAGCAGAGACTGCCAAGTGAACATGTGAGGACAGACGCTGTGTTTACAAGGATCTGGCAGAGTCTTTATGCAGAAGTCATGTGTGACTGTGTTAACCAATCCCTCGTAGTGATCCTCGGTGATATTCCTACTCGCTTTATCGGAACTTCTTTAGAAAAGAATGCGTTAAAATAACGAAACTTGAACGGACTATGCTATGACGATTATAGCTTGATAATGATGGTTATTCTCTGTAGTCAGACAGCGTGAAAGATTAAAATGGTCCCTCATTTTCCTTTAATGCAGGTAATGTTTTAGCAGTGACTCAGCAGGTGCAGATGAATGGCATTAAAGTAGCACGAATGCTAAATTATTTAGGCTATAAAACTGTTTCCAATAACCCAGAAACTACCCATCACTGTAATCAGGATGAATGACTTGACACTATTTCTCATTATATATAATCAAACTAATGTATGATGAGACTACAGTAAATAATTTATAGTTCCAATAAGAAATTAAATCATTTTAATTAGATGATAAATTTCGCTAGGCTTTTAAGCTTTTGATACACACTGAAAATAAGAAAATCATACCAAAAAACTGAGATGCTGAAGGCGTGTTGCAGCAGGGTTTGAAATAGGTGAGTAAAACTGCACAAATGCTACTTACTGCAATGAATTTTGGAGTGCATGTCCATTAACAACCGTCTTGTATTCTTATAAACGGCTGATATTATTTCTTGTAAGAGAATCTGTATCTTAGAAAAGGCATCCCGGGTGCAGTTGTGTGTCATCTGTGCATGTCACAGAGTGCTGTGTCAGAGCATGGCCTTCTACTGGGCAGCTGTTTCTGTGTACTCCTAACTCTGTCACCCTACCCTTGCCTCAGGCCTCACGGCTGCGACCCACTTGTCGCAGATGTCCAGCTCTTAACTCAGCCTGCTGCCACACCTTACCCGGGTAACAGACCCCTGGCCCCTTCCCCATCCACATTCTTAGACCGGGAACTCCAAGAGGCCTTCCAAGAATGTGAAGAACAACTGGTGTCACTGGGCATAGTCACTCCCACTCAGCCTTGCAGCCCCGAGCCCGGGACGTGGTGCAATGAAGGGAATACAACCGGAAAAGTGATGGCTAACAAGTCCAGTGAGTCATCGTCTCCACCTCCAATCGTTGTCCAGCTAGGACATAGCAACGGGGGCCATGGAAACAGGAATGCACATGGAAACAGTGAGACAGCAGACAGTCAGAAGGATACAGTTGTGTTTAGTTTTAGGGATTACATACTAGGCACTGTGAATAATGATGGGACAGCAGAGACTGAAAACCTGAAAGCAGAAAAAGAAATTAAGACAGATGAAGAGAAGGAAGCACCCACGCAAATACAATTAGAAATGCCAACATATTCAGCTGGAGAACAACCAAAACAGGCTGTGTTTAGTGATCACACAAACGATCTAAGACAGGGAAATGCTAATTCCAGTGCATCTGTGGGGGGGAGTAGCACTGTAGACTCTGATGTAGTGATTAGGAAGAAAGACACGGAGGCAAAGACAGACAAAGAAGAAAATCTAAGGGATGATTTCAGTGCTGGTGTTTGTTTTGAAACAAAGGTAGGTAATTCAGCTATGGAAACATCAGAGCGTAGCCCTCGTTTAAGGGATAGAGACGCATTACCAGAGCTGCAATCAAAAGGACAGACAGGAGCAGGCAAGCACACTGTGGAGCAGGAATCAGACCCATACAAGCAGAGTTCAGCTGGTGATAAACAGGCCGCCCAGAACAAAGAGGCAAAGAAAAAGAGACACAGGAAAAAGAAAAAGATGGAGAAAAGCCCGGAAACTGGGCAGGAGGCACGCACAGCAGTGCAATCTGAAAATGAAGTCATAAATGCTGGAAATCCCACCGATTCACCTTCAGGTCCTGTGATTTGTGGGCAACACCCTGACAACAGGCTTGATTACAAGGAGCAGCTTGAAGGAAAACCCACATCCAGCTCCCTACTATCATCTCCTCATAGCAGTCAGGATCATCTTACTCCCTCAGCCTGTTCACCTGCACCCATGCGGGCTCTTTTGCAGAAGCCTCATCAATCAGACAACCATAATGATCCCCTAAGCAGCATAAATAAAAGCTCCAATGAAAGCCTGCAGTGGGGGCAACATGTAACCGGAGGTGAAACCAGCAACCAAAATATACCCGTGACACATGTCCAAAATACAGCGATCAATCAAGCTGCTTCTAGTGATAAGAGATCAGATACACAAACATGCCAGGCTTCAGTTACAGAAGCAAAAATACTCACACCCGAGAATCACGTCCCACTCTCCAACAGCCGAACTTGTGTGGGAGAGAGTTGCATGGAGAGCGTCCTTGAAGAGGCTTTAGCGGTGGTTACTGCGTTGCCACTGACAACACCCACACTGCCAGAAGTGATAGAAAGCGAGGGAGAGGGAGAAAGCGTGAGGTGTGATTTAGTGGAGAGAGTAGCTGCTAGAGCAGTTGCAGAGAGTGAGGAAGGAGTAGAGGAGAGAGGGACAGAAAAGTGCCTCATTTCTGCAGACGGAGAGAGGGACGAAGTCCTGGGCAGCCCTTCTCGGCTCGCGTTAATCTGTTCCCAGGCAAAATGCTCACTTGCATTGTCAGCCAAAGAGGGACCGGCTGCAGCTGAGGAAAGCTGCACCAGCAAAATGCCACACAACTCGGCCGAGAGCGAAATCAAGGCACCGAGAGAGGCGACCGCTCGGAGTTCGCGCAGAGAGCTGTCACCGGCCGAAGAGGGAGATGCAGAAAAGGAGCCACAGTGCTTAGAGGCTTTTATCAATACTTCTCCCCTTGGGCTACTTACTGGTTCTGATTGTCAGGATCACATTGCCGCGGGATCAAAGAGAGAAGGAGAGGGAGGAGGAGAGGAGGTGGTAGAGAAAGGAGGGCTGGTGAGAGAGCACAGTTCATTCAGCCAGCCAGAAGGCTCTGCTAGTGGGCTGTCATCTGCTCAGACTGAAAGGTGTCCGCCCACCGATGTTGCCGAGTCACAGCTGAAATCACAGAGCTGGAGGGAGTCGATTGCTACCATCACTGAGAGCATCTGCACCGAAGAGGAGCGTCTCTGTCGACCCCGCCGGGAGCACCGTGGCGCAACAATTTCACCTCTCCTCCTTGACGCTGAGCAGAGCTACAGTAAAACAAGCGGAGGCAGACGGGCCGATCTCGATCAGAAGTTAGTGTCAGAGGAAGGGCTGGCTCTGGGACGCACTTTCGAGGAGTCATCCGTCACAGAGACAAACTACAGTCGAGTCTTCCCGTCTTTAACCTCACGCCAGCATTTGATCACTTCAGAGCAAATCCCAGTTAAGCAACAAGCGAGCAACAATCAACAGGTTCAGCCTAGTAGCACAACAGAAGCAGAGACAGTCGAAAGTGCAGCCAAGCTTCAAGTCGAAGCCTATAGCCAGAGCAACAGTGGTAGCACCGCTATGTCTGAAGTCGGTGTGTATCTATGTGGCAGGAGTGGAGGTAACAGAGTTCACTTCATGGATGCAGAGAAGGAAATGGGCAGTTCCTCCGTGGATCTCAAGACCATGCCGGTGCCAGCCCTGGACTGTGCGTCTTTACCCCCGCTGACTGTTCACGAGCAGTTGCGTCATCCTGTTTTTGAGGCCAGCTATACTTTCACAGACTTTCTCAACTCAAAGAAGCCAGACATCCCTATGAATCCAGCTCCTACCAAGGATGAAGCAGCTGCGTTTTCAGAGGCACAGAAAGATGTCTGTTTGGCTAAAGGGGACACGAGGACTAAAGAAACAAAGGAGAACATTGCCACAGATCAATCACATAGTGACAGTTTGAAGACAAACACTGTAGATTCACAGTCGGTGAACAGCTCACAACAGCTTCCACGTCCTGCTGAGGAGACTCAGACTGGTAATAAAGGGTGCTTTGATGTTTTACAACCACCAGGAAGTGCCATCTCTGAGTCAAATCATCTGACATTTGAACTGGTCACAGCAAAGGCAGAGGCGGAGACACAGAAAGATGCTGCAATTGTGTGTTTGCCCAAGGAGGAGGAGGAGATTAAGAAGGTGGTGGCAGAGTCTAAAGGTACAGCTGACATTGACCAGCCTCAGGAATCACCTTTAAGTGCTACTCCTGTCATTCTTGAAGAAAACAAAGGGAACCAGCATAACTGTGCACCTTTAAGTGGTGTTGACACAAGTTCAACATCTGAACCTGTGACCTTGACTTGCGCAGCTCCTCTGCAGATGAAGCATTGTGACCCAGCTGATCAGCCTGTTATGCAATTAGGTGAAAAACCTCCTAACGAGCCAGTTAACCCAGATATTACGAAGGCTGGGGAAGGGCCCAAGTCCCCCACCGGCTCTGCCGATCCCACAAAGGACGCGTGGGTGACTTCAGAAGTGACGGCGTCTGACGAGTCAAGCACGTTTATCGGGCAGTGTGTCAGTAATCCTGCTTTTGAGCTGCAGCCTCCTGGCCCAATGTTGAGTCACCTAGAGTTCGTTACCGACTCTGATGCATCTGTCTCTGAAAAGGCATATAACTGCAGTGCTGATGGTGACAGCAGCAGTGACTCCAGAGAGGTGGATGCCCATAAGAGCCGAGAAGTGACACACACTTCATTAGCACAGCATGCTGAGATCGGCGATGTCTATGTTAACGCTAATGAGGTCTTGCCAAAATTGGAGAATTTAAATTTTGATACTAAAGAGTCTGCTGCTACCAGTAATGTAAATAGTCAGTTATCACAAGAGGAAAATCCGATTCCACCTCAGCCTCCCAGCGATGCAGTGACAAGAAATAAACCTGCTAATGTAATTCCTCTATCTCAAACAGTGCCAGACTCTGCTGGCATTAAACCTATTATTTGTGAAGCCTCCATTAGGGATGACATCACAAATGTCAGCTACCCATTTAACTCCGACCTGCCCGCCAACGAGGTTTATGATACAATTAAAGGGGACAATGTGAAAGAAAACCACACAATGGGAGATCAGACCGCCATGTTGTTTGAAGAGCAAAAGAAACAAGCTAAAGAGGCAGCAATGGATAATCAAAAGGAAGCAGCAGACAGCAGCAAGCAACAGACAGGAAAGACAGGCACAATGCCACAACAGAATAATGAAGCAGATAAAGAGACTATAGAAGAAATTGGAGCCCTGCAGCCACCACACGCATATATGGGACAAAAGAGTGAATTGTCATTAAAGGATGTGAAGAAGGAAAAAGAAATAAAGAACACTTTTGAATCCAAAAGCGAGACTGAAACTTGTTCCTCATCTCCCAGCAGATTTCCGGGATCATCCGAGGACGTGCTGCGTGCTGACTTAGAGTCTAGTAGCGAACCTCTGACTGTTTATGATTCCAGTTTGCGCCAAATTCCGACAGCAGCGCTGGAATGCAGCTCTGACTCTGCACCAGATTTGGGTGCAGCTCTTGGCCAATCACAGTCCACACCAGATCCAAATTGTTTTGCTCAGCAACAGGAGCACCATCAACAGTATCTGGGATCCAGACATCCCACAGAGGCAATGTCAGGTGGCTGTCTAGAGGGGGGAGAAAAGGCTAACGATCAGACCCAGACACTGGTTAAGGGAGTAAAAGGAGCCCCAGAGGAAGGAGACAGCTCTGCTGGGGATATTTGTCAGTCAGGAAGCAAGGATGAGTTAGCAGGTGATGCCAGCATGAGCAATGAAGGAGTGATAAAGTCAGTGAAAGGCGAGGATGCTTCACTAGAGGTTCATAGGTTGCCATCTTCCCTTGATTCAAATGAAATTGATGGGAGAAATGCTTCACCTGATGCAGGGATAGCAGCGGGTTACTCTCATGTAAGTGAGACAAGTCAGGAGACAGATGAGAATGAAAGCCCAGGGTTAGAGGGGTCAGGTAGAGATTTAATGCCAGACACTGGGTTTGTGAGTGATCTGAGTGATAAAGATCAGCAAAAATGTGATCTATCAGCTGTCTGTCAAGAGCAGAGTAGAAAATCCGAGCTGTCAGAGAATCTGGTTGTATCTGTTGAGCCTGTTTCACAGGAACACGAAAGCTCATCTTTTCATATTCCCATTTTAACTAAAGATAGCACAGCTAGTGATGCTATTCATGCAGATTTTTCACCAAGTACAAACCAGGCTGGTGAAATTTCTATGCACACATGCAGCTCTCTGCCAGATCCTGCCGCGCATCCAGAAACTGGAGGAGAGGATTTCAGTGCTGCTGTGGCTCTAAAAAGCACCGGTAGTGAAAGCGTTGCGTGTGAAAGTCAGGATACAGTGTCCAGGCCTCATGGGCTGCAAAGGCCCAATAAAACCTCAGCCACACAAAACAGCCCAATAGAACAAACACCCATAAAAGGGCCTGATGTTGAGGAGATGACAAAGGAAGATAAAGAAGCCTTGGATGAAGGGAATGTTAGCGAGCAGGGTGAGGAACAAAATTGGATAAAAGTCATAGATGGTGGGGCTTTGGGAAAGCAGGGGGTTGTGCATTTAGCAGGAAGTGATAAAGAAATGGGCTCGGGATCAATCACCGTTTTAGGCAACTCCCAAAGTGGGGAGGCACAGATTAGCACGGAGGTTGCTGTTTGTCACTCTGATGGCAACACCGGTCCTTGTAAGGCAAGGGAAAGTGACAGTGATGCAACAGAAAAAATGACTGCGGACGTGGACACAGGCCCATCTGTTGTTTCATCAAAATGCCTAGAAGATTTCGAAACTCTTACCCACTCAGAGAAACCACAAGATGTGGTGCCACTGTCAAAGCCCCCAGATGACACTGTGGTTAAACCCACTGCTGCTGCCTCTCGGTGCGAATCAGAATCACTCGATAGAGCTCCAGCCCGCCGCCCTCCTGCTGAACAAGTAGAAGCTGCTGAAGCAGACACAAACTGGATAAAAGCGCTCAGGGAAGCTGCATCCCATTCTCAAAGCGAACAAGTGAACCAAGTGGATGCCTTAAGGTAAACGAAAGAGCGTGTGCTTATTTAAAATGATCATATGAGCCAAATATGTTAGGAACTGCAGATCAGAGCAGCGCAGTCAGAACCTCACAGTGATACAGATGTATCATGTTGCATGTTAAAGCTCAGCGTGAAAAGGCAAAGAAAATAGAAAGAGGAAAGGAACGAATTATGAACTGGACAAACAGCTACATTTTTTTTTTGTGTCTTTTACCAAAGATTTCTGGCATTTTGTTCCCCTAACTTAGCATTCAAGTAGCACCATGTTCAAGGCTTGTTTGAAGGGATATTACAGAGAGCAGTGTGACAATAAATATGAATGAGGAGGTAAACACAGAGCTGCACTTTGTATTAACTCGAGCTCGGGTCAGATGACTGTGCCTGTTGGAGTCTAATGGAAGTAATGCAGCCCTTTATATTCAAAGAGTGACATCAGCCGTGACATCGTCCCTGGTCCCCGGGGCAAGAATGAGCCTTTCTTACACAAAACACACTGCTCAACACAATACAACAACATACCTAGAGCACTTCACCCACACACATCCTCTTGCTCACACACACATTTTTGATTTGTGAGTAATTCCTTGAGCATGTGCTATAAACTAAACAACAAACCCCCCACCTCTTCTCTTCTTCTGTTGTTTTTTTCTCAGACCCTTTCCATCTCTGGAGTCTCCTCAACAAGAGTTTCTCACTCCGACTGAGGAGATAGCAGCTCCCGTGAGACAGGAGAAGACCCCACCACCAGAACTAGCAGCGGAGGAGACAGCAGAGATCCCACCTGTGAATCTTGTGAAGAAGCCAGTAGACCTTCCCAGACCTTTAAAAAAGGCAGGAGATCTCCTAGAATCAGCACATGAGATAGCAGAGCTTTCCAAACCACCGCAGAGTATAAAAGTAGAAGAAGAAGAAACGACAAAGGCAGAGCTTCCAGAAGCAGCCAAGAAAGAAGAAGAAGAGCATCCAGATGAGGTTCAAGAACCAAAAAGGAAGCAAGTTACTTCAACAGAAGTAGTGAATGAGGAACAGGCAAGAGAAAGGACAGATGAGATCCCAGAACCAACAGCTAATGATAATGAGCTCGTAGAACCAGCAAAGTATGAAGAACAAGAAACAACAAAGCCGACTACAGAGTCCCCACAGTCAGAGGAGAAGCCGGTCAGCGAGCTGCCAGTGGAGCTAGTGGAAAAACCTTTAGACATCCAGCCCGTGGAGCCAGCTGAAGTCCTAGCTGAGGAAACTGCAGCGACAGAGGCTGTTCAGGATCCGGCTGCAGAGCTACGGGACAGTGGGTGAGTGTTTTTACTGTCTGTATCACATGCTTGTCATATTTTTGAATTGATGCCCACAGTTTCCAGTGGAAACACATTTCACCGCTTTAAGTAAAACAGCCAACTAATGTTTCCTTAGAAACTCCTTTAACCAACAGACTCGCTCTTCTTCACACCGCATTCGGGGTCTGGATTCAAGAAAAGACGTCCATTTAACCCCCAGCTGATCTGAAGTTTTTGTGGTTTAGTGATTTCCCAACTGGAGATCATTTATAATTCAAACAAAGGAGATTTTGTCATAACATTTCCTTTGTACTGATCTATCAGATGCATTTCATTGGAGCGAAGATGTGTGTAAAATAGGGAGCTTTGGGGGACATGTGCTTTACAGATCAGCTGTGCGTGCCACACATTTAAAACTGATTTCCGTGTGCTTGGAAAACAACCTTGGTGGATTTGTTTTGGCTTTCAGACACTTCAACGGTGTCTGGGTGACTGTTCTCTCTACAGAGGTTTAACAGTGCCTACGAACTAATACGAATCTCAGATGTATACTGATTTATATGTAGTTGTTGAAATTTCCAAGTTAAATAAGCGCTGTAAAGCAGTGTATCAGTCAGTGTTAATGTAAGCATTTCAGCAGCACAAGTTGGACTGACTAATTCCTTTAGCGAAAAGCCAGATTTCTCACTAGAATTAGGTAAAAGCACAATGCTTTTCCATTTACCTCTCCGTGGGATCCATCCCTTTCGGCCTATCTTCATTAACTCAAATTCCCTTATTTGTCACTGTCTCCGACCACATGCCGTGGAGCCATCCCACATGCCAGATTAGCACTTGCTGCCTGTCAGTCTCAACACTTGTCCCATCACTGCTGTTGGATCCACACAGCATTGTTCAGAGCAGGAAAAAGGAAGAATGTTATTTCCCTGAGGTTTCATCAAAAGATACAGTTACTGTTGCGTACATGTGCCACAGAAACAAACGTGACAGCATATGGTATATGATATGATACGCGTGTGTGTGTGTGTCTGTGTGTACATTGTGTTTTTTTTCTCTCCGCCCCCGAAGGCTGTCCGAGCTGTCAGTCCTACTCAGTCTGTGCGGCTTTGTGAACTGAAGCTTGTAGTGGGAGGAATTTGGGCAGGCACTCAGCCCCACTGAAGTCATTTGCACAGACCAGACAGAGTGGAACAAAAGCCAGGGTTCAGAGAAACACTCGAGCATGTGCTGCGGTGCGAGTTTGTTTGACAGAGTTAGTCCGAGAGTCAAAGAGAGAGGAGAGGAGGACTGGGACGTGCGGTCATCGGCTCCGCTGTTTTGGAGTTCAGGTCATTTCCATCGCTTACTGTAATTACTGTAACCTCTGAAGTCGTGTGATGGCTGAAATCTGGGTGAGTTGACAAACAGTAGCTCTGGTAGTTTTATGTGTGCATGTGTGTGCGTGTTTGCGTACGTCCTTCCAGGTGGATGCAGCAGATGGTCTGTAGGTAACTAGTTCTAATTATGCTCTGCCTCTGCTGACCTCACCAGATGGGTGGAGGGGAGGGAAGAGCAGAGAGAGACGAAGGGAAGAGAAGGCTTTTCCAGAACTAAGTTGTGAAATGAAAGGTGCACCTCCTCCCATGTTAAAAGAAAAAACAGGTTAGAACACGTTATGCTTCCTTGGAAATCTCCTCAGTAATGGTAAAGATCAACACTAACAATCAAAGTTGTCCATAAATCCAGTCTAAATCATAGCTCTGTGATTTAATAAATGTTTTTGGGTCTTCCAGGAAACATTGAGGGCTCGTGACTGCATTACATAAAAGTATCATATAAATTTTTTTTTTCTAAAAAGCAGCACAGCTAGTTTTTTTCTGTTGAGGAACGCAGGAAAACAGCTGTGACTCTTTAGCCCAGAATGTGGGATATTTCTCAAAACAGAGGTAGGATGTCCTATAACCCACATTGTACTGTAAATAGATGTGTTGCCATGGTAATAGTAGGTTCATTTGCCTGTGCCGGCACAAGTGGAGTAAAAAAAAAACCCACTTTCATGCCTGCCTAATACTTTAAGCTCAGCATTGGCTAATGATTATGAAACGCGCATTCGTGTGTTCTTAAACAGTCATCCTTATAAACACTCATTAAACACACTCTCTGGACTTTGTGTCTTGTTATTTCTTGTTGGTCGCTTTCAACTTGTGTGCGTGTGTTTGGCGTGAATGCTGTAGTTGGCAAAGTCATGAGCATGGGCGTTAGAGGATCGGTGCTTTCTTCTGAGAATTGTCATATCTGTGCTCTCTTTGAACTGCCCGTGAGGTGCCTTTGAGTAATGCGCACAGCTGAATTACTTACAGTAAACTCTGTATTGAGCAGTCTCCAGGTGTTAATGCCAACAGTAGAACTAAGCTGTTTGATGTCTGGCTGTAAATGAGCACATGTGCTCCATCTAATTTGTTCATCCCACTCTGGAAGGAGAAGCCTCTGTTACTTCATGCACGTTGGATCTGGAGGCAGAACCCGGCTGGAAATCGCCAGCTGTTAACCTGAGCGGGTCAGCTGATATTAGCTACATTTAGAAGGCAGCGAGTCAGAAAATACAAAATGTTTTTGTCTTCATGCCCCCCAGGACTGCTTTTGTCCATCTTCGGAGGCAGCAGTGAGCTTTATGACACTTTTATGCTTCTATTTTCAAACTGCATGTGCCAAGTTGGCCGCAGATGCTGGCACATGTATAGCTTTGGCCTTCTGGTGTAAGTTTCTAATTGTGGGTAAAAAAAAAGAGAGGAATGGGACCAAATTAAAAACAGAAAAAAAATCTGATTTGAACTCAGAGAACATTAAAAATCATGTATGCAGTGGCCTTGCATCAATTAGAAAATTCCCTGCTTTGTAGTGGAATGATAATAACCACATTGTTAAATGTAACCTGTAACTTGCTGCGCCCTTAAGAAAAGCACACACCCTCATTAAATGCTATTAAGTTCAGGCTTTGCTGCGGAGAGAGAGGGCGAATAACTGAGCTCTGTTTCAGTCTGACACGAGCTGGCAGGGGCATTTAAAAAGTGCAGCTCAGCAGATGGTTGAGCGTAAGCACACGATACATGTGCTTTACTTTATGGAGGCATTGTGAAGCTCTATTTTCCAGAAGCGACTACTGGGATATTTTTAGCACTAAACAGGAGGCATGCCCCAAGTGGGGAACAGCTGCAAGGGCGTCCATCGCCTTGCCTGTCAGATTAGAAGAGCCTACCACTCCTGATAAGCAGGGCCTGGATCACTGCCAAATCCACTCCACCAGGTGGCCGATGATGACAGAGCCGCACTCCCTCAAGTGGGCTACTTCTCCGTAGGGCAAGCATGGACTATCGTGTAAGGGGAGCGATGAGAGAGGTGACAAAACGTTCTTAGGATGGTTGGAGCGAGTCTTCTGTTTTTCAAGTCGCTGCTAGGTTTAAGTGATGGCACAGAACAGAGCGATCCTCCTTACATTTACTCTGCTCTGTGGTGAGTTTACTTCATGGGCCATTTGGATGGGAATTTGGAGAAAAACTGAGTAGGAACTCCAAATTTCCAAACTTGGCTTTCTTGTTTTGGTCTGTTTGTTGATGTTTTGTGTTCCCTCCCATGCAGGCCCTCCCTCGGTGACAAAGTAGAAAGCGGTCACCTGGCCCCCGCCTCTCCTCAACCACTACCCTCCGATCACCACCTCCTTCCTACTCACTTCCGAGACACCGCAGAGTTCCCTACCTCCGTCCCCACACTTCCAGAGGGTCACACACTTGAAGCCCTACCAACCCCGCCTGCGTCCCCCTGTCCTCCTCACCCAGCCCCTGCCTCCCCTCCTGCATCTTCTGCTGACCCCTGTGAGGATGTTTACCCCGCTTCTGCACCCTGCCATATCCCTTTAAGGTATGAACATGTGGCTGCTCCTGAACCTCTTCATCTTTTTGGCACTTGTAAAAAGGTGATGTGACTGTGTGTTCTCATTCAGTCCTTGACGTAGATTTGCTGACACTTGTCTCTTTAGCGTGCTTCACAAAAAGTAGTCTTCTCCTTATCCTGTTAACTGTCATTAGGTTCAGGTCAAATTACAGCATTAAACTGACATCTGGCACACTTGATTAACAAGTCTTGATTCTTAGAGGTACTAAACAGAAAACTAGTCAAAATCAATCATCTATCCTGTTCAAATATTCAAAGCTAAAGGACTATTTTAGCATTGTGGTTAATATTCTTATTATATTCTGTCTTCGCATATCTTTGTGTGCTTGAATATGTCTTTGGTGGCTGCACACTTTTTTCCAGTGAGAAGTAGACGCACATCAAAAAAGACACTATTATCCTTTGTGCAAACCAAGAAAAAAAAGATAAAATGTGTTGTTTTTTCTTGTGATTGGGGAGAACTGGGTTATATTTTGTGTCTTCGGGCTAAGTTAAGCTAACTAGCTACAAGCTCCTGCTTCATATTTACTATGAAGGTGGCATCAGTCATATCTAATTGTCAGCAACAAAGCATTAGGTGTGTTTGCTTAAATATTGATTTATTCCTATATGAAAAATTGTGACATATATTTCCTGACAGTGCTGGCCATATATAGATAAATGATACACAGCATTGTTGACATTTTCTATATAAAGAACCACAGCTATGTGAACACCCAGTCTCATTACACCACTGACAAAATTACAGTATACCATTGCTATGCATGTCCACCACATGGACTCAAAGAAAATAAGATTTGCAAAATGTGAACTTAGTGGTCATGGAAAGCCAAATGCATACTGTATAATTGTGGCTTGTTAATGGTGAAAATAGCAGAAACACCAAGACAAAATGTACCTATTGATGCTTAAACATTCCGCAGTTTTTACTATTGCAGTGCAGTCTAACCAAGTAGTCCTTTAATGTGGTATAGCACATATCTTGACCTTTAACTGGCTGTTTCAACTTAAGAAACATTATTTTTCTCACTGAATTACTTGACACTGTGATTACTATTTTATTGTTTCAAGTATAGTTTATTCATTTAAACATTCCCCCGCAGCCGCTTTTGGCCTTTGCAACTGTATCATAGACTTTATTATATTAGAAGGAATGACTCAGCCACTTTCCCTGTTGCAGTGTCATTTACCACCAGCAGAGGGTTTGCAGAGTCCAGTCTTCATGTTGTGTTGCCAGACTGTGTCTGCACTCTGCCGTCTGGATGCTGCAGTAACCTGGAGCACACATGAATACACCTCAGCTCTCCTGTGCCGGATTATGCACATATGCTCAATTAGAGCAAATGACCAAACCTGTTTTCTGCACATTTGGTTGTGGCAGATGTAAACTGTGTGACTGTTCAGCTTTGTGAGCATACCCCTCACTAAGAGTTGATTTTGAGAATGCAAGGCGAGCATATTGATGCTACATTATTTATATCTGAGAGGCCTGTTAGATAGAACTGGAGAGGAGTGGAGCACCAGTGCGGCAACATTGACTGAATATTCTGATTGGATGCTCGAGTTTCCCATTTATCTGCACGCACAGCAACAGTGCCAGTGCGGCTGTATATATAAATTTAATCTGTAGATTGCGTTTTGAGTTATGTGCACTGCAAAAACACCTCTTAAACACAGGTTATTATAGTATTAGAGTGCATGTGCCACACCCTCTCTGCTCCTAGACATTAATTTGACTTATACACTGGGCAGTATTAAAACTATTTTTAATTGAAAATTGACCTTTATAGCTATGAGGTAATGAAAATGCCAATACGTCAAAAAACAAAAACAAACTTATATTTTGTCCCTTTTTCATAAATGACTCATTGATTTTCAAGAGTAATAATTATATCACATTGAGATGAATGCAACAGAGCCAAAACAAATATTCTGAATAATTAATCCGTTAAAGCCTCCCACACATCTTAGAGATGCTTTTTTGTGTGAAGTAAGTTCCTGACAGCTGACGGGATTCTGGCAAAAGCCCTCAAAACAAAAGCTCCTCCCATGCTGTTACATTAATTGGCAATTCATGTATTTCAGAATATGGACAAAGCAAGATTATAGGATTTAAACAACTCACGCTCTTCTTTGAAATGTGTTTGTGGCAAATGTGTTCTCGCCGCTATTTTACGTGACCACATGACTGTAATCAGGATACTAGACTGATGGCTATCTCAGCTCCAATTTAACAGCTTCTTTTTCATTTTGAGGTGCTCCACTTACTCGCCTGCTCTCGTCTTTTACTTAAACAAAAAGAAATCCCACTGAATCTCAAGGTGTGGTGGAGGAGTGTACTGTAAGTGCCAACCCGAGGAGTCAGTCCCACAAGTGATTAATGGGAGGAATGCAGGTTTTTCTTGGCATATAAGAATTAAAGCTTGAGACTACTGTGCTCAGTCAGCAGCTCTAAGGCAGGAGGATCAGAGGAGCATGTGTCGTCATCTAAAGTCAAGATTCCTGTAAGATGTATCCTAGAACTTCTTGATTTAATGGAACGAAAGCATAGCTATTCCAGTCTCCCTGTACTTAGGAGTTACACTACAAACATGAACAAATGCGGAGTTAGTGTCCCATTTTCGATTATTGCCACAGCTTTGTCACTGGTAACATATTTGTCGGTGACCCCTCGTGCACAGTGGATGGGAGCGTTGTGACCCGGAGGTGAACACTCCAATCAGGAGGCGAACTCTCAGTACAGCTTTGATTTGCAGTGACCCAGTGACCCATGGAAGCAAAAAGCCCCCTACTGCTTACAGAGCCATGGATCGTTCTACAGCTCACTGCTGAGGGCCAAATTTTTGTGGTCTCTTATGAAGTTTTTTTTTTGGTGCCACATTATTCGATATATAATTGGTTTTGTTTGTTTTTTAACTTTGAGACTTTACTTGCTCTCAATGTGGACCCGATACACTGAAGTTCCTTTCATAATGAAGCTTTCTACATCATAAAATTCTAGTTATGCTTTAAATGATTATTTTCCAACATGTCCTGCATTCTTCTAATCATATTTAATGCAGACAAAGCTGTATGTTGTGGATTTTTAATACACCTAAAGTTCATTTTGAAAGGACTTCAACAAGGCTATATATACATATTTATATTGTATATATGGATTGTGATGACCTGATTCTTCTTGAGTGGCGTTATGAATTTTTCAGATAAATCTGCCAGAGCTATATCTTCCAGTGCCTGAGTCTGCTGAATTTTTCATTTCTTCATTTTTTTCAGCGTGCAGTCGAAGCTCAAGTTTAAGGCCAGGCCCTTAAAGCTGCGACAAAAGGTGGATGTTTATGTCAGACATTCAATATGACAGGAACATGTACTCCACAAACAGCACTGCACTAGATACTACAGCCTGTATATGGAATCATCTAGAACTTGTATGTGCTGAAGTCTCAAAAGGAGTAGAAAAAGAATAGAAATAACATCTTCTTTTGTTTTTTTACTTAATTTCTCTGCACAGAGATTAGTTTCCATTTTCCAGATGTGCTAGGCTCTCTCCTCTTTTTTTGGTTTTACCTTGTGTGTCGACCATGTTCACCATGCTTCTGTCTTTGTGTAAAGCCTCTCCACTCTTCAGATGAAACATCACATATTATTCTAAGTGCAATAAAAGACCTAGTGAAGGTTCCACATAATGCCAGATGGGGAGACTTGTCTATACATGCTCCCACCCAGCACACCCAGTCTCCACCCACTTTCGTGTTGCCCCCCTTCCAAAGCATCCAATCTTGGGGGAACACTGGGCGATCAATATTTTTTAGAAGGGGTCTGTGTTGTGAGTTGTGGGTTTTGAGTTTGCTTGTCCCCTCGGGTCGTGGAATATCGATTGTCATGCCCATCAGAGTCTCAGATCACATCGATATTCTTTGTGAAAATCAGGGTTAATGGACTCCCATGTTTACATGCAAACACTTCCCCCTTTCAAATGCTGTGTTAGGTTTTGGGGGCGGAATTGGAGATTCCCCATTTCATTGTGTTTTTTTTGTCCTCCCAGGCAAAGATAAGATACCTGATACCTCAATACAGCAACTCACTGTGACTACCAGTCCCTCGGGCTCATGTTATTGTAGTGAGTCCTCAATTCCTCACGTTCCCATGAGTCTACAATGGATTTATTCTTCTCATATTTCCAGTGCCTCTCTTTCCTATTGCTCATTGACAGTCAGTAGGAAATATATTGTTTCTACTCTTATTTCCATTCTTTGTATGTCACACAGAAATGCATTAAAAAAAATTTTTTTCTTTGTTTTTATAATTTGTGTTTTTTTTCATAGAGGCACTGTTCGACTGTCTTCAAGGGAAGACTATAGTGGAGCTGAAGTTGAATAACACACATTCACACTCACGCATAGTTTCTCAGAGTCTATTGTTTACCCCGTGCATCACTCTGGTTGGCTAAGCCGAGTGCTGGAAGCTTCCATTGTGTGAAAAGGAGGCACAAAAATGACATTTTCACTATGCAGCTCATTGCACGAGTCAGAGGGACCCTGGCAGGAGAGAGCCAAATTTGCAAGGTGCTGGTAATGCGGGAGTGAGGGACAAACAGAGTGAAGGGGAAAGCGTCTCTTAATCAGACTGGATTTGGGGGGAGAAACTGCTATTGTTTGGCTCCCCCATAGTTGCAGTAGCAGATGAAAAAAAGAAAAGAAAAGCTGCTTGTCTTTTTAAAGGCACAGGAGGCTGGTGTCAGGGGAGAGAGTGAAGGAAAGAGGGGGGAGGAGGCAGCGAGAGCAGCAACACCGCTCAGCGATCTCAGCAACCAAAGAGACAAGAGGCACCTCTGAGAGACTTGCATGAAAACAGGATTACACTTACATCCTTTTTGTTTTGCTTCATTCCCTCTTTTACATCCTGCTCTTGGATATTTTGTTCCCTCCTGTAGCTTTATTTAACGCCAGATGTGAAGCAGGAACATTCCCCGTCTGTAGAGGTGTAGAGGATCGGGGATGATGTGCATAAAGTGAGGAGCCCTTAATCATCCCGTGTTTTGCTCCTGATGCGAGAAGCTCACTCATCCTCTGCACTGCAGCACTGTACGCTCAGCCAGCCTCCGGTACAGGCTCCCTGCCTGCCTGCTCTGCAAGGATCACCATCAAAAGGAGGAAGGAGTTTTGGGGGTAGCAGGTGGATGTGGAGGGTGGCCGGAGAACAGGAAGAGGCAGGGGGGGGCAGGGGTGCTGAGCTAGTTGAGGATGGGAGCCAACGAGTCCATGGAGCAAGGACAGAGTCCCTGTCCCTCTCAAGAACACATGTGAGTGAACTTAACTTTAACTCTTGCATCGCTGCTCAGTGTGGCGTCTGAAGATGTTCAGAGGTGTGATCAAACCCATTAACAAGGAGAACAACATCATAGATCCATTGAGAACTGAGGTGTACTGACATGTGGTGTGTTTGTTTTCTATGAATTCATGGCTTTGCCTTAGTCTTTCATGCCACACGAATGCTCAGTGTGCCGTCACTTGTGACTATAGGTGCATACAGGGCTGATTGTTGGTTATGTCACTGATACGGCTGAGAGATGAAGGCTGAAGACAATCCCTGTGGCTCACTTTTTTGTTTCCCTCCTCTGTTGTTGTTGTTTTTGAAACCTTCCCACTTCAGCCTATTAGCTCTTCCCTATGCATTCTGCCCACAAAACCTTTCCAGCCTGTAACGCTCCTGTGTAGCCAGCTGAGGATGCCAGTATTGTTTTGTTGTTTGCTATTGTGATGTCAACAAGGATGAGGAAATCGGAGCACGTGTGCATGCAAATGCACATCGTTTTGCCTGCGACTACAGTACGGATGAGACCTGGCTCAGCAGAGCCAGAATACAGTGCAGCAAGTACTGCTGGGAAGCTGGTGGGGTGATGTTTCGTTCTCTGGGAAGGAGGACGCGTCTGACGCGCTGGGAGTGGGACGTGGTGACTGTGTTGAAATAGAACACGCTGCATGTGTGTGTGGCTGCGTGTGTGGGGTGGGAGGGAGTTACCACGGGAATATCAGTGGATGAGAGAAAGGGAGTTAGAGGGAGCGAGACGGAGCAAGAGTGCTCCACTTTGCTTTGTTTTATTTATAACTCAGACACACTACTGCGCCCGGGGGAGCAACAGAGGAGAGAGATCAGGGAAATGGACTGAACGCTGGTGTTTGTGTGCTGTAGAAATTAAAGATTAATGGCATAATAAAGTCATTTTTCATCTTAAAGTCCTACAAAGTCTAGGCCTCGGAGGACTGGATACTTTTGTATTAATATTCACAACTCACTGCTGTGAGCTTTTATCACAGGCTAGCTGTAATAAAAGTCAGCAGCTATTTTTCTTAAAGGTGTGCAGAGCTTTCCCAACCATTAATAGTACGACTTCTACTTTACTCCATCAGTTGTGGAACACTGTTTAAGGCACTAATAAGAAGCTTTCACACATCAAAACATTATATGTTACTAATCGGAGTGTAAGAAAAAAGACCAAATTACTGACTTTTAGTTCTTTTCAGTCACATTTTATTTTAAAATGTAAAACAAGAGTCCAAGCTCTTTAATCATTAGTTATTATTAATCTCTGGTTCTCATGTCCTGTCTTTCTCCCTTCATCCTTAACTGATTATACCAGATGGCTGCTTCTTCCTGAGCCTGGTTCTGCTGGAGGTTTCTTCCTATTAAAAGGGAGTTTTTTCTTTCCACTGTCGCCAAGTACTTGCTCATAGGGTGCCGTCTGATTTTGGGGGTTTTCTGTCTATTACTGTAGTGTCGTTACCTTACAGTATAAATCATCTAGAGGTGACAGTTTTTGTGATTTGCTGCTATGTAAATAAAATTGAATTTAACTGAATGAGGACTGGGGCATTGTCTCTCGCCTACCTTTGCTTTCCAAGGTAGGAGAACGAACCAAGCATCTGATCTCATAATCCAAATGGAGAGAGATGTTGCAGCCCCCTACTTGCCGATCGCCTGCTTTACTGGCGTCAGCCTGGCCTGTTGCCTTTTAATGCGCCATCTGCTTACAGTCATTGGTCAGATTAGGCTAAGTGTGGTATTACTCATAAAGATTATCTTAGCCTGACATTCTATCTTAATGGCTTCCTTGTTCTGAGACTTTGGACAAATGACCCCAGATTACAGGTGATCGCTGATCAGAGTTGACGTCAGCCTGGATGGAGATGAGAGACGAAAACTTCAAACCATCTGCTGTTTGAGAGATTATTTTGATAGTGCAGGTTCAGTAATCATTTGCAGATGTCATAGTTGTTTGTTTTTTTTCCACTGTAAATCCTCTGCAGGCTGCTCCCTGTTAATCCCATCCTAGAAACTGTGCACGTGCTTTTGTAAAATGAAAATAGGTTGTAGCGTACAGTGGCTATGATGCAATATTTCATATTCAGACTCATTCATCAGTAGGATAAATGTGTCGGAGCTCCCTCTGTTGGCCTCTGTAGTTAAACTATCTAGGACAGGCATAGTATGCCTCTATATTTCATTATGATGCCATATTTTCCTCTTCCTTCTCTGTTCCTAGTATAGATCAAAACACAGCGTTACCTTATTAGAAAAGACACTTTGTAAAAGTTGTGCCTTTTTCATTATCCATTTTCTTTGGTGATAATTAGTTTGTCACTCATAATTGCTATGAAGCATCCAACAGATTAAGATAAAGATTATTGCTACTGCTACTTTACACTGTTCTTTCCCTTTTTGTTGGGGGGGAAGTAGGTTCTTTGTTGGCCAAAATGCTAAAAGCAAATCACAAATCTGCCCGATGCTGAAACCCGTGCAGAGCTGAGAGTGGAAAAAAAATCGCTGGATCAGGAGCAGAAAACAAAGATGTAATGAATTGTAGAGGTTTAGCTTTGGGGATGTATGACAGTCAAGATTTGATGGAGGGAGTGTGCAGCAGCTAATCCTTTAAGGCTAATCAAACAGCAGCTTGGAGACCATCAGCCTGCCTCTAGTCCTCCCTCCCTTCTTCTTTCCCCCCCCATCTCATTCCATGTCTCCTTATTTCTCTCTTTAGTGACAATGGCAGATTTACTCTTTTTGCAAAAAACGGACGATTGCTCGTCTCAATTTACAATTTAAAATTTATTCTTTTGAGCCGGATTCTGTTTTTGTGTCGGTTTTAACCCTGCTCCCCGTTTCTCCCGGCGGCTCTCCCTCCAGCGCTCTGAAAGCTGTTTAGACAGACTGCGTTGGATTCGGTTGGAAGCAGCGACACAGCTGGCTGTCTGAAAAGCAGCATCTTCCTGCCTCACGCTGCAGAGTTTCTGTCTCCAGGCAGTCATCTCAGCCTGCGAGAGGCTGCTATTAACTGCTGCTCTCTTTGTCTCCGCTCGTCCCCATATTCCCGACTGCTCTCCCACACCCTGCTCATCTTCTTTCTACGTTTCATCAGCTGCTATGTAGCACAGGAGCTGCTGCTGATATGGTTGCATGAACACAGTGGGCATTCCCCGGTGATTATTATTCATCTTATTAATTTCCATGATATCCACATTTAATTATATAAATTCTGTCGGTGTTTGATCGAATAGATGCCAGTGGAATAAATTAGAATAATGATGGCCAATAAGGACATTTACTGGATTAAGTAATAGAGCAAAAGTAAATAGAAATTGATCATGTTTTTCCTAATGAGCTTTGAACAAAAGGATGCTGATGCAACAGCTGCTTACCTCTGTGTAGATCTACAGTGTGCATTTATAGCATTTCACGTATCATAATATACTTCACTCAGTCAGCTGTGGGGGCCTTTTTAGGTTGTGTGTGTATTTTCAACAGCGTGGATCCAGACAGCTTTTTTTCTTCCGTATTCGTGGAACATATGGCGCGAGCAACCTCTAGTTACCATAGCAACACTGTGTTTGCAGTTGCATGAAAAATGCTATCCACAAGGACATAAACAGAGCTCTGAAATGAGCCCTAATTACTTTGTTATTGCCTTTTTGCTTTATTTGCATACATCTGGAAAGTAGAAGCTTTTGAGATTTTTTTTTAAATTTATAAACATTAACTAGGCGGCTAAATTTCTTTTTTATCAATGAATTAACTGAGTGGCTTTATTTTGTACAGTAAACCTAGATCGGTGGTCTGTAAGCTTATTTGCTCTTTGCATATTACTCCCTGTAAGTGGGTCCTTGTCCTTGAAGCTGTCTGTGTCACTGCCTGCCTGACCACCTGAATGTACAAAGCAGTTACTAGTGACTGATCCAGATGGATTTGTAGGCATACCCGTCTTATCCTGCTGGGACACACTAGGCCCTCACAGAGATTACAGCTCTGTCTCACATCTAGACCATGTGCTGTCTCATCTGGCATCACAGCACCTTTGTAGAGTTAAGATAAAAAAAACAAGTATTAATTACGCCCACCTAATATTTGATATGCTGTTGGTGTATTAACATTCATGTTTTAGATGCATGCGATATTGTTACAGCAGTATCTGCTGTTGCTGTAATGTAATGCTACATTACTGCCATTGAAAGCTTTGGAATTTGCCTGGGGGGTAAATCTCTGTGTGTCTTTGCTTGAAGAAAAGCAAAATTTGTTGAATTCAGGCAGGAATGGACAGTATGAATAGAAAAAGATTAAAGGGTGCTGTAACATATATTACATGCCAGTTGAAATGGTGTTATTGCAGTACAGTATAATATACAATCCAAGAGAATGAGGTTTAACTGGCTGGTGTGTTTTAGACCTGTGCAGTGTGGTTATAGCAAAGATTTTCAGGAAAAAAGGAGGAAGGGGTAGAGGGATGGAGGAGTGAGAGAGCGAGAGAGAGCGAGAGAGAATATAGTGTACTGCTGGAGGTGGGCTTCTGCAGGCGGTCGCATTTAGATTGGGAGACAGCATTTCCTACTGAACAGGAGTGGAGACAAACTGATATGGCTACAGATGACAAAGAAGAGCAGCATGAAAGGACTGTAGATTAGAGACAAAGAGATCTGGATACTAGACGACAGAGAGAAAGAGACAAGGCAGAGGGAAGGCTGCATCCAGGATCCTATCTGTGGGCTCCTACCTGTGTGTCAGGCAGTAGCTTTGGTGCGGAGAGGTGCAACCCACCAGCAACCATGGCAGTGAGTGCGTGGCAGGCTCTGTCTCCACTGCAGTGGGCTCGATGGGGCTGGGACACTCTGCTGGGTGGGGCAGGAGACGGGAACAGCCCAGACGCTGATCCGGCTCTGGGGCTCCTTCGCCGTCTCTCCTGGGGCTCACGTCATGACAGCATGATCAGGGCTGCCAGGGAACCGGTCAGACAGAGGTGAGACAGGATGGGGGACCGGAATCATATACCGTCAGATAATCCATTGATCAGCATAGCATTAAGCTGGGTAGCCAGGCTATGTTTCCAGCTTCGCTGCCACTTGTGTACTTGAGTGTGTTTTGCTGAGAATGATCAGATGTACAGACTTTATTTGCACGCAGAAAGCTTTAATTTCTCATTGTTTTAATTCAGGTGTTTCCGTATTTCCTGTGTATTTCCTGTATTTTATAGCTGTCATATCTCATCAAGGCTCTTGAGGCTTTCTGGTATATTTGAGTCTTAGTGTGTGCTGTGTAAGGTAATGCTTTGTCTCAGGCGTGTCGTTATCTGTCACCTCACTGCAGATTCAGCATTCTCATTGGAGCACCTAGAAATGAAAACATAAACTCATCATAGCCTGGAGCTTTTTAAATTTTTTAAACCATCACACATGACAGGAAATACTCTTACTGCCGTTCCCACATGATGTACTGCAAGCGTGTAATAAACTGTGTAGCCTCTGATTAAAAATACCTCCAACATACCGTGACATAAAGAATAACATTAGAGCTGCACGACTGGAAAATAATTCTGTCCTTCGTGATGATATTATCTTTCACCTTTTTCTTGAGATGGATGGATATTTATGTTAATGAGCCTGATATGGGTCGTTATAGTCCAGTGGGTATCGGCCTGCTTCACAGCACCTTTCACTTAATGTTTCCTCATCTTTTATTGTAGGAGCTCAGACTCTGATGGCGCTTTTGAGACCCCTGAATCTACAACTCCAGTGAAGGCTGTTTCTCCAGCTGAGCCTCAGATAAAGCAAACAACATCTGACGAGAAAGGTACAGCAGGACAATTATTTCATGACCTTTGCTTAGTTTTATACCGATTTAAGCTGTTTCACTATTGAAAAAGTGTTGTTACTGGATGGATTGTTACACCACCTAGTGGAATGAAGTTGTAATTTAAATCTGCCTTTTTTTTTTTTTGCTGTGTCAGCCTACAGCGCTCAGAGCTACATCTCTGGGGACACTTTATTCTCTCTTTTATGTGTTTTTTTTCATGCCTTTTTGTCCAGTTGGGACATTCATTGAATTATTTATAACACATCCATCTCTAGAGTTTAAAGTGTCACACAAAGACAATCACAGAGCAGTTAAATTCTACCATAATCTACAGTACTGTGCAAAACTTCACCCCTCATTTCTTTATATTTTTCAGAAAAGCAGGAAATAGGCCCAGCAGTTTATTAAAATATGTGCAAATACAGATGGGAATAAATAAAGCTTTTACAATTCTACTGAGCTTAGTCAATATTTGGTATGACCATCTTTATTTTTCAACACAGCCTGAACTCTTAGCAAAGGTTTCGTGCTGAAAAATGAAGCTGTTGCCATTCAGATGCTTACCAGATGGTACTGTATGGTGGATCAAAATCTGACCATATTTTTCTGTATTCATAAATCCCATCAATTTTGACAAGATTATCAAGAAAAGGCTAAAACGCCTCCCCATAAAATGATAGGGTCTTCACTGTACTTTATTGTTTGGCAATCACCTTGCAAAAATATGATTTCATGCATGTATAACTGTATCTTTGGTATTTTTCACTGATTTGAAAAAAAAAAACAAGCAAGAAAAAGCATGTTATGTTCGACTGAATGGTTGGATTAGTTAGACTCTAGAAATCTTTGTCTTATGTTCCACATCTTTCAATCTCCTTTTGCAGTAGAAGACACCTCAATCACTGATCCTACATCTGACTTCACTGCAGCCGAACTACCATGCCATTCTGAGTCAAATACTTTTGATGAAAACAAGCCCATCGCTGCCAGTGGTACATATAACATTGACTTTTTTGCTGCAGAATCAACGACTCACACTCTAACCCGTTCTCTGAGCCTCCAGGGAGGAGAACTAGATAGTTCTGCTCTGTTGGACGGATCACCTTCAGGAGGTTTCCGTCCACACTCCGAGTCTTTCAGTGTAGGCACTGAGAGTGCCCCAGGGACACTCCGCAGGCCCAAGAAAGGTCGTCCTGGGTCTGTAAAGAAAAAGCCTCTTCTCAGACAGAACTCTAACCCAGAGAGCCCAAGGCCAGACTCATCCAGCAGCACCCCAGAAATTAAGAAGCGGGCGAAACCTCGAACAGCCAGCCCTCTCCAGGCTCAGGAGGAAACTGAAGGAGGCTCTGCAACACCGAGTCCTGGAGGAACGCAGCGAAAAGCCAGAAAGACCCGTGTTGAGACTCCTCCTCCCCTGCCAGAGGAGACCAATCATACCACCCAAGAGGAGAGCCTTATTGTTCCTGCCTTACCTTTATGCCAGGAGGAGATACCCCTCCCTGAAAGTCAAGCAGACAAAGAAGAAACCCCCATCCCTCCCAGTGGCTCCTACAAATGGGATCCAGACAACTTTGAGAACATCAACCCCTTTAAAACCGGAGGTAGTAAAATTGCCAATTCCCCTGTTTTGGGTCGTAAGGAGCCTGTGTGTGCCCCCATTTCCACCCCTCTAGAGAGTCCCCCCGTCCCATCTGAGGAACCACATTACCCCAGTCCACCCGCTCCTATTAGAGAGCCAGTCACGAATCCTGAGGAGCAGCCCATTATACCCAAGCGTCAGTCACTAAGACTGGAGTTTGACTACTCCGAGGAAAGTGGTGAGGCATCACATCAGGCCTCTCCTCCACCTAAGAAGCTAGGCAAGAAGCCAGGTGCCAAGATGCCTCTGAGGAAACCAAAGCTGGGGCTGAAAAAGGCGCCTCCAGCACAGACAGAGCAGCTGGACAACATTCCTCCGGCATCTCACAACAGCAACGAGGATGAAATCCCGGCAACTAAAGCATCTTACACCTTTGAACTCGACAAGTATGAAGATCCAAACTTGAATCCATTTACTTCAAGGAAAAGTATCACCAACTCCCCCAAACTATCCAGGCCGCCTTATAACTTTGATGACTCCATAGACCCTTTCAAAAGCTCCAACAAGTTGGCCAATTCCCCTCCTAAGACTTCTGCCTCATTTGAACTGTCATCCAATGACAATGATACTGAAAATGACAACCTCGGGGAATTAGAGGACCAGAACCAGAACAAACCTGCCAAGAAGAAGAAAACTCCCATCAAATCGTAAGTTCACTCTGTATTACCAGAGGATTGTCTATTCACAGAAAAGTCTGCATCAGTCTGTGAGGATTTTAGGTTAGTCTGTGTTTGTATGTGGTTCTCTAGCCAGTTTTGCCAGTGTCCTCTGTCTGTCTGTCTGTCTGTCTGTCTGTCTGTCACCTGTGTCTGTGTATTCTCATATGTCACAGGAAGTCCAGGGGTGTGTCTTCTCTATGTTGTTTTTTGTAAGTACAGGGACAATACAGCCATCCACCCTTTTGCCCTCTAATTCAATCTGGCCCTCTTTGAACCAGCATGTTGCCCTGTTGTCCCTATTAACAGAAACATCAAAATCATTTGCGCTCGCTATTAAATCACTGAAACTCATCAGAAACGTACCCATTTTAACTGGAGTATCCATGCCAGTTTAAATCACCCATAATCCCTCCAATAGAAGATCCAGTTAGTAAATTAATGCTATATTTCTATTGACTTATGGATGGATAGTGGTGAAAAACTCTCTTGTTTTTTGTTATTTTGCTTTCCTTTTTTACACTGAAGTATCTGCAATAATTTTGTTCATTTGTATCCAGTTGTAAGTGTTTAACAAAGAAGGTGCTGGTGCCCCCTCTGGTGTTCATTGTTTGCTATTGAGGAAAGAACGAAAGCTACAGTGTATCAGCGTGTGCCAGGATCACATACAGTTTGAAACAGGCTGGACCAGAAGCTACCTTTCTTTTAATGCAGTGAACTACAACTTAGTGATAATATTTAATCAAGGACCCAGATATCATAAAAAACATGTACAATGTCAACAGTATGTTTTATTGCATGTGAATTAGAGCAAATTTGGCTCAGACCACATACTGTATCTGATACTACTGCTATTTAATATATTTTTACAGGGATACATAACCCTTTTATTAATTCAGGCATGCATTACACATTAAACACTGAGCATAAAAACAACAGGGTCTATGCAGTCCTGTGAAAAACTAAGTACATCATTACTGCTTTGATAAAAATTAAGGGGGTAAGTAGTAGCCAGGTGCTGCTAATGCACCTGATTAACTGATCATCACTGAAGCAGCACTGTAAAGAAAGGTTGGTCAAAATTCCTCCACAACAATGTGAGAGACTGATAAAGTCTGAGAAAAAAGAAAACTGCATAGAGCCGTGTGAAAACTTGTTTTTGCACGTGACTGTATGTATTTACAGTGTAAGTAAGTGTAAAATTGGATAATTCCTTCTAAAGGTTGTTGCAAAGTTCTAATAATTAAGCTACAGTATTGTTTACCTCATCATCATGATCACTAAACCTGGAAAACCAAGCTGCTCATAACATAATATTAATTTTCCATTACTCTTCACTGTCCAGTTACTAACTATAGATTCAGCCCTCTTCAGAAGCATTTACTGTTCTATCCATTTCAGCCACACACAGTAAGCAGCACTGTTGCACATGTGGAAATGAACTATGCAAATTAATGTTTTTTGCAATGATGATTTTATGCAAAATCCAGTCTTTCCAACTAGCTCATATTTTAGCATCTACGACTACACAAATGCTATATAAATGTGCAGCAAATGCAGAATTAAATACAGATAATGATTGACTCTAGAGTTTGACGGTGGATCTTTTTATATCCCCTCAGTAATACTTTCAGAGTGAAGAGGTCGCCAAAGAAATCACCCTTATCTGACCCATCACAGGTATGTATCTGATATGCAATCTCGCTTGGCTCTCCCGCTTTATCTATGTGCATTTCTCCCTCTTTCATGTGTCATCACTCTCTGCCGCCTTTTTTTGTGTCGCAGGATCTTATACCCGCAGATGAACCTTCCTCCCTTCACCAGCAGGATGACCATGCCACAGATGAGGAGAAACTAGCCTCCTCCACCAGTCATAAGTGGGCAGCCCTGCACGACATGGATGGAGATTTAAACTCTGACCAGCAAGACTTTCCTCAACCGTGCGACCTTACATCCTTTGTTAATGAGAACAGCCTTCCTAAGGAGACTCCAGGTGAGGCATAACTGTCTGACTCTCTGTAACTCTCGGTAATTCAGAGCTTATGTCTGGATAAATCCTTACATACTGTATATGAATCAGAAACTTTACCTTTTATTCATACTTCTGTGTTATTGATTTTTCTTGTGGCAGCGATATAAGTCTGCTGGCCCAATTCTGTACTACCCTCTGACCTTACGCAAGAGCCAACGCTTCCCAGAGGCTATCTGGTTCACCCCATCTGGGTCAGAGATGGGAAAACAAACAGCCCTGCTTCGTCCTCTGAACTCGTCAAACCAGAGCTCAGCACACCACTGATGCGTCTCTTCATTTTGTTTACTGTATCTAATGCTTTGTTTTGCCTTTCCCTCTCAGTACAAGACTATGAAATTGAGTACATGGAGAAGATTGGCTCCTCTTCCCCAGTGAGTATTTAATATTACAGAGAGATTGTATTTGAGCTTGTCTTATGGTCACTACTTTTAGTATTTATAGCATTTATTTTACATTGTTTGTGTGCTATATGATATTTTAGCTTTTAAAAGTAGATAGTCTTCGTTCTTGTTTTTAACCTTGTGTGTCTTTTAGCCTCCGTCTGCAAAGAAGCCATCTTTGTACTTGAAGTTGGACTCAGTATCTGACAACTTAACCAAAAATACATGTGCGCATGGATCTGAACCCAGCTCCCCCTGCACAGGGTAAAATAGTTTACTTGTTACGCTTGCAACTTTGTTTCTTTGCTGTACTACGTAATGGTTTTGTTAACGTATACTATGTGAGTTTTACACTGCATTTTTAAGTCCCTTTCTTATTCTCGTGTGTGTTAAGTGTACACCACAAATAATGTATAATGTATTCGTTTCAGCTCCTTCAGCAATATTTTCATTAATGCTGTCGTCCATCATCTGCGATGCATTACATGCCGTGCCTTTCCCCGCCTCATCTCCTGTTGGGTTTTTCCTCATTCTGTGCAGGAGTTTTGAAGAGATGGAGGCCCAGATTACAGCAGGTATGAAGACACCGGTGCTCAGCTCCCGGCCTGGCCCCGAGGGCTCTGCTGCAGACAAGGGCAGGAAGAGAGAAAGCGAGGTGCTCAGTCGAACACAGAGCACCGAGATGGAGGAGCAGGTAAGTCAAGTGCCTTTGCGGACATTTAATTACAGTTAATTTGTTGTGCATAAATGTAATTTACACTCATGTCTAGTCATTACCATTTAAGGGGAAACTGTCATGTTTTTTGATTTCGGAGCATTTGCACCATGCTGTTGTTTAGTCACAAGGGGGAGACAGTGCCACGCTGTAAATGCTTTGTCATAGGCTGTGACTCAGCCCTCCAAAGTGAACACCATCAGTCACAGGGATTCTTATTAAATCCTTGTCACTGATAATGAAAAGCCAGTCAGTCACACTAGGTTCCCAGCTCAGATTCAGCAAACCACCTCCCAATGCTGCCACTCAAAAAAAAATCTCAGCGCTTGCTTTGCCATGCTGTCCCCCTGCCCCCTCCTCCCTCCCCTTCTGCCTATACCTCCTGGTGCCCTTGAAGCCCCCTAGCCAGGGCCCCGTGGAGGCACTTGCGCCAGCCCTGGCCATGCCCCTGTTAGACAGGCTGTCTGAGTGTGACGACCCCCTGCAGTACCTGGAGCCTGACCTGGCTGAGACCAACCCCACAGCATTCGCCCAAAAACTGCAGGTGTGTTGAGAAACCACACAAGACCCTACTTGATAAATTTGCCGACCCATATTTGGGCCTTGATATTTGTCTCTGTGTGTGTTTTTGTACAAAACATTATTCCCCGTTGTGTCACTGTGTTACATCCTGCCTTTTCATTTTCCCATTTTTTCCTCCTCCTCCTCCATAAGTTGCAGGGTTTTTTTTAGCTTGCTGGGTAAAATAGATTACTGGTGCATAAAATGTAGATGGCAGATCAACTCAAATTTCATGTGTTTCCCTCTTACTCTGTCATTCTTGGGCTGCAACCTCTCCTCCCTTACCACTGAAATTCGGCCCTCCCAATGTGTGCGGCCAAGGAGGAGCTGGTGCTTGCTGCCCTGAGGATAGAGGCTCTGCAGGTAGCCAAAAACATCTCTCAGTGCCCCTCCCTCTCCACTGTAACCCCCCAGGTACTGCGCTGAGTCAGCCTGCACCTGCTGTATGCAAGTGTGTGTGTGGGTGAACAAGTGTGTTTGCAAGAGCAAAAGATGCATCTTGAATGAGGGATTAGCGAAACGCAGGTGTGTGTGAAATGCACATGTGCGTGACTGTGTGTGCGTGTGTGTGTGTGTGTGTGTGTGTGTGTGTGTGTGCATGAGTGTGTCTCAGCCTGCCTCTCCCTCCCCTTAAACACACCATTTTGAGTGTGACTGTGAAACCATGGCCTTATCAACATGGTGGCTGTACAGCTGCATCCACAGTCCCGCCACCTTCCGCGTCCCCACATTGGACTCTAACATGGCTTGATGCGTCCCAGCTCCCACCCTGACTACCAGCGAGCTCCATTAAGCCTTAGGAACCAAGTGCTGTGTCTTAGTCCCTTGCCTTTGTGATGCATGTTGGGCAACATGCATGTTGCCTGTTTCATGAGAAACTTACGTCAGCATGAATGTGACTGGGAATGTCTCACATTAGACTCGGCAGCTGAGGAGTTACATATTACGGTGCAGATCTGTTGACGTTTCATGATCACCTCCCCAAATCCCAGGTCACATTCTTGTTTTGTGATTTGGTCCATCTATTTGACTAACAGTACTAACAAAACAGCGTTAGGCAGGGTAAGTAGTACCTGGGAATTTGCTGGTCCAAATTCTGAGGCAGGTGCTGAACTTAAACTCTTGCAAGAGTTGGAGCAGGGCACGCACTTCCCACCTACGTCTTTCCTTCCATGTCTCATTCTGTTGTCCCACGCATTTTACAGTCTCGTCTCAAGAAACCCAGTACTCGCCGGTGGAATATCAACGGTTCACCCTTACTCAAAGTAAGCGCAACATAGTTCCCCCTGTGATGTGTTCACGTCCACCCATAGCGCAGTCCAAGTACTTCATTATAAACACATAGTTTTAATGGCTCAGTATGTCAGCAGACCAGATTAATGTCCTGAATATAAGCTTTAAAGGTGATTAAAGGTGTTCACATCTGCACTGGTTAAGAATTATAGCTTACTTTTTTGTAAAACCAAGATAAGGGCGATAAACGCTATTATTCATAGAGTTTGAAGGTAATTGCACTCCAATTATAGCTGAAATTCAGCACTTTAGCCTCCTAGTAATGGACTGTGAAGCCAAAACTGTCATCCAAATTCTTGCAGACTCCACTAGATTGTCTAGTCTAATAGATCCATAAGTTACAGAGAGTCCATTAATTTGCTGCCTACCAAAAGCTCTTTGTGAGCTGTTATGTGCAGTTACAGCTATGTAGTATGTCTGTTGTAGCCTCTGTGCATCTAATAATCAGTCCTCTCTGTCTTTGGGGGATGTGGCTTCGACTTGTGTTTTTGGGTCTTTTTTGTTAGCATTAAATCTACAATTAAGGCATTTCGTGTAAAGAGAGGTTAGATTTCAGTGTGCTCACCTTGTCTGTGTCTGAAATTGCGTACTAATGTGTTATTTATTATGCTGATATCATGTGTGTGTTTTTTAGCCAGTCCAAAACATCTTTGCATTACCTGTAGTACATGTAGTATATTACATGTAGTACCTGACGTGCAGACTGTTTCTGGAGGATTATTAGAGCGTGCCAGCAGAAAACACATCTCACAACATAACAGACATTGCTCAGTGATGAGTAAGGCAGCAGAAATTAAACAATCCAGTTTATTTTCCTTTTTCTATTTTTTAGTCATTACTTTGTGCATCTCAGCTGAGGTTGGGTTACCATGGTAACTCATCTCCAACTTGAAACCTGGCTCTCACTTCAGTAGATAAACAACAGTGAACATTTTGAGTGTTTAGTTCATGGCATTTGGCATGGTATTTCAGGTGCATCATTGAGGCTTTATAGACGTGAGTCTTTCCTCGCAAAACAAATACAAAGCAGGTTATCGTTAAAAATCTGAATCCTGCATGTTTTGTCCCATGCAGTACAGTCAGTGCTGTTAATGAAAAGTCTGTGACATTTGCCTGAAGTACTACTAAACGAAAAAAGCTCTTTATTTAACATGTGATTCAGGATGATTTACTAAAAGGGGCTTTTTGTTAGCGGATTCTTGCTGCAGCTTTACCAAAGAACCACAGGTTTGATTTGTTTCCTTAAAGTCTCTGAAACTGAACCTTTCTGTATTGGTAGATAAAAACCTAATCAGTATCTGACTGATGTTTGTTGTTATATGTACTTGACCGTTTCTGTTCAGAGAAGTAATGCAATTAGCTGTACAGCCGGACCAAACACTTAACTCTTTCCAAAGTAGCGGTAGACCTCTCCTTGTCTCCTGTGACCCCCCATCATCAAATCCTCCTGTAATCCCTATCTACCAAGGATAGCTAAATCCTTTTCAGAGTTTTCAGGGACCCAAACGTGGTACTAGAACAACTGTATTTTAATATGATAAAGTGAGGAGGCTTTTATTTATTTTGTCATAGGTTGCAACGGACACTTGGAGATGCATTTGGGTTTGTAGTGTCTATACTTTAGATCCAAAGTCTGACTCTTTCTAATGATTAACCCTGAAGATTTTCTGATTCACCTTAGCCCTCATCACATTACAGTCTCTGTAGCTGTAAAAAAATGAGTTAAATCCTGTGATTCTAGGAACAACGGGTAAGACCTGTTAACTATGCTCTAACATGCTTTAACATTAGACTAACATATCTATCCCTTGCTGCCCAATCTGCCCCCCCCTAACCTCCCTCTCCTGTATACTATCAGCTGCTGCCCACCTTCCCCTCTGTCTTGCTTGGACCCAATCACATTCAAGCTCTTTCAATGAGCAGTTGACCAGGACTGCTCGGCTGGGGCCAGCATCAGCCAATAACACGGCTAATACTGTGGCAATGAAGACTGTTTCATCCAATCATGTAGCAGCTGACCAAGTCTTCAAGAACATCCCTGGCTTGCCTCATTTTGTATTGTTTTTGCTGTGTGGCACATTTTGATATAGTTTGACGCTGCCTAGCAGTTTGGTTCAGTCCAGAATGTGCGAGTGACCCTGAGGGCGAGGGTGTCCTGCGGTTGCCACAGCCTCGTTGGTAACAGGTTATGTTTGCGTTCCTTTCTCTCCTCTCCTTTGCTTTCCGGAAGCAGCACAGAGACGTGTCATCTTCACTAGAGAGTGGCGTGTCCAAGAACTCGCTGTACTCCAGGACCACGGCCAGCTACATCGAAGGGGAGAGTCCCCACTTGCCCAGAGAACTGGACCACTCTTTGGGAATTGCACGAGAGGAGGTGCCCTGAAAATATTTCTTGTTCCTCCGTAAGTCATTGTTTGTTCCTTTAAGTCTGCATCTCACATTTAATGAAATGATTTTGTCTCCATCCTCAGATTGTGACAAAGGAGAAAGAAGTGCTGGAGTGGCAGAGGAAGTATGAAGACAGTCGACAGGAAGTGGTGGAGATGAGGTAAGAAGAGACACCTTGGGTTGTTATCGCTTTCATACACCAGGATCCCACACGCAGACACTGAAGCATGAATCTAACACCTAGCTGTGTTTCGGACTCCGCCCATTATCAACCGCCGAACCTCTCAAGCGGTTTATCTCGCTTAAGGTGTCAGACAAGGCCATGATTAACGGGAGACTGGATAGCCATTTAAAAAAATCAACACCTCGTCCTGTTGGCAAGGAGTAGAGATAAATAGATGGAGATCATGTGATGTAAATGTAGAGGTTTTACTGTTAAAAAGTTATATGTGAGAAAATATCCTAGGTTATGCTCAACTGAGCTCGTAACTAGCAGTAGCTACACTTGTTTCATGATGATCAGTCTAGGTTAAATTCATAGCTTCCAATTGGGGTTTTGGGAAAGATGTACAGTAAAGAAACTTTACTGTGTGTCAGCAGGTGGCGGGTGTCAGCTGTCTGCTGCTCAGTTAGTGTGGATAAGTCAGAGCTTACTTCATTTGAATGATTAGACTTTGGATAAGGAGAGGCTAAGAGGCTAAGGGGAAGGCATGGCTAATCTATCCTCTTACCTCTGGAAACTTGCTTTTAAAAAGACGAAGCTTCGTACTGGGTCCTGTTGCTTTTCTACTAGTTGTGTCGAGACACTTCAAACAACAGAAATTCAATTTGATTTTGAAAAGTTGTGCAGTAAATTTTGGAGCTAATTCAAAGCAAATTCTCCATTTCCTCTAAATACGGCGCATTTACTGTAAACCTGGACGGCGATAAGTAGCTTACAGGTGTTTGCTGGAAGGGTTCGAGCAACAGGCGGGTGGTGCAGGGCTGCACATGTCAGAGGGAGAGATGGGAATTTTTGGAAAAAATAGACTTCTTGGTATTCGATGTGAGGAGTCTTCTTTTTTGACTTTTTATGTGACATATACTGAAGATTTGCAACTTCTCATCCACAGGAGAATTGTAGCTGAGTATGAGAAGACAATTGCCCAGATGATAGGTGAGTTCACGTAACCATAAGCACGCAAATTTCATTTTAAAGCTGCTATTTTTGTTTCCCGTACTCTTCCACTTTATTTTACTCTTGTTCATTTGCAAACTGATCTGCTATAAGGTCCTTGTGAGGCCTTACCCAGTGCTACTGATCACAGATATTTGAATCTTATTTGAATTTTTTTTCTGTCCTTTGCAAAATTTCGCTTTTCTCTGTGTTTGCTTTCATATTTGAATGACGTGAACTGAATCCTCATGTCAGTGGAGGGGACAGCACTCTCCTTTGCCCGCTCTTGTTCAGCTTCTCTGGACTCATTAAATTTCACCGCAGGCTCACACTCCTGCATTATTCCTGCTCTCACCCACATCTTCCTTTCCACCTTTGAACATCCCCGAAGATTTGATTTTTTTTCTTTCACTGCGACCGGCTTTTTCTTTTTCCTACTCTCATTAAAGCACTGTCGCACACAGGAACAGTCTGCCTCTGCTAATGTCTAACACTCGGCTCTGTCACGTGTCTTGCCCTCCCAGCTTGACTTAACACAGTCCCTTCTTTTCTGTTCTGCTCCCATCTTTGCCCCCCTTACTATTTGATAACCCTGACAGGCATGCCAGGTGAGTAACGAGGAATTGTCTTTCATTTGTTTGTGTCAGCTCGCATCTCTCCATCCGTCCATCAGAGAGGGGAGCAGCTGTGCTCAATTTCTTCATCTCATTCAGAGCCATTCATTCATTTGTTTGGTTTTTGGGGGGGGTTTGGCTTTCACCCTGTAGGCTGAGACTAGTTTTTAAAAGAGAGACAGGACTGAATCTAATGAGTTTTAAAAAATGACTTTGTTGTTGTTATTGTTCATGTAAAGTACAATATTATACATATTCAGTCAGATGTAATACACACTGTAAATCTGTACATGAACACGTGCACTTCACCCATGACTGGCGATGGCTGTGAAGTCATTCATGCAGATTTGGTGAGTTAACCGAGTTGCTCATCGATGGGAAATGAAAGGGATATTTGTAGGCTGAAATAGTGTAGGCACATTGATATTTAACACTGAAAGGTCTTGAGGCCACTCTGATGTTTCTCCTCTGTTTTTCTTTTCTCATTGTTCAGCTTTTTGTGTTTTGCATGCTACACTGGTTTATCAGAAATCCTCATATAGTGCAGTAAAACATCTTGTTGAATCATACTACCACAAATACATTTAGATATATTGTGAAAAATGTCAGAGAAGTCTTTTGTGTGTGTGTGTTTGTGTGCTGATTGGGGTCTTTTAACAGTATTTTTACCCATAACAGCAGTTTCTTCACCTAGTAGACTCTTTATCTGCATCCTCTCTATGTGTGTCCATCAGAGGATGACCAGAAAGAGAAATCTCTTTCCCATCACACCATCCAGCAGCTCATCATGGAGAAGGACCAGGCACTGGCCGACCTTAACTCTGTGGAGAAGTCTCTTGCCGATCTCTTCCGTCGTTATGAGAAGATGAAAGATGTGCTGGAGGGCTTTCGCAAAGTAACACAATTTATTCCCAGGTTTTTATCAATATGAACATCTCGGTTGGTCATCTCAGATTTTTTTTACTTGCCCCCTTGTGTCACCCACATACAGAATGAAGAGGTATTGAAGAAATGCGCTCAGGAGTATCTTTCAAGGGTTCGCAAGGAGGAACAGCGATATCAAGCCCTGAAAATTCATGCAGAGGAGAAACTAGACCGGTGAGTCTGTGCATATTCTTATTATGTCACATTTTCTGCAATAACTGTGTTATTTTCACCACCACACTATCTACACTGTAAATGCAGTAAATGTAGTACAGTAATGCAGTGTCTTATGTGAATGCAAGTAAATGCTGGTGCTTTTTAAAGCTGCTAATTTTTTCACTATGTGCATTTCAGTTTTTCTTACTTCCTGAGCACAAAAGCTCATGAACAATATAAATTTTTGACTTCAAATACTTTGGTTTAAATGCTTATTTCAGTTCTTTGTAGTCATATTTTATTTATTTATTTTTTCTCGATATGTGATGTGATTTCTAGTGTTTGTGGGACTGAGAACAGTGTTGAAGTTTAGCTAGCAGTGAGTCTCCATAACATTGGTACTTTCCTGTACCAAAAACTGTTCTTTAAGTGTACAGCATAACTTATTGTCTGAGCTGAATTATGTTTGTATATGAGTCAGTGTAATTGGAAACAAGTCTAGCTAGCTAGCTAGCAATGAGTCTAGCTAACATTGCTAGCTGAAGCTAAACCAGTATTTACAGTGGCTCGTATCGAAACATATTTCTATAGATTACATATGATCCATATTAACTCTTTGTTGACTTTTATTTGCTTTTTAGATTTTATAGGCTTTTGTGAGTTGCGAAGAGGTGATTTCTTGTATCATTTGTGTGCCTCCAGGGCCAACGCAGAGATAGCTCAGGTGCGGGCCAAGGCCAAGCAGGAGCAAGCTGCCTCTCAGGCCAGTCTGAGGAAGGAGCAGATGAAGGTGGACTCTCTGGAACGCACTTTAGAGCAGAAGGTCAGTTTTAGGATATAAGAAGATATTAAATTAAAATTTTCTAAAGTTATCCAAGTGTATAATTTTTTGTTGCTAACTGTTTTACAGAATAAAGAGATCGAGGAGTTAACAAAGATCTGTGATGAACTAATTGCTAAGATGGGGAAGAGTTAGCAGGCCACATCACAATGAAGCCAAGCAGAAAATGAAGAGAAGCACTCCTTCTCAAATTGATGGACCTCTAAGACCAAAGTGGTCTTGGGGTTGTATTTCCTACTGACCATGTGTATACATCATCCACAGGATTGGCTTCCTCCTAATTACTCTGTATATTTTTGATGTTTCAGTGTATCGTACTGTATCAGGGGGTCTGCTTTCAAGTTTTATCATATCACTAATGAGTATGCCTGTGTGCGCGAGTGCGTGTATGATAATGAGAAAGTGCAAGCATTGTTTATGGGTTAAATTATCTATTATGATGTTGCCATGACAGCCACTGAGGGAGAAGACTGTTTACCCACTCCTGTTATTGTCTCCTCTTAATAAAGAGAAAGATAGACTTTGAAGGTGAGAACCAGATTGTTAGAGTTATCCATAAAATGGTGATGCACCACTAAGAGAATACAAGCGATCACTATAGATTCTTGCATGTGAGAGATAAAGAAGAACTTGTAATGTTAATGTTTGTATATACTGTAGGAAACAACAAGACTTGTGCATTTTTGATAGTTATTCTGTTGTCTTCAGCCACTCCCCTCACATAACATTGTAGATATTTGTCATACTTGTCATAGCTTTTTTGATGAAATTGTGGAACTTTATTTTTGGGATTTTATTTTGATAAAAAGCAAACTAATTGTGACTGTGTTCAGTTGTGACCAGAAGTAATTTAATTTTGGATGAACCTGTCCTAGTCCTGCAATGGTTGTTTGTCACACTGAGGAATAACTTCTCTGCACAGCTACTGTACAGCATCTGCTTACAAAGTGCAATAAAAGATGGCAATACAGCATGCTGAGTTTAATTTGGTTCTTTTTTCTCATTTCCCCCCCATTTTTACATCTTTTATATTCCTCTATGTGATATCCACCCATCTTAATAGTACCATGTTGTACCCCTTCTTTCCCTTTAGAGATTTTGGCCCATATTGACATGACAACATCACACAGTTGCCTCAGATTTGGTGGCTGCACATCCATGATGTGCTTCCAATAACACCACATCCCAAAGGTGCCCTACTGATTTAGATCTAGTGACTGGAGGCTATTTAGGGACAAATGGCACATTATCATGTTGGGAACAGGAGAAGAAGTTTACACTGTGCTCATAAACATGGTCATAAACATGATCTACATGGTAAGTGGGAAGTAGTCAGGCTTGAGTGTTTAGTAAGGTGGTAGGTAAGCAGACACAGCAGAGATTTTGGATTCCCAGTGAGCTCTGTTATACGTGAAACATAAACCAAACCTCCCCCAAATTAACTAAAAAAACAAAAAGCACATGGAATAGGACTAGCCCCCAATCATAATGTCATGCATACAGTGCCCTGCAATTAACACTATTAGAATATGCTGCATGCAAACATATCCAACTCTTTTCACTATAGTGAACTTCAATTCAAATCATGTACACTTTACAAATTTACTTTCAAATTCAAAAGAATTAGTTGAATGACTTGTTGTAATGCTTAAGAATAAATCAGATTGAATACTCACAGATTTGATAACTGTGGACCCCATAGTTATCAAATCTGAGACACAGTATCAATCATGTTGATTACAACTTTCCAGAAAGTTGAGAAAATACTTAAATTAGTAAAGCAGGGAAGAGGTGAAAGATGCACAACATTGTTTTAGCCTCTTAACCATTTAGAGGCAGTCCACCAAATTATAAAGCAATTAAGTAAGTAGTAGCATTCAGCAGACACATAACAATCACAATGCTACTCCATGCACGCTGGACAAGAAGCAAGCTGGTAAGAGAGCTGCTTTTATATCAAGCTTCTCCAGTTTATACAAACCCTCGCTTTGTGCAGGCTCATCACAGGGCATCATTTTTTTTATTTTAATTTTGCTAAACTTTAGTTTTTCCTCCTAACTTCTGGCAATCTGCTCACTTTGTTCTTCTCTCAGTCGTCACTCTCTTCACGCTCCTCTTTTGCACCTAAAATCACATATAAACATATTATATTTATCAATAAATTGCCATAAAAATAATTTAAGTTAAATGATTCTAATTGCAGGCTGGGGATGTGTGTTTGATGACGTCACTTTGACTTATTACCTTGACTTTAACTGCATCCACTGTCCATACGTCCATTGTGTTTCATTTTGCTGTGTCTCCTTCTCTTCCTGTCTCTGTCTTTGTGTTGTAATCCAAAAGGTCAAAGTAAAAGTGAAACCGAATTTATAACCTCAATAACGTTTAGAACTACACTCAAACTGAATGTGGGGTGCTGCTGGCCATGTACAGGAACATCCATCTAAGTTGCTCTCACCTGGATCTGAAGCTGTACTGTAATCAAACACAGAAGCCTAATTCGACCAGAATAGGCAACTTTAACGAAACTAGACAGTAAATATCGGCTCCTTGCCTGGCAACTAGTGATAGTGCCAGCAGACTAAGAAAGCTAAAATTAGCTAATAATCTCTGGTGAGCTAGCTGATGTTAGCTAATGTTTTGGGTGCTATTTAGAGAGCAAATATATACAAACAGGCACTTTTTAAAGTCACATCAGTGACCCTGTGTTATCAGAAGAAGTTTCCCTTTTGCTTCCTAATGTTTCAGTAACCTGTGTTTTGAGCATACTTGTGTCAGGAAATTATCTCTTCATCTTCTTCTTTCTGCTGCAGCACCACAAATCTTCTCTAATAATGATAAGTCACTGCTAGTGAAGCACACAGATGATGTAAAAAAAAAAAAAAGAATAATAACATGTAATGCTATTGCTACTGTTATGGTTATTTTTAGTGGTGCTTGAGCACTCCTGAAATGGGTTTAAACTTACCAATGGTGGCCATTCTCATATGATCTATGGACTCAACAGGGCACTTTCAACCAAATAAGTTTCGCTCACAGGATATTTTCTCATTTTTGGACCATTCTCTGTAAACTCTGGGGACGGCCGTGTGGGTGATCTACAATTTCTGAAATGCTCAGACCCGACAAATATGGCAGGAGCAGTCATGCTCTGGTCAAAGTCACTTAAATCAACTTTCTTTTGATGCTCATTTGTAACTGCAACAGCTTTTTCCTCACATGAGAAATGCGAGTTTAGACCAGGCAAAAAAAAAAAAAAAAAAGTATTATGATGAAATACACTTGCACAGCACTTCTTGTTTTTGAAACTTTTAATTTTTCAAAGATGTAAAATGAGGGATACATATAACTCAGGGTTTGTTTTTGCAATCAGTAAAAGGTATGTGAAGACATGTTGATTAACTATGCTTTGATTAAATAAAATAGACAAATTTGGGTTCTGCAATAACACGAAATCCCAAAAATAGAGAAGGGGAAAACCATTAGAACTTAAAAACAACCAACAAGAAACATCACAGGGTGGAATAACGAGCACACCAGGAAGTGATAAGAACTGCAGGGCACAACACAGGTCTGAGACTGGGGTAAGTAAACCTGAATACTAAACACACGAGACAAGTGGTTGACGACTTAAAACAGTTAGTAACTTAACAGGAACAACTAACCTAAGGATTAAGGTTAACCACAACACAAGGGAAGTGGAAATTATGACGAAACCTTAAACACTAAACTGAGTGAAACCAATGAATCTTGTTTAAAGAAAAATTATGCAAAGCTCCAAACACTGTGCGAAGGAAGAACAACTCAACAAAAGATAAATCAATCTACACCAGTAACCAGAAATAAATACAAAGGAATATATGATGGGGGAAAACTAAACTGCGGACAGAAGGCATTTGAGTTGTCCAAAATTTAGTCAAGCTTGAAGGTGCTGATTTTGGAGCAAAGGCTTTTTTTATTGTTCAACACCCTCTTAAATCCATGGTGAAAACTCACCTAATTGTGGGCAGTGGTGCAGGTGTCCCAGCAGTTTCCACTGTATGACAGTCTCAAACCTTCGTTGTTCTTCAGTTGTTCATGAACATCCTTCTTCTTATCTGAGGGTGACAGTTTGGGGCTTCTTCCAGACTTTGACAAAGTGAAAATACATCCAAAAAAAATTTGATACAATTGTTTGAACTGATTATCTTGGAAGATTATCTTAGAAATGGCTCCAAGAGACCTTCAAAGGTTGTCTAGATCTGCAATTCTCCTTCTTAGATCTTCACTTGGACTTTGGGCTCTCCACAGCTCTTACCGGGAGGGTGGCAAGGATGCACCTCCGATGGTCCTCCTTGGGCTCTCGCACTCTGGGTCCTCTGGATGTCTGGGGCCTGGATCTCCTCCATGCGCGCTTCATGCCCTGGGGGACAGGCCTATGGCTCCCTACACCCTCTAGCAGATCATTACATGGAGAAACCTTTTGAATACAAGCACGCTCATCCACACAGGTGTGCACGCAGGTGTACACACAGGTGTTCACTGTTCTGACACAAACTACACCTTTCTTGGCTGCTACCTCAAAGCACATTGAGCGCTGTCAGTCCTGCGTGTTGCACAACAACGTTCATTATTTAGTATTTACTGTTATTTACACTTAGCTGGATTAATGCAATGGTGTTGTGTTTATTATGTCGCTTTTTTGCTTGTTTTCTCTTGATCCGGGAGATTTTTTTTTCTTTTTGTTGTTGCCCCTACCCAACACCTGCCATACGTAAGTACTTTGGCACGACAACCAGCAGGGACAAGAAAGCAAAGAGCCAAACTCAGGATGGGTGTGGCCTCAGCAAACTGTTAATGCGAGAGAGTCAGAATGAAATCCATTATGTGTCCTCTGTCCATCCAGGCTGCAGAAGCAACTGTTGTTGTTTAAGACAGAGTGGTGGGCCCCAGTTGAGGGGCTAGTAATCTCCTGGCTAGTACAGGAAGGAATATCAGCTCATCTGATAGCTCAGATTAAGCTCAGGGGGCTTTAGGAGCAAACAACCTGCTTTTCATTGTGTAGTCGGGACAAGTGAGGACCATCAGCGCCATGAGAGCTGTCCACTATTGTCTGCTGCTTCTGTTTTCCCTGGTCCTGCTAGCAACCACCTGTAAGAACTTTTTCTTCTTTATGCACCTCTGTTTGCTGGTTAACTGTTTGTCCATCTTTCATTTCATCTCGCCTCCTTTCAGATACTGTACGTTTCAACCCTTGCATTATAAATAATAGTTTGTGTTTAGCGTTTAGTGTATTTAATGTGTTCCTGAAGAGTAAGACCGTGTTAAACAAATAACTAAAATGAATGGCTCCACTGTACATTCTGACTTAAGGAGCGTAGATGCTGGACATGATGGACCTACAGTTATTTCTCGGGAAAAACCTGACATGTTTCATAACTTCAGTAGGATCATTAAACATTAAGTCCTTTTACTGACCTTATACTTTATTTATGTCATGTTCACTAATTGCTGTCTGCAGTGATTCTGATGGGTTTCGTGTCGCTTCAGTCCATCACTCTCCACTATACACCCAAGAAGCACGCACTCCCTGCAAATAATCTCTTAATAGGCCTGGAGGCTAATACTTACAGCATGTGTGTAGAGCGACAATGCCGCGGGGATAGATTGGGGCCAACTGCAAACAACAGAAAGTATTTATATACCAACTCAGTATACGTGAGAGCACATGTGCAGAAAACGGGCCGATTATGCAATTTCTTTGTTTCACACGTGCTTTTGTAGCTTCGCTGTTTATTTGTGGTTAGGTTTTGGTAAGTTATTAGATAATTTAGCTGGTTTCATTTAAAAAAAATGCCACATCTTGTTGTATATATGGAAAAAACTTCTCTTTTTAATATCTGTTTCTATCAAAACTTAATGATGACAGACCTATCCGGAGTTGAAGGAGGTTATTTTGATGGCCAGTACAGGAGATATGCTGCTGCAAAGTATGTTTGAAGCTTTTGGTGACTCCAGTTCTGATCCTCTTAGGAAGCAGCCTTAAGTTTGTCTGGAATTTAGGAGATGGATGGAGAGTTTCAAAAGGAAGCCTTTAAGTATTTCAAAGGTCAGTTAGTTTTCAAATAACAGCTCCCTCCTCGGGAGAGCTTTAGAAAGATATTTAAGTGTTTTATGTGCTGAAGTGGGCTCTGAGGCATTAGCTAAAGTTTAGAAAGATGTATTTTTTTAAATGTGTGGGCACTGGTGAAACACTTTGGTTGATTTGGGAAAATTCATATGAAGGAAGTTAATTAATTAGTGCTGTTTCTCTTCATATTCCCTCTGGACCCAGGGAAAGTCACACATTTATAAGCCCTTCATGCACTTGCCAACCTATAGATCCTGTGTAAATATGAATTAGAAATATCTAAGCTTCGGACACTTGTTGGCACTATCCCATGCAATCATCTTCAGTTATCTAAAGCAAACATTTGTGTCCTATGCTGTAGAGGTTTTTCACCCTGACAAGATATGCATGTACAGCTGACTCTTTCTTATATAGTAGCGCTCTGTTCCCTTTCAGGTGAGACTATACGATGTTATACATGCATGGGCTCCAATAACGATGACTGCAACCGACAAGGCTCCAAAGCTTGTCCTGGCTACTCTGATGCCTGTGCTGTAGTGGTGGGCCATGACAGTGAGTCCAACAGTGACAGCGTAGTAGCCTTTCTTTTTACTAGTTTAATTCCAACCTTCCACCAAAAAACTCCATTTGTTTCTCTTGTATATGTGCGTGTGTGTCTTTTTTGTGTGTTAAATAGACGACAGCCTGCTCTCTGTAGACACATCTCGGGCAGCAGGGGGTCTGAGGCTTTTAAGGGAATGAAGAGATTTGCTACTCCTACTCAATGAATGTCCTTAATTAGGACACAATGTGTTCATGGCACCAAGACAGATTTACCAAATCTCAGCCAGCAGATCTTTTTTAAAAAAAATTTTTGGCTGTAGATATGATATTTTTATTTTAATATTTTATAATCAATAAAAATCATTTGGACTAAATTCTTAAAAGGTGGTAGGTTTAGCATTAAACCTGCAACTTGTAATATTTCAGCTGGGAGTTGTTTACTCTAATGCTGTGTTTAAACCTGCATTAAGTGTTTCAATGGTCTGCTGTGATGAAAACAACAACAACAAAGAAATCGCTGAAAGCAAGACTAGCCAGGAGAGTTTCTTAAAGCAACAATTTAGCATCGACTTATATTGATTGGACGATGGCGGACAGCTTCTAAATGAGAGTAACTGGCTTCATTTTCTGTTTGTTAGGTGGCGTGATGAAGTCATGCTCTTACAAGTCCTTCTGCAGCCAGGCCAACAGTCAGGGCTACAGGGCACCAGGTGTCAGAGTTCACTGCTGCTACAGCAATGACTGCAACGTAACAAGCTTCGCCAACCAGCTGCCTGGACTTACCTACTTACTGCTGTTTTCTTCCATTTTCCCACTGCTTTTTTAAGTAGACGACTCAATCAAGCCCGCATGTATCCGACTGCCAAATAACACTGCCAAACTCCATATTCCATGCCATCCTTGTTACCATTTCACTTTGATTTACCTTATTTATCTGCTAGATATGACTGTGTGGATTATATTCACCGTGTTCCACTGAATCTATTAAAAAGTACTCAAGTGAATGTGTCTTTCAATGGATTTCACTAAGCCAATAAGTAGATCCTAAGGGAAGTGCTGAAATAACAGGCAGATATATATATATTTTTCCTGCATTGAAGGGGAAGAAATAGCATTTGAATTTTGAATTTCTCATGTTACTCATCCTGGTTCCATGCAAACCCTATAATTTTTTGAAAGTGCAGGAAAAAAAGAACTAGAGTAAGTTTTTACCAATCATCTGTCAAGATATTACTCCGTGCATCTTTCAGGCTTCACATACCAATACAACCATGAATGTCAATGTAGTGTGTCACGTACAAATGCAGCACTAAGAGTTCACGCCACTGGTGTGTTGTTATATTATTAGCCTTACCTCTCAATCTCATGGCTGAGCTGTGTGAAATATGATGAAAGAATGCTACTCACACACTGAAAAGCCATATAATCCTTTTATATGGTGGTGGCCAGATGTGTTGCTCTGATGAGGTTAATCCATGTTAGAAAAAGGAAGTCTGGCCACACTTTAACAGTGGATGGTGAACAGGTAGATGCTATATAATAACTATCTGTGCTGTCAATTGTGTCATTGCTTTTAATTTTATTACCAGCTTCTTTCCAATTTCATTGTGATGTACATTAAACTGGGCTGTTGATATCTTTATGTATTTTATTTCGATCATTTATTTTAATATAGTTCCTGTGTCTTTCTTTCTTTTTTTTACATTTAAAAAATACAATTTAATCCTCTTTGAAAAAGGGGATTCTTATCCTTTCTGTGTGGTGTATATACTATGTTGTAAATAAATATATATTCAACTACTGAGTGGTGCAAATGTCAAATGTAAAGATACATTTATCTTGCAGTAATTCTATAACTACAACCATTAAAAGAAATCTTTTGTGAAAGTCGCTGGGTTAACGTCGTTTTTCTGTTCCCAAATATCAAAACAGAATGAAAACTATCTTCTTTAATCAAGTTGATTTATGTTTTTGTGTTTTTCTAAAAATCCTGCTGATTTCAGCGTCAGACTGAATAACTTAACCTGATTGCTGTGTTTTTGCCTTCATATATTTTTTAAAAGGGTTATTAACTGGCTGGCTTAAGCTCTGTTTCTGACACAACGCTGGTCAAATAATGGATTGTTTGTTGTGAAGCACCTTTTTACTCACTTGCACACTCAAAGGGCTTCCTACAGCAAGTCTCATTCATCCAATCAAACACAAACACTCACTTTCATACAGCCCTTTTATTCATGCCTGAGCACTTTCTAACATTTGTGCACACACTTGCACTCCGATGGATACATCAGAGGTAACTCTGGGTTCAGTATCATGCCCTCGGATGCTTCGGCATGCAAAATGGAAGGGTCGGGACTGAGCCACTGACCTTCTGGTTGGTACACCTGAGCCACAGCTGCCATCATTATTCTTCCATTATTATAACATCACTGACTGTCAATCTCACGCACAGTACCCGAGGAGAAATATGACTTCCTTTTTCAAAGAGCAAAAATGTATTAAACATATGACTGTGTTAATACTGAGAGATCTTTTATTTGACCAAGACTTATTTTGTACAGGAATAACACTCCAGCACTCCAAGGTTCTATGTGAATTTGGCACTAATGCACCATTTACGTGAGGTATTGCATTTAAATGTGTGCTGACACATTTAAATGCACCAAATATTTGCAAACCAAACAGTTGGACACAACAGCTGCTGTAAGATTGATGCTAACACTCTGCATTATGTTCATACGTGGAGAAGCTATAACACTGAAATCTGTTGGACTGATGATTCCCGCTGGTTATAGCAGAGCTTGTTGAAATATAAAGAAACTTCTTGTGTGTTAATATGAATGCTCGTTTATTTCCTAGCTTTGACCACACAGTGAGGGTCACTAGGAGGACAACATGATATAAATCTCTGTATTCATTTGTGTGTGTGCTCACCATAAGTTCCTGCTCTGGTACTTCTCAGTTTCTCCACTGTGGGGCAGTCTGGCCACACTTGTGACTGCAGCCGAAGCCATCGAATATTATTGCAGTTCATATTGACCAACCACGCCTCATGGGTACTGCTGAATCAATAGTGATAATAATTATACTGTTTTATTGCTGTCTGATGGGGACTGTGCTTTATTTAAATGTGAAAACACCCCAAACCCCCCTCACGCTTCCTGCTTTCAAAGACTCACTCTCTTTTTCCGTTATGTTTTTTTCTCTCGTGATGTCCTGCTGCTCTCTCCTTTGACAGGTAGGTGTGAGAGTGTGAACGGATTGCCCCGGTGGGGGATAGACACTGACCCCAAACCGTGAGTCTCCAGGACTGCTCAGCCATAGCATGTTTTGGGTATTCACGTCCACAGAAGGCTAAAAGAGCGGCCCCACGTCAGCCCCCATCAGCTTCATTTGAAAGGCCTCTTTCACCTTAATTAGGATGGGAGGTGAGGGTTTGCCTAAACATGGAGGGCCGATGGAGGGTCAAGAGGTCACGGTGCAGGCGGGCTGGGTGTCCAGTGTTTGTCTTTTCGGACTCATAGTTCACTTCAGAGTGTTCAACATTGTTAAAGTCATGCTTGCAAGTTCGTATCTCGGTTGCACGACTGCCATGACTGAAATGTCACCTGCACTTTTCTCCAACAGACATATTCTAGGACAGAGTTTCTAATTTGATGGAGGATTTGAAAGTGCAATCATGGACAAAGCCCCCGCTGAATAGGAGCGTCTCCGGACAATAACACCATGCCCTATTCCCCACATGTGTGAGTTAAAACTGAAGGTCATTGCCATGGTAACTTTGCTGTTTAAATTGGAGTATGTTTAATCCCAATCCTCTGGCACCTGAAGACATTATCACTGCAAATCCCACCGTCAGTCATCAAAAGGATGAGCCGGCTGCCCTTTAAGGGAGGCTGTGCGAAAGTAACAAGGCTGCAGAAAAGTCGTGTCTACAGTGGTTTCTAAAGTAAACCAGACAGGTTTCACTCCTTGAGAATGCCACCAAATGTCCCACATACTGACATATCCGTGATTATTATTATATTTTTTTTGGATGTGTGGGTTTGTGTGTGTTCTGTCTTTTTGTTAGAGGTTTTATCAACGGTGTGAGTGTGTTTTGATTCGACTATGCCTTGGAAAAAACTGACATCTTCCAAGGAAACTCATCTGCTGTCACACATATCATGCTTCAGTATTTTTGCTCTAAGTCTGCCTGTTATGGTTATGGTCTTGTGATATTTATTAGGCTGTTATGCTGATTGTATGACCTGTAATGTTGGCAGAAAGTAGCAAAACTCATTAAGTTGGAGAATGCAAATCGTTTTTTATTTTTTAAAGGTATCGTTGTAGCAAAAATGTGTTTTTCAGTAATGATCTGTTTTTTTCCAGCATGCAAATAGCTTGTTGGATAAATTAGGTTGATGACATCAGGCAGATGGTCTGGTTAGAGGCTCCTCCCAATCAGTGAAATGAACTTATGAACCACTGGTGGAATCCAGGTCCTGTCCGCATAATCAAACCTGTTCATCTAGGACAGAAAAGGCTTTTCTTTTTTATTATTTGTTCCAGGATAGATTAGACTGTCTTGGGAACACTGAATTTTGGATGCAAGCCACCCAAATAGCTATAACAGAGATAGCAAAACAAAGAGGTGTGTCGAGGCCAGCAATCTAGCTTTAAATCATTGATCAGTCACTGTCAGAGTAATGACGGTCAAAATCACTTACGTGGTAGACACGATGACCAGGGGTTTTGAAAAACAAGCAAACACATCCCAGATGAAAGCGTACACTCTGCTTAACATCAAATGCTTGTGCTTTTTGTGGAGAGAGCAACAAAAGCACTCAGGGGGAATGACAATGGGTGAGACGATGACTGTGTTTACAAGTGCCCAAGCCCTGGCTGGTTGGCCCGGGTTCACCCAGCGGTCACTGGTTCTGAGGTCTCTGGGTCTCTGGTCTTTTTGAAAAAGATCCGTGAAGCAGAATTAAAGTGATCTACCTCCGGACTCTGGACAGAGGACCATAAGGTCTCCTGGTCTATGAAACAGGGAGAGGAACGATACAGAGGGAGTGAAAGGGGGAGAGTGGGGTGACTGAAGAGGGAGCCAAATAAAAGAGGAGAGGAATTATGTGTAATGAGTGTGTTCCCCTGCCAAAGCTACTTTGAAATGTGACTAAATAGCCCACCTTCCGTGAGGCTGGTCTACGGCTTACGGGCAGCGAAGCCGCCCACTGAGAGAACCTGAAGCTGACACATTATTGCAAAGACTCAGGCAGTGTACAGCTTAGACGTTTGGATAATATTTTGCATTATAAAGCTTTTCAAGAAACATAAAGCCAAAACGATTTGCATGGACGTAATGTGCTTGAGATGAAAAATAGTAAGTCTTTCCATTAAAGTTAATCCCTACTGCCTAAATTTCCTCCAGACGAAAGAACTAGTTTCTCTGTTTTTGCCTTAAAGTTTCTACGGTAATTAACTTACATGCTCAAGCATTGCCTTTTATTACATCTACCATACTGGGAAGATGTGTATGATAATTGTTCCAACCTCTAAAGGAGTATTTTAATTGAAAGAAAAGCAGGCTGTTTTGAAATCATGAGCAATTTTCATGAAATATAAGCATTTTTTCTGCCTCATAAACAACAGATTTCAGATTTCACAGCTGTTCATTAGTGGATGCATCCCATTTAATATGCTTTGAGATAAAACATATACAGAATCGCCACTATATGTCCTCTGTAGTTTTTATATCCTGTCTTTGTCTTCTTATATGAGGAGACACTGTTCGCACTGCTTGTGTTTCAGCTATAGCTGCGTTACAAGCTGACTTATTTGTGTTATCCCCCACAGAATGAGCAAAGCAGCAGGATTATATGGAGCGAGGGTTCCTATGATGAGCTTTTTGTAGAATTAACACAGCTCTGCTATTTTTGTCTTTACAGGAGGAACAAGATCCAGACTCTGAGTTTTTAGTTTCTTTTCCTTTTTACTGGGAAATTTTAAAACTATGACAATTTATCATGAACAATTTACATAATGCAAAGAGTGTCAATTATATCATGGAGAGTTCTGGAGAAGGACTATATAACTGTGTTGAATGAGCAGAGAGGGAAAAGGGTAACAAAAGAGAAGACAGGAAAGCAGACCTTGGAGCCAAAACCAAATCACATCAGTAATCGGTGCGACCCGGGGTGAGGGCAGACTCAGTCAGCCGTACCATGCAACTAGGATAATTAGTTTTGGAAAGGAATATCAACTGATATAATTGAACACTCCCCACTAATGAAGATCCTCTGTGTTGTCGCTATTGAGGCGCTAATTGACGGGAGAGGAATGGATGGGATGGGTGCAGGTTGGGGGGTGAAGGGCTGTGCAGGATATGATGGTGGACGTGCTGTCAACGCTGGCAACCAGAAGTTTTTAGGTTTGCTGATCTCTATTAGACAGGTTTTATTTAGTAGTGGGTGACTCACTATCTGCTTTCGCTCACATAAAGGTCTGTTAGTGTGTGCATGGCGGGCTAACTGTTTACTGTGTCTCCTCTTAAGGCTTGCATGGGGATGAAAGAACATGCCACAGCATTTAGACTGTTTAGAGCGGTAGAGAAAAAGGTGGTTTCTTAAAAAAAAATATTCACAGGAGGCCGCCGGTTGAAGGCGGTGGGAGCATAGGGGTTGCACAGGTCGTGTTGGGAGTTTCGATTGAGGGAAGCAGAGGGTCGAGGATTTGTGGAGGGAGGGCGGCGAGGAGGGGTCGTGGCGAAATCAGTTCAGGGAGTAATAGGAAAGCAAATTGGTTTTGACAAGTTTGGGGAACTGGAAGTAATGCCGTCTTTTTAAAGGGGAGTTGAGGGAATATCCAGCAAACCTATGAGATAATCAGGGGTACTATTCAAAAAGCGGGTGAGCGGAAGGACTCAATCCAGAACACAGGGCCTGCTGATGACCCTGAAGGGACAGAGGAACCGGGTCAGGATTCATGCACGGCCAACAGGGGGCGACAGGTGGAAAGCAGAGTGATATATTTATGAAAAAGGGAAAGGTATGTCAAGACAGTCACAGTTTTTGTTTAAAAGTTTCAAAACGCATAAATTTTTACTTCTTTTCAGTCACAAATAACGAAATAATTAAAAGTTTGATGACTGAGGACCCCGTTCAATGTTTTTATTGGATAGAAGACATACAGTGAATAGAATAGAATAGAATAGAATAGCCTTTATTGTCATTGTACAGAGTACAACGAAATTGGAGTGCCACTCCCTTGGTGCAAGTTTCAATAATAAATATAAATGTAAAACATAAAAAGTACAAAAAAAACAATCGTAAGTACTCAAACAATAGTATGTACAATATATACAGGATAGCAGCATTAATATAATGACAGTATGAATAGCAGCATAATATAATGACAGTGACGGTATGGAATAGGTTCAATTGTTTTTGTGCTTATTTACTACGGTGATAGCTCTGGGAAAGAAGCTATCCCTGAATCTGTTTGTCCTGGTTTTATGTGACCTGTACCGTCGGCCTGACGGTAATAGTTCAAACAGTTGGTTGCTGGGGTGAGAGTGGTCCTTGATGATATTGCCAGCTCTGCTGAGGTACCGAGAGTTTGCAGTGACCTCCAGGCTGGGCAGAGAGCAGCCAGTGATCTTCTGGGCTGTGTTGATGACCCTCTGCAGTACTTTCCTGTCTGCAGCTGAGCACCCTGCATACCATGTTGTTATGCCGTACGTTAGGATGCTCTCTATGGTGGCTGTGTAAAATGTCACCAGCAGCCTCTCCTCCAGGTTGTTCCTCCTGAGCACTCTCAGAAAGTGGAGACGCTGCTGGGCCTTTTTAACCACCGCTGTAGTATTTGCAGTCCAGGAGAGGTCATCAGATATCTGCACGCCCAGAAACCTCATGGAGCGTACCCTCTCCACACAGCTCCCGTGAATGTAAAGTGGGGCCGGGTCTGCTCTGCCCTTCCTGAAGTCCAAGATAAGTTCTTTAGTTTTCGTGGTGTTCAGTTGGAGGTTGTTAACTGAACACCACTCAGTCAGTCTGTTGACCTCATCTCTGTAGTCCGACTCATCCCCCCTTGAGATGAGTCCAACCACTGTGGTGTCATCCGCGAACTTTATGATGGTGTTTGAGAGATGGGTAGGGGAGCAGTCGGATGTGTAGAGCGTAAACAGGAGGGGACTCAAAACACATCCTTGTGGAGACCCGGTGCTGAGTGTGATGGTGCTGGACCGGTGGGGGCCGAGTCTGACAGACTGTGGTCTATTTGTCAGGAAGTCCTTGATCCAGAGGCAGATGGGGGTGGAGAGTCCCAGGTGAGACAGTTTCTGGACCAGGATCTCCGGGATGATATGATTGAATGCTGAGCTGAAGTCCAGAAAGAGCATTCTCACATAGCTTCCTCGGTGCTCCAGGTGACTCAGCGCAGTGTGGAGTGCTATGGTGATGGCGTCCTCGGTGGAACGATTTGTCCTGTAGGCAAATTGGTGGGGGTCCAGAGTGGGAGGCAGACCGGCCCTGATGTGCTGACAGACCAGTCTCTCAAAGCACTTCATCACTACAGGCGTAAGTGCAACAGGCCTGTAGTCATTTGGGCTGGCCACAGTGACTGAAAGAAGCCGTGTACCAATGACTAGATGTCCCAGAAATACAGATGCAGCCATAATAAATCAAAGGAGCCAATGAAATCAGTTTGCGGGCTGCATCTAATTTGTAAGTGATGGTGATGGGGAATAAGATTTTACCATAAAATCTACATAAAAACATACACATAACCACTGTGAACCCATTAATTTATGTTTTAAAGTCTTGATTATAGTTTTGGGTCCCCATCCCATGTTTTCCTGGAGTCAGATGTTATCAGTTTCCATTAAAGGCACTAAAACTAAATCACAAAGTAAAATATAAGAAATAACATCACTCACTGAGAAAAGGCAAAAACATCCTGTATGGAACACAGCTAACCATATCATTGGTCAGGTAACTGCATTAAGAATACTTTGAAAGGACCAACACTTTGAACATGCTCAAGAGGTTGCTCTCAGTGACTCAGATTACCTGAGGTGACACCAGCTGCCTCCTATCAAAGGTTAGCGCACATAGGACATGTGGCCACATACTCCCGGACATCCTGAGAGAGAGAAGGCCACCAAAACAACCTTTGTAAAAAGGTGACAGTTCGATTCCTACCCGGATGGCAGGTAAACCGCGCGGTGTGTGCCCAGTGGATAACCTTACCCCTGACCGCCGAGGGAACATACAATCTACCTTCTGGACCAGTTCCGGGGTCGGGCTCTTGTTGCTGAGCACCCTTCCTATCTCCCAGGTGAGGGTCCCCACAATTCACGAGGCCGGCAGAATGGGCTTCTCCTTCTCCTCAGGGTCTGTGTCTGGCGCGAACTGGCGTGACAAGGCGTCAGGTTTCGTGTTCCGGGACCCGGGCCTGTAGGTAATGGTTAGGCTAAACCGTGCAAAAAACAATGCCCACCTGGGCTGTCGGGCGTTCAGGCGCTTAGCCGCTTGGAGGTAGGCAAGGTTCTTGTGGTCCGTCCAAACGACAACAGGATGTTCGCTCCCCTCCAGCCAATGCCGCCACTCCTCCAGCGCCAACTTGATGGCAAGAAGCTCCCGGTCGCCCACGTCACAATTCCTTTCGGCCTGAGAGAGACAACGGGAGAAAAAGGCACAGGGGTGTAATTTACCTTCCTTGCACTGAGAGAGAACCGCCCCAACTCCCGAATCAGAAGCGTCCGCTTCCACCACGAATGGCAGGGCGAGGTCAGCCTGGGCCAGGATGGGGGCCGAGGCGAACAGGCGTTTGAGACGGTCGAATGCTTGTTGAGCTGCTGGAGATCACAGGAACGGCTGTTTGGGCGATGTAAGTTGTGTGAGAGACAATGCTACCTTACTGAAGTTCCAAATGAAACGTCTGTAGAAGTTGGCGAATCCAAGAAAACTTTGCAACTTCTTCCGGGTGCCGGGCACAGGCCACTCCAACACAGCTTTGACCTTAGCCGGGTCCACTCGCAACCGGCCCTGTTCAATGATGAAACCCAGAAAAGAGACAGTTGAGGCATGAAACTCACATTTCTCCGCTTTTCAAAACAGCCGATTCTCCAGCAGACGGTGCAACACCAGTCTCACATGCTTAACGTGCTCAGCTCTGAATCTGGAGAAAATCAGAATGTCATCAAGATAAACAAACACGAAGTGGTTCAAAAAGTCTCGTAGAACATCATTTACCAGGGCCTGGAAGACAGCAGGGGCGTTTGTGAGTCCAAACGGCATTACCAGGTACTGGTAGATGGGTGTTGAAGGCCGTCTTCCACTTGTCCCCCTCGCGGATGCGGACCAGTTGATAAGCATTGCGGAGATCAGGTTTGGTGAAAAGGGTGGCTCCTTGAAGGAGTTCAAAAGCTGGGGCGAGCAGAGGTAGAGGATATTTGTTTTTGATCGTGATTTTATTTAGTCCCCGATAGTCAATGCAGGGGCGTAGGGTCTTATCCTTCTTGCCAACAAAAAAGAAGCCTTCGCCCAAGGGAGAGGTGGAGGGGCGGATGATGTCAGCTGCCAGCGAGTCCGTAATATAGCGCTCCATAGACTCGCGCTCGGGTTTCGAGATACTATAGAGTCTGCTAGTGGAGAAGGGGGTGCCTGGAAGCAAATCAACCCCGCAGTCATACGGACAATGGGGAGGCAGCGATTGGGCCCCGTCTTTGCTAAAGACTTGACCTAGGTCGTGATATTCGGCGGGCATGGTTGACAAGTCGGGGCGAGTGGGCGGCCCCGCAGGATCGTCACACATGCAACCCGGCACCGCAGAGCGTAAACACTGCTCATGGCAACGGGTGCTCCACCCCACGATACATCCCTTGGCCCAATCAATCTGTGGATTGTGTCGCTGTAGCCAGGGGAATCCCAAAACTAAAGGTGTGTCAGGTGCCTTGAAGAGAAACAGGGACATCTGCTCAGTGTGATTGCCGGAGATTTATTATTTATTATTTAGGAAGCTCTTCAGTAGCCAACTCACGTTTGACGTTCTCATTTAAGCGGTTTAGGAAGGCTCCTCGTAGCGCCTTCTCCTCCCAGCCAGTCTCCTCAGCCAGGATCCAAAAATCCATGGAGAAGTCTGCCACGCTCCGCCGGCCCTGCTTTAATGTAAACATGCGATGAGCAGCTGTCAGGGTTACATCCTTTGTCAAACACACATCGAAATTTGCTCAAAAAAATCACTATATGAGATGGAAGGCCCACAGCAGAGCTCATCCGGTCATGAGCTCAACCATGAGGGTGATCTTGGCAATATCAGAGGCATAAGCTCGAGTCTGCTGCCTAAAAATCAGAGAGCATTGAATCAAAAATCCCCGTCTTTTGTCCAAATCTCCACTGAATTTTTCAGGTACAGGTAACGTGTGTTCTCGCTGTGGCGGAGGTGGAGATGGAGGTAGAGGACAGACCGCCGCTACATTTAGAAGCTCTACTGGTGGTTGTGGTTGTGCAGGGAGCTCTGGTGGTTGAATAGGTGCTCTGGGTGACACCACCATTCAGCGTGTCAGGCTGAAACAAACATGCTTGTGTTACCCATTTGACAGCAACTCATTATTTCAAGTGCAATAAAAGCTTCCCAACAAGTGTTAATCCATCTAAAATGTTTGTTTGTGATGATAGTTTTGTGTTGTTTCTGGGCTGCCCACAGCAAAGGAAATGTTTGCAAGGGGCAGCAGATGTGTGTGGTTTTTGTGTTCCCAGTCAGAGCTGTGTGCCTGAGATAACCACTAAAATCCTTTTTTATTAATTCAGATCATATTTGGATCAAGGTGGGGACCATCAGTCGACACCTTGGACAACTAAAAACTGACCCAAAGCAATTTGCTACAAATGTGGATCATTTTTTCAGTCAACATCGCAATTGAGATGTCAAAAATCTAGCCCAGTCTTATTACGTACAGATTAGAAATACTACAAACATCAAGACGCTGCTTCCAAATAATATAATTGAACTTCTTATCCACACCCCCCACTGCCTTAGATTACTGCAAGTCATTGTATGACTAAACGATGCTGCAGTTTCTCATCTATTGTTAGCACACAAAGGCAGCTGCAAGACTACACTGCACACCACAAACACTTGACACAGGGAACGCATCCAGCATTATACTGGCTTCCCATTTGCTACAGAATCCAATTTAAGATTTTACTGATTACTTTTAAATCACTACATGGTATGGCTCCACTTTATATCTCACAGCTCCTAACACCTTATACCGCCCCCAGGTCTCTCAGAGAGAGAATCAATTACTGTTACAGGTTCCACAGTTCGGGCTTAAAACAAAAGGGGACCGTGCTTTCACTGTTTCAGCTCAGCGCTGCTGAAGAGACTTCCTCCTACATTTAGATCAGCACATTAAAAAGAAAAAAAAACCTTTATATATTAGGGATATCCCATCTCTTTGACATCATATAGATATAAGAGTTAAAGCCAAATGTGTAAAGCAGTGTAAGCCTAAGCTTTTGATGATTGTGGTTACTTGTAGAGATTACTGAGCTCATTCTTGAAACTTTGGCTGTATTGAGTATGAGTATAAGGCAAAGCATGATAAATCCAAAACACATTCATCAGCCAGTGCTGTGTCTCCCTTCAGCTTCACTGAAACAGAGAGCAAGTGGGGTAAAATTGCAGTTATTGTTGAAGCACTGGGTACTGCTTGCGTGAAAAGTGACGTCAGCACAGAGCAATAACCGTTTACACTTGCACTTGAGGAGCACTCCACTAGCTGCAGTCTTTGCCTAAATAATAGGTGTTACTGCTCAGAAAAAGAAAAAAACAGGACAAGTCAGAACAGGAACAAAAGCAGTTGGAGACATTTTTGAAAGTTTTCAGCAGAATCTCTCACCTTTTCCAAGAATTTCAGCAATTCCCCTTTGTGCCATCAAGGATTTTGTCTATTCTCCTGCAGTGATGTGTCATAGATGTGCCTGCACCCAGTTCCAAAAATTGCGCAGTCCACAACAAGCTGAAATGATGCTCAAGTGCACCAGTTGACAGCAGTAATGACGTCACTGACAGTGAAGCACAAACCATGCTTCAGCTGGTGAGGGGGCAAAAGGGCTAGGATTAATTTACACAGTGTCTTTTTGACATGTTGGGAACCGTACAGCTGTTTAATTACAATTATAAGTCATGACTCACTAATAAGCATAGCATGATGCATTTTTGGAACAAGGGTTTGTTCATACCAGGTTTTACTTTAACTGCAAAAAAAAAAAGAAAAAAAAAAGGTGGTGGTGGGGGGGGGGGGGAGTAATCTTATAGCTGATATTGAAACTGTGTGAAATTAAAGGTCAAAGCAAGGCGTAGTTTGCTTTTGACTTATCCAGCCACCTTCATGAGCACAATGTGACATGGTCCAAATACAGGAGAACAAGTATCCATGCAGACTGTTTCGTATTCAGGTGACTGTGCCACTCATGCACAGATGCCATTAGAAAAGCTAAAACTGATCATTTCTTTACCTACACTTCAAACAATTTCAATACTCCTTTGAAATTTTTGAAGGTTGTTCTGAAGACTTAGTTGGACACTGGCATAAAGCTTCTCCCATACAATATTAAGGACTTGCACCAAATTTCTGACAAGGCTGACATGCTTGGTTGCTTTAACAAGCATTTATTACCTCTGGTCCATTGTTTGAGTCTCTAAATATCACTCGCGAGGACTGCTGCTTTTTTCGTTTTATTCCTGTGACAGTGTCAGAGGTGCATAAAGCCCCCAAGCTTTTAGATATTAGATAATCAGCATTTCTTTACCTTTATTTTTGAGCATCATAGGCCCATGTCCAAATCAGCTCTGGTTAATGTTTAAGCTCTGTTAGTGAAAGAGTTTCTTTATCTATTTATGACTTTTGACTGACTTGTAGAAAAACCACTGTACAGCTTTAAAGTGATAACTGTGTAGATTCAATAGACAAAAAGTAAAATGCCTACATCTCTACACACCTTTACTGGATCATAATAATTAAAGCAAAGACTTTTCCATACAAGTCTGTCAGAAACATTCAATTTGAAAAAGACACGTCACGTCAGTAGAATAAGGCTGTAGTGTAGTGATCAGTGATTGCTTCTATTTATTTCACTCAGGAATTTCAATTTATCTTTATAACCTGACATCCAGAAACTGGTGAAAAAATTGAAGTTGAAACTTGCGTCTGTGTTTGCTTTTTTGTGTCTTCATCATTACTTACACATGCTGGATATTGTCTACTGTGGTTTGCTTGGATTAATCCGAACCTTAAAACATTTACTTAGCATTGCACGTTATGTGCTCGAGTTGGATGGTCTGCTTTGAAGACGCAACCACTGAGACATTCATATTCTGCTCTAGCCTGCTCCCAGCTTACTTACTTCCATCCATCAAAAAAGTTTTCATTTTCAATCCCAAGACTTCTTTTTATTATTCCTAAAGCCTAGACTGAATTTGAAGAAACTGATGTTCAGATTTTAGTCTCTCTCGTCTTGGAAATTTACTAAGAAATAACTAAACGAGCAAAGCTGGTTGCACAAATGTTGGGTGTTCGTTTTAAATGACCTGGAGACATTTGAGGCTGTAGATATTATGCCTGAACATTATTCCCTGAGACATTTACTTATTCTCATGTTAGGTTTCCTCAGCTTTGAAGTTTATAATTTTAATTTTCAGTTTTCCTGTTGTAAATAAATAAACGAAATACTTTTTGTTTATTTTGCTGTTGTTTTTGTGAGCATTACTAGTCTATATAATTAATTGGGCCAAGACACATCTGCACAAGAGATTTTCACTATCACATTTTCCTAGTGGGGTGGTCAATCCCCCATTTAAGAAGGGGAACAGGAGGGAGCTCCAACTATTGTGGGATCATACTCCCCAGGAGAGTCGGTGCCACGGTGCTGGAGAGGAAAGTTAATTCGTTAGTCAAATCTATGAAGAACAATTGTGATTTTCATTTCAAAATCGAGTTACTACCTCAGGTGGAGGTGTTTAAGTATCTCAGGATCTTTTTCACGAGTGAGGGGAGAGTGAAGTGTCAGATCGACAGACGTGCCGTCGCGGTGAAGCGAGAGCTGAGCATAAAAGTGATGCTGTTGATTTACCGATCAGTCTATGCTCCTACCCTCCCTTTTTGGTTCCAAGCTCTGTGGTGGAATAGAAAGAGTGAGGACATGGATACAAGTAAAGGAAATAAGTTTCCTTCAAAGAGTGGCTGGCCTCTCCCATAGAGATAGGGTGATGAGCTAGTTCAATGGAGAGGGACAGAGTAGAACTGCTCCCGCAGAATATTGAAAAGACGCAGATGTTTTAGGTATCTGAGTAGGATGCCCCCTGGATGCCTCCTAGATGAGGTGTTTTGGGGATGTTCTACTGGGAGCAGGCCCTGGGGCAGACCCAGGACTCGCTTGAGAGATTATCTCTCGGCTGGCTTAGGAACACCTCGATGTACCTCCCTGATGAGCCGGAAGAGGTGACTAGAGAAAAGCAAGTCAAAGCTTCTCTGGTCAGACCGCTGCCCTCATGACCCAAACCTGGATAAGCGGTAGAAAAGTGGTAGAAAATGGGTGGATGGATGGATGGATGGATGGATGCACACTTGTATTAACTTTCCTAGTTTAAAAAAATGTAATTGCCAAATGAGACAAGATAAGTAAGACGCAGAGGTACATCTAAGTTATTTTAGGAATGACGGGCTCATTTTCATGAAAAAGTTCGCTACTCACTGCTAGATATTTTCACTTTTGATAAAGAAAGATAAGATTTTTTACGGGTTCAATCAATGTCTGTAGAGGAAGTTTTTTAACAGACTAACTAGCAGACAGACAGAATGAAAGACAGAAAAGAAGATGTGAACAGTGACAGACAAACAGATATCCTGAGAGACACAAAGGCAGGCAGGAGGGCAGGCAGACGATATCAAACTACCGTCCGCTGTCACACATCTCTGAAATCAGTCATCGTCCCTAACAGCAGGCTGCCAGCCAGATCAGCTCCACTGGCAGCCGACTAAACAGACTGCTCACAGCAGCCAGCATAGAGATGGACTGATGCAGAACAACCAGCTAAGGTGTTTGAACACAAACAGAGGATTAACAGAGTTCTGGGCACTGAGGTGACAGTAAATAAAACACCAAACAGGTCCACTCCATGGGACGGCAGGTCCAAGCAGGCGTATGATTTCACACTCATTTCAAATTAATGTTGGAAGATAATGGAGTCATGTTTATGCTTCGTGCTGTCCAGTTTGCTGGAGCTGATTTAAATTGGAAAGAGGGAAGGAAGGCGTCCGTTTATAAAATCCACTTTCCCCAGTTAGACCAGAAAGGCAGAGGATGATCTTTTGTTGGGCTGAAATTGAATTCCTGATGGTGTCAACACAGAAGTAAATGGTTGAGATAATGTCAAATATTCTTCCTGTGCCTGCTGATAACTGCGTGACTTGATCCCTTTCTTCAGATAACATCACTTATATAATGCGGCAAGAGAAGACACACAAGTCTGATGCAAGGATGCTACCACAACCCTTCAACCCGTAAGAGTCTGACTCAGAATGCAATTTGCTGTTATTGTCAACTTGACAATTCCCAGCTGGAGAGAAAACATGCGCACACCTGTATACATGCACACATACGTTAGCTGATGTTTCACAATGTGGCAAAAACGTAATCAGATTTGTGAAGTGTTCAGCACTTGGATATCGCACTGTCAGATAACTCTATTTGGTGAGACCAACATCTAAGGGTACTTTAAAATTATTCTAGTCAGGCCAGCATGTCATCTTACCACTAACACTAAATTCATGTTTTTCATATTCACTAGGTTGCACCTAAGATTATTATGTCTCTTAAAAATGCATCACCTGACCAAGTTTTGGGGATTTTTCTAGTTAAATCTGAGAAGTAGAATTTCTTAAGGAGGCATTTTAATACATTTATAGTGATAACAGGTTATACCAAGGAGTCTTGATTCAGGACTGATTTGCTCCTCATTGCTAACAGCCTCCTTCGCCATGTTTTCCATGTGACTCCATATCGCTTCACATTAGTGCAGCTCGCCACAAAGTAGCTGCAAGAATCAGCACGCGGTCAGAGAAAAAAGACGGGTAAAAAGAGAAAATATTCAAGGCCTTGCTCCCACTGTCAGCTTTCACCTCCTTTCCCTTCTTGTTCTTGTTTTCACAGCCCTTAATCCTGGCGGCTCCAACGTGAAGCGGTCACAGGTTTTGACAGCAGACTGTAATGACCTAAGCTGTTCTCTGCAGGAGGCGAGGAGGGTAGCTGGGGTAAGTAATTGGGAGGGGTATGGCCGGATAGAGGAATGTTGTTGGGGAGGCATTTATTTGTAGGTGTGATGCAGTTTTATATCTTGCCCATAAGGGCCTGTGTGGATAAAAAAAAAACTCTGGCTGTCTAGGAAAAATAAAGAAATGCCATCTTATAAGGCAGATCATCAGCATCTATTTGTGTTTTAGACCAAGATTGTTGAGTGATGATGAGTATATTCACAGTTTGATCATCATGCATGCATGAGATCACAAAGCATGAGCTCCGTTGTACATTTAAAATATTTCTAGTCAAAGCAACAAATTAAATGTACCAGTAGCATCAGAATCCAGTCTCTGCATCTTGCGTATGATGTGGTTCTGTTGGCTTCGTCTGGTGGTGGTCTCCAGCTCGCTCTGGGGCAGTTTGTAGTCGAGTGTCGAAGAGTGTGAATGAGAGTGGCTTGAAACCATGGTCCTCAGCTGGGAAAGGATGAAGTGCCTGCTGCAGATCAGGGACAAATTGACACAGGAAATGCCAGAGTTTAAGTACCTTCATGAGGACGAGAGACTGGCAGATGGGTTGGGGCTGCATCTGCAGTGATGTGGACGCTGTGCCGGTCCATCATTGTTAAGTGAAAGCTGATCATAAAAATGAAGCTCTCAACTTGCATGTCAAAATACGCCCCTACATTCACCTATGGTCAACAGCTATATGTAGTGGCCGAAAGAATGAGGCTACAAGCAGCGGGAATGGGCTTTCTCCAAAGGGTGACTGGCCTCTCCCTTAGAGAAAGATCAGTCGTTCAAGAGAGGCTCAGAGCAGAGTTGCTATTCCTTCAATAGAAAGGAACCAGAGACAAGGTGGTGTTATAGGCTATATTATATATATATATATATATATTATATGATACTAGAAGCAGGCCCCGGGGTAGACCTAGAACCTGGGTCACAATGCAGCAATTCAGTTGATTTAGGTATGAAGACGTGCTCAAACCGAGCATGGGGATTTAAGTGACATGAATGCGGCATGGTTGTTGTTATCACGCTTGTTGGTCTGAGTATTTCAGAAACTGCTGATCTAACAGAATTTTTCCACACAATCATTACTGGGGTTTACAGAGAATGATCTGAAAGAGAGAAAAGGTCCAGTTCTCTGAGCAAAAATACCGTGTTGATCTCAGAGGAGGACTACTTCAAACTCGTAGAAAGGCAACAATACCCCAGATTACCACTCATTGAAACCAAGGTGTGCAGAAGAGCATCTCTAAATGCTCAACATGTTAAGCCTTGAAGCAGATGGGCTACAGCAGCAGAAGACCACACCATGTGGAAGTCCTGTCAGATAAGAAGCAGAGGCAGCAATTCCCACAGGCTCACCTAAGTTGGACAAACTTTCTGCCAAAACATTCAGCTGGTAGCATCAGAAACTTGTGTAACCAGTATTAAAGCATGGATCCATCAAGCCTCATATCAATGGTTCAAGTTTCGGATGCCTTAGTGCCAGCTGAGGATTGTTTAAATACCACAGCTTACCTGAATAATGTTGCTGACCATGTTCATCTCTTTAGGTAGAGCACTGAAATGGCCTCCATAGTCCCTAAGTCTCAATCCAACAGAGCATCTTTGGTCTGTGGTGGAATGGGAGGGTTACATTAAAAACAAGCAAAAGCAACTGTGTGATGCTGTCATATCAATATGGACCAAAATGTCTGTGGAATGTTGCCAGCATCTCGTCGAATCTATGTCACAAAGGGTTAAGGCAGTTCTGCGGCCAACAGGGGGTCAAATTGGGTCCAAGTATGCTGTGTAGGCTTTTGTCAATAAATAAGAAGTCACTTTGGTATCTGAAAAATAAATCTGATAATTTAATTAATTCTATTTCTTCAAGTTTGAATTTGCGACCCTAAATGTGCCACTGTTCATTCATGAAAGTGATTCTAGAGGCAGTCTACCTCTGACAAGGTAATTTGCTTCCTTTTGCTGCTCTTGGTTTTATGTTTATGAGTTCAGTTTGGGCAGCTTCTGTATAAAGTTTTCATTCCTCTGTAAAGTGTGAGAGAAGCTGTGACCCACGAATGATGGTCAAGCACATCAGTCAAGCTGAAATGAAACAAAACTAGGGAGCGGCAATGTGTGCAGCCCAGTGACGGTCTGCATAATTTTGTGAACCAACAATTCCTGAAAACCGAGCCAATAAACGCTGATGCTTGATGCATATTTCATTGTAGTGCTAAAAGTTTTAAATGGGGGAAAAAAAATCCTCACATGCCAGATACCAGGCCCTGAACACATATTCCAATATTGAAATTCAGTGTTGTTCACCTTCAAAAGATTTTTTCTTCACTGCTGTTAGTGTAATTGCTTTCTACCCCCAGCCACTGAAATAAAATGTCCAAGGTAATAAGGCTTGCTTTTCTTCCACAGTGTTCTAGTCTGATGGTAGTGTGTTTCAGCCCCAGACAGATGCATTTTTGCATTATTCCATACAACAGGCAAAAATATGAGAATCTTTATCAGGCGTGAATTGCTCTCTTTTTGTTTATTATTTTCATTCCAGGGTCTGTTCCTCAGTTCTATCTTTATTTCTTCCACTGTTTTACAAACCTCATCTCATTACTTTTTATCCCTCCACAGGACCACTAGCTGCCTCACCTTCCCATTATTAAGCCTCTAGCTTGCACACCTATGCAAACTATAGCACTCAAAGGGCCCGATGTTCAAATTATAAAGGCCTATTCCCTCAGGGCCGGGCCACTCAAGTCCCAATATGAGATAGAGAATTGCAGAGTGTCCCTTCTTATATACCAATCAAGTAGATAAATAAAGGTTTAATTAAGAAATGCTCCTCAAAAGGGATATAGGGTTTGGGGGTTGGTGAAGGAATGGAGGAGGGGGTTTGAAAGGCACTTTGAGCATGAGAGGCAATACTCGAGCTTAACCAATGGAGTAAAGCACAATAAAGGGATATTTATTAAATATCTTAGAGCCCACAGGTTATTGAACATCCCAGACAGCATAGACCATTTATAATGGGAAAAAACTCCATTAAAAAGAGAACCATTACAGCTTGGTCATTACAAAACATAAATTAATCAATTCAATTATTTTGCATTTTATCACCTCTACCAAAGAGCGGAATGCATCTTATAGGTGACGCATCAAGATTAATTGCTGTGAAAATTAATTTGGAGAGTAATTCTAATCATAAACAAAATTACATTTTGCTTTATCAGGATGAGTCACAGCAGCGGTATATGCTGTGCGGATGTCCTCTCCCCACGGCGGAGTTACTCTATGAATCCAATCTGTTATAAGCTTGCTATTAATTTGAACGTATTGAAATGCCCGGTGAAAAAAATTCAGTCATACATTTAATGAAAACTGCAAAAAAAAAACAAAAAAAAACAAGTTTAGGAATAAAATAGTCTTGTGTTTACAGGTGGACAAAAAACAAAACTGGGGTATCCAAAGAGAGGAGGTGGTGGGTGGTTCTTTGTAAATTCAGTTTTTGTATCTTTCCAGGGACGGTGATGATAATTAGAAAACCTTCAGGCTTTTACAACACAGATCCTAAATTTATGCAAGTGCACCCAGGATAACCGGTGCCACTTCTAAGGACAAAGAGATTTGCATCATTTCACTTTTTAGTTCAATGCACTTTATATGAATTTAATTGATAAATAAAGATGAATCATTGTTTTGTTATTGATACTGTTCTCATGTTGAGCCATTCAAACCTTTCCTTATTTGGCCAAAGAGTTTCAAATCTTTATCATGTGAATAAAATTCGATGAATGAAATGAATGCAATCATATCTGGCAGCACGGCGAAGATCCTGAGTTCCATTACCGTCAGGTCAGCGTCTTTCTGTGTGGAGTTTGCATGTTCTCCCTGAGTTTTCGTGGGTTCTCTCCGGGTACTCTGGCTTCCTCCCACAGTCCAAAGACGTGCAGTGGGGATAGGTCACAAACTGCCCATAGGAGTGAGTGCAAATAGTTGTCTATGTGTTAGCCCTGCGACAGACTGACGACCTATCCAGGGTGTACCCTGCCTCTCACCCTAAGACAGCTAGGATAGGCTCCTGTGACCCTGGAAAGGGATAAGTGAATGGATGGATGGATGAAACCATATCACTTAAAATCTTGGTTATACACTTCAAAGAAGAAAAAACATTTTCTTCTTTTTACAGATTTTCAAGAAATTTTGAAATAATAGTAATTTTGAAATTACTATTGTGTAAAAGATAAATAAATTTTCACCAACAAAATGCCTCGAACCAAAATCACTCCCCCTGAGGTCATTGTTTTGCTGAGCCTCTGTGACCACCAGTAAACACCAGTTCTGGTTTCTCACACACTTGTGATGCCCATCTTTTGGAAATTCCTAATTTTCTCACTTCTATATCTATAAGCACAGGGACATTTTTGGAGTTGTTTTTCTCAATATATAATTACTCTTGGAGAAGTTGTGCCCATTCTTCAAATCCAAGAAATGTTTGTTTAGTAGCGTCTTCTCTTTGTTTTGCCATGTTTACTTCTCAAACTCAAACTGAAGGAAATCACAGTCAATACAGTCTTCAAACACCTACCGGTGTTCTGCAAAAATGTACTTGTCTTTGGAGAATAAAAATAGGAGCAATAGGTAAGAGTTTGATAACCATACTATATCCATAAGGTTAAACTCAGAAAAACTGTATTCAAACTGGAATGAGATGTGTGGCAAAATGGAAATGGGTTAAGGAGAGAATGAGTAACAGAAAATAACAGAAAGAAATTTTTGCATGCAATAGTGGCTCACGTTACCCTTTGCTAAAGGCAAGTTAAACAACAACTGGGTGAACAGTTATTTACTTTATTAAACAGATGATAAAGTATAACTCTAGCCATAATTATTAGTAATCAAATTTCCCATCCCACTAATTTTATTGGTATTCATGAAAAAATACTACAGCTAAGTTGTTTACACTTCTAAAACCAGAAGCTTCTCTGCAACTTTCAGAAGGAATATGCACATTTTTAAGCATCACAAAAAATAAAACAAACCCCCCCAAAAAACAAGCTCAGTCTAGCAACTCTGAGTTACAATTCATTCACGTTTCACTCACTGCCACTTTATTATCACTTCTAATATAATTAGCTAAAATGAAATAAATGACTTTTGATGTGAGGTTATATCAGTGGGTGAAAACAAGCATCCGTCCATTTTTTTCCACTTATCCAATTCGGGGTTAAAGCTGTCACGGGGCGAGAGGCAGAGTACACCCTGGAAAGGTCACCAATCTATCACAGGGTTAACACATGGAGAGAGACAACCATTCACACCTTCGGTCAATTTAGAATTGCCAATTAACTTTACCCCACGAATGTTTTTGGACTGTCGGAGGAAACCGGAGTGCTCAGAGAAAACCTACACAGAGACGGGAAGAAGATGGAAATTCCACAACAAAAGTCTTCAACTTTTTTGAAGTTGTACTTAAGCTACTTAAGTTATTCTTTAGCAAGATGGAAATGAAAATTGGGAATAAATTTTGAGTAAGATGACAAAAATTGTGTTTGGTTGCCAAGATACGGTGGTGGGTCATCCTATCTGCTATAGTTCATTTGTCAGTATCAGTTTCAGAAAACATGTGCTAACTTTTATATACTCAGCAGGTTCGTCTTTCTGTTTGTACAGACTATATCTGTAACATAACTTGACCAGATAAAAATGTATTTTCTCAATAAATCTCCATAAGGGTTCGCATGGCAACCATGTTATGGTAGACTTCACCAACCTCTCTGCCATTATACAGTACTTTCCATAAGTGGAGGCTTTCTGCTCCATTGTGCTCAGTGATTACAGGCCTGTGCAGTGGTGTGCACTTGAAAAAATGCTGCTCCTTTTTTCTTTTTCCCCCCACTGGCTTAAGTATTGACAACTGCTCTAAATTGCAACAGAGAAAAACATGTTTTCAAAGTGCAGTTTTGTTTTTTTGTTTTTCTGGGAATACGGTCCAAAAACCTGAGATTAGATTACGCATGTCAGAAGTCAGACTGGTTTTGGATCTCTCTGTGTATCTGAGGCGAGAATCATTTTTTCTTGCGTCATCACACATTTGCACCTTTTCCCAATCTGGTTGGTTTTGGAAAATATACCCAGAGGTGACAATACAAGACCAGTGAAATGGTGTAGCCATGCTTGCAGATGTGCTCACACCTTATCCTGTCTGTCTGTCTCGTTCTGTCACTCTGGATATCTCCAGCATCAACACACACACGTGCTCGCGCACATACGCACAGAGAGCATATGCCTTCAGTCGCTCAAATGAGTATTGTGTGGTCAGATCCCACTACTGCGTGTCACAGTTTATGGGCCTGCTAGCTTTTAAGTGGCCTTTTAAGATGTTCTGCTGAGCCATTAGTAGCACTTCACCATAAAACTACATCATTTAGGGAGCTGACTCATTGGATTGTGCCTGTGCCCTTAAAGACTGAGGTTGCCCAGCAGGACTAAGCACAGTTCTGTCCTTTGTGAAGTGAGTCTGTGCCAGCGCATGCTATTTTGTTTCTGCACTCACTGCACATATATATATGTACCACATCTATGTCTGCAAGTAAGCAAATGTTTAACAGAGACACTGAAATAAATTGTAATCAGTCCCCCACATCTCCACCAGGGACCTACAGGGTCCAACTGACCCACGTCCATCCTCCATCCCTCCCTTTCTGTCCACAGCCACACTACACACATCACACTCCTGCCTGAGGCCATGACTGACTTTCTCTGGAGTTTGCCATGATGTAGCATGCAGTGTAGACAAGCTCTCTCCATGGTCCCCTCAGAGAGGGGTGTGTGTGCAAAGGTTGACCGATTTAACAGCTGCTGGGTAATACACAGAAAGTCATTTGTTAAAATCTAATTGATTGCTCCATTTCCACCTCTGCACTCAGTGGATGTTGTATCGGCTGTGTGAGTGTGGCTGAACAAAAAATGTCGTCTGTCCGGTGTAAGACAGCCCTTTTGTTTCAAACATTGAAGGACTTCTATTGAAGTCTATCAGACTACCCTTCACTTTGAAAAATGAAAAAGGGGTTACGCAGTGCATTAACATGTGATGCCAACAGCTTCTGACCAGTTTTCAGCCTTTGGATGACTGTGTGTGTGACAAATAGGGGAAGATAAAAAAACACTTTGCACTGTCATGTTGTCCTCATATATCTGGAAAAATATGAGTGTTTAATACCCCTTGTGTCGTATCCCTTAGCTATAGATACTGTGTTTGCACATGCAGGTATCTGTTTATAGTTAAATAAGTGCAATATAGTGACACAAGCCTCTGAAGTTTGCACTTTTATTGCATGCTCTACTACTTCTTGCACCATTTATTTTCACATCTAATCAGCAGTCCTTCTTCTAGCTATTCGCCGACATTGGAGGGATGTTTCAGGGATCAAAGCAGTGCCCTTGCTATCCCATGCCAGAGAGACCTTTCTTCCCGTTTCATTTTCACCTCCTTGCAAGTACCAGACCCTTTTATCTGGACACATTACCCAGAGATGCAGCCGGCAGCTGTGTTCTCACTCCTCATAACACATTTGTATACCAACAGTTGGATCTAACCCCCCCATCCCTTTGGACTCTTGGGGAGCAACTGGGATTGGGCTAACTTAAGCCTGTCTGACCATGTGACAATGACACCAGGGCCATGCCTGTGGTCCATGTACCTCAGAGCCACTTAAAACGCAATCATTTCACATCAAAGCAATCAGCCACCACCTCCAGGCACAATTCTCACCTGCTGAGCAATGACCTGGCGAGCACTGTGTACACACTTTCCCAAGCCTTCCCGCCTCCCTTTCTCACCTCGCTCCAGCATGTTTCTGTGACCTCAGTCGGCATATACCACCGTACGCCTACATATTATCATCAGCGGTGCCATACATATGTGCTCAGAAGGAGGCTCTTGTTCTCTGTGCATTGATGGCATAGAGCAAGCAGCTAATTATAAAACCCACTCCGGGTCCCTGGCTGTTCGTAGACGTTGCTACTGTGCTGCTTCCTGCAGAGTGGGGAAAATGAGCCTGTCAGCTCAGTCCCAAGTTGCTGTGTCGAGTGCAAATGAGGTACGACCCCGGAATCCTCATGGGGAGCTCCACGAGGGAAGGTGGCGCTGGAGGCTGCGTAAATACACACAGACACGCATACGCACTCTAGGCTGATGGCTCTGATTTGTGAGCTGTCAGCCAAAGTGGGTCAATATGTGACAAACAAGAGGGACTTTCAGATCCTCCTGCCAGCCAGAGCAGTGTGATCGACCAGCAGGTCTGTGCCACTCTGGGGCTCAGTTTAGACAGCCCAAATACCCACAGAAAATGAAGTCGCATTAGGGCGTAATGAGATTTTTCCCGTTCTTTATGTATACAATGTGTGATTAACCTCCTCCCTGAATGCCACCTTTGTGCTACTGTTGATAAAAAAGAAAGAATGTCTGGGGGACCCGATTCAAATAAAAAGCCAGCACTTTGCCTGAGTTCTTGTGTGATCAGTGCAGTGTAATGATGGCCAGGTGCAGCTTGTCATTATGGAAACTCAAAGGAAGGCACAATACTTTCTCAAGTAGGCAAATGGGTGACGAGAGACAGCAACATGCCACTGAATATTAGAAGTGTCCTGGCACCCCCAGCCCTTCCTGTCATTAAGTCCCATCAGTGTCTGAGCTAATTTCGTACTGAGTGCCCGCCATGATCACAGTCTCACATGTGCACAGACCAGCCGGCTTTGATTCCAGACTGCTTTCATTTATCCATCTCTGTGCTTCCCTTTTTCCTGGCTCTCTTCATCTACGCTCCTGCGTTCCCTTTCTGTAGCGCGGTATTATTAGCGGCCGTACAGAATTTTTTATTTCATTTATGTGATTGACAGCCAAGGTGATACCTTCCTTTCATTTGCATATTATGCCGTTTACTCTCCGTACCTGCCACTAATGGTGGTGATTCCCAGACTGCTGTTCCTGAATTAGTATGCTCCGGCCTGGGAGTCACGGCTGCTAATCAGAGGCTGTGGTGAGAGGAGAAGGATGGCTTCAAATTATATCCTTCACAGTCAACAGGAGGTGCACATGAAAGTGCGACGTCCCGCCGTTTTTCTCCGAGCTGAGGAAGTTTGCAGATCGACAGTGACAGCACCCCGCTTACCTCTGAGACACCCACTAGAGCATCTCCAATTAAAAGCGTCCTATGATTTCCTCTATTAATAATAAATGGTTCTGAGCTTGGCAGAGCTGTGATTGGTACGTGTCTGCGAGGCTTTTTAGTACATGTACACATTTCTGTCAGCAGCATATTTGCTCGCTGCTGTGCTCCTAAGCATGCCTGTCTATCTTTTTTTTTTTTTTTTTTTTTTTTAGAATAGTGCCCATGTGCAGTGCCTTTTCACGTACTTTCACTGCGGTGTTCAGTTTCATGTGGTCTCCACCTCCTGTCTGTGGTGGTTGTTACCTCGTAATCACAACTGAAAGGCCATAACGCGCCTCTCTGGAAACTGAAGATGCCACATCGAATTTCAGCAGGAAATCCAAAGAGGTGCCACTGTCTTCACCGTCGAGGTAGATGCCGGGAAGCCAGAGACAGTTTTCCAGGAAAAATGTGTTACTGCAGACAATGTGTGTCCCTGTGACTTTTGGACAAACATTGATCAGGTTCCCAAACACCTGGAGTGATGCAGCATTTTACGAAAGGCATGGCTGCTCTGTTGTTAGCGTGATTGCAGATTAAGGGCTTCATAATCACCTCAAACCCAGATAAAAAGCCAGTCGTACAGTTGGTTGAAGCATGCTGACAGCTGCACCGCACCACCTCTCATCATTATAACGATAATTGAAGACACACTGGTGTGGAAGTAGAGGGCAAACCCTTGTTTTTGTTTTTGTTTTCAGGGCAATTTGCACAAATGAAGCTAGTCAATGTAGTGGATAAAAAAACTTCCCCATAAATAAGCCGGGAAAATGTTTTCTCAGAGGACAATGAGGCTGTCTGGTGAGGGCATGACTTCAAAATGACACATGAACCTGGTTGCACTGTTTCTCATTTAGCAAACACAGTCCATCACAGTGGTGTATCGTAGCAGTGCAGGCTGAAGCTAATGCATCCTGATTGCAGGTTTATTTACATCTCCTATCTCTACAGAGCAGCCCTTTGTATTAAACTGTCTTTAAATGCCTTTCACTCACTGTTGCAGCAGTATTCCCTCAATGTCTTCTTCCTGCAGTTTCAACTGATTTTGCTAATGCCTCCGGGACTTAATCAGTATGCATGACTTAAGGTGTCAGTTATCAACTCAAGGGTGGGTTTTCAGGAAACATTATCCTTCTCCTCTGCCTGATTTCTACCTGAATAATAACGTCCATTGTGAATGCATACAGTGGGTAATCAACTCAAAATTCACTGTGGCTGTCATGCTAACCAAGACCTTTTCCAGAGCATGTCGGCAGGATACAGTTTAATGACCACAGAGCATACTACAGGACCTAAGGAGAACTATGAAAAACACACAATGACAGGAGAGGGTATGGTTTTGGAGGAGGTATTTCTCTTTTTGCCCTCCTCCTCACCTCCTCTCATTTGACTTGTTTTTTTCTCCAGTCACTTTTCACTCTAAATCGCCAGACAAAAAAATATCCCTTGTGTCATTCTTATTGTCCTGCTTTTTCATGCTCTTGAATTTCTATTTGCTTTTTTCTTTGAATCAAATGAAAACCTTACTCACACGCTGAATAGTCATCATCAGTTTTTGTTAGCAATCAATCCAATTTCAAGAAACGTGACTTCCCAGACCTCCATCACAAGCAAAGTAAAGACTGAAAAGTACAGACAATTTAAACTGTAGATTACGATGTTATTGCATGTGTTTATCACCTGATCGTGTTTATAGATATATTCCTGTGTGTCATTATTAATCTATGTTAATGGTGGTGTAATGTCACAGTCGGTTGAGCCTGTGCTGCTCAGGTCCCAGATTTTTCTTTTTCATTCTTTTTTTTGTTTTGTTTTGTTTTGGTTCCCGTTCGATTGGTCAGCTTTGTTCTCCTGCCTTTGACATCTTTCGGCCCATTAGTACCTAATGAGTATTGTTTAAATGACACAGTTTACTTGCATATTGTTGCTGACCCGTCTTATAACATTTCGTTAGAACGTTCAAAATCATCTCAGACTGGTTTGTTAAACATGACGGTGAGTTCACTGAACTCAAATGGAGCACTTTTAGAATGGGTTCGAGAGATTTGCATCATGGATGTGCAGTCAACAAACCTGCAGCTGCAGTGATGTTTTCATGTTAATACTGACCTAAATTCTTGAGGAATGTTTCCAGCACCGTGTTGGATTTATGTCATGAAAAAAAGGGTACTAGCAAGATGTACCTAACAAAGTGTCTTCTCTTTTGTCACGTAGCCTGTTCCTGCTGATGTTTTCCTAGTTTTGCACCCGGTTTAAGCTTTTCATATTTCCACATGTCCAGTTTAGTTTGAGTTGTGTCTCCAGGTCTTATTTTTTCAGCCAATAAGGTCACATTTCTGTTAGTTATCTTGTATTCCTCTTCTTGCCACATATTTCACCATCACTATGCAACAAAGGTAGGTCAAACTGCAATACGAGGAAGCAGAGGATGCTGAAGTAGCTGCAAAGTCACAATATGACAGATACATTATAAAATCTTATTTTATGAGCGATCAAAAGTGACCGAATTCATTTACATGATTACGCTTATGGCAAAATGACATACATATCTGATTAGGGCATTATTCATTGGTGTCACTCCTGACATTTCCTTTTCACTGATGACAAATGTCCTGCTGCAGATGTCAGCAACTCACTAATCACTCCACACTCAAAACATTAGCTAGGCAAGTGAGCTTGAAGTCTTCATGGTTCTGTAATAGCAGGTAAGACAAAGCAAATTCTCTGAGGTCATGTGTCCATTTTTGGATGCTTATGTGCTTATCTCACTGCTGGAGTTTCTCACTGAGGTTTTCATGGGATTTTTCCCACCCCAAAAGCATGATCACTTTATATGTATTTTTTTTTTTAGTTTATAGAATACGTAATAGGTTAATCAAATCTGCCTTTGCTCTCTGAGCCTTAAATATCTATTCATCACGGAGTCTTTGATAAACTGCATAAATGATGTAGCTTCACTTCAAGACATTTGCTAAATTCTGTAGTGCAAAGTTAAGTGTTACAGGCTTGTTGCACACACTGCATGCTTAGAGGAGTGTGGGTGACAAAGTTGGTGCAATTTTGCAGGAAGAAATGATTTAAGGCAGAAAAGGTAGTGATGCATTTTCTGAGGGGGCACAATCACAATAGGACACGACCGGTCCAACACTCTCACAGCTGCTCTTAAAATGGAAAAATTTTCTTTTCACTTACCGCAGTTTTGCTGACAGCATCAGGCTCACAGTTGATGGTTCTGGAGTAACTGAATTCACTTCATCTAATACTAGTGTGAGGGGAAGGGGGTAATCTAAAGAAGTAAATCCCAACAGAGATCAGAAAATATCTGCTGGCGTGCACCGAATTAAAGAAATAGATAGTTAGGGCTTCTGTAAGGTTTCCCCAATGATGTGCAACTCCATAGTAAATACATAGCAATTAAATGTGGTTTTTTTATTTCATAGAACAACAAAGAAAAAAAAAACAGTCACCCACAGGAATTACAGAGGTCAGTTCACAGCTCTAAGTGTTGGACAAAACAAATATATCACCACATACATAGACTGCATTTGGTTCGCTGAGCCTTCACAGTCCTTTGCCACAAGCCATAACAGATTAATTAAATCCATTTCAGTTGCTGATTGGCTTCATTTTTCTCTCTGCCCAGATAAAGTGGAATGTAAATGCCAAAAATTAAAGCTTTCTAATCTAAAAGCAATGCAGTGCAGCAGTGGATTAATATCTTCAGTGCCCCTCAACACCAACCAGTGTATAATGTTTCAGACAAGTTTTATTAGACTGGTTTTAATATGTCACTGATAGGATAAAAAGGTAGCACAGTCATGTGGTGGTCAGCCTCATGAACCCACCTGGTTTGAATGCACCTGCCAGCTGGGACGTTTCTTTGTGGAGCTTGCATGCTCTCCCCGTGGCCTTCCTCTGTACGAAAACATGCACGTTACGTTAACTGTTAATTCTAAACTGGTTGTAGGTGTGAATTCTTGTTCTCTCATTCTATCCCAGCTGGAATAGGTCAAAGCCCCACCCACCCATGACCCTAACTTGGATAAGAACAAGAAAAGGAATGGATGGAAGACCTAACTGAGAGTAAACACATGATAAAAAGGTAACAATTATACTATATCATTGCTTTACTTTACTTTTTAACGATGCCATGATCAAATGTAGGCATATAATACATAACTTTATATTCTGTTTTTGCAAGTTTCACTGCACTGATTAAATGTATAGAAAGCTGCTTCCAGCTGCTCCTTTGTCACAAAGGGTCACCGTGGGGTGTGTTTGAGTTGGCCTTCCTGACCCAACCCCAAATGGGATTAATGTCTCTGGCTGGAATCAAAGCAATAGTCGTTTGCCAAGCGAGTGTGTTAACCACCACACTATGGAGGCACTATATTAATTCAATGTATGTACACTAGTATTAGTAACATTATATGTACAATAGTTTATCATCTATTAATTAAAAAATGTGTATTACTTGTTCAAAATGGGACAGATTTCCATCTTGAGTCGCAGCTTTTGTTTCATATTTATGTGTTTCTTTAAAGCACTTAAACTGAACATTCCAGTAATGATTTTCAATTATTTTTATTCAACAAAACTGAGGTGAAAACTTTTCTTTTAAAAGATTGGTTGTCACTCACGAGTAAGAAACATGAAAGAAAGCCAAAACATAATCATTCAAATTAGAAATAATTGCCAGTGAGTGACACTATGAGACATTTGGCTCTGTGCACTTATGGCCACAGTCTCTTGTACACAACAGGTATTTAGTGTCATTATAGCTGCTGTCACTTTCTTTCAAAAGAAAAAAAGAGGAACTGAAGACACTTTCCCATTTCAGTGGCTGTAGGACAAACCTTTGTATCTGCAGCGTTGAGAGAGCTTGCTATGAATTTTTGCTCTGACAGCATGTAGTACAATATGACTGTCCGTTGTTGTGGCCCTTGTTAGATGAAGAATGGCCCCCTCTACACAGAGCCTTTTGCCATCTTTTTGTCTGCAGGAGAGTAGTATGATGTGACCTTTAATGGCTGGCAGGCCAAAGGAGAGCACAGGACTTATAAGAAATGGCAGATCTGCAGCTGACCTTTAAAAAACCCTCATATTGCATTAAGACTCTTTGATTACTCGGATTATCCACTGCTGTCTGAGACCTCACTGGATCATTTCGAGCAGCCAGTCTGCGTCAAGGTACTGAAGAAAAGAAAATTACAAGCATCATAAACAAGGGTCAAACTTTAACTTAAAAACATAGTTTATCATTTATACTGGTGTGTTTTTGAGGCGATACACCTTTTAAACACGACAGCACATAATCGCCAAGGCACACAATGTAGCACACATCAGCGATACTGTATGTATGTATCATGACAGTTAAAAAGCATGTGGAATTTCTCTTTAAACTGCGGACAGTTCTCAGGATTAAAGCTGGCTATTTCAAGATGTTTTTTTACCCTCTGTGTCTGTTCGTGTGAGTCATTTGAAGTTGTGACAGTCGACAGATGAGCCCGTATGATCACGCTATAACAGCCGTACGAGTCTTGTCAGAGCCACTGAGAAGATGATAGACTATTATATAAAAACAAAGTTAAAGGTCGCTCTCAATAACGTTTAAGTCGACCACTCAGCTTTCATATAACTGAATCAATTAACGTGAAATCTGCCCAGTCTCCTTTCATTAGAAGAAAATATGTCAAGCTTGTCACTCCATTTGGCATACAGAAATGCTCCACATAGATTTTAATTAAAGACCTACACAAGTTCTTTGCAGAAAAATGTCATATTCTGAGGGCTACAGCAGAGCAAAGGACCTTTAACCTGATAATTACCATATTTGAGCTCTTCCAAGTCTGTAATCTAATGTGATGTATATTTTAAACTATTACTTCTCACTATATAAATGCCAATTCACTTATTTAAAATGAGATGCATAAGTGGAGGAAAAAGCTTTTCATCTCTTTACCAGCTCATTGTAATGAATACTGGGTTTCCACTTCAATGTAGATAATATTCATTGAATTGCCACTTTGTCAAAGTCTTCAAGTTTCTGCAGCCCTGACATCGAGTGGACCAGCCGCAACATTAAAACCACTGACAAGTAGACAGAATAACAAGCATGCGTCCTTCTCCAACAGAATAACGGCTGCTTTAGTAAACATGATGAAGAGCTCATACGAGATGACCAGGTCACCCCAGATGGCAACCTGATCATGCATCCCCACATCCAATAAAGGATGTGTTGGAACAAGTCAATCTAGGTCACCACAGGAACCCCAGAGGCCCCGTGTGTATTGTTGGCAATGAGGAGCTGCACAAGATTAAGCAGGTAAATTATTGCAGTAGCTGCACTTGTTCTTGTATAGTGCTATTCTACTCCACAACATGCTTCACTCACCCATTCACATGCATTCATGCAAGCACTTCTTTTTTTATACCTAACATTCACACAGTCACACTCGGATGAACACAGCCTGATGTTCAGTATATTGCCCAAGGTTACTTTGGCATGCAGCCGTGGATCAAACCACCATCCTTCCTTCCACCATCCCTAGTTATCAGATCACCATGTCAAGCTTCAACTCATTTGCCTTTTTACGTTCACAAGCTCTCCGTGTCTGTTTTGTATTCTCTGTGTTCTTCTGGTCCTGACCACCGAGCTGTTTACCTTGTGGTTCTATGTTTTGTGTGTGTCAGTCCTGCAAAATGTGATTCTAGACATCCCCCATTGCAGGAATTAAAGCAAAAATCTCGAGCATGTGGCTTTTGTCAACTTGATAGCGTCTGAGCATTTGATGATGCATTTCAGTTTCAGCCTGCAAAATTAAAACAAATGAGCTTACAGAAGCTGAAATGCTGAAGATGACAGACAGGAACTGCAAAGTCTGATAATAGACTGGGTTTATCACTGTTAGTGGATGCTTTCAGATCTATCCATCTATGCATTGCTATAAAAAATATAATGAGTTGCTTTCAATAAATGCTATGAAGATATTCTGTCATTTCCTTTTATCTAAAGAGATCTTTTCAGCAGTTTATCCGTCATACTGTGATTATAATATATGTAAATGTTCTGCACACAAAATGAGAACATGCAAACTGCACACTGAGTCTCAACAAATCACAAAATGAAAAACAGCTCATGGATCCTTCAGCACATCCCTCCACACCAATGCCTGTTGCTGCAGTTATTCTGCAAATTTACAGAAATACAAAGTTAGTCTACAGAAGTCCTCACTAACTGTTTTAAGATACTTTGTGAGAACCATTTTTTATGACGTACAGCTTACTAAAAATAAACTTTAAATCTTTGTCTCAAGCATAATGTTTAGATGACAATCTGGCACATGACAATATATTTGAAAAAATCAGGCGCAGGTGTTGATGAGGTGCCAGACACATTGTGTTTTCCGAGGTGCTATAATGTGAATGTGATGCTAATTATTGAAGTCCCTGGAGATGCTAGCAGTTGCTCCTGGACCAGGTGCTCCAGCTTCCATCTCATCTCAACTTGCTATTTCTGCCAAAGCTATCGCAACCAGCACAGCCGCGAATCAGAGTCAGTGAGGTGTTCATAAGTATAGCCTTGAGGGGCAAGGCACAGCTAAGAGACACTCCTTTGATACAGCCCCTTTACGCTCAACTCCACCCATCTCTGATATCCAAATCACTGCTGTCCCATATGGACGAGGTAATTGACTTAGTGATTTAAAGGGAGCCTGACCATCTCAATTCTCTGCACGAGTCTTGGAGATAAAATGTAAAAGATTGTCCTGTTAATCTGCTCACAGACCTCTTCCATTTTGCCGCAGAAATGCAGCGACCCATCAGCAATGCTAGGTTACCAGGATGTGCAAATCTTTCATTCTGCCATAATTACCACGTTACAAAGGGCTGTGTTAAATTACACCAGGAATAACGGCTTTGTGCATGTAGAATTGTGTCTGCATCTAGATACTTCTGTGTTTCTAAGCCCACACATGTAAAATAAATAAATAAATCTATATATACATATATATATACATATAGATATATATGTACTCAGAACAATGTCTTAACTACGCAAGTTTCAAATAACTATTAAAGGTGTTTACTTAATAGCATTTAGAGAGCTAAAGGCCACTACACAAGCGACACGAAATAGAGATTTTGGATTCGAACTTGTTGTGTAATGCATATACACACTGAAAACGTTAGGTTTTTTTTGTGGGAAATTCATCCTCAAAAAGCTCACAGGGGAAAAAATGGAGTCAACGTGAAGCGATGATGAGCCGATCCTGATGTTTCTAAACAAGAAAAGGAAGAAAGAGAAATTCTGCAGCTGCAGGGAGATTTTCATGGTTTGATCCAGGAGTGGATGCTGTATAGAGACGACTTTTGTTGTATTTCAGTGGGGACTATTTTCTGTCAGTGGGGTAGTCGGAGCTCTTGTCAGCAGAGTTAGGATAACATCTGAGGAGGCAGAGAAATAATTTCAGAAAACTGATTGACCCAAAACAACGTCTAGCTGTGGGTCCGAGGTAAAATAAGACAATTTTATTATTTTTGAACAATGAAAGCACTTGTTGCAGTGGTCTGATTGGCTACTTCTGTTTATTTCAATTGTATTCATCAGAATAGTCACAGAAAATAAAATGTCATTTATTGGTGCAATAAAACTATGTTATGTTTAAGGTACACGCTCAGCGCAATTATGATACAATTTCAAATGTAATTTTAGAAATATTACTGCTTGAAGACTGTTGCCAGGTCAAGGTTTGTGATGGGTAAATTAACAGAAAAGTGAAGAGATGAAGCGCTAATATACAACTGTCCATTTAAGCAATGGAGGGGACAATAAAGTTGATCACTTATGACATACTAAAAACACATAAAGCTCAGACAGCTTTGTGTGTCATTAAAAACTGTGCTTTTTAACTGAAAACAAATGGCACATGCCACTCACGTCCGTTTAATTCTAATAAAAATGAATTCCTCTGCAGCTCACTGGCTGCGATTAGAAAGTCCCTGTCTGTCAACCATGTTCCTCCAATGATTTATGTGCTCTCTGTTTAATTGCTGGTTTGGGAAATGCTCAAGCTTGTGGCAATTGGCACATTCTGACCTGGACACAAATGACATCCATTCAAAAGCAATGAATTTCCATCACCTTTCTTGTCCGTACTCTAGATTGGTTCTGCGTCAAACTGTCATTAGGATCACTCACATAATTCACAAAATGTGGCTGATGACATCATTCGTGTGGACTCTCAATTAATCAATCATTTCATGCATGCTGAAGCAGAACAGGAGCACTGGAAAAAACTTGGACTAAGACAGCAACCATAACTCGATATATTACATTAAACGTGTGGGAACAGTGTGCTTTTATTTGCCTGTTAGCAAGAATGTATCCAATTAAAAACAACTCTTTTTGGATTAAGCAGGAATACTGTTTCATGAAGCAAGTTGAGTGGAAAGCATCTGTAGCTTCTGAAGTGACTGCAACCTTCTCTGGTAAATGCTAAAGTATGATAAATGATCAAGCAGTGTTATTTTACAGTTGGTGTGTGTTGTCCCATTTTAAAGTCGAAATCTAGGAAATTTGTTCTGTAGTGGTTTTTGGAAAAGCTATTTACAGCGTGCTTGCTCTATACTGTATCGTGTAAGAGTCGAGGAAAAAACATCAAAAGCTTCAAATGTGTGTCCATTGTGCTTCCGTCTGGTGTCAAGCCTCAGGAAGAAAAAGGACAGTCTAACAGCTTCAGACTTTTTGTTTTTGCTGACCCCCACCTGTGAGATTCTACCAAACACGGCAGAATAAAGCTACCTCTAAGCTCTTAATATGTACCTCCTGCTCACAGATCTGTCTGGAAAGAATGACCACCGGTGCACGGTGGGCAGTAAAGCCAGGAGGAGCTCTCTGTCCTGACTGTTAATGTCACTGCTCAGCTCAAACCTCTATGGATTTCTGTGTTTTTCACCATTATTTTCTCAATCTGTGTTGCTTGTCTTTTTCTTCCACCTCACCTGTTTGTTGTCTGTCTGTAACACATTACAAAAAAATGTGTTTCAACTGAAAATGTCCTGTTCTTTTTGCTGTTTGCAGTTCCTTACAATTACACCGGGTCTGTCTCCAGACAAATCGAAGGGGCCAGCTTTGTCTCGGTGACTGTGCGCAGCGCTGACCGATCAATGGGCATCACAGTTAATACCCTCTCTTGTTTTTGTTGAGTTCTGGAATGTTTGTTGCTGATGGATACGCCCATAGACTGCTTTCCTCTTTGTCAGATCAAGGCCTTGCACTGCCTGGGGACGGCTTGTCGATCCCAGCCTGTTTAAAGTGATCAGAGTCACTGTCCACAGAATCAATAGGCATCTACTTCTCTCCCTCCTCCTCCCTTGTTTACTGGCTCCTTACAAGACTGACCAAAATACCCCTGCATATCCCAGCCGTCACAGGGCGAGACGCAGAGTACATCCTGAACAGCTGACCAATTCCGAGCAGGGCTAACACATAGAGACAATCATTCACTCTCCCATTAACACCTCCTGTCAGTTTAGAATCACATTAACACAACCGCATGCATCTCTTTGGATTGTGGGAGGAACCAGGACCTACTTGTTATGAGGTGACAGTGAAACTATTGTTTCAGTGCCGCGTTACTGTCTAATGTGCAGAAGAAGCATGGTGTGATAGACAACTGCAATCCTCACTCACTACTGACTTCATCAACAGATTTGCCTCTTTGCATCTTCATCCAGACGCCAACAAATGAGATCCGGCACCCATCACACAGAGACAAGTACAAGGAACAATAGCAGAACTTGCACTGCGAGATCTTGTTATGGTCCTGGCAGGTTTGGGGTTGTCTCTTTGTTCTCTCTTTCTTTCAGTCTCCCTTTTGTCTTGAGTCCATCTCTCAGTATCGGGTAGATTTGTGGGCAGGTGCTTCCTCATCGGCTGCCTACAGGTGAAGCTTCTCCCGCTCGAGCTGTCTTTCCCACACCTGTTTCCAGTCATCACATCAAGCTCTTAGTATTTAAAGGAGGGATGGTGATGCCGTTTTCAACCAATACGGTGGTAACCAGGCCCTCTTTGATACCTGGAAGTTAACCCTGTTTTTCTATCTACACCTTGGCCACTCCAAGCATTGCTTTCATTTACGTTCCAGTTCATTCCTCCTTTTTAATGAACACTATGTTGCTATATACACTATGCTGCTGCGACTGTGATGAGTTTGATTCTTAAATTGTGCTTCAAACATAGTCCAGAGGTGTATGAGAAGACCCTGAATGTGAGTTTTAAATCAAGTAAAATTTAAATTTCCATGGGCTGTTCTTGGGACTTTTTGATCACATTTCCTGTGTGGTGGGATACACCGAAGGTATGATTCTGCAAACTGCTAAAAAACATGAAAAGGAAGTGGGGGAATAAGAGCTTGTAGTGGCTTTGTCGTGCAAGGCTCATCCTGCAATGCTTTGTGATGTGAGAAATTACTTTTTTGGGGGGGGATGTTTAATTCCACTCACCTAGAATATTTGATTCCTATACCAATTCATTCATTTGATTTATGTTTAAAATAATATCACACAGTCTTACAGCTAGACATTTAGGAATGAAGATCTCTACTGCTACTGAAGCTGCCAGAATAACTGTCTACATTGTTTAAGGATTGTGCAAGTAACCTGTAAGCAGGATTGGTACCGGCTCAAAGAGATACAGACAGGTTGCGATATGGCCAACTCCAGCAGATTATTCTCTTTCCTACTGTCCAAGGAGCCCTTTTTTGACTTTCACATTTCTATAGTGGTAGTGCAATTATTTTAATCTACAGTTTTGTTTTTAATATGCAGTGGAAGTTGCATTTTATAAAATTCAACTGTGTTTTTATAGCAATTTACGAGGCTTTTAATAATTTAACACAAAAGTAAAAGACACAGGGGTTACTTGTTTTATTTGTGTTGACAAAGAAAGTTTTAGTTAGGATAAAACTAAACTTTATAATACAGATGGATGGAGTTAAAAAATTGTGCAATTAAAGAACTTAATAGGCTGAAAATATTTTGCAAAGCACCTGTAAAAAAACCCCATTAGGAACTGAAAACCTTCCAATCAATAGGTCAACAAATTTATGTCTTTGGTGAAGCACTCAGTAGTCATTACGGGGGGGGGGGGGGGGGGGCAGTGACAGAGAAAGCAAAAGCTATTTTTACTCTGAGGAAAGAAAGTATTGTTTTACACAGAAACTGTCAATGGAGTTAAATTATCTTTGTGCACTACGACTCAGGAAAATAAAAGGCATCTGAAAAAGTGGGGCGAACGAAGATCAAAAACTGTCTTACGAACCTACTGTATGTCAAGACTGCAAGTCTACAGCAAACAAGAAGCTGTAGTGTTTTTATAGGTCATAGAAAGTTTGACCTTAAGACAGTTATAAAACATCCTGCAGACTTCAGATTTAATAGGTTCACAGAGGGGTTGGGAATGCCTTCAGTTATTTTTATGGGATAGGGGCCATTTATCCAAAAGTAATTATTTATAGTGGACACTTTGGCTTGATGATTATGCAGGCAAAAAAACCATCAAAAATTAACATCTTAGTTTTATTTACAGCAACATCTCTTGCCAATATTATAATATAGATAAAATATAGAATAGCTAATACTAGAAATAACTTTAAAGCAATTACATGGGATGCTGTCTGCTTCATGAGCCACATTAGTAAGGAATCAATATCTAGGCCATTTCCATATGCCATAAAACAGACAGTCCTCAAATCTTCCACAGACTGCACTGGCTCTGGCTGCTCTCCATTTGGCTGTGCTAGTGTACGGCGCGTTATGTAGCATCAAGGCTGATGATACCCAGTTTATTAAAGTGCATGTGGCATCCGATAGACAGCAGCAGGTGGTGGGGATGCTCTAAACTTTAATTTGAACATTTCAGGGCTTGTGTTGCAGATTCCTGCGACACCACACAACATTTCCTATTTGGAGTCAGTTATATTAACCCCAGTTTGTGCCCTTCGTGTCTCTCCCTGTGTTTTTATTGTTATGATCTCAAACATATGACAGGAATATCACATTTATATTATGTGAGTGACGCAAGATCCTATCCTCGGTTTGCCAGAATAGTGGAAGTAAAGCTTCACTACCTGAGAAATAATGGTCTTTTTTTTTTCATGCACAATATGGGATTGTTTTTTTTTTTCTTTTTAAATCCAGATGTTTAGAGGAGTCTTTGAAGATTCTGGAAACAGCTTCTGAATCGACGTTGTCAAATGACCTTCTGGGTTTTTGAAAGATTATGGAACTGAAAATGGGATGCTTAGCTCTGTGACTTGAATTTATTACACAAACTGAGGATATTGTTATGTAGTCTGTGTGCTTTACAATGCTCTTGGCTGGTATTTTGACTAATGCTTTCCAATGACATATTACACATGCTTTCACCTTTGACATTAGAGCTTTTGTGTTAGTGGTCCCGACATGAAAAATGATACGTCACCAGATGCACGAGTTAATTATTCATCAGTACATTTGTAGTGCAGTCTAAGTATCTTGGAAGCTGTGCTGTGCACATTGTGTGAGGATTAAATTTAGAGAATCGAGCTGCAGTAATGCAAAAGACTGGATTCAAAAACGTTTATAAGTCTGAGAGGGTTGACAGCAACACAGGACTTCTGCTTCCTAGTGAGGATCACTAATGTATCAGATTAAAGAAACTGCTGCTGCTCGTGAACGCTCGGGGATTTAAGGCACACACTGAAGTTCAATCTGGAAAGAAAAAGCATTTTACCTCTGCGAACAAACATCGAAATAACATCATCCACACAAGTCTTTCCCGGAGGATTTTCTATGGTGATTCTCTCATCTCTTTATGAGACTTTTACATCTGAGCAACTTTATTCATAGCTCAAAGAGGAAAAAATAGGGAATCCATCTTACGGTGTTTTGGATGTGAGAAGCAACGTGGCTCATGCTCATTCGCCTTACCTTGCCACTACTTTTCCAACAATAAAACATTACTCACACTAAAAGCAGCTTAGAGAAATTAAATCACCATGTGTCCTGGCGGCTCAATAGACTTGCGTCTTCACTTGGATACACAAGAAGATACGATTAATCCTCTGGTGTTTGGGCACAGCGCAGAACTCTACATCACAGTAATTACTATCATCTATGCCAATTTACACCACATGATAATAGAAATCTAAAAAAAAAACAAAAAGAAAACTAAACAATTCAGGTAATTACACAACAGTGCTATCACAATAGTCTTGTTGCATTATTATTTATAAGAGCACGGGCCTGTGTTTGAGTCAGTCTCTAGGTCCCACTGGAGTCTGTGATATGTTTATGTGTTTATGCGAGTGTGTCACCCTCCCTTAGTGCCATTCTCAGTGTCAGTGTTGTAGTCATTCTGGCTACAGTTATCCCATCGCTGCGGTGGATTTACTGGCAACATGCCCCCCCTCCCAACACTCCCCTCCCTCCCCGGCCAGCTCTTTAATTACCCTGGCCTATTGATCCTCCAAGGGACATGGCACTCTGCAGCTGAACCTTGGCCTGCACCAGTTAATGACTGATTATTCCTCCTTAGGCCCTTGGGAATGAGCATGCAGTGTAGGGACAGAGGGAGCCTGAGAGCGCCATGCTCTGCAGCAGCATACCCACTTTCCACCGGCTCACCTGATTGCACAAGTGGCTCAAAATAGCATTTTGTACCTCTTGTTCTGCTAGCTCGAGGTTTTTGCCAAAGTGGACAACGAGTTTAAAAGTTTACACCATCAGGCTACTGTTACTTATTGCAACTGCTCCTGTATACGAGACATGTCTGTTTCTCCCAAGCAGGTAAAAAGACAAAAACATTTAAGTGAAATTGTGTTGTGTTGTACTTTTATGGCAGAGGCCCCGGGACACAAGTGCGACAGAACGGCGTGGAATCCAGCAATGACATAATGATGTGCGAGGAAGTAGAGAAGGTCGTGAGACAGCAAAGTGTTGATGTAAATGCACAGAGTCCTTTGAGGTCACAGTGTTAATCTATTTTTTCCTATAATCATTTCACACTGTGCTCACACCTTGACGTCTTCTTCAAACTTGTCGGCCTACTCAAAGCAGACGGGTAGCTTTTGAAGTCAGAGCGAGTGCTAATCATCGGCAGAAACTTTAATGCTCCACGCTATTAAAGTCCTCCACTTTAAGTTTGCTTACATGCCCATTTTCTGCCCTTCTCAATCAATGGGAATAAGCTGGAGTAGCCAGTTCCTGGCTCTCTTTAATGAGAGCTGATGATGAGTAGTCAGTGGGGGTCCACATCGTGTCACTTTGACTGATGTTCTCAGTTGAAGTTCATCCTTTATGAAAGAAAAAAAAACATTGAATGGCATGCTTTTCTTACTGTTCTCTCTCCCTTTCATCCATCTTTTTTTTCTTCTTCTGAGAGCAACAGCTATGTCTGTTTGGAAACTGCAACTTTTCCCCCCTCAGGGATTGCCTGAGGGGGAAAAAGATAGTGCTCATGATGAGTGATCTTTAACAGTCACTCCTCTGGAACTGACACAAGTCAGAAAGATTAAGGGGAAAGTGCTGAATATTTCAAAGGAGAAGAAAGACAAAGATATAAATGCAGAAGGTAAAACGAGCCTGCGAGTTGATCTTATTCTTTGTATCACTGGTATAATATCAGGGACTTATAATCCTGATAAAGCAGCTTCTTTAAAGAGGCTATATCATACCAGTCTGTTGCTGCATCCGAATGTATAACTTTTTAATGTATTCATTGTTTTTCATTAAAGCCTTGCAGTTAAACTGAAATTAAATTATTTTTTACTTCTTTATCTTAAGTGTTTGATTTGATATCTGCATATATTTTGTCCAGGCTGTGATTAATGGTAATGGTTTTCCTGCAATGGTAACACACTGTTGATCGTGCACTGATCTGGGAAGCTTAATTGTTGCTTATAGAATGAAATCGATACTGTAAAGACAGTTTGGTGACTAGCAAGAGGCCAGAGGAGGAGCCAGAGTTTTATATTAGCCCACGTTTTTGTTTTGATTTAATGAAGCTACATTTCAGTTATTTCTGTTGTGGAGGTTTTATTATTGGCATCTTCCTCATCGTTCTCCTCAGTGGCACCACTCTAGGGAACCTTCTGTTCACTCCCTGGTTTCTGTCTGCGTCCCTTGCACTTGTTGTCGTCTCTCAGCATCAGACTTTTCTCCATTAAGTGGCATTAAAAGTCAGAAGGCCAAGCAACCATTGATTCAGCAACCCACATCTATTATTTAATAATGTGATTTTGACACACTTTAAAATGTACATTTCAAAAGGGAAGTATTTTACTGTGCACAAGGTCCTGCTTCAAAGATGTATTTATGGGAAATTCTTTCTGATATTAATCTATACAAATAAGCTACTTGCAATAGCTGCATGTTCATTTACCCTCTATAAGTATTATTGATGCAAAAACTAAAAAGGAAACAAAAAAGGCTAAAGCTGAGCTGTTTGGGCCATACCAACTTTGACTATATAGAAGGGGAATTCCCTCAGTTTTTAATATCCACCTGATGGACTGTGACCCACAGGCTGTGGTGTCACAGCTGTAGAACGTGTCGTCTACTTTTAGAGCAGATTAATCAACGTGGTGATTGAATTAAATTGGCCTGTTTTATGTATGACCAGCACACCAGTCCAGCTTAACAGTTTTTTTCTTGTTTGGAAGTGATTTCCCGCGGCCACTCTGGCACAGCAGCAGGTATAGCATACACACTGTGTGATACACTTACACTGGTGAGCAACAGAGACACACTCTGCCTGTGTAGTTTGCAAAATGAACATATTAGGATGAGGTTAGTTTTACACTAGCCCCCAGGACATGTTCCTGATTTCACCCAAGAGTAAGGTTTTGTTCTGCTGTTTTTAACTGAAAATGCCATTTATCTTGACATTTTAAACTTTCAAGTGCAAATTTCTCCCTCGTCTCACTAGAAAAAAAAAAGTGTTATTTATGCAATGTCTATGTCATAAAAGCTGCTGAGTATACACATGCTGCTCTGAGGAAACGATATGCCCTGGGTATGTACACAGCTGACAACAGTTTTGTGGATGACACGTGTTTAATTGTAAAGCTGTGATTTTAATTAACTTAAATTTAATCTAACACATGGACTTGTTACTACTTTAGATCACAGGGACATGTGATTGATCCACGCTGTTTGATGACCATTTTTTTACAGCAAGTTTTGTGTTTCCATAAATTTACTGAACATGTATATTTTCACTGTTGATCCATATTAAACCACATCTGGACAACGATTAAAAACATAGCCTCAGTTTCCTCTTGTTTGGAATTGATTTTATATACATGCAATCTAATAAGGGACTCAAAGCATCTAAAGAAAGAGTCATGGTCCTAAAACCGTTCACAGATTCCACACTGCTAAATGGAAAAACTTTATTAGACTGAATATCTGCACGTAGGCTAGTCTAGTGTGTTTCCTCTGTAGAGGTCCTCTGCTACGCCTTTACTGCAGCCTCCTTCAGTTCCTGCTTGTTTGTGGGTGTCTCTGCCTTCAGTTTTGTCTTCAGTAACTGAAAAGCAGGCTTTATTGGGTTGAGATCAGGTGACTCACTTGGGAAATTCTTTGCCTTGAAAAACTCTTGTGTTGCTTACAGCAAAGGACACCTTGAGCGTATTCCTGTGACACTGGTGGTATCAGAGTATTTCAGAGCCTGGGATGAGGATTTTGAGTCCTCCTTTTGCTACTCCTTGCTTACTTCTCTCATTTCATGGCCTCAGCTTCACAGTCCAAAGACACTGTCCAAAATAAACATGTCTGGAAATTCTGTCTACATCTGCTGCCGTTTCATCAATGAAGCCAAATTCAAATTGGCAGTTCAATCTCGTTTAGTTCTTTAAACAGTATTATCAGTTCACCCAGCAGCTTTATCCTGTGAAGTTTTAAAGCCGAGATTGAAAATGACATATCCTGTCAGTTCAGTTACTGTTTGTTTCACTTTGTCAAAAAATGTGTGGGGAGCACAGTGGTGCTCTGCGGGTCTGGATATAGAGCACACAGAGTAGTTTGAGGGGGGCTGGTTGATGCAACTCGGAAAGTTAAGACAACATTTAAAATCACCCTTGACCAAAATGCGCACACTGTCATTTGGTTGCCATGCCAAAGGTTCACCAATTTAGGAGCCGATCATTATCTCAGAGGGAGACCTGATGCATTATCCCCATCTTATGCTTCACTGATATGTGTGACTGTGTGTGGCTTTCTTAAATCAACTTGTGGTGAAATCTTAATGCCCCTATTTAGAGTAATGAGTAAAGAGTCAACATACGTTGAACAGTCACAAAAATTGTTTGACTCTCTAATAAATATGTAATGACAAATATAAATTAAAGTCCTTAAATATCATATAGACATATAGCTTAGCAGATTTTATTAAAACTGAAGATGTTTTGTTTTTTAATGTATTTTTATTAGTTTTTCTGTTTTCACAAATAATACATAATTACATAACATAATAAAGTGTACAATTCAGAACCAAAAATAAATTTAAAAAAACAAATAAACAAAAACAGACTGATAACTAAGCACAGAACACCAGCTCAGTTCCATCTAATAAATAAAAAAAATAAATAAAGAGAGAATGCAATACAGTACAATACCTGTGGTACGTTGCAGTTTGAACACTCAAGAGAATCCTTGTAACATAATATTAGAAACGTCAGGTTCCACATAATTCAAGTATGGTTCCCACACCTTAAAGAATTGATCTGTTTTTGAGTGCAGTACACATGTAAGATATTCCAATGGCAAAAACTGAAGATGTTTTTGATGGCTGTGTGAATCATTTGGCAAATATTGCTATATTTTATGGGACAGCTTATTTTTATTTGAAATGTTTTGTTGTTGGTTTTGATCACTGAACCTTAAGGCTACCTTAATACAGGCTCATACCAGGAGTTTTTGAGTGAAACAAATATAACCTCCACGCTTGTTTAGCAACTTCAATGCAAATCTAATCAATGAAAATCACATATTCAGACAATACACTCAGCTCAGAATTCAATGGCTCACCTGTTAACAATCACACAAAATATCTTAATTTCTTGGTAAAATTAGTTTTCTCCGTGGATTGTATTTTCAGGAGGAAACATAATTGTCTGCCATCTAGCTCCATGCTGGATCAGTTAAATTAATACTTTGACAAAAACGTAATAGAAATTTTGTTCACTGTTATGATTTAATTAGCTTGACCATGTCTCTACAATTGGATTTTAATAGTATACTGGAGTTAACTGAAACAAATGACAGTCTGGTTGATAGGAAGAAAAAAACAACTCTAATATTTGCTGCCCCAGTAGGATTGTTTTTTTTTTTCTTTTAGAAAATTGTTGTCATTTACCAAGCCAAACATGCAAAATCACTGTTATGGTCATTTGTAGTGAGAAGAGCTCACTATGAACACAAGGTTAGCAGCAGTGAGTTTGCTTATTGTGTGTGGAGGAAAAAGACAATGCCTGAGAGAGGGTACCTTCTTTGGTGTTTTCTTCATTCTGATTACTCTCCATCTGTTTCTTAAGTACTGTAATCATGTCTCAACCATGTCTCCAGACTCAAGATTCTATTACATTTATTGAGGTTTTCATCTTTTGACCATGCAATAATGACTTTACTTTAATTTAATAGAAATATGCCACACCTAAGAAAAAGAACAAAAAGAACCAGTGGTTGATTTTAGTCTCTCTGCCTTTTTATTATCATCATGTGTAGCATGTTGTTAAAAGGGTAAGGTGTACACTACAGCACAGGGATGAATAATGTTTGAACACCGGAGTAAATTTGGAATTAGTCCATTACATACAAGAGTCCATACATAAAAGCGGTTTGTGGAAGCCACCACGTCTAGAGCAGCAGTGAGTTTGCTTAGAGTGGTCAATGTTCCCTCTAAGCTGCGCGCGTGCGCAATTGCGCACTGCTGGCACGGTCTCTGCGCACAGGAAATCTGCGTTGCGCACAAAAAAAATCCAACCTGAATTGAAATTAAAATTAATACTTTAACAATTCTGTTTTGCAGTGTTGGTCAGTAAGTGACTAGCTGCTCCAGTATGGGATTAGAATGATGTCACCTTATCCCATAGTCCAGCCAATTACGCGATTCACATTCGTACATAGGCAGCTAATCAACGTCGTCTATGACAGCGTCCTTATGTTCCGACACCGGTGCTTTAGCTAGCAAAGCCGCGTGGCTGATGTGGAATGAAGCCACGTTAATGACAACGTGTACAACCATTGGAGATGTGAGCATGACAGATGGAACGACTGACGGAAAAAGTGTGGACTTTATACCAGCTTTTAAATTGTGTTGATAGGCCACATAAAACCAGAGTTATGATAAAAAATATCTGCAATGTTTGGTTTTCTTCCTGAATACTATCGTTGTTTATATTTACTGCGGGAGAAACGGTCAAAGCCAAATCCAAGAAAAATCCCACCCTTTCCTATTGGTCGAAAAATGTACCATGTCGACCAATCAGAAAATGTTATGTCAACATGACACTTAGTTGTTTAGGGAGGGGGAAGTTTTAGGAGGTGTTTTGAGATGTGAGAGATTTGCAACATTTAGCGCAAATCTTGTGTAGTTAGAGTGTAGTGTAGTCAATAGTTTTGTTGTGTGTGTCAGAACAATGAGGCGACTACTGAATGTTATGGGTGTTACAGGAGTGATACATCTCCTGTTGTCAGGCCTGCAGGTATCAGGCTTTTGATGTTCTCCTTTATCTCATAGTGGACAGAAATAATGAAATAAAAGTACAACACAACACAAGGCTTTGTTAAACCTTGTGAAACCTCCTTTTTTATAGGTGCATACTATAAGCAAAGTTCAACACAGCCAAGCTTTCTTTTTGAGATGTTTGACAGGGTGTATCTGATATCCCAATGGGGGTGATCATAATAATATTGGTGTAGGATCAACATTCAATTCACCAATCATGTTGTTTTGATGCCATAGCTTTGCAATTTGGGGAAAATTCAATTCATTTATTTATACAAAACTTTCTTCTAGAACAAATGGTAAGCATTTCATTAAGAATGAATTTATACAATAAAATCAAATATTATCAAGTCAGGTTTACTGTTAACCAAATTTAGGTTACTCATGCTGGTTGATGGATTTTAACAGCATGAGCTAAATTATTTGCTACCGCTAACTAAAGAATCAAGTATAACAATATTTCTTCTTCACCAAAATAATACAAGAACATTCCCATGACTCTGCAACGCACAGCGCCTGTGCTTCACTTTGTAGTTTCAGTCTATATATATTATTTGGGCTGACACTGCCATTGTCCTAACAGGTTAAAAATTAAAATTGGGAAAAAGTAATATCCTGTCGGTATCACTGCTGATATTAACAAGTTAGGCTCAATCACCTTCTGAATAGAAACTTGACTTACATGCTATCTTTCAACACAACATTGGGTCAAAATACCTTTATTATATATTTCCTTACACAAAAATATTCCCAATCTATTATTTAGGTTAACATGTCTAAATAGCAGGACTTCGGGCAATGCAGGTTCAAATCCACCAGTTTGTCTCTGGGAGAAAACTGAAGGACTGAAACATCGAGATATAAACAATGTATTGATCATGAGTCCCCCTTACAGTGAGGTGACAGTACTAGCACATGAGAGATCACAACTGATGGTCTCCTGGGGTTTAGTTACCCTGAAGATGATGAAATTACCCAAGGTCAAGAACCCGAAGATTACAGAAAATGTTCTCTGGACACACTGAAAAGATAGCTTTAACGTTTTACTCTGAGAGAATCACTTCTCTTGTTTTTGTATATCCAAAGACTATCCGTCTCAACTACAAATATCTATCTATCTATCTATCTATCTATCTATCTATCTATCTATCTATCTATCTATCTATCTATCCATCCATCCATCCATCCATCCATCCATCCATCCATCCATCCATCCATCCATCCATCCATCCATCCATCCATCCATCCATCCATCCATCTATCTATCTATCTATCTATCTATCTATCTATCTATCTATCTATCTATCTATCTATCTATCTATCTATCTATCTATCTATCTATCTATCTATCTATCTATCTATATATATATATATATATATATATATATATATATATATAAAAAAAACCTCCTTGAATCGCTACCTTATCGTGGTGGAGGGGTTTGTGTGTCCCAGGGATCCCAGGGGCTATGTTGTCTGGGGGCTTTTGCCCCCTGGTAGGGTCTCCCATGGCAAACTGGTCCTGGGTGAGGGACCAGACAAAGAGCGATTCAGAAGACCCCCATGAAAAGAATATCGAGGGAACAGTTTACCCTGCCCGGGATAGGGTTACCGGGGCCCCGCCCTGGAGCCAGGCCCGGGGAGGGTGCCCGAGGGCGAGCGTCTGGTGGCCGGGCCTTAGTCCATGGGGCCCGGCCGGGCACAGCCCGAAGAGGAGACATGGGCCCATCCTCCCGCAGGCCCACCACCCGCAGGAGGCGCCATAGGGGTCGGGTGCATTGTGAGCCGGGTGGCGGCCAGGAGCGGAGGCCCTGGCGGACCGACCCCCGGCTGCCAAGACTGGCAATAGGGACATGGAATGTCACCTCTCTGGTGGGGAAGGAGCCTGAGTTGGTGCGTGAGGTTGAGAGGTACCGGCTAGATATAGTTGGGCTCACCTCTACGCATTGTCTGGGCTCTGGAACCAGTCTCCTGGAGAGGGGCTGGACTCTGTCTCAGTCTGGAGTTGCCCCTGGTGAGAGGCGGCGGGCTGGGGTGGGTATTCTTATATCCCCTCGGCTTGCTGCCGGTACGTTGGGGTTTTTCCCGGTGGACGAGAGGGTTTGTTCCCTGCGCCTTAGGGTCGGGGAACGGGTCCTGACTGTCATCTGCGCTTATGCGCCGAGTGGCAGTTCGGAGTACCCAGCCTTCTTAGAGTCCCTGGGGGGGGTGCTGGAAGGTGCTCCACCTGGAGACTCTGTTGTCCTGCTGGGAGACTTCAATGCTCACGTGGGTAACGACAGCGAGACCTGGAGGGGCGTGATTGGGAGGAACGGCCTCCCTGATCTGAACCCGAGCGGTGCTTTGTTATTGGACTTCTGTGCTAATCACAGTTTGGCCATAACGAACACCCTGTTCGAACATAAGAGTGTCCATAAGTGCACGTGGCACCAGGATGCTCTAGGCCGTAGGTCGATGATCGATTTTGTAATCGTATCACCAGACCTGCGACCATATGTTCTGGACACTCGGGTAAAGAGAGGGGCTGAGCTGTCAACTGATCACCACCTGGTGGTGAGTTGGATCAGGTGGCGGGGGAGGACGCTGGACAGACCTGGTGCACCTAAACGCGTAGTGAGGGTGTGCTGGGAACGTCTAGCAGAGGCCCCAGTCCGCGAGATCTTCAACGCACACCTCCGGCAGAGCTTCAACAGCATCCCGAGGGAGACTGGGGACATTGAGTCCGAATGGACCATGTTCAGCGTCTCCATTGCCGAAGCTGCTGCATTGAGCTGCGGCCGCAAGGTGGTTGGTGCCTGCCGTGGTGGTAATCCCCGAACCAAATGGTGGACACCAGAGGTGAAGGGAGCCACCAGGCTGAAGAAGGAGGCCTATCGGGCTTGGTTAGCCTGTGGGACTCCGGAGGCAGCCGACAGGTATCGACAGGCCAAGCGGAATGCGGCTCGGGCAGTGGCTGAAGCAAAAACTCGGGTGTGGGAGGAGTTCGGAGAGGCCATGGAAAAAGACTTTCGGACTGCCTCGAAGAGATTCTGGCAAACCGTCAGGCGTCTCAGGAGGGGAAAGCGGTGCTCTACCTGCACTGTGTATAGTGCTGGCGGAGCGCTGTTGACGTCGACTGAGAAAATTGTCGGGCGGTGGAAGGAATACTTCGAGGACCTCCTTAATCCCACTGACACGTCTTCCGGGGAGGAAGCAGAGTCTGGGGATGAGGGGTGTGACCCACCGATTTCCGGGGGCGAGGTCACTGAGGCAGTTAAACAACTCCTTGGTGGCAGAGCCCCTGGTGTCGATGAGGTCCGCCCCGAGTTCCTGAAGGCTCTGGACGTTGTAGGGCTGTCTTGGTTGACACGTCTCTGCAATGTTGCGTGGAGATCAGGGGCAGTACCTGTGGACTGGCAGACCGGGGTGGTGGTCCCCATCTTCAAGAAGGGGGACCGGAGGGTGTGTTCCAACTACAGGGGGATCACACTCCTCAGCCTCCCCGGGAAAGTCTATGCCAGGGTGCTGGAGAGGAGGGTTCGTCCGCTAGTCGAACCTCGGATACAGGAGGAACAATGCGGTTTTCGTCCTGGTCGCGGAACACTGGACCAGCTCTTTGTCCTCTCGAGGATACTTGAGGGTGCATGGGAGTTTGCCCAACCAGTCTACATGTGTTTTGTGGACCTGGAGAAGGCATTCGACCGTGTCCCTCGGGGCGTCCTGTGGGAGGTGTTGCGCGAGTATGGGGTGTCTGGCCCATTGCTACGGGCCATTCAATCCCTATACAACCGTTGCAAGAGCTTGGTTCGCATTGCCGGCAATAAGTCGGACTCGTTCCCGGTGGGTGATGGGCTCCGCCAGGGCTGCCCTTTGTCTCCGGTTCTGTTCATAATTTTTATGGACAGGATTTCTAGGCGCAGCCAAGTGGCGGAGGGCTTTCGCTTTGGTGGCCTCAGAATCTCATCTCTGATTTTTGCGGATGATGTGGTTCTGTTGGCTTCATCGGGTGAGGGCCTCCAGCTCGCACTGGAGCGGTTCGCAGCCGAGTGTAACGCAGCGGGAATGAGGATCAGCACCTCCAAATCTGAGGCCATGGTTCTCAGCCGGAAAAGGGTGGAGTGCCCACTCCGGGTCGGGGATGAGTTCCTGCCCCAAGTGGAGGAGTTCAAGTATCTCGGGGTCTTGTTCGCGAGTGATGGGAGAAGGGAGCTGGAGATCGACAGACGGATTGGGGCTGCGGCTGCAGTAATGCGGACGCTGCACCGGTCCGTCGTGGTGAAGAGGGAGCTGAGTGTAAAAGCGAAGCTCTCAATTTACCGGTCGATCTACGTCCCTACCCTCACCTATGGCCACGAGCTGTGGGTAGTGACCGAAAGAACGAGATCGCGGATACAAGCGGCGGAAATGAGCTTCCTCCGAAGGGTGGCTGGCCTCTCCCTTAGAGATAGGGTGAGAAGTTCGGCCATCCGGGAGGGGCTTAGAGTAGAGCAGCTGCTGCTCCACATCGAAAGGAGCCAGCTGAGGTGGTTCGGGCATCTGGCAAGGATGCCCCCTGGGCGCCTCCTGGGCGAGGTGTTCCAGGCATGTCCCACCGGGAGGAGGCCCCGGGGCAGACCCAGGACACGCTGGAGAGATTATATCTCTCGGCTGGCCTGGGAACGCCTTGGTATTCCCCCGGACAAGCTGGAGGAGGTGGCTGGGGAGAGGGAGGTCTGGACCTCTTTGCTTAGGCTGCTACCCCCGCGACCCGACCTCGGATAAGCGGATGAAGATGGATGGATGGATGGATATATAAAAAAAACACCCAGCACGCCCCTGCGGGCGGTTTATCCTTCAAGCTCGGGTCCTCTACCAGAGGCCTGGGAGCTTGAGGGTCCTGCGCAGTATCTTAGCTGTTCCCAGGACTGCGCTCTTCTGGACAGAGATCTCCGATGTTGTTCCCGGGATCTGCTGGAGCCACTCGCCTAGCTTGGGAGTCACCGCACCTAGTGCTCCGATTACCACGGGGACCACCGTTACCTTCACCCTCCACATCCTCTCGAGCTCTTCTCTGAGCCCTTGGTATTTCTCCAGCTTCTCGTGTTCCTTCTTCCTGATATTGCTGTCATTCGGAACTGCTACATCGATCACTACGGCCGTCTTCTTCTGTTTGTCTACCACCACTATGTCCGGTTGGTTAGCCACCACCATTTTGTCCGTCTGTATCTGGAAGTCCCACAGGATCTTAGCTCGGTCATTCTCCACCACCCTTGGGGGCATCTCCCATTTTGACCTCGGGACTTCCAGGTTATACTCGGCACAGATGTTCCTGTACACTATGCCGGCCACTTGGTTATGGCGTTCCATGTATGCCTTGCCTGCTAGCATCTTGCACCCTGCTGTTATGTGCTGGATTGTCTCTGGGGCATCTTTACACAGCCTGCACCTGGGGTCTTGCCTGGTGTGATAGACCCCAGCCTCTATGGATCTTGTGCTCAGAGCTTGTTCTTGTGCTGCCATGATTAGTGCTTCTGTGCTGTCTTTCAGTCCAGCTTTGTCCAGCCACTGGTAGGATTTCTGGATATCAGCCACCTCCTCTATCTGCCGGTGGTACATACCGTGCAGGGGCCTGTCCTTCCATGATGGTTCCTCGTCTCCCTCCTCTTTCTTGGGTTTCTGCTGCCTGAGGTATTCACTGAGCACTCGGTCAGTTGGGGCCATCGTTCCTTGTCTCATCCTGGACTGTGGTGCTGACACTCACCAGTCCCCGGCCCCCTTCCTTCCGCTTAGCGTACAGCCTCAGGGTGCTGGATTTGGGGTGAAACCCTCCATGCATCGTAAGGAGCTTTCTTGTCTTTATGTCAGTGGCTTCTATCTCCTCCTTTGGCCAGCCTATTACCCCAGCAGGGTACCTGATCACGAGCAGGGCGTACGTGTTGATGGCCCGGATCTTGTTCTTACCATTCAGCTGACTCCTCAGGACTTGCCTGACCCTCTGCAGGTACTTGGTGGTTGCAGCTTTTCTAGCGGCCTCTTCATGGTTCCCATTCGCCTGTGGGATCCCCAAGTACTTGTAACTGTCCTCTATGTCTTCAATGTTGCCTTCTGGTAGTTCAATCCCCTCAGTTCTGACTACCTTCCCTCTCTTTGTTACCATCCGACTACACTTCTCCAGTCCGAACGACATTCCAATGTCATTGCTGTATAGCCTGGTAGTGTGGATCAGTGAATCGATGTCTCGTTCACTCTTGGCATACAGCTTGATGTCATCCATGTACAGGAGGTGGCTGACAACTGCTCCGTTCCGTAGTCGGTATCCGTAGCCAGTCTTGTTAATGATCTCACTGAGGGGGTTTAGGCCTATGCAGAACAGCAGTGGGGACAGAGCATCTCCTTGGTAGATCCCGCACTTGATGGTGACTTGTGCTATGGGCTTGGAGTTGGCCTCTAGTGTTGTACGCCACATCCCCATTGAGTTCCTGATGAAGGCTCTTAGGGTCCCATTGATCTTGTACAATTCTAGGCATTCCAGTATCCAGCTGTGGGGCATTGAGTCATAGGCCTTCTTGTAATCAATCCAGGCAGTGCACAGGTTGGTCAGTCTGGTCTTGCAGTCTCGGCTGATTGTTCTGTCTACCAGTAGCTGGTGTTTTGCGCCTCTGGTATTCTTGCCAATTCCTTTCTGTGTCCCGCTCATGTATTGACCCATGTGCCTGTTCATCTTAGCCGATATGATGCCTGACAGGAGCTTCCATGTAGTACTGAGGCAGGTTATTGGTCGGTAGTTGGAGGGGACCGGTCCCTTCTTGGGGTCCTTGGGGATCAGGACCGTCCGGCCTTCAGTTAGCCATTCCGGGTGTCTCTCGTTAACTAGCAGCTGGTTCATTTGTGCTGCCAGACGCTCGTGGAGTGCAGTCAGCTTCTTCAGCCAGTAGGCGTGAACCATGTCGGGCCCTGGTGCTGTCCAACTCTTCATACTGGAGACCCTTTCTTGGATATCTGCCACTGTGATGGTTACTGGACCCTGTTCAGGGAGGTCGCTGTGGTCTGCCCTCAGATCCTCTAGCCACTGAGCATTGCCGTTATGGGTTGCATCCTTCTCCCATATGCTCTTCCAGTATTGCTCCGTCTCCAGCCTTGGTGGTGCTGTTCTCTTATTGTTCCCTTGCCACTGAGAGTACACCTTTGCTGGTTCTGTGGAGAACAGCTGGTTTATTCTCCTGCCTTCTATCTCTCTGGTGTACCTCCTCAAGCGGCTGGCCAAGGCTGTGAGTCTTTGCTTGGCAGTTTCCAAGGCCTCAGGTATGGACAGCTTGCTGTATTTCTTAGGCACCTTATTTGTCGCACCTTTCTGCAACTCCGTTAGTTGGCTAACCTCCCTCCGTGCTACTTTGATCTTGCCCTCTAGCCTCCTTCTCCATGGAGGGTACTGCCCCTTGTCGCTGTTCAACTTGTAGCCAAGCATCTCACTGATCACTGTTGCCGTATTGTAGATCAGCTTGTTAGTGTCGGTAATCGTGGTTGTAGGTATTGCCCGTAGTGCTGCATTAACATCATCTAGCAGACCTTCTGAGGGTACTTCACGTAATCTTGGTAACCGGCTACGGGGGATCCAGGTTTCAAGCTTGGCCATGATCCTATTTTTCAGGTCAGTTCCTCTGGCACTCAACGATCCTTCTCCTATCGCACTTGGGGCTATGTACCCAATCTCGGGTGATGATATCTCCCCCCTGACCTGGCGTCCTGACTCCTCCTTGCCGTAGCATTTGTGTTGTACCTCGTCAATCTCTAGCTGTGAGAGCAGTCCCTTCTTTCGAATGTTGGAACACTGAGCTACTAGTTGTTTCGCCGTCATTGTGGATGTTGGGTATCGAAGAATCCATAGGTCCCTCATCCTATTCATGTAGCCCCTTCCGCCAGGGTTACTTGCGTAGTAGCATTCCAACAATGCCCTGTTTTCGTCTCTTGCCCACCGATGCCTTCTTGTTCCAGTAGCCCACTTTTCGTCAGGGTGCCCTGGTTCCTCAACACCTGACGCGGACCTTGTTGATCCGGGCGACGTCCGAGCCGGCATGCCTTCATATTTATCTGTCTCGCTCATGTCTGCGGTAGGCTTGCTTAGCATAGGGGGTCTAGCCTTAGGACCCTTACTGGATACAGACGCCCCAGGCAGGAATCGAACTTGCGATCCTCTGTTCCAAAGGCGTGTAGATATATATATATCTCTATATATATATATATATATATATATATATATATATATATATATATATATGAGAGAGATACTATATTTCCTATGTTTTTTGGTTTGGGGATGAGTTATCACTTTGAGACATTTTTGTTTGCTTAAATAGTTTTTATTCATTTAATTATGGGAAATGGTGCACGTGTGTATTTGACAGCTGAATATATATTTTGCTACCTAGTTGCTGACTTTGGCCGATGCTGCCCTTGTTCTGTTGCACCTCTGTTGCATAGCAGTCTGGCAGCAAAGGAACATTTTGCAAACACATGCATATGATTAATGTTCCAACACATACCATCCATCCCTGCCTCCCACCGCTGTATTACCAAAAAATGTCTCACAAGATTAAACATTCTGTGTAAGAAACACATCTTTGACTCTGAGAGAGAATAACCTTAAAGTAAAGAATTAACAAGCTTTAATAATTGCTTAACTTTTTTCATTTGGTTATAAATCACCACTCTATGAAGTGCATGTTATTTTCGTCAGCAAGCACAGTTTGTTACCAGTGTGTTTGGTAGACATGAGAATTATGTGATAAGCAAGCAGTGGTTTGCTGTGCTGTTAATTGTTGATTACAAGATATATACTGCTGTGGTAATACAGTTTGTTTCCGCCCATGTCTGTGAATTTGCAATTATTGCGTGCTATTTCTAATTATCATTAGTCACAAACAACAATAGAGATTAAGTAATTGGCAGTCTAATCTTGCTTTTCTTCTTCATCGCCTGCCTGTAATACCTCTCGTTTATCACCCACTCTCTTGTCTTTGCCTCGTCACTGTAAAAAAAATATTCATCACAGCAATGTAAGAGTTCAGTTAACTACTTCAAATGCCTGTTTTTGCTACTGCTGTAACATAAACGCTGCTTTGTTTAGCGCTTCGAACAAAAGGAATAAAAAAGTTGCTGAATGAAAAAGCTGTGGATAAACCTGTCGTGACATCTTTCCTAAATGACTCATTTGCAAGCAGAAGAGGTGTAATAACAGTATAATACTGTTTCTTTTTTTTGGGGGGGGGGGGGGGGGGGGCTGTATACATTTAACATGTCTAAAAAAATTTGAATGTTTAATCAATAAAATAAATGTGTAACAGTCACATTTATATTGAATATAAAATAAATACAAAATCACAGTTAAGTAATTATTTAAAATCAGAAGATTTTTAAAAAAATTGTTGTGGAAATGACACGATATATACCTTAGCACTAACATACTGTTTTCAGACTGCTGTACTCAGAAGTGTAAAGTGTAAAGAAACTTAAAGAAAAAAAAATCTTATTTTGTCATTAATTTAATTGAATCTAGGGAAAAGAAGCTCACTTTTACATGTGGCACCCTTGATGTTTACACATGAGAGGAGAACATGCATTATAAGAATAGCAAGCATACATCAAAATGCATCGATAGAGAATTCATCCTTTATATATTTTATTACGATTAGTAGGTAATTCCTAATAACAACAACAACAACAACAACAACAACAACAACAACAACAACAATAATAATAATAATAATAATAATAATTTATAACATTTGATCTGGCTTGTAATGATTCATCATTCTGCAAAAATGTTTTTAAATATTAAAGTTCCACCATTTATTCACTAAGCTTAACATTGGTCTTTCTATTAATATATTAATAATACAGTATAAATAAGGACGGATGCAACAGATAAGAACAGAATTTGTTTTGGATAAACTGCTGAAAAAGTTGGCTGCCAAAAAAACACTGAACACTGACAAGAAATTACATGAAGAGATGGAAAAGAAGGAGGAGGCAGAGAAGAGACACATGGAGCAGAAGAGATCTGAAATTTTGAAATCACAAGATGAAAGTATACCGGTTAAGTTAAAGCTGAAAGAAAAAGAAAAGTGTGCCAGACAAAGGGCAGTGTGGGACGGTGTGAGGATGAAATTAAGTATATATTACAATAAAAGGAAGGAAGAAGTTCAGAAGAGGTGGGGAAAAGGTATCCAATTTCAGAATGTAAACCTTGCCCTGGCAGCAGAAAAAGATGATCTAAACTGGAGAGGAGGGCAGAAGATCCTTCTCTCAAGGCTACAGAGCTGACTGCTGAGAAGAAGCAACTTTCCAGATATTTTAGAAACATACATATATAAAAAAACACCCAGCACGCCCCTGCGGGCGGTTTATCCTTCAAGCTCGGGTCCTCTACCAGAGGCCTGGGAGCTTGAGGGTCCTGCGCAGTATCTTAGCTGTTCCCAGGACTGCGCTCTTCTGGACAGAGATCTCCGATGTTTTTCCCGGGATCTGCTGGAGCCACTCGCCTAGCTTGGGAGTCACCGCACCTAGTGCTCCGATTACCACGGGGACCACCGTTACCTTCACCCTCCACATCCTCTCGAGCTCTTCTCTGAGCCCTTGGTATTTCTCCAGCTTCTCGTGTTCCTTCTTCCTGATATTGCTGTCATTCGGAACCGCTACATCGATCACTACGGCCGTCTTCTTCTGTTTGTCTACCACCACTATGTCCGGTTGGTTAGCCACCACCATTTTGTCCGTCTGTATCTGGAAGTCCCACAGGATCTTAGCTCGGTCATTCTCCACCACCCTTGGGGGCATCTCCCATTTTGACCTCGGGACTTCTAGGTTATACTCGGCACAGATGTTCCTGTACACTATGCCGGCCACTTGGTTATGGCGTTCCATGTATGCCTTGCCTGCTAGCATCTTGCACCCTGCTGTTATGTGCTGGATAGTCTCTGGGGCATCTTTACATATATATATATATATATATATATATATATATATGTATATATGGGGCACCAGGCCAATCCAGAGATTTCACCTCTCTATAATGTCCTAGGTCCCCCACAATGCTTCCTCTCAGTTGGGCATGCCCAAAACACCACACCTAGGTGACCAACCACTAGGCATCCTAATCCGAGGCCCAAACCACCTTAACTGGCTCTTTTCAGCTCCAGTGTGAGTTCCTCCAAAATGAAGGGGAGCCCAGACACCTTACAGTGGAAACTCATTTCCACCACTCGTATCCGTGATCTCATTCTTTCGGTCAGTACCCAGAGCGCGTGACCAGAGCTCTGCTTCAGTGGAGTCATTTTCATTATAAATATTTACATTTCAGGACATAAAACAGATGAAAGAGATGCAAGGCTACACAGATTACACATAATCATAGAGATACCAGATGAATAATCAAATTATCATTTCAAAGACGAGGCTGAGCCAAATTACAGTCTGTTGAATGCAATTTAGCCATGAATGCTACTTTAAAAGAAGAATAAGTTATTAATAAGCTCATCTGCAAATAAAAAGACAGATTTAAAGCAGCATAATAACTATGTCAAGGAAAATGACCTTAAAGACAAAACAAGACAGAAAAAAACACGCCCACACTCTGCCAAACACAGTTAACATGTGCCAGTAAAGACACAGCTTGAAAGCCACTGTCAACAGCAGATAGGCATTTATGTAACACTATAGATGTTGACCAGTCTTTCAGTCTCAGCTGTTGCCACAGTATTAAGTGATGAGTACTGTGCAGTCAACTATACAAAGCTGATATTTCGTTGGTGAAGTTCCTGTTTGAAAACACACTGTCCAAAGGCTACAAATGAATGTATACAACCTGCTTTAAACCGAGACCTCGAGCATCAGTGAGAGGCATATCATCTCATGACTCATCTTTCATCCTCTCTAGATTCTGAAGAACGCTAAATGATACTTTCAACCCACAGTGTGTGTTGCTGACGGTTAAACATTGCAGCCTAGCTGTAATAGTAGGGGCAGCCTCCACTGGGGATCATTAGGTCTGATGATTGCTCTGCATGACTGCGTAACAGCCAAGGAACGCGAAGGTATTTTACACAAGCAAGTGCACCCCGTGGCGTAAATTTTGTACTCTTTCGATGGGCCCGTAAACCAAGATGATAACACCGTGACGCCTGCTGCTAAATAAATTAAAAAGTGGTTCCGTGAACAACAGGAAGAAGTCGCAGATCTTTTAATTCAAAAATATCTAAGAGGAAATTTTAACCTGTTTTCCTCCATTAAAGAATGCATACTTTCTTTCTTGAAGAATTTTTAATAGCACACTGTACATGGCATGACACAGTTTCACAGGGATTTGAAGCTACCCAGAAGGTTAGCTTCACAGCTTTAAAGGTGACGCCTGCTCATATTACAGAATAGGTTTGATTTATTGCTTTTCTACCTTATATATGTCAAAGGTGTGTTGTAGGTTTTACTCTGTTATTGAATGTTACTCTACAGTCCTCCGGTTCTACAGTCTATGCCTGCCTCGGGGTCTAAATAGGAGAAGGTACCTGTCTCCTATAGGTGCATGATTTATGATGGTGAAGTCTCATTTGTGCTCTCTATGCAGAACAGGTGCATTTTGTTTGTAGCTCTATACTTCCCGGACTTGTCACTTGGTAGCTCTGTCCTTTCCTTTATTTTCAATTATGCTGCCATTCTGCCCATGGAAAGCTGCAAGTCACTGATCATTGATTCATATTTCTGTCCTAGTCGCTCTGGAAGAAGGTTTGGCTTTCATAAGCAAGAATACTCACTTTCATTTTTAGGCTGAGAAACTGGTAGTAACTAATTTTTATAGATACATACATACAAATGACTAAATGGAAAATGTATTCACTTCCCAGAAAAGGTTGTCCGACATCATACCCTTTCAGTGACAAATTATATGAAAATAACAGTTTGTGAGCTACGTTGTATCTGGTTATTTTCACTTCCGTTTCTACCTCTTTCTAATTTGCACAGAGTTGTCTTCTTAGACCTTATTCACAAACTTGCCACAAACTTGCCATAGCCAAGTTTTTTTGCTAATCTGTGTCTGTTAAAATGAATTTTTTCTTTTGAAAAAGAAAAGAAGAGAAAAGTAATCACTCTTGGTCTTTTCTCTCAGCTCATTTAGCTTGTTTATCCAGTTAGGTTACAAAGCTGTCCTTAGCAGAGCTACTACACATGTTGTTTATCCAATTAACAATTTACCACTAAGACATGATGAACTTCTTTTCATGTCAAAAAGTTGTCATTAAAAGTACAAACAAAAAAATTTATATATTTATGTGAGAAAACATAGTTTTGAGTAGAGTGCCTGTGTTGCTAAGACACAGTTCTCAAAACTCCTAATACAAAACCCAGTTTTAAAATTACATTTAGAAAACGTCTTATCATAATGTCACTGCATCAGAACTTTATTTCCAAATATCACAGTATTTTACCATTTTTTCCCCCAAGAAAACATTAGAACTTGTATTTAAATTAAAATTTCCAAAAACTGTGCCTCACATTCAGAGCTGACTGCTTTTTCATAAAGTCACACATCTCTTGCAAAATGAAACGCAGCAATTCAAAATGGATTCAGTTTGCCAAACAATACACACAGCTATTATCTGCTCATGTCTTACAGAGCATCAAATAAACACTGATGTGATCAAAACGCTGCCATTAAAGTGTTCATTTATGTTTTGGCTTCATGATGCACATCATGTATTAAAATATATAGAAGTTTACAGAATATAAGTAAAGTTTTGGTTAATACAGGCTTTTTTTTCCTTTTGTTATTGCCAAATTCTGTTATAGCTGCTACATGTGGGCCGGCACATTAAAGCCTGTAGATTATAGGCATGTCAACATGTGTTTTATGTTGACATTATTATTATTTCTTATTAATATATTATTGTATGTTTTATTAGCGTGTGTTTAAATAGGGGACTTTACAGTAGTGCTGGACTTTTTTTTTTTATATTTTAACAATACATAGACATTTTTTCAGTTTGGGGGATTTTCACGTTCAAATATAGCCTCGGATTTTCATCTGTTCTATAACCATTCTCTTCCGCTAATGCCCAGATGTCATTAGACAAGAGGTAGGGTACATTACAGACAGATCAAAGTCTGTTGTAGGGCGAAAACTTAGAGAGACAGACAAACATTCACACCAATGGGCAATTTAGAATCACCAATTAACTTAACTGCACTAATTGCATGTCTTTGGACTGTGGGAGGAAACCGGAGTACCTGAACAGAACCCACCCACACACAGGGAGAGCGTGAAAACTCCACACAGAAAGGCCAAGAGATGGAATGACCTATATGCAACACAAATGCAACTTATTTTGCTTAGTATTTGGCAAAACTCTGTAATTTCCCCACTACAAACACTAGAAAGAAAATCGGCACACAGATACAAAAAGGTAACAAAAGGAATATTTAAATATGTGTTTTACTGCATTACAAAGTCTTCTGCAGAACAGTCCAAAAAAACCTGCAAATTGCTTTTTGCTGCCTCCTAGGCTTCTTCTTATCCTTATCCTCACCCATCCTCTTCTTTTGTGTTCTTGCTGCTCCGTCTTCTTGCACAACTATGTAAGTCACTCGAGAGCTCTTGTATACTCTGGCACACAACACAGTTGTTCTTCCAATTGAAGTTGAACAGGTGACACAGGAGTGAGACTAATTGGTAATCATTGTGTTGCATTTTCAAGGCCAGTGTTCCTAGGCGAACAAAGTGTGCTAAATGATTCAATTTATACTCAGAGACTTACAAGTCGGGTATTTTGAAAGACATGTGAGGCCAATGAAATTGTGCTTAGAGTTTAGCAGTTTAAAGTCATTTTGTTGATACATGAGCTTCATGTTTTCAGAATTTTGTGCACATGTGGGTTTTTTGCATTTCTACAAGAATCCAAAAAGGTTAAAATAGGTCTGAAAATTGTGCCTAAATCGGTTAAAGCTGCTTTTGGATGCTTGAGTTAAACCCTCAAGCATCCAAAAGCTATCATAACCAGGGGTGCACATAAGTGGTCCCCAGGTGTGCATGGGGTGTCAAAATAAAAGACGCGCACCAGATGAGAAGCTGCAACACATGTTTGCGTACATATAAAAGGCACTGTTTCTGTCCGCTAGAGTGGGATTTTCACGGCATATTCTGCACCACATCTCTGTGCGTTCATCATTTGTTTGAAGCCAGCTCTCCTCCTGCAACCACTTTTCCAAGAATATGCGATTCTTTTGCGGTTCAGACTCCTTCTGACATTTCTTTGTAGGTGGAGGAACACCAAAGTAATTGCTTAAAGGAGCTTGCTTCTTCGACATCTTTAAGAGTTCTAAACAAATGTCTGTCCTTCTGCAGAAAATCGAATGTAACCAAATGTGCGTTGCAATTTCTTATCTTTTATTTTGACAGCCCATGCGCACCTGCGGACCACTTATGTGCACCCCTGATCACAACAACTAAAGTCACAGAAGGGGCTCCTTTGTGAGCCAATTATATTTATAAATTTAGGAATACATTTTTAATGACTCTGTGTGTTTATCAGACATATACTGTTCCCTTTCTCTAATCTCAAATGGAAGTTCTGGTGATTATCTGCTTGAGAGATGTGTTGAAAGTCAGATATAGGCTTTCCTGTGACTGTCCCTGTGGCAGCACACTTAAATCAGTCTGTCAGAGAAAATGTTTCCCCCAGCAGAGCACAACAAAGTCATGATGGGAAACTGTTGAATGAAAAGAATCTCACAAAAGCACATATAAAATATATACAAATATCTCCAGTCTTTTAAAGGTTGGAGAATTTGTCAAAAAAGTGACTGATTCCAGGCAGGCATTGAAAATTAAGTTTTATAAATATAGTATAAAGAATTTTCCGCTTTCCTCTTTAAGTGGCCAGTTTCCTCATGCAGTTTACTGAACAAAAGTCTAACTTTAGGTATTTTATGGTGTTGTATGGTTTCCATGTCTTGAGCACCAAGGCACAGTTGGAAGCTCCTGTGCTGAATTTTGAATGTTGAATAATAAATTTCCAGCTTGTTTTCTGTAAGCGTTGTGATGACTGTTCTTAAATGGTGAATGCTGCCACACCGTTGCCATCCAGACACCTGAGGCTGCTCTTAAAATGGGTCTATTTTACCGAGGTTTCTGCACCTGCCCGTTGCAGGGGGGGTGTTTGCTCTAACATCGTATCGCTGCCTCTTAACAAGAACACATCATGTTCAGACAAAGTGCTGCTGACAGGCAGTTCAGGGTTTAGCAGCAGCCGTGCTGTGCCAGATCTCCCCTGGGGTATTTCCTCAATGCCTCCCATAGAGACACCCAGCGTCACGTAGCCAATCCCATACTCCAGTGATTCCATACACTGCTCTCTGATTGGCTTTAAGGAGGCTGAGGTGAGCTCACTGAGGTTCAAGATAGAGCAGCGTGGGCGCAGGATGGATTGGGAGGAGGGTGATGTTGGGAGTGGGCATAATTAGACTGTTGGGAGCCATGGTGATAATGGCCATGCTCAGAGCACGGAGCTCAGGGAAAGCACTTTAATTGAGATATAAAAGACTTACCTCCAAGAGTACTTCACAGGAAAGGGGGATGCCAGCTACAAATGCTTGCTCTGTGTAAACATTAAAACAATGTCACAGAGCCATTTGGTCTCTATTTAGAACACTGTTTATAACACACTATGTAATTAATTCCTAATTGACGTTAACAGCTAACGCTAACTGTCTTACAGTCAATGGTCTTAATGTTTTAATAAGCAAAGGAAGTAAACAAGATTCATCAGAGATTGTTTGCATGAGCACATTTGGCATCCTTTTTAGTCAACACGACCGTTGCCAATTGCGCACAATGAGCCCTAAATATGTAGAATGAGAATGAACCAATCGAAAGTAACATCACTCTGTTTTCCAGTGTAGGTGTTGCGATAGCAGATGGAAAGTGCCTGGGACAGCAGGATAGCAGGTAGGGTGTGGCACATAGCAGCATACATGTGCTCTTTATTCTTCTTTCTGCCTACACGCTGCTGTAGTCAGTGACAGTCAGCCATGACTGCGTGCAACTTCAGGCAGGTACGTCTTCAAGTTCAGTTAATCTCTAATTCAAAACACATTCAAATCAAATGACTTCTGCAAATACTAATGATAAATATTTTCTTGTTTGGTTAGAGAATTTTGCATTTGTCTTTAGCCTCAATGAGAAGAATCATCATTACGAGCCCTATTTAGCATTTTCAACCAGTGTAGCTTTGTTTTTCTGCATTTGCATACAAATATTGTCTTGTCCTGCCCGGGCACAATTTTTAGTAATCAAAGCCTAATAGTGCTTAATTCCTGAAATAAATGTGTGTAGTCTAATGTGTTCCAACTGACTTCATTTGTATATCAAAACACAACAGACAAACACAGCTGAATATAATGTTAGTTGACGTGAATTTACATAGAGTGTGCATATTGCTTAGAGACAAACATAGAGGGGTTGGTACATTTCCAAGCTAATATTAAGAAGATCAAATCCAGTCATTTCTCAGTTTCTTTCTGCAGCTGTGCTTCTTGCTATGCACACTCTGAACACCCCAAACTCACATGCAATCAAAAGCTCTCTCTTCCTATCTGTTTGCCTCTTGTCTTTAACTGACACACGCACAGAAACACTTACCCTCACTTTTGTCTGAGTCACTTTAGTTCAGGACTTTGTTATTCCATTGATTGAACAAGGCCATCAATAGCTTTCAAATTCAGCTACATGTCTGAAGAGGAGCTGTGGAGCATGAACAGAGGCACCTCAAAAGATTTCCTGCTAATGCTCTCCTTCCCTGGGCACTGAAGGCGCTCTGCTATTATTTCCAGCCTTTTGCCTTTGGCCATTTCTCTCTGTTCTGAGGTGAGAGGGCTTTGTCGCCACACGAACGCAGAGCCACCAAGACACCTTTCAAAGTCAAGGTAGGAATGTTTCCATGGTACCCAGCTCAAGGTCATCTGGACAACAATATAAAATTAGCCCTCCTGGGAGCAAACCTCCTCTGACACCTCTGCTTACGAGTCCCATTTTGCCACCAGTGCTCTTTCACATCTCTGTCCCACTCACACACACAAAAACGAGGTTGACTGGATGGATTTCTTTCTCTCTTTTTTCAGTGTGCTCCACTGGGATCTCGCTGAGCAGAAGAGCTGGCACCTGCAGGGGTAAGAGAGGCGAGGGGTAGTGCTGGTTGTGGTAGCTGAGGTGGGCAGAGTAGTCTGAAGCTTGAAGGAGAGTGGAGCAACTTGGCAATAGCGGCTACACAGGTCTCCCAGGTTTGGTCGGATGGCCCCTCATGGCCCAACCTACTGCTGGTGGTCAGATGGTCTGCTCTACTACCAGGCGACAAGGCCAGGGGTACGCTTTCACATTCACTTCAGGCCGTCTTTGTCAAAGACTCTCAATGACTTTCCAAAAATAGGCAAGTGGGAATTCAACACAGAAGGTGTAGCGTGTGCGAAGGAGGGAAAAAAAGATGTGAAATAAAAGCCAGTCTTAAATCGAGAGGTGTAAGGGAGTAACATATGTTGCTTTAGTGCTCTCATTACAGGTCCTCTTTCTCTTCCCGACATCCTCAGATGGGTCCTTCGATTTAAAACAGGTTCCAAAATGACAAAGAGGCCTGCTTATGTGTGGATGGCGAAAAGGGAGCATTTATACATCTGTACCTACACTTTCAGCAGCATCAGTGACTGATGTTGTGGCTAAGGATGCAAAACAAAACAAAAGGAGCTAAGCAGCAGGATATTCTTAAGCCAGTCACATGAAACAAAACAGTCAATGGCACGTCTCATGCAGTGCTTTTTAACAGTGCCTTTGAGACATCTGATGTTTTGTAATAAATTTGCCTGGTGGGCACCGTTTATCTCAATGTGACAGACAGCATTAAAGATGGGGGTTTTATCTGTACCACATCCAAAAGCCTGACTGCCCCCTCCTCTGCATCTAGACGCCCTGTTCCCCCACATCAGTCCCACATCCCTGGAGTGCAAGGCTGATAATTGTTAGAATTCCCAGCAGGTGATGCCAGTGGTTTAATCTAGTGATGGTGTAATCCCGTGCCCTGTCTGGTGCCGAAAGCCCATCGCAATACCTGCTGCACCCCTGAGCTTTAACAAAGGAGCACAGGTGGGACAGAGCTTTTAAATAAGACTCAAGTGTGGCACGTATGCCAAGTTCAACAGAGGAAAATATGGTGATAAGTATCAGAATTTTTAAAAATGAGTTGCCAGTGTGGAATTGCTGAACACGAGGATGCATGTTTTGCCTGAGGATATGAAAGATGGGATTTGACCTGTGTTAACTCTCTATTCCTGTAGGCTCAGAGCCAAGCTCCCACCCCTCAGGCTCTGCCCTTAGGGCTGGATAAATGTTGTCTTTTGTGGGCTCACTGGATAAATCCTGGGTATCAACAGATAATGAATGACTTGTTAGAATAGCTGCATTTTCCCCCCTAATCTGTAAATAAAATAAATTGACTGTTGGCATGGAAATCACAGATACTTCACTTGGATCCACATGCATAAATAACAACCTCCATCAACGTGCCCATTTCCTTGTACAGTCGAATTCAGTTAACGTTAACAAGCATGGGAGAACACGACTTCACTCTCCCTAATCTCCCTCCTCAGCAGCCCTACTCTACTTAAATGGCTGGGTTTCCACTGGCCGCAATTCTATATCTGTTACAACCTGTTTTTCTTGTTGACCTTCAAATCTCCTGTGGAGACCCTGTGCCATCATTGTGACAGTGTGGGCAGGAATGAGTTGGACTCTTTCCTAGATTCTGCTTTTCTAATGAGGGATATCAGCACTTTGGCACAGCTTACTGGCAGCCTGCATAGAAATGGATGGGGATGGGATGCAGCTCGTCAGAACTGTCCCACAGTCTTGGTCCAAGAAACTGGTGCCCAGAAGGATTTTGTTGCATTATCAAATTTTAAAATATGCCCATTATTTTCGCAGTTATATTTAATCCAAAAGCACCTTCGGGATTGTGGTTATTTGCAGATAATAGGAGCCACATTGTTTGCAGAGAGGTTTTTTTTTTTTCTTCCAATGTCACGGTATGCTGTAGGTATCATTTTCTGCTCATTTTTCTCCCCCTGAGTTAGGTGCAGCATATCCACAAATAGCCTCTCTTGATTTTGGACATCATTGCATCTAAAATAGAGGTGCCTTTGAATGGACTTCTTGGTGAATCTGAAGAAAAAAAGAATACACTAACAGTCCTTCATAGAAAAGATACACAAGGAAAGTGCACCCACGAGAGATGTTTCGAGGGGTGCTGTAGACTCATTATCCTGTCACGTATCGTGAAAAAGGTAGCAATAGCCTACGTCAGGGGGCTTCTATGAATGTGTCCATACTCCCTTGGCTCTTGCTCAGCCAGACTCAGCAGCAGCCTCCCTTGTGGCACATAATGAGAGAGGGCTGTAGCCACGCAGCTCGGTGAGGAGTATTGATTGTCTCCCCAGAACCTTCTGCTGAGAGGTCTCATTCTGTCTATCACACTCCCACACAGGTGAGGAGCACACACAAAAACACACATACAAAAACAGACACGGGCACACTCTGCCAAACACACACGCACAACATATGTCACCCTAGAGAGCCTTCCTGTTTGATATCTCGCTCACTGGTTGCTCAATTAAAGTTTGAAAGTGTGACGTTAATGCCTTAAACCATTAATAACATAAGATTCTGTCAAGTGAAGACTCACTTTGCAAACCCCCACTCTCTGTCCTCCATGACTTTGTGACTTTCCTGCAAGGCCCTCTGGTGCCCAATCTTTGTCAACAGCGAGCTGGGAGGCCGTAAAACACCGTGGCTTTACTGGTCTCTGCCACTCAGAGCGAGAGCAAAATATCCCCCTGTTAATAAGAAAGAATGGAGATGATGGAAAGTTTACCACCCATTTTCTCTCACTCTCGTTTTATTGGTCACGGGTCTGTGCATATGCGTAAGGGTGCTCTCAACTGATGACAACTGAATCACTGGGAATATATATTTTTTTTATTAAATCCTCATTTCACCATTGAGCTTTCTTATAGCTTTCGGTCGGGAACAGTGTAACCTCTCAAATTAAGCTTTTACTGCCTTTGTGGCCTCATAATTCCAAAGCGCGTCATGCTGAATAAGTAATAAACACACACACACAGGTCCTTTTGTCTGATACACTAATGTTGTGCATGCAGTCTGTTTCTCTAACGCACACTGACTCGCTCGCAGAAAAGGCATGAAATTAACACCTTTCTGATTCACTATATAAAGGCACAAAATAAACATGTCCATGCAAATTTAAACAAGTGTGTGAGTGGGGGGGGAAGTGGGGGTGTTAATTGACCAACCTGCTAAGTAATTACTGTTAGTTGACCTCATAACCAAAACGTGTTTCTGATTCTCATGCTTCAGAACGTCTGTTGTCAAGAAAGCCTGTTCAGACAGCACCTTTCACAGTCCACAGAGGACTGTTCTCAATCAGGCGAGAATGTAATCTACGCCGCAAACTAATGAAAAATGAAAATGAATATTTTTTTAATGCTTTCTTTTTCTCTTAGTATTTGAATTTGATTACCATATTCTAATTATACAAAGCTCTCGGAATGAAAAGAAGATTTGCATGTAACCAAATCATCTGCCTAGTGGACCACGGACGTCTTTAGGACTCAAAGATATTAACTCCAGGTTCTTATGCACGGCTCGCCCCTGACTGCAAACAGATTATTGAATTTTTCACACACCTGTGTAAATGTCTGTGCAGCAGCATGAGATATGACACAATTAAGAAGTAAAATTCAACTGTTTTTTTTTCTTTTTGGAAACTTCTGAGGTCATTTATTCCAGGTGAAAAAATGGTTTTTAGGGTGGTGGCTCCACAGCATGAGCAGAAATGTCAGCGGCCAGACAGGCAAGGGTGCTGAGCCTTGTGCGATGAAGATAGCTCTAGCAGAAAGAGGGGGTGAAGTTACAGTGTGTTTGTCCAGGAGATTAATATCCACACACACACATACACACACACACCCTGGGGATAAACACCGCAGTGACAGCGGTCGAATACTGTTTCCCTTTTATCAGGAAGCAGTTCCTGATAAAGGCGCAGTTTGTGTCTGTTTGCTTTCCAAAGCGCAAGTCATACCACAAATGAAGACAAACATCAAGTGGTGCAGTAAATTAGAAATTCTTTTCCCCCCGTATCTAAATCCTTTGAATTCTCCAGGTCCCCAAAGTAATTAGAGTCTCAGCAGAGTGGGGCTCACGGGGGCGCCCACAGTCCCTTTACTCAAATAGAGGGAATGCCCTATGCCTGACCAAAAGAAAATGATGTCCCAACCCTTCTCCATCAATTACCCCCCTCACAACTCAAATTTACATTAGGTCCTACTTACTGCTGCAAAAAAATTTTTAAAAATTGCGCTCCTGTATTTGCCTTCAGGCGTTCTACTACCTCAACAGAAAACCCATAGTTATATATTTTAGGATCAACCTCAGTTTGCTTATAGGTATATATATCTATATTTCCTGTGAGCAATATTATCTTCGTGTACGTACATGCACCACTGATAAGCCTCACTCATCTGCAGGCTCACTGAGGGTGATCTGTCCAGACAAGGGGAGACGGTACCCCAAACCAGCATGCCCACAGGCTGAGTGTTATCAGCCGGGCAGTAAGCGGGTGTTTAGCAGGACCCCGATAGCTTGTCCTCACCTAGCCTCGGGCACAGAATCAAACTCGCTGTCAAAGAAAGATGAAGTCAACACAGGCAGTCTGCCTTGGGTTAACGGCACTAAAAATGAGGGTCAGGACTTCTATTATGGACCAGCGCCTTATCAAACTCAGAACAGTCATCTGTCAGTCACCTGACTTACCTGCTATCCATCTGAGCAAGTCTTTAATTACGAATGACACGTGTGGACTAAGGAGCACTATATCTTTGAAGTGCAGCTGTGCAGTCATTTTTTTTTTATCATTTTTTTTAAGGGGGGTGGTGGAAAATAATACAGATGCAGTGGTGCAGGTCAAAGCTGACAGATGTCTAAAGGGGGGAGATGTTTGCCCAACCTTGTCTGAGCAGATATCTTTAAAAAAAGTAGCTTGTTTTATTTTTATTTTTCTCTGGAGCGGCTGCTCTTTTCTCGGGCCTCAGTCACTTCACCTCTCTCTTTAGCCCCTTGTTTCTCTATAGATCAGCCGGCTATTAGCTCTTTGTTACCTCCTTTTGGTCTCTCACATCCTTATGCATCCTATTATCTCCAGCTGCTTTTCTTTCTATACGAAAAGCTCAATGTACACTCGAGTGGGCCGTGAGTAGTTTTCCTTTTTTTCCCCTGCCCCTTTCATCCATCCTCCAGTCTCTAAACCCACCTCTCGGTGCCTTTGCCTCTTTGTTCTTGTTTTCAATTCTTTCCTGGCCCCATCCCTCTTTTCCTATTTTTTCTGCCAATGGACTGATTTCTTTTTATCCAGGAGCGGAGCAGATTAACAGATATTGTATCATGGCCAAGACAGGCAAAGCCCCTCTCTGTCCCTGACATCTAATTAATGGTAATCCTTTAATCTGCTGCTTGTAGTGCAGACCCCTTGGTTGCTGTCCCATTTGCAGCAACAGAAACAAGTATGAAGAAGAGAAGGAGAAAGAGTGGAGAGGGTGGGTTTGCTCACTCAGCAGGTCGACCTGGGCTGCTCCGGACAAAAACACAATGAGAGATAAAGTCCTTTTCATTTCTAGGGATTACACGTATTTCATTTGTACCCTATACCTGTATGCAAAAGCTGCTGCCGTGCAAAGTAAGAAGAATAAAATAGGTTTTTGCATGTTATATATGCGAAGTGTATGCAAATTTACCATTTATTGGCAACACGAATTATGTTTACACACCTGCATACAAACATGCGCGTGCAAACAGAGCTTAATCCCTAGCAATGCCGGCGCACAGATGACATCTGTATTTATGGCACCGGCCCTGTGCTGTACACACAAACACAATGTAATTAGCAACAGGGAAGACAGAAGCAAATCCTGTCATCTTGATTAACTTAATTAATAGATATAAATAATCACCTTCAGACTGTCTTCATTTGTTAAGCAATAAAACCGGGTATTAAAACCTCATCTTGGCTCTGTCATAAACAATATGCACCCTCTCTCACTCTCTCTCTCACGGTGACACCCCAGATGGTGTTTGGATGTCATCTAACGAGTTCGTAGCATAGGCTTAATATGGCAGCACTGTCTTGGACTTCTCAGAAAAAAACAAAAAGAAAGACGCAGGAGCTCCTAACAGCCAAGTTCATGAGACAAACTTATGTATGACCAGACTGCAATGAGTAATCAGCTGCAGAAAAGTCTCTTACAAAAACAAATTATCACACTTGTACCATCTGCATTATATTATCCATTTGCTGAGCAGACAGGACGGTCCCTTCCAGGATGGAACACATTTTTAGTTTTGGGCATTTGCTCATTATCGTACAGGTCCAATTAATCAACACCAAAAATGTAATAATGAGAAGAGGACTGGCTTCTTGTATCTATGCAAACTTTGAAAAGAGCGATTTTAATTGAAAGAGCTACAAAGATAGATCAAGTTGCACATACATGGGCAAACACAGGAAGAACATGCATTGCAGCTATTAGTCTAACATTGTATCCGAACATAACCACCGCTCTGTGGGCGTGTCTGTATGCACAAATGCACCACATTCAGTTTGTGTACATCGCCCGTGTTGGCACACAGTCGCACAAAGCAACAGAAACGGTTCAGATACCCGCAGACAAAAGCTGTGATTAATGCATTAGGCACACCGCCCTGCTGTAGTAGGTGTCTGTGTCTTAATCACTCTCTCGGCGTGTTTCATTAGCTCTAGGAGGTCTCTGATGAATGGACTGGCCCTGAGTCTCCCAGCATCTCTGGCGGTGCTGTCACCCAACAGACTCTGCTTCTGAGGTGCTAATCGATCCCACCCCCTCTTCACCCATAATACCCACCCCCACATGCAGAGAGCCCCACCACAGATTGGCAGGTGTGTCTGTCAGGTTGTTAAAGATATGATGTTCATGACTGTCAGTCTGTTCCTGAATTCATTAACCTACATTTGAAGGATAATTCAAGCACCGGTTGTTGGCCATATGTGCTTTGATTGCTGGATTCTTTCCCACTGCTGGGATTTAGTGCCAGGCGATGGGCAGTTTAATAACACATGCAGATGGCCTCTGGTGTTTCTTCATTCTTACTGCTAGTCTCTTATCCTCATCTCATCTGGGAATGCTGAACTCATCTTACACTCTTAAGATGCTGCACTTCATTTGTAATATACAGTAAATCCCTAAAAATATGGCACCAGTTATTCTAATTAAGCTGCACTTCCAATTATACAGTATATCTTACTTTATTGCACAACTACTGCCCATTATATAATGGGAGTAAAACCGAATTACTTAACTGCTTGATGCGCATTCCATGCTTATGCCACATCTTGGTCCACTCTTGGAGGCTCCGTCCTTTTTATAATATCTCTTTACTTTCTCTGCTTGACTGTAAACATGGCACCTGAGGTTTTCAGGTGCTGTTTCAGCTAAAACTCGTATAGACCCGAGGGCAATCGTCTCTTGGAGCTTTAGTACAGGAGTATTTTGAAATTTGGAAAAAGACAGAAAGGGATGTTGATCTCTTGCATTCAAATGTGCCTACATTATCGGAATAAATGCAGCGTCAGGATATGTTGTGGCCCATTACCTCCTGTTCTAAATGCTGTAGCAGAGATTGTTGCTGAGGCAGGCACTGGAGTGTTGGGGCTTGGTGTTGGCACATAGGCCACAGAGTTTGCCAACTCTCTCTCTCTTTTGCCACTCTCTCAGTCCATGATGCCGATGGGACCAGCCAGAGCAGGGGGGAGGAGAGGGGAAGCCGCCAGCTGGGGGCTACAGGAGGCTGCCTGGACTTGGATACTTCCAACATGTTTTGAATTAAACCTACACAGCACCCTGCTATGCCTTCACCCTCTCAAAAAAGAGCAACTAATAGTAAACATATTATTGTAATTTTCGTATTTTTGGCTTGATACATAGATAGATTGCATAAATTGTGAATACTAGTTGGTTGCGTGCAAGATTTGTGTTTCCGGCTTTCATGTAAGACACCACAAAAGTGGGTCCTGTCCCAAACCTATAATTTAACAAGAAACACTCAGAGAGTGTAAACCTACAAAAGCACACAAAACACATTGGAAGTTGAAGAAAACTCAACGGAAACAGAGAAAGCTCACAAAAAAAAAAAAAGCATAACTCACTGGAAGTGAATGGAAGTGTTTTTGCTGAGACATTAACATGATGGATGACGCTGTGAAATGACAAGCTAACAGTAAACAGCTAACAATAATAAACAGCGAACAGCAAACATGTATCTACAGTATTATGTGAATCACAAGATAAAAAAACACACATTTGCATCTTTTTCTCCCTCACAATTGTCACAATGAATACGTTTCTTTTAAGTGTGTCTCTGTGTGATTGTTCATATTTTGAATTTGGTTTCTGTCTCTTCCGCAGCTGTTCCGACATCTTATTGTCGCCGCAAAAGCAACCTTTGCAGCATTTTTTCATTTCCTAGCATTTTCTTAAGCTGCAGTGTGTGTAACCTCTCAGCTATTTTGTAGTATTTAATTGGTACTTTAACTTGTTAGCTACTGTTCTTACTGTCTTGGAGCAACTGTGACCACATTGTCACTGGGATCAATAAAGTATTTGGATTCTGATTAAAATGAATAAAAGTGTACTGGTGCTACAGTTTGGGGAAGGCCTCGAATGGCTCCCGGGGGCATAAAATTGGTGGTATTGTTGAAGGGGACATATATAGCCTGAGGCCAGAAGGGGCGTGAATGAGGTGTGGTCCCGCTCCTGAAATTCAGATAATATCTCCACTTAAATTGCGTATTTAAACCGTTATAACCTCTTAATCGAATGCACATAAAAAGGTCATAACCAGCATATTTCTTAAAAATTCCCAATAAAAACAAAGGTATTGGAATTTTAAGCAGGGTTTTAAGATAAGAGACATTTAATGAAAGTTTGACTTAAAGAAAATTTGACCTTATTTAATCATGAAAAAGAGGTCAGAGGTCTGAAGTAACATATATATTAAAGCTCCCCATATAGCTTTCCCTGTATGTTGTCTGTGCAAAAGAAGGCAGAAAGATAGGTTTGACCTTCAGATCTATTTATGACCTTGAAGGAGAGGTCAAAGGTGTAATGTAACATGATATTTTAAATCTTTATATGGTGCTTTCGATATGCTGAAAATCATTGGGATGCGGTGACTTTTACAGAAAGGCAACCAGAGATTATTTTTGTAGATTTGAGAAGGCAAGCACTGCTGCCCTGCTTGTCCTGACAGAAAGCCATTGTTAAAAACCCCGCTTGAAAGAGATAGAGTCAAGTTATAAGGCTTTTTGTCAAATTCAAGCCAATAGATCATTAAGTTACCATGAAAATCTAAGCCAAATTTTTATGGATTGTTAACATGACCCCACTCTACACGCCGACAAAGTTTTATCAGAATGAATTCAAAACTTTTTGCGCTATCATGTTTGCAGACAGAATAACATTCACACCAAACACTATCTCCATGGCAAAGGTAATTGTTCCTTCCCGTAACTACAATACTACAATTGTAACAATAATATTTAAGTTGCCCCACTTTAACCATAACTAAGTTTAAAGCTTCACATCATAACATAATTCTGAACCCGCCCCCTCAGCTCAACAGAGCTTTATAGTGTATTTTAGCTTGTTGCTTCTGATTTCTCGCCTACAACTTCACTATCATGGCTCATTTTGTTGAGTCCCATCTGTGTTGTTTTCAGCCACATTAAGCAGTTCTTTTCAGTAAAAAGTTAAGCAGCAGACAGACAAAGTTATCAACTAACTGGGAAACATAGTAAAGCATTATGCAACCGTAGAGTCAAGTATGCTGCCTGAGGTTAAAGAACAGATGCCAATTCTTCTTTGCATCTTGTTGTCGCAGTGGTTACTCATGATAGTGTACAAAAAAAGAAAAAAAAAGATCAAGGTCCAAAATAAAACTGATGTCAAGTGAGATTAAACTGTTTGCATTATGAATTAGAATCCATCAAGGTTCATCATCTGGAAAAACAATTTTTGTTGTTGTGAGAAATGCGCGTAAATATCAGAGGGATATCTATTTTTGCATTCTACATAATGATAACTTTGTTTGTCTGCTGTTTTTCCTTTTTACTTAGTTTGTTTGAAATAAAATCCAAAAAGCTGAAGACAGAATGTGTAGGTGATCTAACTCTGTGTGTGTAACTGAAAAGGCAAACTTCCCTTGCAGGTCTTTGAGGACTTTCTTTGCCACCCACGGCCACAGTAACCACAGAGCATTCACAGGGTCTTCATGCTGCGCATGCTCTTAGCATATGCAATGGTGAGGAAATAAACATTCACACTGTTTTTCTTGTACATATGCCCTAAGCGCCTACCTAACAGAGTGTAAACACAGAAGCATTACCAAAACAACCCGAAACTGAAAAAACATTTAAAATACATCCAGCAGAGTTTTTTTTGTTTTTTCTGGGGGTTTTTTTTGTATGTGTGTTCTTGTTTTTGTTTTTGTTTGTTTTTTTTTTGGGGGGGGGGGGGTAGTTGTTGTTTTTATTTATTATTGTCATACCTGCAACAGAGAAGAAATAATCAGTCATGTATATTCTCCTGTGCATAAACTCTCAAGCTGGCTCGGTCTCATACAGATTAGCAGAGCGAGCTCGTACCATCAACATCATACATTACTTTTATGCATTTCTTACAAAATTAGATATTTTCAGCTATGCAAAGCAGCTACTTTGAAACATATCAACACCACATTTGTTTTTTAGTGCCTTAACATTTATAACCAAAAACAATAAAAGTGCAGAGATCAAAGTAAACGCGTACCAGGAAGCATCCTAAATATAGCTTAGAAAATAAGCCTTGTAGTGCTTCCAGCAACATCCTCTAGCATTTCCTTTTTTAGGTTAATGCATACAACTTTAAACACCATGCTGAAGCTATCAGGAACAGTTAGACAGCTTATGAAGCATAGCAGCAAGGTTATTATAGTAAATCTAAATAAAACTGGATGTTGAAAAACTTAAATAAAATTGAATGTGCTCAAAAACTAACTAAAATAAAATAGATATAGTGGTAATGTCGTCAGAATGTCTACTGGACTATGAATTAATGTGACCTTGTCAAATCTTGTCCCTGACAAATCCTCCTTTTTTAATAATTAGGAAGGTTAAAATTATGAAAACTGAAAGTAACTAAATTCAAAAACTAAAAAACTGTAAAAGACATTTCTATAAAACTGCGGACAGGACATCAACTATACATAAAGTCAGTTTAAACTGTTCTGACCCAGATTCACTCTGGAAACTAACTATAATTAACCGTAACTGAAAACAAAAACTCAAAGCCAATCTGAAAACTAATTAGAAAATACAAAACTCAACACGGCAATTTTAATTTACATCAGTCAAAGACAAAATCTACACTTCAGTGACAAACACAGTTCGTGTTCATTGACTTATACACATCAGCACATCAAGATCAGAGCAACAGCATCCCAGTACTGAAAATTACAATTACAGCTTCAGTTTGAGTGACCGGGACAATACTGATGAGCTGATGCTGAGACGCCGTGCACCTCATTGAATGTAGATGTGCTGAATTCACTTGTATTCTGCTTTGTAGCTTCTCTACAACGTAAAGTATGTAAGAAATGTAGTTGATAAAACTTACCTGCTGACATTTTCTTCAAAATTCTGTCTGTTTTTGAAGACCGAAAACCGAGAGTTCACTTTTGCAGTTGAGTGAAGCGTTGGGAAATGGGAAAATGTGACATGACTCAGACTTTGGCTCAGTCTGAATATGATCCAAATAGTCATGTGTCTGTGGAGGTGAGGCAGGCTGTTACACCACACTTCGACTACATGGAACTCCAACTTTGTGTAAATTGTCGTATTTTAAAGTGAAGACTTGTTTTTATTGTTGGATACAGGTTAAGGTTAGGGGTAAGGTTAGACAAGGCTAAAGCCTAATGTAGCTAGGTACTTGCTAATGTGAGATGTGGTGTTTTGTGATATCCATTTGGCAGCAGAGCAGCTGTATTTCAATGAATGACCTCCATCATAAGAGTCCAGTATGCTTCATGAAATACAGATGAGGACAGAGAGTAAGTATTTTTTAAAGCGCTTTTAAAAAATGAAATGAACTATTAGCATAGCTTAGACCTGCTACTTTATTTTGGAATGCTTGCAATATTTTACATTGCACACAGAAAAAAAATTATTTCACAATAACTCAAAGGGACAAAATTATCATTCTGTGTCCTTTTTGCTTGATAACAACCTGCAGTCATTTGTTGTAGTTTTAAACAAATGTCACACTCGTCTCCTGCGCAATCCCAGCCCATTCTTCTTTGGCCAAACTCTCAGACTCCTCCAGGTATGTTGGTCTTATGGCATGGACCTTGGTCTTCATTTCACCCCACAGATTTTTAATAGGATTTAAATCAGGGCTTTGTGGAGGCAGCATTCACGTTGGTCTTTTGGAGGTGGTTCTTCATCAGGACCAACGCATGTTTTGGGGCGGCGTTGTGTTGCAGGACAAAGTGATGACCGAGACTCCGTTTTTCTGCTCACTGATTAAGGTTTTCAATCAAAATCCTCACATATCCATCTTTGTTCAGAATTCCTTCCATCAGTTCCAGAAACACGAACACACTTTCACCATTGTGCTTCACTGTGGGGACAATGGATTTTTTCAATATGCGTCTTTCTCCAGGTTGTCCTTAGTATATTTCAGTCTCGATTAAATGTGTCCCTTCTGCAGAAGTGGAGGCTTTTTTTGGTCTTCAACCTCAGAGTCCATTTCTGTGCCGGGTTCTAGTGATTGTCTTCTTTGAGAAGTCATTCCCTCGTGTCTTGGCAGTTGTTCTGAGCTCTTTAGACTCATCTCTCAGTAGTTTTCTTTCCAGAGTCTTTGAAATCTTTTGCTTCCTACCTCTGCCAAAGCTTGTATGACTGTCTTTGAATTTCTTGATGATGCTTCTCACTCCAACTTTTGACACTTGGAAACGCTGTGATAGCTTTGTATATACATCTTCTGCTTTGTGAGCATCAACAATTCTTTTTCTTAAGTCTAAATTGATTTCTTTTGTTTTTGGCATGATGCTTTCTCAAGTGACAGCTCAGACCCTTGTTGAAGTCTTTAAAATGTGCGCAAATTGGATGATAACCCTAGCAAGAAAAATCCAGTTTTAACTTGATTTTTAGAAGTTTTTAGAAGTTTTACAAAGTTGAAGCCCAACATTTTACAGCAGTGGATTGTGCTATGTCAAAAGGTCAGTTTTTCAGGGGGTTAATAGTATTGATCCCAGCAATTTTTGTTTTCCTTCAGAAATTGCTATTATGTGCAAATGGAAATAATTTGTGTTTGCAAAGTTTTTGTAATCAGTCCGTGTTTTTCATGAGCCAACCAATAAACAATGGCTGCATTATTTTTTATAGCACCCAGCTACAAGCTTAAAATACCTCACGTTGTCATGACAGCACTGCAAGAAATCAAAAATTCAGGGTTCACATGATTTTTTTATGTAAAAAATTAGAATTACAGCAGCATACAGCCTCACTGAAGCATTACTGAGTAGTTGAAAAAAAATTGAAAGACAGGTTTTGTTTTTCGATACGAGCATCAGAATGTGCTTTAATTTTGAAACGTTCCTGTTTTGTGGCGTTAATTTATATTCTTTTGCAGCTGACCCAGCAATTATGTTTGAAGGCTGCTGAAAGTCTTTGATTTCCATGCTATTAAAATCTAAAAGGATGCATAAAGGAAACATTAGGATACAAAGAGAGGAGCACTGCACCTTGACGCAGAGTTACAGAGAGGCTGATTAAACAGAGTCTTGTAAAAATTCCCTACCTCTCCACTACCATGTGCTCCCTCCCTCCATCTTTTTTTTTTTTTTTTTTGCTTCTTCTTCTTCTTCCTCCCTGGTCTCCTGGCCCCATCACTCCTTCTCTCTGCTCATTTACTTTCCCCTCCTCCTCTCCCTTTCCCGTCTGTGCGCTCTGTGCTTCTTGGAGTCTCACCAATCCCTCGTGTTGTTTCACACCAGACTGTGTAGAAAACACTAAAAATATATGTGTTTGGTCCTGGCACTCCCAAAAGGCAACTTTATAGAGAACAAAGGAGATAGTAGGGCAGCTCAAATAACTCATGAAGAGAGAGAGAGGATGCTGCTCTTGGGGCTCTGTTGCCCCACTGAAGAACATTATTACAGGATTATTGATTTACAGCACAAAATGGATGGAACATAAGTAGGGTTAAGCTCATTAATCCCTCGCCCGTCTCTTTTATGAAAATGGACTTGTTATCAGTGATTATTCTAATGGATTGTTATGATTGAACACTTACTGTACTGTTTGTCAGCTGCCTTAGCAAAGAGCACGGGGACATTGTAAATGAGTTTTGGGGATGTGAATACCGGATGAAAGCAGCGAGGAAAAGAGGTGTCTGTTAGAGTGAATGCACCAAAATAAAAGCTCAAAGCGCAGACGGTGGAACTGCTGACATTCTGGTGACATTTGGTGCATTCAGTGGCATTTCGCAAGACATATGAGCACGCAGTTCAGTTCACACTCCTTCCATGAGACAGGACTGCATGGCAGTAATATAAGCTGCTGCGGAGTTTATATTTAAAATGATTTTTTCGTCTCGGGGCTTAACGTTTAATTGCAAAATGTTTGTTCTGATCTATTGTTTTGATGTAAATCTTTCTTTTATGAAGCCCAGTGAGTGGTTTCATTTACAGTAATGGAAACTGTACGACGCCTCAACCTCTATCTTTGTCTCCCCGCTTCTCTCTCTCCTCTCCTCTCCTGGATTCATGTACATCCATCAGGGAGTGCTCCAGTGGAGCGCAGCGGCTTTGACGATTGTCCTCATAAATTGTGTGTGTGTCAGGGTGCAGAGGGGCTAAGTGAGCAGTAAATAACAAAGGGTCCCGCCGCCATCCGTTCACCATCGCCATGTTTCCGGCCATGCAAGATTACCCAGCATGCCCCTGGAGGGGTGTCTTCTTCCTCTGTGTGATGAATGGACAAGAGGAGGGAGGAACAGGCCTTCACCATCCAGTGTCTGACAGATAAAAGGTGAGGTCCGGGAACCCTGCTGATTTAAATTGATGAGTGTCTTTATTTTGCTGTTGGAAAAAAACAAAAGAAAGAAGCTGTTTGTCTCCCTCTTTCTGTAATAACAGATCACTCGGCAGATATCTTTAACTGCCTGCATTCTTCACTGTCAGTCCCTTTTCTCTCAATCCCACTCACTTTCTCTTGCTCTCTTGTGCCCTTCTTTTTCTTGATTTTTCCTCTGCTGCTTTTTCTGTCTCTCTATTGACTGTGCATTTATAACCACCATCTGGTCATTTATTTCTTCTCTGTGTCCTTATACAATATTCCATCCCTCGTCCCTCCGGTGATGTTCGTCTCAACTCGCTATAATGGCCCAAGCAGCTATCAACAACGCCATTAAGCCCGAAAGTGCCACTTATGATTTTTTTTATTCACAGCTTATGGTTCTATATAGGAAACTCCTCTTTTCTTCGCCTTAGATTGATGTAATTGTTTCTAACGTTCAGTTTTTCCATCTTTATCGCTGTAACACCAGATCATTCTGGCACATTAATAAGCACAATTGCACCTTTTCTGGTTCTCGATTCTTCGCTATTCACCTCGCTTTGCAGTTTTTCAGCTGTACTGGTCACCTTCGTACTCACCATCACTACATCCATCGATCTTGATCAACATGTCCTCTTCTGCTCTCCCTTTATCTCCTATTTGCCGGATTTACACCTGGCAAGCTAAAATCTCAATCCTCAGCGACACATGCTTTTGTTTTCCCATTTCCCATCTGCTAATACAGACTGTGACAGGTTTATTGTACATTCTGTGATTTCAGTGCAGCTGCTCCATTTAGTTGAAAGACATTTGGCTGGCATGTGAAAAAGAACTTAATGTTAGGGTTTGTGATAGTTTGGTTTGATGAGAGAGATGCAAGAGAGTTTTCTCTCCGAACGCTGACAACCATAAGAATGAAGATGAATGTTTCCCAACCTGAGGTTTAGTCTTTTTTTCTTTCTGAGATATTCTTAACATCACTTATGTAAGAGCTGAGTTAGAGGCAGTCCTGTTAAATGTTGTCTCCCTTCTTTTCTGTGTCTGTATGGGAGAAAACTTAATGTCAAACATATTGTGGGAAACAAAGTGTCAGATTTTGGCGTTGAAGTTTACGAGATGTTCAAAAAAAAGAAGCAGCATTAGTTATCATTAGTTTCCCCGTGCTTTGCTACGTGACGGCAAGAAGTTAAAATACTTACTTCATTTCTTACTTAGGACGAGAATAACATAGAGTATCTATAGATTTCCATAAACACACTGCATATTGCTCAGGGATCGATAAAGTATTTAATAGTTTGACGTGTAACCTTTTTAAGAATATCGATTCGTGCAGTGTTCTGCATGAGGGCTCAATTTGGATTGTATTGACTGTGGCGTTGTTGTGATATGGTGAGAGAGGGCCTCGGGCTCCGAGCAGACGCTCTCAACGCCACGGTTATTGAACCTCCTGACCGTCTCCCTACAAAAACAATATTGGCATATCTATGTGGTCCAGATATATTGTATCAACACTGCAGAGATATAAACTGAACTAGCTGTTCTACTCTTATTAGAACCAAAAGTGCTTAAAATGCTTCTGTCCAGCAGCAGTCCCATTAGTGCTGTGGACTGTCCTTCACCGCTTTCTGAGTACTGTTTTTTTCCTGTTATATTCCTGAATGCTCTGGGTTTTTTCCTTATTATTCGACCAAGTACATCTATATCTACAATTGAATACTGCATTTTATTTGGATGATGTGCCGCATGGTTCTGCAGCACAAATCCATAATCCAAAAGCAAAATAAATTGTTACTCAGTGAAAATCAAATATTCAAACCGGTGTCACTTTTAAAATAGTCCTTCAATTTCTACTGACATATTTCAAAGGACAATGACGTCAATTAAAGGCAAAGCTGCTGTAAATCTGAACCTGTAGAGCAACCAACAACAGTTTTTTTTTTTTGCTTTCCAAGCCAAACTTTTAAAATATGTGTATACTTTCACATCAAATTCAACTTTCCTAACACCTCTAAAGCAAACAGTATTAACATATTTTTTGTCTACAGGTTAAGCAAATGTCTCAGTGAGTTCCAAACATGCTTGGAGGGAAATAATCATTAAAAAAACCAGTTGGCCGCAGCTAGGTTAGTGCTTACGCACAGAGAAATAATAATATATGTGGAGAAATAGCTGTTTTTATTTAGATAGCACTTTTATAAATTCAAGTTATAAAGTGCTTCAGGAAAAGCAAAATAAAACAAGTGTTAAGAAAAAGTGTGAAGTTCAAAAAACTAAATAAAATGATAACTCAGTGGAAATGATTTCTTTGGTCCAGTCTCTGGGTCTGGACTGTCTCCTTGAGGTTTCCGCTGAAACAGTAAGATTATATCTGCCTAAAAATTTACTGGCACTAAGGTCGGAAACCTCAGGAACTACTGGAGGTGAAAGGCCATGAAAGGATTTGAAAGTCCTCAATCAATTAATCAATTTTAATCTATTCCAAATACATACCAGAAGCCAGTGTAAAGAAGGTCACGAGTGCTGTAATTCTATGTTTCCTGTTCTGCTTAAATATTGATGTCCTGATGGCAGCTTCACAATTAATGGACAGATAGACATAATCTGGTTGTGAAAAAGATAAAAACAGCAAACTGTTCCTTTAAAGTGGCTTCATTTTAACTAATGCTGTTGTGGAAGATAAACGTTTGAGTAAAAGCATACTGTGGGGGAAATAATTATTTCATTCCCTGCTGAATTTGTATGTTTGCAGTGGTAGTTTTATGGTCATTTTATGGTAGTTTTATTTCAGTAGAGAAAGACAGAACAATGATCCCAAAACAAATGTTGACGTGGCGAGCACAGCAGTAACATTTTTTCTTGTAGCTGGCCATCGGGTTTGCACACGTCTCAGGAAGGATTTGGGCCCTCTCCTCTTTAAAGAAACTCTTTAAATCCTGCAGGTTTCTTGGCCGCTGCTTGGCAACTTGAAGATTCAGCTCCCTCCACAGATTTGTATACGACTGAGGTCTGGAGACTGTCTAGGCCACTTCATGACCTTTATGTGTGTCTTCTTTAGACACTCTTTTGTTGCCTTGAAGGTGTGTTTTGGGTCCTTTTTGTGCTGGAAGCCCCATCCACAACTCATCTTCAGTGGTCTGGCTGAGGGAAGGAGGTTTTTCAGTCAAGATTTTCTAGTAGATGGCCCGTCCATGGAAATCAATTTATAACTTTTATGTCATGTTTTTTTTTAAAGACTTTTGATTGATATTCTGTCTCCTGTTGGAGTGAAATATTATTTTACATTCATAATCTATGTTACTATCCATGATCAGTATTATTACTGTGGCATCACTTATGATTCATGATTATTATGATTTGATTGACACATTTATTGAAACTGATAATGTTATATTAAAGTCTGTATTTCAGGTGTTAGCATAAGCATATAATAATCTTTCATTGCAGGTGCAACTGTAATCATGTTATACACGTATTGCATAATTAAAGGGTTGAAGCTTGTTAATGGTTTGAAGCTACGGGCAGTGCGATGTCTGGCCGGTCAATGGAGTAAAGTTCAAGCTGGAAGGATTGCTTATATATATACAATTTAATATGTATTTTCTATGATTGTTTAAGAAAGGAAATAAAGGCAGTGTGCCCTGTGCTGTGGATGTTTGCCTGGTAACAGATGACGTAGAGGGAGGTCATGCACTTAGATTAACGACACAGCCTGTCTGGATAAACTGATTGCAAGTGTTGTCTAAGTCTGGACAAGTGTAATAACAGGATGCATCTGGGAGGCGGTGGAGGAACTGAGAGAGGAACTGTTCTGTTTTAGAATATGTCCTATGTTGTTTTTCATCTGGGGTGACGTATATTGTTGGTCATCATATGTATAAAATGATCCATCTCAACTGTTGTAAGGAAGTTCGATGCTTTTTGGGTGATCGTGCTCGACTTCCCCCCATATGTGTTTCAATAAATCCTGTTTTGACGCACCTGAATGGGACTTTGCAGTCGTTTGTCTCTCCCCTCAAAAAGAACAGGTGACACTCCCTCCATTAAAATGAAATTACTATAAAAATTAGAGACTTTTCATTTCAGTTAAAGTGTGCAAAATCACAAATAAAGCAGGAGCTCAAGCTGCACCTCATAATTATACTGAAAAAAAAGATTGGTTTAAATTATTATCCTCTTTTACTCTTTTGTAAGGCGCCCTTGGGTTTCTTGAAAGGTGCTATACAAATCTAAGTTGTTATTACAGTTTTTCTCGATTGCTAAAACACATTTCTTGAAACTACGCCTCATATCCTCACAACAGTAAACACAAATCCATAACCTCTCACTCAATTCCCCAAACATCCTATTTCCAGGTCAAAATGAAGCTCTACACCCAAAACTATTCACTCCTGCTGAAAAACCAAACTTTGCCCTCAGACATCAAACACAAGCCCTCAAAAACACACACACTACAACAGAGTTTTGCACACTGGTACAATTAATTCAAAACAATAGTTCCAAAACAAATAGGTTGCTTATGGTTCTCCCCTTCAAAACCCTTGTCACATGATAAACACAAAAGACGCAACCAATGTATGTACAGTGGCACATTGTCATTCATGTACTATACAGTACAACACACACCAGAAACATTATCCCACCTCAGCATCTTGTCTTTGGTCTGGGTCAGGCCAGAGAATCTCATCCACATCACAGGCTATATTGGCCCCAGCCAGGCAGCGGGGGTAAAATCCTGTTGCATGCCTGATCCACCCCTGGCATGCATCTACTGATATGTCTAGGCAGGCCTCTTCCATGGCCTGAAGGAGGTGAACACGGACATAAGGTTCTCGGTCATACACTTTCCACCGCCATGCCGAAAATAACTCCTCTATCGGGTTTAGAAAGGGAGAGTATGCAGGCAGAAAGATATTAGAAAACCTTGGGTTATTGGTAAACCAGTCACGAACCAGAGCAGCGCAATGGAAGCTGACGTTATCCCACACAACAACGTAGTGAGGCTGCTCTGGCTGTGCTGGTTCCCTGTAGTCCAGCTGGAACATATGTTGTCTTAAACCATCAAGAAAAGCAAGGAGAAGCATAGTGTTATAGGGTCCTAGTACGGCATGGTGGTGGAGTACCCCTCGTTGGCTGATGGCTGCGCACATAGTGACATTCCCCCCACGCTGACCAGGGACATTTACAATAGCCCGATGGCCAATTATGTTCCTCCCCCTTTTCCTTCTTTTGGTCAGGTTAAAACCTGCCTCATCCACAAAGATTATTTCATGGGGAACAGGCCGTCCTTCAATCTCAAAGATTCTCTGCAAAACACATAACACAGTAGAGTCAATCGGTACCCTGAACCACAGTTCAAGAGTGCTGAAATGGCAGCATAAACTGCCATGCTGTGATGGTACACAATACTTTATACAGTATCAAAACTCATACCTGAACATATTCCACACGTTGGTTCTTCACTCTGTCAGAGTTTCGTTCGAAAGGGACTCGGTATGCCTGTTTCATCCGGAATTGATTCTTTCGGAGGATGCGGTCAATTGTGGAGAGGCTGATGGCATTTATGCCTCGAAAAAGATGATCATCCTCAATCACTCTCCTTTGAATCTCTTGCAGGCGGATTACATTATTTGCAATTACCATGTTTACAAGTTCCCTCTCTTGCTCCTCCGACAAAAGCCTTAACCTGCCTCCACCAGGTGGTCGTCTCTGTGTCCTACAAAAATAGAAGCACTCATTACTGTAACTGTCACACATTCATTTTACAGGAAAATAATGGAAACATACTGAAACTCAAGACACATAAGTTCAGTAACTTACAAGTTACTGTACAAAGCAGTCTTACTGCAAGTACACCTACCTGTTTTCCTCCCTGAAGGTTCTGATGATGGAGGCAACAGTGAAGCGACTCAAATTTGGTTGTACTCGTTGCCCAGCCTCCCTCATAGTCATCCCATGGACAAGGACATGGTCAACTAAAGTGGCTCGAATTTCATCCGAGACTGACTGTCTTCGTGCCCTTGCTCTTCCCTTTCCTTGTCGCCGTCGTTCTCCACCTCCACCTCCTTCACCACGTCCTCCTCCTCCTCCACCTCTCCCTCCTCCTCCACCACCTTCCTGTTGTCCTAGACCACCTCCTCCTCCTCTTCCACCACGTCCTCCTCCTTCACCACGTCCTCTTTCTCCACCACGTCCTCTTCCTTTGCATCTCTTTGGATCCATTGTTTCAAACCTGAATGAGCTGACTTTGGCCCTTTTATCTATCCATCGCAGGTTCTGATTGGTGTGTGCTAAATTTTGACTCCTAGTGTTTCCACCTGGTTAATTGTGTGCTAATTGAGCTCAAGCTATGCTGACTTAAGTTAACATTATTGCATGCTAGTGCTTTCTAAATGACTACATGGTGTAAGCACTGTAAAATGTAGGGATTTGTGTGTAGAGTTTTGCAGTAACAGTTCACCAAATTTGAGTCATGTGTCAAAGCAGGGAATAGTGTTTATAGTTCAGGGAAATGGGTGTGCTTTTTGACCAATAGCGTTACGGTTTTGAAATTTTAGTTTAGAGGCCTGGTTATAGTGTTTAAGCAATCGAGAAAAACTGTAATATTAATATTAGGCTTAGCTGGCATGCTCCTCAAAATTTTGGAACTGTGTCCAGCTTCGGTTTGCAGTTTCCTTTTAAACTTTTCTTTGGAAACCTCCTTATCAATTTATTGATAACAGAGACAAATTTCACCTCGGGAAAAGAAAGTTCAGAAACTGCTGCTCTTTCTGAAGGAAAACAAAGAAGAACTAAATGACAGTGCCAAGTTCTTTTACAGAGGGGCAACAGAAGATATCCTAAGTGTGCCCATCACAAATTGGTGTGGTATATGAGTGGCCTAAGACCAGGAGGCTCTGCAGAGGGTGACTAAACCCCACAGCACATGGCCTCCACTAGTCCAGCAGATGTGAGGTGGGATGAGGTGTACATGTAGAGCCCAAAGGATACTAAAACACAATACCCACACCGACTGCTGTCTGTTCACCCTTCTGCCATCTGGCAAGTGACACAGAAGTACCTGCTGCTGTTCTGCCACACTTCAGAGCAGTTTCTTTCTTCAGGCTGCAAGACAAATGAATTCATAACCCCCTCACTTCAGTACAAATTGTAGCTTTATATCATGATTGCATATATAATTTTTCTTAGTAGTACAAAGGGACTACATCTACTATTATGTTCTACAACCCTGTGCTGCTGGTGGCAATTATAATTAATCTTTAATTCATAATGTCTCATATGTTTTGGTCAAGCGTCTCCCTGAAGCTATTGTGCACACTGAGTGAAATATTCAGACCAAAGGTAACTTTTTTTGACTATGCTATTATATGAAGTGGAAAATTTTTAAAGTCTTGTATGCAGTCTGAAATTTCTGATGACTTTAGGGACCTTGGCTTCTTCCCTGCACATCAAAATTAAGCTCTGCTCCATCCTCCATCCAGAATAGAGTTGTAATAATGCTCCCACTAAGCGCTCGAGCAGTTGAAGGGGCAAATATGTGCATTCCTTTCACCAGTATACACTCTTTAAGCTGTTACAGCTGCGAAACCTCATTTACTTTTAAGAGATGACCAGCTGGACTAGGTGGGATGTGTAAGCAATATCATATCTCTTCAACTCTCTTATCCCCTTTCCTTCAATTTCTCTCTCTCTGTCAGCCTTCCTGTCCTCCCTCTACCCTCCCACTGCTGACTTGGGCATCCGTGCAGAGGTAAGCAGCCTCCCTTGGCTAGAGGTGACCCCCCGGACCCTATTAACATCACACACTCTGAGTGGCCAAAACACACTCCCTAAATGAACTCTCCTCTCCCCCTTGGCCACCATCATTGCCAGAGCCCACCGCTGGGTGAATTAGATTGCAGGCTTTTTAATATGGCTCTTAATGGTTTATAAATTGCGCGTAATGATTCCTCCTTTCCTCTCTCTCTTGCAGAGCTTTTTTTATGGCCCCTTGACTTTCCAAAGGAGTGGGTGGGATTTATATATGGCGGAGGAGGCGAAACTAGACCTGCACAGGCTTTCTGCCTGGCCTTAACGCTTCCCCTGGCTATAGAGCGGGAGTCTTGGAAATAATGCTGGACGTTGATACTATCTGGCTGTGGCACGTAACTGCTCCGTCATGACGAAACCGTGTGATGAAATGCTCACCAGAGATGTACAAATAATCCGGCACTGTGCCGTGTTTGCTGGAGGGGAGAGGGCACAAGGAAAGGCCACATCTTAGGGAAAACTAAAAGTATACACCTCCCAATCAGAGGCTGGACAAAAAAAATATATGTATCCCAAAATAACAGCTATGATTAAAAGAGCCAAATGCAGGACATAGAAGGTGGGTTAAAAGAACAAAGAGTGGAGTATAGATAGGCAGCAGCTGACAAATAAACAAAATGGGTACACACCCGAATGTATTGCTTAATAAACACAGGAATGAAGCTTAGGTAAAGAACAAAGGTAAAGAACCCAGGAGACGAATACTCATGAATGCAGGGAATAAACAGACAGACTGATGGTTACCAAGGGAGGAAACTTGCATAGCTGGTCAGAGAAGTTCTGCCAGAAAAGTTTCTTTTTTTATTTATTTAGATAGTTTTCTGCCACATTATGGTTACTTTTAGGCATTTGAACAACTTAATTGGTAACTTAACTCAACAGTGGTAAGCACCTCTAAGAGAGCCTGTCTGGCAGAGCCTTCAAGGTAGGTTTCTCTCATTTTAGCTAGAACATAAATATACAGAGAACTAATGAAATGACAATAACTAAACCCCAATCAATGCCAGTATCACCCCCAATGTAAATGTTATCATATTTTTAAACCGTATCAGTGCGGTTGGCATGGTATATTGAGCCTGAATAAAATCTAGTCAAGTACAAAGTGATCTTTCACTGTGTACTTTCTCCTAAGTGGTGTACTTGTAACCAGGAAACCTGAACTCCCTTTTGTTCTTACACATGAGGGAGGATGTGGTCCAGCTTTCCTCTTCTTTTCTTTCATTTTTAAACAGCCTTTAAAGGTCACTGTGCACTGTTAGCATTGCAGAGCAGTGTTGGCATATGCACCGCATCTGCTTACAAGAGATAAGAAATTAAAAAAATTTAAAAATTACTGACAACAGTCACAGTACACCGCATGATTGTGTTTTGATACACTTAAATACATGAAATAATTATCCTGTTTATTAAGGCTTTTTCTCCCTGTTAAATTCACCCTGGCACGTCTTTCTTCCACTGGCCAAGAAGTGCTTCCAAGCTGTCTGGAGGCTGGTACGCAGAGGTTTTCAATTCCTATTGCAACATAATATGAAGAGCAGCCAGCACAAACCCAGTGCGTTACTTGATGGTTCGTTGGCACTAAGTGAAATTCCAATTAACTGGCCCAAATGTCTACAGGGAGTGTTTGTCTGAGAGTGTGCTGAGAATGCAATTATTTTCCATCTTGTGCTTGGATGTCATCCGTGTGGTGAGCAGCAGAAACAGGGATCTAGCAAAGGCAAGTTTTGTAAAGCTTTACCTTTCACTCCTCCACTCTGGCGTTGTGGTATAAAATGTGATTTATTATTTGTGTCCAGTGGCCCACTAGACAGCAGAACTGGGGGAGCACAAGAGAGAAATCATTTACATTGTGTGCAGTGAACCCCACGAGGCACCAAAGCTCAGCTAGACTCCCTTTTATGCGGACATTGTCATAGTAAGGTGCAATGTTTGTAACAATGACTTCTACCCAACTAAAAGTCTCTTAGGAAGCAAGGCACCATGGGTACTGGTGAAAAAAATACCTGCTACCAAACTCCTCCATCCAACTGAGAACAGGTGGAGAAGCAAAGCTCTGTAACTGCCCCATGCTGTGCTTTAAAGAACAGTTCAAACTATTTAGTTTGTCAAAGAGGGACTCCTGCCCTACTTTCCCTAGCTTTAAATCTTCAGCTATTCCCCGTCCTGCCTCCAGACCTTTGCTGAAAAGAGAACAGCTCCAGGGAAAGAAATTTGTCTACATAAATAAATGGTTTGGTGCTTAAATACTCTGTTGGATGAATGATTATGTTAAAGAAAAAACACATAAATTGGACGTTAGCCTAATGCTTGAACTACTGATGCCATGACACGGCAGAAAGAAAAAGGGGAGAGGAATTGAAGAAGGATAAAGTAATGGCAGAAGGGGATGTGGTTTCCAAGGGGCAGACGGTGTAGGGGGAAAATTGAGGATATAGGAAATAATCAAACACTCAGGTGCACACACATAAACACACGCACAGAAGCACGAACAGATGAGAAGCGGTGAAAGAAAGTGCTGATCCATGTTCCCTGTCTGGGAAGGCAAAAACAGAACATTGATTCTGCAAGATCCACAAATGAAAAATCCATGGGAGTAAGGAGCTCTTGGCCCTGCGGCAGAGACAGGGCACCAGCGGTCACATTCTAGTATCGCAAGTGACACCGAGCCTAGGCCTCTCACTGGGTGGTAGTGGGCAGTGCTGGATCTGCTGGACAAGGGCCAAAGCTAATCTAACCAACAGGAAGGCTGCCTGAGAAAACAGAAAAGAGGAGATTTAGTCTTCCGGTTAGAAAAGAAATAGGAAGCCTTCTTTTGTTTTAGAGCAGTATCACGGTGACTGAATGGAAAACTATAAAATACCATAATATTTTAAAAGAAACAAACAGGCTATAATGAAAGCCTGAGTCTGGTTATTTCTGTTTCTGCTTTGGTTGCCTGGTTGCTTAATCCTTTCATCTCACTGTTGTGCCAAAATTTAAGAAAACATGGTCACTCCCTCTACCTGTAACAGGGAGATAAAGAGGTCCTGCAACTCTATCTGTTGCTCAATTCGAAATCCCTCTGTTAAACCGTGGGTAGGGGTTTGGATTGTGGGAGGGAGGTCTTTTTTCCTCATTACCACCCTCTGTCACTACATGTACACACCAGTGAAGCACTAATCTGTGTGATATGCTAATCTCTCAAACCACCATCCACCACCCCTGACTACTTTAAGATTGCAGCCACACCTAAACGCACAGTGAGGAAAAGGAAGTAATTAAAGCACGCCCTGCAGGAGCCTGGCTGGGCCTGGCCTGGATGAGCTGGGACAGCACCAGCACTTTAGGTGGATATCCACAGCGGGAAGAGAAAAAGGATCCCTAGGGAGAGGCTGATCTGCTTAGTCACTGGCTCTGCTCTGGTTCCCCCTGGGGTAGTCCCTACCCCCAGCAGACAGGATAGCAATCAGACATGCAGGGTGTGGAGGGGGAAAAAATATTGTAGTGTGCAGTGGTGGTGGGGGTATTTCTGTGTTTGTTTGCATGCTGTTTTAGAAGATTAAAGGTGACAGTCATAGCTTTGCTATGACCTGATCACCTGCCACCATCTGTCATTAAGCAAAGCTGCTCAGGGAAGCGTACTGCACCTGTCATCTGCGAGTGTGCGCCATGGCGTGCAAACCTCGTGTGCGCACCTCTCACTCTTTGTGTCATTTCACCCGACACGTTAGGAGATATGCCTTCTTTAAAAGGGATCGTGGTACTGACAGTGTTCCAGTGAAGCACGGTCCTCCATCATATGCATCGACTGCGTGCATTCACCATCATTTAAAATGATCATTTTAATAGACAGAGAGTTTTGTGACACTTCAAAACCCCAAAGATTAACATGCTTTTGAGAAACACATTCTGATGGGTATTATGCGTTTGTGTGCGTTTGCCTGTTTGCATTTATGCACACTCAGACATCACCTATGTGAGAGAAGAACTGATGTTATTGTGTGCAATCTTCCTTCTTCCAAACTTCAAATGCGGCAGATTAACATATTTCAAAATATATAAATATACCTGTGCTTCAGAGCGGGAGAAGAAAAGCGAGAGAAAGACACAGACTGCATTTCTCTGCCTGAAACACCTTAACTGATCACATACAGTATGTCTCCTATCAAAAGCTATGAGCTGTTTAACAGTTTGAGTATAACCTCTTCATTTGTCACAGGCAATAATCACATTGTAACTCAGTTTTAATGGCTATGTGAAAAGCCATAATGTGAAATCATACTGATTACTGTGCGAGCATGTGTGCGTGCATGCTAGAGTGGGTGGGTTTCTGTGAGACAAGGATCTCTGCACATGCCTTATTAAAGCCGAATATTATGACAACTCAGTTTTTGACACATATTAAAGACTGTATTTCATCTTTACAGGCCCTTCGTGTTTTTGGCATAGTTTTTTTCTTCTTTTTTGAAGAAAGTTACAGTTTCTGACAGTATTAATCTAAGAGATGTTCAAAATTGCAGTCAGGGAGACAAAAGGAAAAAAAATGTGCGGATAAAAGCTAGGCAATACAGTCTAATGAGCTAACAGGAGATGAGCATTGCATTTATATGCCCACTGCATTCACATCAGTACCTCTTAACTGCATTTGTTGTAAATAAATATGAGCAATCAGCTAAGAACTGCAATAAAGGCCCTATAAAGTGCAGCAAATAGTGAGACGAGAGGAAATTGCATACCAACACAGACAGACAGATGGACAGGCAGAGAGACATAAAGAGCGTACAGCAGATAAAAATACAAAAGAGGAGAAGCCACAGTCATTCTCTTTGACCGCCATATCTGAAGACTGCATGGAAGGTGAGGAAAAAACTATAAAATACAAAAAAAGGTCATGGCATTTTGACCATTTCAGCACAAGCCCGGTAAAAAAGAGCTAACAACAGGAAGCGTGGTCTTGGAAACAGAGAAAAGAAGAGTCAGAGAGAGGTTAAAAAGAAGTGTTGTATCCTCTGCTACCTCAGCCCTGCGGCATGGGGTCACCTCGGAGACTGGAGACTGAATTACCCAGCAGCCCCGGCTGCTCGCAGGATCAGGCGGACAAGGGGAGAGGACGAGAGGAGTTAATGAAGGGAAGAGACAGTTCAGGTCCCCCGAGGGCCTCTAGGCACCTGCCTGGCAACTTCCCACTGCCCAGCCTGCGCTGGCTGGCTAATTATCAACATAGACTTAGCCCAAAGTCAAATCACTGATTGATTGGAGTGTTTTCAATCTGTCTTTGGTCTCTTGCTGTCCTTTCGCGCTCTTTTCTCTGCGGAAACTCTCGGTCATTGGAGTCCCACTGTGGCCTCATGCAGTACAATGGCAGCACAGGAGCAGCAGGTGACCGGTGCTTCTGTACAACACTGACACACGGCCCCAACTCTTGCGATTTAATTCCTCGGCGGAGGTATAGTTAATTTGTTAAGAAATGATTTTACTGTATGGATAATTGCTAATTACAGCCCAATAAGTGACAGAACATTTTTCAAATGCGAGCGAGGGAGGAAAGGCCGTGGACTCACTCATATTGGGTCAACGTAATTGCAGTAATAGATGTTATTTGCCATTACCATGGAGGATGTGGAGGTGTGATTAAATAAGTGTTGCTATGTTTGCTTAAATTCATTCATCAGCCAGTAAGTAGGTCCTGGTCCAGTAGGAGTCTTTGTTAAATGTCTGGTTCATTAGACTTTACATTAAAAGCCAAAGGGAATAAATGCTGTGCAGCTTATGACTGCTGCCATTAGTCAAGACAATTAATATGACTTTTTGTTTCCCTGTAAAAAATCCTTGTTCTTGTTTTCTTTCCCACTGATCCAAGGGAACAGTGCTCATTCTAACGTGTCTTTTCTCCCTTCATTTTAAAGTTATTACTTCCTAAGGCATTCTAGTTCATATCAAAGCAGTCTAAAAAAAACATAAAATAAAATTTTAAATTTGGTTTTGCTGGGTACTGGAGTAGTATCAAAATACATAACTATGTGAGTGCGCCTCAGAAGTGCTTCCCTTTTGTTTCCCTCTCTGCCAAACAGAATGCATGAGCCTGTTACGCCACTGACAGAACGAGAGATGAAGAAGTAGCTAAAACCGTCAGAGCACATGTTGCTTGTAAAAGAATGCAAGTAGGCGCGTCTCCCTATTTTTCAATGCATCAGATCAGTCAGAAGCCATTCTCTCTGCAGCTGGAGGAAACACAAGGGGTGCAGGAGCTCTCACTGTGAGATGGAAGCACTTTGCTTGTGCACAACTCCAGCTGAGAGCTTTACAGGGGGAGCAGGAATTCTGACTACCAACCTACATTAACAAAAAAAGAGAGAGCAGATTTAGCACCATGGCTACAGTCCGCACGACTGTTTGGGATGCCTCCCTCTATTTGCTGCAGTGCATCCTGGGACAGGACATCTATAGCAGTCCTGGGAAGCCCCATGGGAGGCTGGAGGATTAGCACTGGCCTATCTCTTTAGAGCTGGGAATTAATTAAGTAATTATGAAAGCCAAGCATGAAGGATGAATTATGCATGAGCCCTGATTGGGACATTTGTGATTGTGTAATCTAATTTCAACCAGCCGCCGTTCCTGTCAGCCAGGTAGATCTCACATCATAGGGTCAAACACACACATGTGTGCGCATGCAACAATAATGCTTTCAGGGTACAAAAAACATAACCAAAGATCACATTCACCATGGGCAGAATGGATACTCTGAGCATCTCATTATGTTAATTAAAATTAGGTAATCAGCGTGGATTAATCACCGTAGTAATGAGGATTGAGCCTCAGATTATGTCTTCGTACCTAATCCATATAATTGTATTTGTAGAAGCATGAGATTAATATTGCTAGCACCCAATTAATAATAAAAAGACTGATTGAGCAGGAGTTTTGCTTTGGAAATTTTTTTTTTTTTTGGCATGTGAAAAAGTAGATTTTTTTTTTTTGTTTCTATCATTGTCTGTTCCTGTTATAGGTGCCTGTGGATTCCACTAGGGTTTCTGGTGCACTGATGTCTCTCTGCTGGTCTCGCTTTCTTTCTTCTTTTTTTTAAATTTTTTTTTTTTTTATTGATGCACTTCAATGCCTGTTTACAGCGAGGAGCTCTCCCCTGTTCTCCTGAAAAAATACTTCCTGTAGAAGACTCAGTCGATTGCAAACGAGAGACCGGTAGCCACAAGATCCACCACAAAAAAGACAGTCACATTCTCGATATACATCTGCAGCACAAAAGTGCAATATAGGTCTTAAGTGTAACCACTAAAGTGTAAAACACACATGCACATAAGGCACAAGGCTCCCATTTCCTCTGTCACCTGAAATCCTATCGATCCAGATGCGCCCCCCCCCCTCCTCCACCACCACCACCCTTTCCTTTCATTTTTCATTTCTATGTATTGATTCACACATTGGTTTATTTGGAAAGTTGAATCCCAAAGTGTTTCAAATATAGACTTCTAGATTTGACCATTTTTGCCTCAATAATGACTCACGGTCTCATCTTAAGCTTCCAGGGCAACAGTGGTGCCTTTAATATCATCTTTAATGTGCCTTGATTAAAAGGGATTTTTCATATAAATTCACAACACCTTGAAAAAGGAAGAGAGTACTATATGTTTTACTATACGCTCCACTTCAGTGAGGCACTGCAGTTAGAACCTCCAGTATCTAAACTGGTCCCCAGTGTTTGAACTCTGCTCAGAAAGCAGAACATAAAGCATTGAGATGAGAGGAAAGCTACACAGAAAGGAGCAGACATGAAAGGCTGCGGCGTGCCCTCCAAAGGGAATGTGAGAGCCCGGGAGCACGCTCACTCGCCGTGTTAGTTAGTTGTGTGATTGTTCCTTTGTCTCTTTTAGCTGCAGAAGGAGCCGCTTTAAAGCCTGAACATAGGAAATGTGACAGGAAAAGGACTTTAATTCTCAAGTAATTATCATGCTTCACGTTCACATCCATGCTGCTCCTCAAGTCATTGGATCGCTTTCCATATTTCTCTCAGAATTATTAAAATGTCTAAGATTGCATCACGAGGGAGGTCAGAATTCACCGAGGTGGATTTTCTTCACCTTGTGATTTTCTTTTCAAATAAAAATCATGTAAACGATGAAAGGAGCAGGTGTGTCTCCAGCACCGAAGCGTCCACCTTTCCCACCCTCTTCTGTTCCCTGTTAGCTGGTGTGATACTTGCTCTTTAATTCCATCTCAGGTTATGCCTTGCCTCAGTGTAGCAGTGCCCTGTTTCTCTGCCTGTTAACTAAATCATTGCTTTTTATTTTTTTCACAAACGATGGAGAGAAAAAAAGGCATAAAACTATAATTTAAGGTTCAATTTCCCATCATTTCAGAGAGATAGTATATAATATCACACCTTTTCTTGCACTTTGTCTTCTATTTGTGATTCCGAGGTGGCATAGGAAGTGGCTCATATTTCATGCTTTTATGTGAAAGAATAAAATTCTACTATCTGTACTTTGCTGTCTATACTTTTGATCCAAAAGCCCACTTTGAAGCTCCTTTGTTTTTTACACCGGCTACTGTAAAATCAAAGATGAATGACCTTCATGCCTGACAGGAACTTGCATATATGCTTTTTCCTTAGTTTGTCTGCAACACACAACCTACCATCGCAATATGACCTCTTTGTTTGATGCAGTGTAATTACCACATCCTGATTTGTGGATTTAACCTCAGCTGAGTGCTTTGCATGGATTTGACTGGTAACTACCAACATAATTTGCATCTCGTGAAATAAAAAAGGACCTTAAATGCTGGAACTCAAAGGTTAATGATAATACTTAGAAACAAGATAAGCTTCCGGTTGTCCTTGCAGGTTCTGGCTCCTAACAACCTGCCAATATATTGATTATTCACATTAACAGATGTGGAACAACATTTGTCACCTTGCTCAGTGTGCACTCTTCCAATACTTCTATTAAAAGCTTGAAAATCTGTATTAAATTTCATTTAACAGCAAACCAGAAATATATTATAAGTTGGTCATTGAAGGCTGGATTTTCTGAGTATTTCCCATCCATTTCACTCCCTCTCTCTGTCTTTCACTGCCTTCTCCTCTCTGCCCCTGTTAGCTACCCACCTCCAGAAATGATGGGATACTGGTATAATGGGAGGCCATGTGCAGACAAACAAAGCCCACCCACACCTGAGCTTTTTATAGGCTAATAAGATGGCCACTGGATGGCTTTCTGTGGGGTCAACTCCTGTGTTATCTACCCTCCGTCTGCAGAAATCCAACCTATTATTATCAACATGATTGGCTGCCTAGTCAGACCTCTAATAATAGAGTCCGTTTAGCTTGAAGGAGAAATGTGAAAATTGTCACTTCTGTCACTGTCTGCTTTTATGACCAGAAAGGTAGATTTTTAATATTAGACTCCTTTTGACTGGCTGTTCGTGCTCTGCAAGCCATGATGCCACCCTGCTGGTGTTGTCCAGGCTACCCACATATGTTAAATCGATTTCAATATGTACAATCCCTGATAGGAAAACCTTAACGGTTCATTTCTGTGGTACGGCTCTGGTGTTTTTTTGGTTTTTGTTTTTTTCTTGGAACATCTTGTTGTTGTGTTTTCAAAAGTGCGATGCACAGCTTTGGTTTTGTTTTGGATAACAGCTGAAGATCACTCAAATGTGTCAGGCAAAACTGTTTCATACAAAATCACAAAGATACCTTCATGAATTGAAATGTTGTGAAACCATAATCTACTGTAAGGCTGACCTTACTTCATCATTGTATTTGCTTTACGCAATACTGTGCAAAACTGCTACCCTTCATCCATCTATGCATCCACCATGCTACCCTTCATTTCTTCATATTTTTCTTTATATTTTTCACTTATTTTCAGTCCAGTGCTTGTCTAATTTTAGAGGAATGGTTTTAGGTTTGATGAGAAACTTAACACTGACCTATGAAACATTCCAGTATAAAAAAGACACCTAACTCAAGAAATGAACCACTGATGTGTAGACATCACTTAGCAAAGAACCAATTTTGTGTCTTTACAAAAAGACACTTTAGGAAACTGTTACAAAAACTAATTTCTTTACTTGAATCTATTAAAAAAATACCAAAGACAGTTTGAAAGACATAAAACATTAATTTTGCATCAACAAGGTGATTTCCAAAGAGTCAAACTTGACATATCTCAGCATGGTGTGAAGTGTTTCCTTCAGATTTGAGGAAGCTGGACAAGTTATTGACAAAATAAGAAGCGGCATCAGATGACCAGTGTCCAAAAGTCATGTCCATAAGAAACGGGGGGGGGGGGGGGGGGGATCCAGCACAGACCTGACACAGGACCTGATAGATGCTTCTGGCCCTTCAGTTGATCCATCTACTGCTCACTGAAGCGTCATCAGGAATTGTCTCAGCGGAAGGGTGGCTGTCAAGAAGCTGTTCTTAAAAACTGGAAGCAGGGAGATACATACCATAATAATTATTGACTATTTTAGATTTGTGTTTGTCGAAATACACTAAAAATACAGGTACGTGGAGGTGACGAGAGACTATGCAATCATAACTGCACAACGGCATATAGATTTTTTATTTTTAATAGTAACAATAATTACACTTATAAAAACTAACAGTATTTTCATACATACTGACATGATTTCTGTGTCTGGCCAATCTCACACTTATTAATATAAACCAGATGTTGCATATCACAGTATTCTGCCCTGTCTCAACAATCAGCTTGTCCAACTACATCAACCACAAAAAAACACACATATAAAGCAAACAACGTCGTGTTTTGCCTTAGCCACCCCCCACCCCACCCCCAATCTCGGTGGCAGGGGGGAGTGCACTAGCTGCAGTTCTTGAGTATTATTTCCATCCAGAGCTGTCAGTGTTTCCCACCAGATCAAGGCTGTGATTAATAAAATGGGCCTCCAGTTCCCCTCCAGCTTATTCTCACCTTCTCCCTTCATGCTGCTTTTGCAGCACATGCTTGTCTCTTGGTGTCTCCACCTCTGTCAGCTCCTCTCCTTATTCTCATTCTCTCGTTCTGGATAGCACTGTTGCTCCTTTCAGCCTTCCTACCTGCGTGAGCAGAGAATTTCTTTCTTTCCCTTTTCTCCTCTGCTCTGTATCGCAGCCTCTCCAGAGCCCCTGGTAAATGACGCATGGTAGACTCATGGCCGCTGAGCAATCATTAGTGAGGTGGCACGGGTGAACGGAACCGATGGATGATGAAGAGAGAGGGACGGAGGGAGAAGCAGAGGACAGCAAAAGTCACGCTTCCACCCTCAGGCGCATATCGTCACAAACCTAGAAGTTGTTTGTGTAAAACACTAGTCGGTGGCATTTCTTATGCCAGTGGTCATTAATCTACACACAAAAACACACACACACACACCCCAACAAGTACACAAGTACATACAGAAGTGGAGCCATAATGTTGCTCTCACAGATGAAACCCTGACTTACAGTGTCCTAAAGCCCTGTGCTACCATAAAAAAAAAACAAGCCTGGACTCGACTGGCATAGAGAATGTGCTGAGCAGCCAATATTATGAAGTGTACATAATGCTTCCCTCATGAAATATCCTCACTCAACAATGCCCTCATGCCCCTCATCATAAACAAAATTTGGGTTTATAGTTCATATCAGGGCTAATAAACTGAGACATTACCTGACAATGGTCCACAGTGGGTAAGAAACTCCTACATGGAGGCAGGATTCAGCGTAGAGGAAGAGCATTTTCCCCTCTGATCAATCAAAAAAATGTATTGTGTTTCGAACAACATAACAATAATACTGCGGTTTCTAATCGCAGATGATTTGATTGTGAGCTTGATAGCTGCCAGTGTCTCTGCTTCCAACAGATGTTATGTTTAATTAGTGTTCACACCTACTCTTCACCAGAGCGCAGAACCGCCTCGTAGTAACACAGCATACGCACGCATCTATTGTATTCCTCTGATTCTAATAGTGTAGCTGACACTGTATAAACTTGTGTTTTCAATTGTTTCCCCCCCTTTTTTTTTTTGTCTGAAATCACTCTTTACACAGCACCTATTTTACACTTTCACAAAAGAGAAAGCACAAGTGTGAAGGACTGCCTCTAGGTGAGCTAATTTTGCAGTCTGGCATTCAAACTGGGATGCTTGATGGGACCAAGGCATTACAAGCAGAACCTATTTTGGTCGCTCGTTTCCTGTGACATGTTCTTTGTGTGTGTGTGAGTAAGGCCGATGGATGATGTGAAATATGAACCCACCTGAAAAGGATCTGTAGCAGGTGAGATTGATGTTTTGACGATCCATACCTCTCAGTGTGCATCACTCACTTTCTAACACATGATCCCTCAGCTGCGCACATTACAGCTACATCCTTTATCTTAACATAGTGGCGATATGAATCAGTTGTAATCTCCTCAGAGACTTGTTTCTCTTTCTACGCTCCTGCCCAAGTATTCGGCACAAACGATCTTGTTGCTCCTCGGTCTGCTGTTTACTAATGATTCCCGTGCACGGCTGAGAGGAGAGCTCAATCTGATGGTGGCCATTAGAGAATAAGATGAGCATTACGCTTTCTAGCTTTCCTGAATATCAACATAGAGTTTTGACAGCAAGGTTCAAGTCATGAATTTAACAGTGCAATTATACCGAACGCGGGATATTTGTGGCTGATGAATTTTCTACTTACAAATATTTATTTTATGCAGTTCTGTGAGGAGATACATTTAAATCAGCTTTTCCAAGTTTGGATGAACTTACAAAAAAAAAGTTTGGAATTCATTAGGCGGTTACAGAACTGACCTTTCAGGGTATAAAAACCTTTTTTCATTTGTTTGTCAAGTTGCTATTTCTGTATAGCACGGCAGAGTTGGATATATATTAAGAGCAGCTTGCGGACAGATTCTCTCATTTTCTATACTGTTCTGTCACCTTTAATTTCATTAACTTTTTTTCCTCGCCCAGAAGCAAAGTGAGAGCTGAGTTTCTAGGGCAACAATCAGTGTAATTGTCCAAAGTCTGACACATGCAATCTGCTAAAAGCCCTCAAGCCCAAAAGGCCCAGGTGTACCCAGGGATTACAAAGGTGGAGGACAGGTGAAGTCGATGCACACTGACAGTGACACGTGCACACGGGCGCATTCATTCTGTCTTACTCTGAAGCACACATACTCGCGGACAGGAGCGGGCATACAGCATACAGCATGCCAGCATACGCCGACACATCGGCAAAACTCCAGCATCACATGCCATTGTGTACAGCACATACTGGTTGGTTTTATTAGACTTCTTAAAAATCTTGAACAAAGACATGTGTGGGAAATGCCCTACATTTAGAGTCATATGTATGTAGATGTAAAGAAATATTATTTTTAGTGAGTACTTGAAATTAAAAATTTAATATAAAATTACTGCACAGAGGCTCTAGCTCCCCTGTAACCCTGAACTGCATAAGAAGTTAAGAAATTGGATGGATGGATGGATTACTGTACAGTGTACTGTATAATGTATTATTCATGATTTAAAAAGCATTTAATGTTCAGCTTGTGGAAATGCATAATCTATTCATATGTCCCATATATTGCATATTTTTATGTGCCCCATTTGTGCAAAATGTTTTGAATGAGATTATTAATATGCAAACTACATCCAACTCCAGCTGTCAAATAAATGTAGGGGGGGTAAAAAAAAGTGTGCAATTTAACAATCAAGCAAATATGTGTCCAATACGCAATATAAATATTAATCAAAACTCAAATAATTAAAGTGTTGAAGAAATGCACACACAAACTATCCACCACCGATCTAGAAGAACTAGGACATTGCTTCCTGAAATGACAGAGGACACCATTCTGGAAATACCGCAAGAAAAATGTGTGATCATTCCCCAAGCCAAGCTCTAATGATGGGTATTATTCATTTTTCCACAGACACTGTGTATCCGGTCAGCAGAAAGTCTACAGACTGGCTGCTTTATTTTCCCTTATTCACTGCTACCCAAATCTATTAAACACGTTCTCCTCTGGCCTGCAAGAAATAATTAGTCTACTGGATAGGTCAACTTAATCATTCCTGAAAATAATATTCAATTATCTCCACAGCAACTTCTAGAGCATGCCTCCTATTTTTAGACCCCCCCCCCCCCCCCTCTGTTTTACAGAGATAGGCAGTTTGATCCTTTTTATGTCAGTCCTACAACGCAAAGCAACAGAGAGTCAGTGGTGCTAAAAAGTCCTCGGAGGATAACCTATTATGCCTTAATAATAGCCTAGCTTCATATTGTCTCCTCTTCTCTGCCGTTTACAGCATATCAGTTCCATCCTACCTGATTATGGCTCTCCATTTCCCGAGCTTTCTTCTCCAGTTTTCCACTGGATGCCCTTGACTTATATCTTCAATTAGTCTTAGCAAAGGGCAAAACAAAATAATATGTTATGGCAAGTTCAACTTTATCATCACTGCAGTAATAATTGGAGGAAAAGGAAGCGAGGGCAAATTGTCTAATTAGAGTTTGCAAAGCGCTAACATCCGGCATAACCTCATCAAGGTGGATGGGCCATGAAAACTGTCAAATGAGCTCCTCACCGCAAAGTGCGAGTGCGAGTTGCCGCTAAAGCGATCTGAAAATTAAAGGTCACTGTGTCATTCAAATATACTGTATATATCCATAATGCAGCACATATAGCTGTTATGTGATAGGACCAGGCAAGTGAAGAAACACTAGAGAAACACAATCAGAAGCTAGAGCATGCACGGGCATGTAAACAGAAGATGCATTTGCAGCTCCACGATCAAGATCTGCCTCAAACACAACCTGCAAAATCCATTTCACGCCCAACCTCTCCTGCTCTATCAGCAGCTCTCTCTCTCTCTCTCTCCATCTCTGTCTGTGTCACTCTCATCCTACCTCTCTCATTCTCACTCTCTCACCAGTCACAGTAAAGACACGGAGAATAAATAAATAATCCAGAGTGTACTCTGTGCTTATGAAACAGCATAATTGTCATCAGAGGAAGGAGGCATTGGGAGTCATCACTTGTCCAGATGGATTATGACCTTTGAAGTTGGATTTGAGCAAAGTACAGCAATGCTGTTCTGCTGCCAGCTACTGTCACATCTCAGAGAATGGCCTCGCGCTGGGCTCAGCGGCATATTGGCTCTCTGTCTGTCTCACCCCGTGCTTAAAACTCCGGGCTTTACTCTGAAACTCTTATGTATCTTATTTATTCTTCAGCATTTTACATTTACGTATGTCTAATCTCAAGGTACGAGTCATGCTGGGATAAGCCTTCTCCTCAGTGAACATCAACGTGAGTCAGTACAGAGGGAATGAACATTAGCCACGAGCCAGACAGCAATACTGCTCACAGAGAGTGACGTTGAAGAAAGGCGCAAAGTAATAATCTGTGACATTTTTAGAAAAAAAACATAATAATACATTTCTGCTTTTATTCACCAAACCATACAATAGGCAGGTGACACAAGAAGGAAACACATTCAGTTTGCAGAACAGCATCAGCCACTCTCAAATACAGCAGAATATCTTGTGCGCTTCCAAAAGATTGTCTCTTAAGATGCTTATGGGAAATTAGTGCTCAACTGTACTGAAATCTAGTGATTGTGAAGGCCACATAACATAATCAAACTGCTGAACGAGCCTTCATGCACTTATTTATTCTGGATTTCCATTTAATTTGTCCTCTGCATCATGTGACCTGTTAGTGAAAATAAACGTTCTAAAATCCAATGCTGTGGAGCTTTGTCACCAATAAAATCTCATGGGCAGGAGAAACAAACATGCAATTAAGACTGAAAACACAGAAGGAGGAGAAGGTAAAACTCCAGCCAGGTAAGGCCTTAAATTGGCAGGTGACCCCTAGAAAGGTAACTATACTAAAAATGAAATAATGCCTCAGATGATGGAAAGCTGAAGTTTTTAGTTGTACCTATTTGCTCAGTCACTGCTTTACAAGAATAATCAACAATAAAACACACAGTTTTAATGTCCAAGAAATGCACTTATCGACGCCACTCGGTCGTACAGAAAGCGACTTTTACACAGTCGTGTACCGCAGAAGACCCGGTCAGCTCTCGTCCTGGCCGCAGATGGTCTCATTTATGAAAGGGTGCTCTCTTGTGGACGCCGAGAGTAAAGAGTAAAATATGACCCATGGATGCGGAAAGAGAGGATTGACGAGAACTAATCTACACATGAGCCAAAGACTGCTGCTGCAGGAACATTTTCATGGACAGCAACAGGAAAGGAGACTGTGAGCTGTTCAATTTTCAGAGTAAACATAGATAGATAGATAGATAGATAGATAGATAGATAGATAGATAGATAGATAGATAGATAGATAGATAGATGTGAGTAAACTCACAAGCTCAACCTCATTTTGTAGCAGAAGGACTCCTGCTGAATCCAGAGCTGATCCGTGTTTTCTATCTCTCCCCTCGCATCTATTTCCTCCTTGCTTGCCACTACTTTACCTTCACTTGTTCAGCCTTCATTCTGAGAAGAGGAGGAGGATAATATGTGATTGGCCGGGCTGGGACTGGTAGTCCGGAGGCTGGCATTGTGAAGCTGGCGCTGATCCCCGTGCTCATGTTTACACCTTGCGGACGGGGACGAGACAAGACACCCAGGGGCCCAGCACAAACTCGGGAGTTCGGACTTTGGTGTTGGCGGTTACCTGACAGAATTACCTACCCCCGTGCTACTTTGTGTTTTGGGTTTTTTTTTCTCCTCCCAGACTCTGTCGTTTAATTTGACATCTTCGTTTAGCGATGCGTCAAACTTTTCGGTGACTCTCGCAGCACCTCTGCGCTCACGGCTCCCAAAATAGTGGAGCTGGCAATGAAGTCTACCAGGAATAGTCACGATGAATCGTTTCTTTATTTGAGCAGAGCTTGACATCCGCGGACCTCTTCAAACTTTAATTACGCATGGAAATTACGCCCTTTCAACCTCTCCCAGACGTTCTCGAGCTGCTCGGTGATGGATGTGATTTGAGCCCTTTGGCGTTTGCGTCAACAGTCAGGAGTCAAGTATTTACAAAAACAGCGGTTTCTAACTCAATTACTGGAGTCGCTGGTGTGTGACTCTTCCCCGCGCAACCATTCTGGGGGTAAAGACTTTTCCGGACAAAAAGCCACTCGGTGTATTAAAAGCTCCGCAGGTTACACTGCGTGGACGATCCGGGACATTTCACGACGGCTGGACGGGAAAGATGCGCTCTGTGCGGATGCAGCGTGGCCAAGGTCTCGGTCCTCTGGTTCTTCTCCTCCTGCTTGGGGGGTTTGCCGTGTCCGCTACTGGTAAGTGAAATTAAAGATCAGTTTGTACTGTAATAACTGTGACAGCGCGCTCAGCTGTGTTCACACACACGCGCACGCACGCACACAACGTGTTTTTAAATTAGTTTAAAACAACTTAAATGAAAAAACTGAAGATTGTTTAAACTTTATGCGTTTTACTAAAAGTGTCTAACTTCAAAGTTTGCTTCAGACCCCAGCTACTGGTCTATGGGATTTTTTTTTAATTTTATTTTTGTTTAATGTGTGAGCTGTGCAGGGGTCTGAGATCACCTGCTGACGAGGACTTTTTTATTCACAGCATAGCGTTCAGTCTTACAGTAGACCTGAGCTCAGAGCTCTTCTTTCTTCTTGGAGCGGAAAAATCAAACTCCCCTGGTGCGCAGGGAGTAATTAAGGTTTTGCTCCATGCCTTCTTGGCCTCTCCAAAAAGAAAAAGCAAAGCCCCGTGAAAAGTAAGACAGAACACTTGTAGTGCTTCAGGGGGAAGAGATTCCTTCTTTATTTCTTTATTCTCTTTGCAAGATATAGCGGCTAAATTTAGTGGCCCTTGTTTCAAGCCTGGGTGTGCCAGTTGTTTTTGAAATGCTAAACTTGTCCTCATAAACGATTTATACCTTTTTAATTATTATTTTATTAGAAAACCTTTTGCAGAGTGAAGAGCACAGGCTTTGATTGCGGCAGAGCAGACTTTTATCAGTGGATTTCTCAGTGTTAATGCCATCAAAGACTGCAGCCAGCTTTCATGGAGATGAAATTTCTTGGCAGGCAGGACAGGTCAGTGCTGGTGAGCTGATGGGACAGGACCTGAACACCGAGGGGACACTTCACATCTCTAGTGTTAGATTAATGATTCCTTTCAGTGAAGCCGAGTGGTAGGAGATTCTGAAGGATTCCTCAGCACCCACTGTCAGATCAGATTGAAATACAAGGCAGAAATCTGAGGGTTTAGTGGATTGTGGATTAAGCTCTTTTACAGTAGGCTAAAAATAAAAAAGAACAACGCGGACAACAATGCGTGCAGATTCTGTATAGTTTTTTTTTGCTAACAAACCTCTTCAGTGAGTAAATAAGACCCTCCCGGGAAGAACTCAGATTTTTAACTTGATGGCAACAGTAATCTTTTGGAAGATACACTGACTGTCTGCCAAGAATGTGACCATTTATTTGAATGCCAATAAGACCCCCACCCACCCTCCCACTCATACCATACCTCCCAAGGTCCTCATGTGTGTGTGTTATTCCCTGAACAGGCAGAGCAGAAAAGCAGCTTACGTTTATTAAAATTGCGGACTGTTCTGAAATCCTTGCATGAGAAATGAGAAATGTCGATATAAACAGTTGAGGACTGCAATGAGGTCCTGTTAGGGGAGCAGAACCAAGAGGAGGGGGACACCAGGGGACAATAGCACAGTGTGCCCCAGTAAAGTTTCTGTCTGGGAGAAAGGAAAGCAGGGATATATTTAGGGAAAGCATGATTGAACAGACAGATTGCATTTATCTTCTCTCCTATTGTGTTTAAACCTTACCTCTGCCCCCCCCCCCCCCCCCCCCCCCCCGATCCCTCATGTCTCTGTTTTATGCCTGTATCGTGGATGTGCTGAGCTCACATTTCTGCTGTGGTGCTCTTCTTTCTGTGTTGACATATACATTAATTACCAAGCCTGCCAGGAAAACTTGTCTGGAGTAACTAGCCTGCTGTCCAGCGCCTCTCTTGATGTGTCTTATTATTAATGATTTTAGCACAATTACAAAAAAACCCCAACTGACATACGTGAGGTGTGTTTCGAGCACAGTTTGTGACCCAGAGATGACCAGATGTCCAGTAAGTCCACATGAAGCCACTGTGCAGACTGGGAGGTCAAGAAAGGAGAAGAGTGTGTAAGGCTAGGGAAGTAGCAAAGGGGCAGTCAAGTGTTCGGAGTTAGCAAGCGTGGCATGTCAGACACTCCCATAGAGGACGCGATGAATAGTGGCACTCTCACAAAAAGTGCTGTCTCATTTGTGTTAAGTGTGGGAGTCTTCCTGTCTGGAATGACAGTGCAGTCACTCCAAGAAGAGTCACATTCTTTGAAATTATATGTGAGCTTGTAAAGTACATTTTTTTGGTGGGGAGGGTTTGCCCTGTTTTACAAAGTGGCCAGAAAAATCCTGTAATTCTCTGACATTTCCGTTGTGAGATTTAGACACATGGAAAGAAAGGAATGTGACAACAAAGCTAACGTCAAACAAACACCAAAGTAGATTTGGCTTCAAAGACGCTCAACAGATTGAGATGTCAGATTAGATTAAAGAGTCTCTGAAACATGTAGTCATAACAAGAGTGCTGCCAGGCTGTTGCATCTGCAGAGATCTGGACAGGTGGTTGGGCACCGTGATAAATAAACAGACAGACAGCTCTCTTCGAGCCAGGCCACGGGCCAGTCGAGCTCCACGGGCGTGCGCTGCTCCCAGACCAGATCAGGCCCCATTCTGGCCCCAGGCAGTGCATTAGTTTTACGGCCGTGGGGCGGCAGGGGATCGGTTCGCTGGCCAGCCACTGGCCTCCCTGCTGTATTATTCATACGTGCAAAGTGGTCTTTGTTAATATTTAAAATGTGCTTATGATGCTCAAATTTTTTGACATCAGAGACGGCAGGGGAGAGGGAGAGAGAAGTGGGAGGAGAACGGCTGCTCCTCTCCTATTGGCGTAAGTGACCCGGATGGCTCCGGGAGGTAGTGAAGGATTTTACGGCACCGGCAGTGCATTTATAGACTGGACGAGAGCGGTGCAGTTCGAGCAAGTGTGCCAATTGCAGCTGGGAGCTGTTGACGATGATGCGTGTGAACCAAACCGGAGAGAGGTTACGCGGGGTAATGTTGTCCATTTGAAAGCGATGAGGGGAAAAACAGAAAGGAGAAATGGAAGAGAAATGGATCTGCGAGAGGCACATTGAGACAGATTGATCTCAGGGCATGCCTTTTAAATATCCTTTATGAGAAAAGAGTGAAGACGAAAAATTCCATAGCAGTGGCATTCAAGCATCATTACACCTCTGGCACAGGCCAGACAATGAGGTGGTGGAGTGGGGGCTGACATCGGTGGAGAAGGCTAGCAGGGAAAGCAAGCAAGGAAACGCTTTGAGTTAGCAAAGCAACACAAGAAACAGCGGTTAAGAAAGAAGGATATTGTCAGGGAGGGTGGTGGAGGATTGAAAGTGGAAAGAGACACACAAATCCACTAGGGGGATGTTTTTATTAAGGCTCTTATCGATGGAGAGAGCACACAGTATTAAGAGTAGACATGTTTAATGCTTTGCCAATACTGCGCATGTTAGACCAGACCATAAATCTGCAGCAAGCAGCAAGAGTTCTGTAGGAGGGCAAAACAGCAAGGTAAATGGAGAAGGGAGCTGACTATGAAGAATGTAAAGAGAAATTAGTAGCAGGAGAAAGTTTGGAGCACAGACTGGCTGTCTTGAGACGAATATGGTTTCAAGAACAGGTCATTATTTCTGCAAATACAATGTGCTCTCAGTGTATTTCGAAGTCTGTGGTAATAACGCTTTAATCAATATTGCTGAGCCTTCACCAACTTCTTCAATCTGTGCGCTATTTAGGAAAGCTCACCAATATAGTGTAATTATCACGAGCTGAAGGTATTTAAATGTATCATGTATTGTCCTTGTGGATCCTGGTTTTGAAACGTCCTGTTTATCTCACAGCAGATGGTGCCTCCTACCTGTTTGCCTCCATATAAAAGCGCGGTGAAATACGGGAATGTTTCATTTAATTCAAACATTTGAGGTTTCAAATCTGAAAAAAAATTGTTTTTGAACAACCTGCTCATTGCAAGGGCTCAGAAAATAATGAGTAAAGTTGAATTTTATTTTGTCAAAAAGTATATAAAATAGTTTGTCTCAGTATAGATGTTGGAGTGAAACAGGAGGATGGATGGATGGAGAAACTGGGGGTGGATAGTTTTGGTGGCAGATGGGAGCTGAGTTGCTGTTCTGCCTGCAGGACAGGGTACCCCCTGCTCTTCCATCCTGGCCTGTGGGGGGAGATGGGTGGAGCGGACAGGGAAACAGGAAGAAAACCTCTGTGGGGTTCCATTGTGCTTTAGATGAATAGGAGTCTCCAGAAAGCCTTTTCTGCCCCTTTGTGTGGGGTAAAAGGGGACAGCAAAAGAACACACACACACACACACACACACACACACACACACACACACACACACACACACACACACACACACACACACACACACTTTTATTCCCAACTTCAACAGAAGCTATAGATGCATGTAAGTGGCTTTAGAGGTGTGCGTTGTGCATGGAAAGTGTAACACACCTACTTGTTTTATTTTATTTTTTTATTATTATTTTCCCTTCAGTTGATGCACTGAGACGTGCTCACTGACTTCAAAAAAGAGAGCAACCCACCCACCCACACACTCACACCCACACACACGCACCCGTTTAATGCAACACAGACGCACATCCTCTAAATGATAAAGAGGCGCCGTTTTTTGTTTTGGTATTTTTTGCGTGTCATACTGAAAGACATGCAAGGTCACTTGGGAGGAGTGAGTGAGTTAGTGGAGGAATTTTCATTTAAGATCTCAGCAGCACTCTGAGAGTCGTGACCAATAGGATCAGGATTCACGACGGGAGGTCAGTCCTGATCCAGAGAACCCCCCCCCCCCCCACACACACACACACACACAGACACACACACACACACACACGGTAAGAGCAGTTGCTCTGAGGTCCATAGATCAGAGGCAGAGTGAGCATTTGATTGGCTGTGCTTTTTTTCCAGGACTCTGCATGTGCTCTTAAATAGAGGTTTTTTTTTTCCAGCCCATGTAGATTCCTCCTCATCTTCTTAGCAGAGGCTGTTTTGTTTTCTAAACGCAGTTGAGCCAAGTCCACTCAGGGCTTAGACCACAGCCAATCTGTTAATGCTTGTGTTTGTGTCTGTTTGTATCAGTGTGTGTCATGTGGGCTTGGCTAACTGGAGGGAGAAAAAAAATCTGCTTAAAGTGTGTTACTAATACACTTTCCATCCTTAGAGGAAATGTGCTGCATTACAGAGGCGATGGAGTTTGTGTTAGTTTCTTAAATGAATTTGGCGTACGGATCTACATTCCTTCACACCGTCATTAATAACTGCTATCACTTGTCCCCATTTCCCCTTTCTCTTCCCTCCGTTTCTTGATAGTCTCATCAGGCGTATTTATAGGTTTATAGTCTCACATATACCAACCTCTGTCATCCATATCTCTCTCACTCCATCATTTTTTTTTCTTTTTTGTAGCCAGCTTTCTGCCAGAGTTTGGGAATTGCTCTTTAGAAGGCAGTGTGAAAAATCCCATTTCTTTGAGTGTAACGCTTATTAGGGTCCCATCTGCCCTCGAGGTACTTATGAATGTGGGGGGTGTTTGAGTTGTCGAGGGTGGGTGAAAGAGGGGAGCGAGGGGAGCTTTGTCATGCCTATGTGTAAGTGGATGTGGGTGCCACTGGGGGCTTGTGCGAAGTAGGAAGGGGCTCTTAACACTGCAGAGCACACACACCGAGCAGCTGGTGTGTCTAAAGTAAGGGGATGACACATAGACCTCCCCGGGGAGATGGGCGTATTTGAGCGTACGTGTGCATATCTCCGGATGAGAAAGGGAACGGAAATGATCCTGCGTCCTTCTGCTTGCATGGCGCTCAGCTAGGCAACAGCAGGACTCAAACTTACTTTTTTTTCTTCCTCCCTGATTTAAATCAAGGCAAATGATGCTTAATGAGTGTATTTGTGACTGTGTAGTGGGGGGGGAGGAGGGGAGGCTTGATGGATTTTGTGTGATTGGCTGCATGTCAGCAGTGTGCTGCTGTTATTTAACATAGCGGCTGTTGCGGAGTTAAAGCATCATGTTTGTCTCTTAAGCCCATTGCCTCTGTCAGTAATGAGGCTGTGATTGGCTTCCTAACCGCAGGTCAACAGGGGTGCACCCAGACATCCATTGTGCTTTCCCTTTACCTCCTTTTTGTCTTTTCTTTGCCCGTCTCTTCATTTCTCTTCTTCACTGCTCTCTTCTATCTCAGATTTTTCTTCTCCGTCCATTTCTTTGCTATCCTCTCCTTCCTTGCGTTGGATCTTTCGAGTCCATGTTAAAGGGAAAGGTCTGCCATGCAAAATCGATCTTCAGCCTTCAAAGATATGCAGGCGCACACAAACAGCCACAGTAGCTGCAGTAATCCCCGTTTCTGCTTTGACACTCTTGGATTGCAACCATAGCAAAGAGAAGAGTGAAAGAATGAGATCTGGCCTCATCCACCCTTTAATTCCTCCACATGTCTCCAGCTCCAGGACTTAATTCTTACTTCTCCTCTAGAGGCTTTGACTGAGAGCCTCCAATACACAGTAAAGATTCTGTTCTCGCCTTGGATGCAGGTCTTAATCAAGCACTGACAGGCACATCTTGGCTCGGTTTGTGTGTCTGGCGTGGGTGTGCGTATGTGCGAAAGGGTGCACAGACGATGGGAAAGCGACTGTATTACTTAGGTATTACTCCCTTTTCTGCATGGATCACAGTGGGGTCACACTCCTCGGTTTCAATCAGCGCACAGCTCGTGCACAGACTCATCTCTCTTGTTCTGGCAGCCGTTCTGATTGCACAGGAGGAAACCTGGTTTATTCTCCCGGTGCGTTCACCGCGCCAGGTGTTATGCGACGCATGCTACAAAACGCTACCAGGCATAAGCCGGCGAAGAGTTAGGAATCGTTTTAAACGGGTGCCATGTGCGAAGTGGAGGGACGAGCGCTGATCTAATGTGGCAGATGTACATGCATGTAATTAAGGTTAGATTTAAGTGTATGGGCTCACACTTGCATCAAGTGTGTCAGTGGGTGTGTGTTTCAAGCCTCTTACCTGCTGTTGACCAGATGGGCTCAACAGTCAACCTCGTGCTCACCTCTCCCCGCAACTCCACTCAGATTAGGTGGTGATCTCGGCTATGCCGCATAGGCTTTATAATCTACATACGAGCCCCTTCCCTTTCCCCGCGACACACAATCCTACACTCACACATATAGAGCACAAACCTCATAATTCATGTGGGATATTTAGGATGATGATGTGCTGTTTGCGTGTGGGTCTGTGTTGCTGGCTGGTTGAGCAGTGCCCATGGCTCTCTGTTTATGGGGATAATGAAAGCAGATGGACAGCCATGCTGACTGGTGAGGGTTCATTAACTCTGGGTGTCTCTGTTCTGACTCCGCTGCTCGGCTTCACTTGCCTCAAATCCTCTCAGCAACAAGACCTGGTGTGTGCGTGTGTGTGTGTGTTTCTGTTTCTGCGTGCCCATAAGTACAGCAGGTAGGGAAAGCTCCTCACACAAGCAAAGGAAAGCTATATAGATGTTTATCGATCAGGGATAGATGTGAGCTTGAAGTTTCTGTTTGATTGGTTCATGTGGCAGTGGTGCAGTGGCGGACACTTTTTTTCAGTTTTTTGTTGTTGTCTGACGCTATTCTTTTAAACTGCTTCTGCTTCTATAGGTAATATTTATTGAATCTTACCTTGTGCTGCCTCATGTTAAAGGAACATTTTTAAGCAGCTGGAGGGACATGATTCATATCGTGCAGAGTGAGGAGTTGTGATTTAGCATGATGCAGTATTGTCAGCAGAGGACCATTTCTATGGCGTTTCTCTGCTCTGCTGGGAGAGATGAATAGGTATAGTTATAGTGGATCATTAAACACTGAGCAGTGTCTCTCTGTGTCTATAGCTTCAACCTTCACGCTGCAGCCAGCTCCTGGTCTTCACTTGTGCAGCTTAATGAAAGAAGCATGGCTCATGTAGGGAAAGACAGACATACCTGTGGCGAATCAGACAGACAGACAGACGGACGGGCAGATCTATGGACAGATGGGTTGTTTGGTGCACCTCACAGTCCTCGGTGCCATTAGACAGACAGAATTATGGAGAGAAATAGAGATTGCGACCATGAGGGGAAAAAAAAATAAACATAATTTTGAAAATCGTCACTCCAAAGTTTCAGACCCAAGGGGCTGTCTTTAAATCACTTGTGTTGTCATGTTCAGGAAACAATGGCTTAAAAAAGCAGTAAATTCCCAGGAAGCTAGCTGTGTTATTCCTTGGATTTTTGTTTGATAAATGAATTACAGGAGAGAGAAAAAAAACAGTTGCTAGGATTTTAGGAAATGCACAAGCTGTGCATGCAGTGTTCCTGAAAACCAGATAGCATGATTCATGTCTGTGCAAAAGTGTAAAGATAAAGACAGCAGCTGGTTAGCATAGCTTAGCACAAGAAACGAGCACAATTTCCTGTCATAACATTACAACATGACATTATGATGTTCAGATTGTTGGATTAGACATGTTAAATATGAGCTTTTGAGTTGCAGTTTACCATTTTTACTGTTGCGATATCATTTTTACTTATTTATTTTTGAATAAAAGTAACCATATATGGAAAAAGCCACATATGGCTACTTCTGCACGGACTAGGTTGTGCTCCACAGGCAGAGATACTTGCTAGGTAGAATTTCATTGACCAAAAGCACCAACCACAACCGCAAACACGACCATGAGATCTGTTTCAGTGATGGACAGGATTAGAAATGAGTACATCAGAGGGACAGCTCATGTTGAGCGGTTTGAAGAGACACAGTTAGAGAGGCGAGGCTGAGATGGTTTGGACATGTTCAGAGGAGGAGGATAGTGGATACGCTGGACAACGGATGTTGACTATAGAGCTGTGGGGCAAGTGAAAAAGAGGAAGAACACAGAGAAGATTCATGGATGTAGTGAAGGAAGACATGCAGAGGGTTGGTGTGACAGAGGAGGATGCTAGTGATCGTCCATCAGCAGCTGAGCAGCTAAAAGTAAAAAAAGATGATCTGGTTTAGTGACTTAAATTGGTTGAAGTGATGGCTTTCAGGCAGCTACACTCTACCGCTTGTCTCTCAAAATAACCATTGCCCTGAATCATAAGAAACTTTAAGCCTTAATAGAATTTAAAAGGGGAACATTAGCTTTAGAAAGCAAAATCCATTTTTTGTACCAATCTCTAAGCTTGCTATGCCCAGAAATGTAAGTCTGATCTGCAAACCAGCTAAGAAGGTAGTTCATGGGGAAAGTGCTTTTAGATGAATAGTGCAAGGTGGAAAAATAATCCCTTTATGTTAAGAAAGTAACTATATTCCTCCAAGGTTTGGAGGCCTATCTCCACCCACCACCACTTCCCCTGCCGGTGGCGGACTCCCTCAGGTGTCGGTGTGTTGGTGGTTCTTTGTGTCTGGGGGTGGGCGTCCGGGTACACACCGGCTCACTCCTTGGCGGCCGCTTGTCGGGGCCTGGGGCCTGGGGCTCGCTCGGGGCCCTTTGGAGGTGGGGTGCCCCCGGCCTCTCGGCCTGGGGCTCGGTCACTCAGGCACAACTGGGGGCCGGCGGAGCTCACGGGCGCGTCACTGCAACTCCCCCTGACTTCTGCTCCGCGGCTGCTGGGCGAGCCCTCATCTGGGACTCTCCTCAGCTCTTACTGGAACAGTGGCGCGGCTGCCCCTCTGTTGGTCTTCCATGGTCTCTTGTGTTCTGGGGGCCTCTGGATGTCTGGAGTTTTGATCTCCTCCATACCCGCTTCACACCCTGGAGGACGGGGCTGTGGCCCCCCCACACTCCCTAGCAGATCATTACATGGAGAAACCTTTGGAATGCAAGCATGCTGATCCACACAGGTATGCACACATGGGTATTCACAGACGCGGACTAAAGCTTTCTTGGCTGCTGCCTCAAAGCACACTGTGCGCTGTCTATCTTGCGTGCTGCACAATATCGTTTATTATTTAGTAAATATTGATATCTATGACTAGCTAGTTTATTGTGATGGTGCTTTGTTTTCTCTATTATTATGTTGCTCTTTGTTGTTTGCTGTCTCCTCTGTTTGTTTTTTTTGTTTGTTTGGTTTTTTTTTTCTCCATACAGGTGACCCAGGAGTTCTTTTTTTTTTTTCTCTCTCTCTTCCCCCCCCTTCTCACCGTCTCTTCTCCCCTTTGGTTTTCTTTCTTTCTCTCCCCCTCTTTCTCTCATTCATTCCCCCTGTCCTATTTATTAAAAAAAAAAAAAAAAATGACAAAGGATGAACTGAAGCTCTGCCATCACGTAATGTCGCATACTGCTGTTTCTGATGTCATTTAGAAAAAAAAAAAAAAAAAAAAAAAAGAAAGTAACTATATTCCAATTTCAGCCAAAGTTAAGCTAGTCACATTTTGTATAGAGATGGTAATTGTGACATTTATTCCCTCTCTAAGGCAGACAAAGAAGTTGAAGATGACGTTTAATTACATGGCCATTTTGAAGGCTTTCAGCTCATCAGTCACATTTTGAATAAACACAAATTCCTGAAGCAGGATCGATAGGAGGACGGCAAAACTGATAACAGACAACACTGCTTTGAACGATGATGAATGTCTTCTTGTTTGCTGATCGACTGATGGCGGCAAACAGCACAAATATCGACTCATTCCGATGGCCGGTTGATAAATCAGTAAATTCCCACTTTCGGTTTCCGTTTAAATGTTTATAACTTTAATATATTGCGTGTATTCTGTTACTCTCCAACTCTGCCAGTGTGTTCCTTTTTGTAGAGAAAATAGTGACTCCAGTGGAAGAATATCAGAGTTTTACAGTGAAACAGTGACAGATTGAAACTTAAGTGCTGCTCTTAAGTCCTTTTGTGATGAGATGAGGGAGTCTTTTTCTTAGATTTGGGTTAGGAGACTTTGAACGGCAAAAGGAAGTAGAACATTTATGTGTGCATGTCAATGTCCACCCACATCTGTGTGTGTGTGCACTAGGTCTTGTCAAATCAAATCAAATCAAATCACTTTTTATTGTCACATCACATGTGCAGGCACACTGGCACAGCACATGCGAGTGAAATTCTTGTGTGCGAGCCCCACAAGCAACAGAGATGTGCAAACACAACAACACAAACGAGCAAAATACAAGAATGGCCAACCTGAAACTAATAAATATATGTACAATATATAATAGTGTATGCATTTCTGGATGTGTATACTAAATATTTTCAGTGTATATTTGTGAGTGTATGTGTGTGTGCACGCTGACATGCTGTCGCTTATGGCGTCTATCTTTATGCTCTTGTGAGTGTGAGTTTGTGAATGACAGTTATACAGTGGTGTGGAGTGTGTAAATCTCCTTCCCTCCAAAGCTCTCAGCAGTGGGCCTTACATTAGCACAACAATTTACACATCTGTCCCGAGGCAAAGAACAGGCAACTCTAAAAATAATGAAAGCCTCACTCAAAGGGAGACTGTATGGGTGTGTGTGCGTGAGAGAGCGAGAGAGAGGGGGGAACTCAGGAGAGGTAGGAGAGACTCTGTAAACAAGAGACAGAGGAGGTTTATTAAAACCCCACCACCACTCACCATCCTTTTGTCCTTCTATTCTCTGTATCCCTCACCTCCTCTCCCCCTCTTTCAGTTAGAGGAGCGATTACATGCCTCTGTCTCTCTTGCCTTTCATCTCTCTCTGTGAAGAGGAGAGGAATGAAGGTCTTCTGTGGCGTGTAATTACACAGAGACATCCTGGATGAGGGCGTCTGTCTCCACAAGCAAAAAAAAAGCACCCCCCCTTCTCCCTTTAAATACCTCTTGATAAGGGGAGATCTAAAAAGAAACATTTAACTGCCTTTGATCCACCGCAGGGCTCTTGTCTTTACCTGCCACTTATGGAGGCTTAATAAGTACTACCACAAGTCTATTTATTTCATTAGAAGCCCTGACACCAAACATGCATGGCTCCGCTCCAGTACCGTGGGAATGAAATACACAGCTCCTCCATTCATTTTAAGCACAGAGTCATAATCATGACACATTTACAGTCCAGTGTTCCAGTCTTACCCATGAGTCATATTGTTGAATGATTATGAAAGGGTGGATTTTTATGGGCTTACATTGGTATTGGCCCAACCTCTAATTGGCCCAATGCACATTTGCATTCTGGGAAGGTAATAATGGGGCTCTTTGGAGGCACTTAAAATGAGAAAGTCACTGCACTTTGACTTAATTCTGCTCGCAGAAGTGCTGATGCCTCCAGATGGCTTTTTTTACTGAGTGTGATATGGCCATTTTGCCTGCATGATCATACACTGGGAAACCGTTAAGTTGCTTGTAATGCAACTAGTCTCTTGTTATCCATTTTTGCATTATGCTGGGGAGTTTTTTTTTAGTTTTTTATCGCTTTTTGTAATATACCTGCAATAGGAGCAAATACAAATAAAACCAGCTAATTTGACAGGAAATGATGGAAATAGAAAATAGCCCAAGTATTAAATCTAGTAGGTGTTTGTCATATTGAATTTGAGCTTTTTTCCCATTTTCTTTAGAGCCTAATCTGTGTTCTGTTCAGTATGTTGATTGTTGTGTTGAATAGCCACACAGAGGTGATACTGTGGTTCTACTGAGGTCACTGTTTGAGAGCTGAGGTTGGCCTGAATGTGTTTAACGTGTCTTTTTTTCAACTTGTGTGAATCCGCCTCCATTCACGGGGAGTTAATTCTTTCTGTGAACTCACTGGGAGATAAAGTGAGCGTTCTTCTGCAGCTCAAACAGATCTGACGTCAGACAATAGGCCGGGGACCTTCGACTGCACCTAGCTAGAGCTGCTCAATAGGCCTGAAGTGGTGTGGCCATGCAGCTGCCGGACAATAGCCTGCTCAGCAGAAAGGCAGTCAGTGCCCTCGAGGCGTGGCCCAGCCCTGTCTGCTCTGATCTCTGAACTCTCTCCACACAGAGTCAGTGCAGGAAGAGCCACGACAGCAACCTGCTGCGAACTGAGCAATTCAGCCATAGTTCGGAGCTGTAAACGCAGTTATGCACGAGCATCAAAGGAAGTTTAGCAAAACCTGACCACAGTTAAGATACTCCTACTGAAACCTTTAAATGTTACCAGTTAGCAACAGTTATATTAAGTTTGTTCACTACAAATGAAAGATTTTACAGGTGCTTAGATACAGGAACTGGAATTTCTTAGCCGGAAGTGGTAATTCATCATTGTTGTTAGGCACCCACCACATTTCTAGAAATGTCAAACTGTTCCTTAATTTTTAGTTGAGCTAAGCTTCCTGGAAGACCTGCATCCTCTTATAGCTGCATAATATCTGCTGTTTGAGCTTAAACGTGGCCCCACTAATTCTTTTGCCCCGTGTTATTATTCCCTGTCAATCCCTGCTCCTTTTTCCTGTCTTTTTTTTTCTTTTTTCATTTTAATGACTGGCAATGGTCATATATTTTAATAAAGTCTTGAAATGCACTTCCTCACTTTTTGTCATCTCGCCCGAAAAAGGGTCAGCAATCCACAACGCTGAAGGAATCAGCCTGTGTTTGAGCAGTCAATGGGAAGCAGTTCATCGTACTTTAATAAAAAGCAACTCCCTGAGCCTTAAACACACTCTGGTTTCCCAAAATAAACACCATCATCACTCTCACACCCAAAATCAAACACAACCAAACACAAATCCCACCATCAGGAATAAAACCATCCACACACAGGCGATGCAGCTCCCCTCCCGGCATTTGATCACAAGCAGCCTCCCCTCCTCCCCTCTTGTGTTTATTCTGGGGATTATTTTGACCTAATCTCTTTAGAGCATAATTCAGATTAGATTTTGTGTTATTATTATTGCTATGTCCATTCCCCACAGTCCTGCTGGGATTTCCTGACTGCCGTAGTGCTCCTGTGCTGGTAAAATTGATTAAAACTGCTGACCACTGCCCTAGATAGCGAAGGCTCTGGATAAAAATATAAGCAAACACAGACGATACAGAAGAGCATTTTCTTAAAACATGCACTCTTTAATATAACTGTTGGAGTCGGCACAATGCACAGTGGTGGCCAGTGCTGAAGTCCTACATTCTGCATTCATCCTGGGCTAGAAAAGCAAGCTCTTGAGGTTATTCACACTGAAACACAGCCATAAAGAGAGCAAACAAAAAAAAACCTGAATTCTCTGCTAATTACCTAAAGCAAGGCTGCGATCGTTCAGTCAAAGCTGCGGCTCCATCTGTATTTGTGCTGCCATACTGGCCTGAAAGTTGCTCAACAATTTGATATTCCGATGCCATGTTTAGTCTCCATTTTTAAGACAGTGTTTAAACGCCATCTGCCTTTTACCTCATTCTTTGAGCTCAGTACTCTTAACCAGAGAACCCTTGAATAAATGACAGCGCATGCATAAAATCACAGTGAGTACAGACGATCAAAATACAGGCTTCATTATGCTTGCAGCACAGAGGATCTCATTTTCATTGCTCTTAAAATATTGCATTCAGTTGCAACAATTATGTCAATTTATTTAGTCGTTGTGGCAAATGAACCAATTGACAGTGAATCATGACATAAAGCCTGCTTCTTTTGTGTATAACAATTTTGCATCCAGTGTGATTGTTTTGCATCCAAGCCCATTAGAGGGAAGGAAAAAAGCGTTGCAAAATAAATAATAGACAAATAGTGTGATCTAGCAATAGGAATCCCCTTGCCTTATCGTTCACACTGTGTCATCCAATTCCACAAATACACACCCTGCACATTTTACATCCGCCCACCACCCCACCAGTCTTTTTCCTGCTTGAATTTCTCAATTAAGATGAATTATAAAATTTCACATGGGAATCAGGACTTACAGCACTTATTGCGATGCTACCCAGAGGCGCTCTGTCAATGGCTTAGAGAAGCTTAGTGCTGTGGGTATTTGAGTCTGTGTCTCACAGCCCTCAGACTCTTAATGGACCACACAACATGCAACTTTGACTCTGCATAAGAAAGCGAAGTGAAGGGGTGGATGGGGAGGAGGGGCGGAGAGGAGAGCAAGGTGGAATTTATTGCTCATATGTGAAGGTGGAGAAGATGAAGGAAGTGAGGCAGTGGTGGCATGGGGGCTATGTTTGTGCTAGCTGTGGGGGACTTTGAAGATAGACTGGGCTGCAGTGTACATTTCATTACTCGTTCTCCTCTAGAGGCCCAGGTGTGTGTCACAGCTCCTTTTGTGGGCAGCAGAGCACTAGATGATTAGATGAGCTGCACCTCAGTAAATGGATGCTATTGATCTCCACACCTTGTTATATGGAGCACCTCAGAGCATGATAAGTCTAAGACAAGACGGCATGATGAATCTCACGCTGTCCAAAATTGCCTCTTCTGCTCAGCTTACTTTCTCTGTTTCATCTTCACACTCCTTAAGTACACATCCCATCCACTTTGCTGCTTCCCTGTGTCTTTCTGTCCCTCTTTCCTCCCTTTTTTATTTGCTCCGCTGATTGCTTTCAGTGTCTCCACAGCCATTAAAATGATTGGAGACTGTGTAATGTATATTAATGTGCTTGTACTTTTAGAGTAGTTTAGCTGTGCGCTATAATATTTCATGGGGAGAAAACAGAGTAGCGAGGCTTTGTGCTGGGGTAATTAAATGGAGATTGTGATCTGCTGCTTTTCTATATGCGTATGCAGATAAAACGTGAGTGCCGAAACCTGAGATTTGCCTGTCACGTATGCATCAAAAAGGTGAGAGGTCAAGGGGCCATGAGAAGGTGTGTCGAGAGACTTTGCAGGTTACACAGGTTTTTCTCAGTGTAGTGTGACATCGTAGTGAAGCACCACTGTAATAACAGTTGAACATTGATCAGTGCAGCCTGGCATAAAGAGTTAGCGGGAAGCTGTGACCTTTGACCTACAGATTAGCACCAATAATTTGCAGGGTTGGCGCATTACGAGGACAGGGCCAGAGCGAACAAGCATAACAGAAAAGACAAAACACCGCCATTATTATTGAATTTCATTAACTAGCCGCCAAATGCTGTGGAGTTAATAAAGCTATGGTGTCGGGCTTAACTTCTGCTTCACGCACATTTGCAGAGCAGCTGCGCGCACTGCGTCTCATTTCATTCCCATCACTCATTCGCTGTTTGTGTGTTTCTGGTTTGATGCTAGCTTGTTAACTATCAGCCCGAGCCTTATTGTGCCGCATATAATGCAATTCATAATACCAGACAAAATAAACTATAGCTCACAGTGCATTTCTGTAGTCTGCTCAGGCGGGCTCATGCTCTCACCTGCACTTCAGCCCATGCTCTATATGAATAGCACACACACACACTATAAGTTGTTTCTTTGTTGTTGTGAAAAATAGAACCTCTGAAGTCATTCATGCTGAAAAGATTGTAAATTGTGGGAAAAATATAAACACCTTTATGTTTGCAGACTGCCATTGTGCTTCACAAATGACCCATCTGACCGCAACCATATGAGGGTTAAGCTGTTCTATTCTTACAGTTTCCAATGTAGTGTGGTCATTCAAGAGCTACACTTTGTTCCCCTTTTTTTGCTCTGTGGGCAAGAAGTCTTACAAAGGCTCACAGAAATGAGAAAGTTTAGGACTGATGATGTTTTAACCCCTGCATACTTCGAGAATACAATAACTCAAACGGTCCGTCCAGCCGCCAAAAATCAGTGCTGATTTAAAGAGAAAGGATCGCACGGCTGCTTATAAGACACGTGGAATTACTCATAGTGATAAACTTAAAAATAATGATCTTATTCTTCTCAGTTCGGCAGAGTATTTAGCTCGAGTGCTTACTTACCTGTTCTGGTTGACACCTGTTTCCTGGTGCAACAGATTGCTGTTTTCCCACAAGAAAAAAGTGCTATAAAATCAGCTGTGAGAGTGAAAGCAGAGTGATCTGCCTTCATCAAGTGATTACAATCAGCGCTAATGCTGCAACTTTCGCTGGCCATTTAAAAAGTGTTGAGTTTCTGGCTTTCGGCTTGTTACAAACGACAAAAAAGGGGAGGAAAAAAAATCAGCTGAAGCATTTCTATTGTTTGAATCTATTTTTGTGTAAACGTGCTACGTGACAGTGTAGATGGGTTTTCCTGCAGAAACAGCTTTATTTGCTAATATATAAATGTAGTGGAGCATAACTGAAAGTGTCTGATGTCGTTATGTGTTGAGCTGAAGGATGCACAGATATTTCTACTATCTGTGATACATTTATTTAAGTTTTTAATGGCATATCTTTGCGTAGCCTCAATGTTTTTTAAGCTCTGATATCTCAGAATGATCCAGACTTGCTATTGTGTACATGAATGAACCCCCCCCCCCAAAAAAAAGAGCTACATTTCACACAGCCCCCTGTGTGCTGGATGTGCAATCCTGTTTAACCTGTTTTTATGTGACACCAGTTTCAGCTAATTGCCCTAGCTGTCATACTTTTTCTCTGTCGGTATTGCGAGTCATAGTCATGCATGAAGTGGCTTACTCGGTTTTCTTCCACCTCATTAAGATACAAGCGTTAGATACCTTTCTCTGGTACTTTCACCTAGTTTTGTCTTTGTACCTTCTCTCTCCGTGAGCTCATTTATCTAGTCTATAAGCAGGGTCTTTGTTTGGCTTTTCATCCTTAAGTAATCAATACTGGCCCTATGAATCCAGGTCATCTTGCTCCTGTGGCTTGTCTGTCCTTCCTGCTCACACCCTCCTCTGTCTTTATCAATCTCTGTCTCTTACTCCCTCTTTTCCTCTCAACAGTCTTTCTCCATTTTTCTGTTCCTCTCTTATTTTTTCTTGGTATTCATCCATTCATATGTCTTTTTACTCCCGCTCTTCACCTCCTGAAAAATTACTTTGCCCATCTGGACGGAGCTCTGCTCGGCCGTTACGCTATTAGTCCTTGTGCGGCAGTGATTAAAAATAGATCGGCGCACCAAGTCAGAATTCGTAGAGACTTTTCTACCTCTCTGATCTCCTCGTGTTCTCCCCTCCACTCACATGAAACTGTATTAGCTAGAAATGGATATACGATTGAAAGCGAAAAGTTAGCAACAAAATGTTCCAGTCTTATCCGTTTTGTTTTCTGCCCAGAGTCTTTGTGCGTAAGTGCGTATTTGTATTTGTCAGCAGCAGTGAGTGTTTGTCAGTGAGTCTGTGTACTGCCTGCGGACCTCTTCGCTGGGTGCTGTCTCATGTCGAGCTGTGTGTTTGAGAGGCTTGTCGAGGTAAAGCTCCTGTCAACGCCTGGCCGGAGGGAGTGTACTGATGAAAGGCCTCTTCATCATCCTAATGGGATACACAAACCTCTTAACCAGCACTGCTGCCTTGGCTTCGTCTGGGTGAAACCAAGAGAGACACAGAGAGCGCGCGAGAGGGGGAAGAGAGAGCACTAAGTGACTAGCTGGACCGCACGCACCGAGGACCACACTGAAAACATACACAAGTGCACAGGTCAGAAAAATGCACAGTGCAAACAAAACAATGCTGCTGGGAGTCAGTTGCAGAGGAAGAGTCGTGACTCTGCGCGGCCTTGGGATTGTGAGAGTTTCAGTAGGCCAGGGCCATTAGGATCTGGGACAGAGAGTTAATGCCCTGCTGTTCACTAGAACTATGACAACATGTCCCCTGTCCACTGGCACGGACCCAGGGTAAGGGGACTAGGAACAGGCATGTGTAATATTATACTTTAATCGTGTCATTGCCTTTAACTTTGAGCCGAATTTGAGTTTGAAATTTAAAAAAACAAAGACAAAATTGGAACAGCTGGACAAACAGACAAACATCTCAAGAACATCATCTTAGAGCGGTCCATTTTCAGTATCCTCCCCAAATCTATACATGTTCACACCTGAAAGCTGCTCAATAAAACACAATCTGATTTGTTGACTGCTGAGCAGCTCCATTTCAGCAATGGGAGGTTATGGGCCTTGAGAGAGTGAGGTAAGCCCTGCTGTTTTATATTAGCCTCCCACACTTCTCTTGTATGTTCAGGTACTAAAGCATATTCTTAAAACTTTAGACCATCACTGTCCCAGTCATTTTCAGGGGACAGCAGTACTAGTGTTTCAGGTTACTCCCCTTCTTTGCTCCACACCTAAATATTGGATTGTTTTTTGAAAATTGCATACTGCACAGAGGTTGGATCATCTATGAATGTTTCCTCTGTGCAACAACAAAGGATTCATTAAATCAATTATCATGAAATACTCCACTTACATATGACTCCCGGTGGCACACCTAGAGCCCTTTTTCACTTTGAGAGAGATGTTTCAACAACTATCGAAAAGATCTGTTCTAATGCTGAAAAACTGAAGGTATGAAATAGATATTATTGCCTACATTAAAAAATCAATGTGTTAAATTTATCACTGTAGGTACTTATTGGCATTTAGCTCTAAAGAGCAACTTGTGAAGCCTGTGAGTACATGTAATACTAAAGTATTACACAGTCAAGATGGCAAATTAAGATACAAATACATATTGATTTCTTTAGCGAGTTGCTCACCAAACTATGAGAAATTTAACACTAATGACTAAAAAAAGGATCTGCCACTGTTAGCTAGCTAGCAAGTATGGTGACCACTGAGGGGGGGAAGCGAACACATGGAGGGTCTGTCACAATAAGCGCTGCTTCAAACCAATTAGCTTGAAGTGGAAGTGGGTTATAAAGGTCTCCCAACATCAAGTTTGCACCTGTGCAGGATTACTGCCACTAACAGTGAATCTGCAGTACCTTTTTCTTGCTGATCTCTTTTTATAAACAAAACTAGCAAAAAGAAAAGAGTGAGAGACTGTTATAAGTACACCATCAAGGTGTACTTCATACAGCCACACTTATTCACTCATGCACTAAAAATAATGAATAGTCAAAGTATCTAATTTGAGACATAGCAAGTATTGTAAAGTGTTGTAAATTGAGAACGCACTGTACACAGCTCATTATCACAGTCAATTTAGTTTTTCTTTTCTGAACTTCATGAAAAAGTCAGAAAAAAGCTTTTTGCTGACTTTTTGACTTCCACGTGAGTCGGGGTTTGTGGGATTATGCGACTTTGCTTGCCCGCTTGGTTTGACCCAGGCCAGGAGTAGGACACACAGTCAGGGTGTGGATCAAAGCACTTGGCCGCTGCAGGGGGGCAACAGAAGGAGGAGGGACGGACAGAAGAAGGAGAAGCCGCGGAAATCGGGCCTGAGTCTCTCGTCATTATTGTCACAGTGTCACACACTCTGGCCACTCAGTGTCACCATCAGTCTGCGCTGGCCCTGGGCGTCTGGCGGGTGACACTCTGCCTCTTCTTCAATCCGCCCGTCTTTCCCTATTTCAGCTTTTCATCACATGCACAAGCAAGTTTTCTCTCTCATTCACAGCCGCCTACTTTATTTGTCTATGCCAAAGGGATTTTTGTCATCCTCTCCCCATCGCTGCTCTCTATCACCGCCATCCCTGCCAGTCCAGTCATACAGTACAGGTCCTGGCTCGAGGCTGCGCGATGCCCTCTTTTTCGCTCCATCCCAGTCCCCACCCAGTCTTTGGGTCAAGGACGCGTGTGCAGCTGCAAAGAAGAGCAGAGACAAAAAAACTTTGACATCAGGCAGCAACCACAGCCTCATGAATGATTGATGTGCGAATGCTGACTCATCACACTTGGGAAAGAACCAATATTTTGACCTGAAACATAACAAGATTTAGATTCGTGGAGGAGAGCAGAGACGCGTGCGCACAGGCTGCCCAGGATGCACCAATGTTCCGTTTTCCCTTCGCTGCGATGCAGAGTTATCAGTTCTCACTGTTTCACAATCTGTTAGCAGCAGAGATTGCCAGATATAGAAAAGTTGGCCTGGCCAAAAGTGATAGTCTGTGAGATGCTTCTGCTTTAGTTCTTACTTTTATGTGTGCTGGTGCTGCACTGCGCTGAGATTGCCCGGCAGTCAAATGGTATGGTGTGTTTTTCCCTTCCTATCTTGACCTGCACATTTCCTTGTGAAGTCTGGCTTCCTCTGGGCTTACAATTTTTCTTGCTTGCTTGTTGGGTTTAAAGAAAAAAAAACTAAAAGTAGCACAATAACTATAGTAGAAATACAAAATGGACATGTGTGTCTGTTTCTTTTTTTTAAGTTAACAAATATGCAGAGGAAATATACCTTTAGTTGAGCAAAGAAAATAGTTCCTCTAGTTTTTTTGTCGTCTGGCCTGATTTGAGGGACTGGGTCAGAGTTAAGGCGGGCAGGGAAATGTATCTTGAGAGAATGATGAAGCGGGGCATAAAGGGAATGAAGGGAAAAGATCAAAAGGATAAAACAACCATTAGCTTCACGTGCTAGACTACTTTTGCTTGCAAGACCCTGACATTCTGCAGAGTGAGGAGATTGAATCTCATCTGTTAACTCCTGCCTCTCCATCTGTCCTCTTCTGCTATCACCGCATCACCTCTCATCATCTGTATTCTCCAGCACTGATTTTCTGCCTATTAGTGCCCCACTCCTTACTACGCCTCACCTACTTCCTGGTCTCCCCGTGTAATCTGTGTTTTTCACTTTAACATCTAGTCTAAGCCAAGCTTGTTTTTCAATCATGTTATCCAAGCTCTTCATTTAAACAGCAATTTGATCCCTAAGTTCGTTTTCTGTGTGCGTTTTGGGAGCGGAGGCCTATTTTCGTCACCTCGAATATACATTGAACGCTACTTTTCAGAATTTCATTGGCAACTTTACAAAGCTGCCTCTCACGAGCTTACACACAGGCGATCCTACAGCATGCTGCTTGTTGTGCACTGCGCATCTAGGGATTTCTCTGATGCAAGGGGACGCAATGAAGGAACAGAGTGACGCCAACCCTGCCGGTGTTTGTATGGAGTATAATCAGGCTTCTACTTTTTAGGTGCTGCTGTTGGGTTTTTGGTTTTTGTTTGTCCATGTGTCGCCACCTCTGTCACACTCCCTTTGCAAGTAGTTATTTGCGCGCAAAGATGTCTGTCGGGCGCTGTACACGCTGAGGATATCGGCATCTTCTTGTGTCTTCATATAGACCATCTAAAAACCTATTTTTTCAGGCCGTGAAGGGTCATCGGCGTGACCCGTTGATTTGCTGTCAATCCGGCTCATCTCCTCATCTGTTCATTAGCATGACAGAGGAGCTCTCCTGCCAAAGCAGTTAGTCACAAGAATCAGCCCCTGTCACAACACATTACAACAGCAGGCTTCTCTAATAGCGCTGGCAGTCGTGGCAACCATAGCCAATGCTCAGTGCATGTACACACCCTTGCACACACACTCACACCAATCAAGAGTTGCTCTTGATCTGCACCCAGGGAGTGTTTCTGTATCTCTCTCCATCATTTTCTACCTCGCTCTTTCCATCCACATATTCTCCCTCCTTCCTTCCTTCCTTCCTTCCTTCCTTCCTTCCTTCCTTCCTTCCTTCCTTCCTTCCTTTCTTCCTTTCCCTGATGCTTGGCTACCCATTTACAGCCTGCCATTAATCTCCCTCTTTCTCCCCTCCTCCTCCTCGCCCTTTCCCTCCATCATTGCCTTACATTAGCGAGGTTACCTGTGCTTACCATCCATCTCTCCCATTTTCTCGTCCTTTTCCTAAGTTCTCTCCCTCACTGGCTCTATTTCTGTCACCCTTCTTTCTGCTCCGTGTCTTCATAATGCTCCAAGAGATAGGGACTTTTCATTTTTAATCCATCCATCTTTCCCCTGTGATGTTTTAGTTTACTCTCACTCTCTTCCCACAACTCGATAAGCCCCCTAACACTCTCCTCTCCCTTCATTATCACCTGCTCGGAGTGTCTGGTGTGATTTGTACAGGAAGTTTGATCCGTCCGTCTTTCTCCCTCTCCGGGGAGTTGAGTTGTCATATCAAATAATAAAAGAACCGCATATGTTTTGACGTAATTTGCCGACTCGTCTCACGATCGCAGGTCCCACTTCTTGACGTAGCGCATGGTAACGTGGCAGGACCCTAAGACAAAATCAGAAACATGAGCTGAATTTAAATTTTTCAAACAGAGCACAAATTTTAAAGTGCACAAATTGTAAAAGATGGCCATTCTGATCATTTACTTGAGGCCAAATGAAAGAGCAGCGAGGACCCAGAATGCAGCTCTGTGCACCAATTAAGGGTGTTCTGGTGAAGGACGTGTAATTTGACTGTGTGTGTGTCTCCAGTCTTGCCGTAATCTCTGAGTGGGGTGGATTTACTGGTTTTGGTGAGGTTTGTGTATGCGTGAGGTCAGGTGCTTATCTCCACCTGTGTGTGTGTGTGTGTGTGTGTTTGTGAGAGAAACATAAGTGGGGTGAGAGAGCAGAGTTTTGCCTTTAAGGCAGAAACTGTCTGTTCTAAAGGAGTGGCCACTGGTATTGACTGGAATTTAAAAGCAACCCTCCTCCCTACACACATTTACACACAAATAGAAGTGCGCCTGCTATACATGTAGTAGTTACTTTCATCAAAAAGTAGCCTTTATGCATTCTGATGCAAAGTTTCATGCTTACATGCATAGTCAAGGGCTTCATAACACATGGGATTTAATGTCAAAGAGATCTTTAGGAAAGAAATTGAAGGCTGTATGCACTACATTCATGATGCCACCTCCGCTGTTTGTCCTGTGAGTGGTCTCTAAGCTCTAAGTGTGTGTGTGTGTGTGTGTGTAAGGAGTAATCAGTTCAAGGAGTTATGAGTGAGGACAGAAGAATGACCCGGTGAGCGAAGGGGGAGGTAGACTGTTGCAGAAGTTGGGAGAGAGGTGGATTAGAGGACAGGAGAGGAGGGTGAGGTGGGGGCACAGACCAGCCAAAGCAGAGAGAAACCAATGCAAGTACAGCGGGATGGAGGGTGAAGCGCCGGTTGGGGAGGGTAGGCAGGATAGGGTGGGTAATTACAGGGGCCCAGAGAGGAGAGGCCTGTAATCAGTCTGCCCTCAGGAAGGAATGCAGCTCATCTTCTCATGTAATTACGGCCATTTAAACGGCTCCGGCTTCCAAACACTCATCCCACTCAACTGCTTACCTATTCACTATACATGCTTGCACACACACGCATACACAGAGACACCGTGAGACAATCAGCGACAGAAACGGACAGATTTTTAGGGAAAACTTCCAAATGGAGGAAACGAGGAGACAGGCTGTGGGCAATGTGTGAGCGTGTGTAGCTGCAGAGTTGATAGCCGTGTAGACTGCAGGCCTCTAGAGGAGAGGACTCCATGTGAATACCCACCATGGCAACCAGCCACTCCAGGTAGATTTGCGCAATTCTCATCAAGCAGCTGTGCAGTGGGAGAGTAGGCCAGCAATGGCGCCTTGCACTCAGCTCGTGCACTTGGATCTACACGTGCAGTAGGAAGGGCAAGAGTCGCGTTCTCATTCGCGTGAGCTTGACCTCCAAGTAACAGTTGTGATGCTGGTCTGTAATTTTGAGAGGACGTTTTGTCTCAGCCCTCTCTAACCCCCTGTCTACATCTGCAAAAGTGATTGATAGCACTGTTTGTGTACGCCTGTGTTCCCATGCAGTAGGTGGTCGTCAGGGCATACACAAACAGCACAGAGCCACTTTTTGATGGGCCATGATTAATGAGCTCAGTGGGGGGTGGCGCCCCCTAGCTGTGACAGAGCACACTTTCAGCCATGATGTATCCCCCCCCCCAGTCCCCGCGTCTATTCAAATGCACCAGTAGCAGCAGTGGGCTCACAGCTACAACACAAGCCCAAATCCTCTTAGCGCTCCCACTCTCACAGTCACACTCACCCACACATCCAAAAACACAGTCGCAGAAGCTCGCTTATGGATGGGGGGGGCACTGACGGTTACATGCACGGTGAGTAAATATATTCTATAGATTGCTGCAAACACACCCACCATGTCGCTCTTTTACACACACGCTTTGAATATAGTGTGGGTCCATGTGAAACAACCACGTAATTCTCCAGTATTCACCCAGTTATCAGCAAAAACCACCACTGTCTGTCCCTCTTTCATTTACTGCCTTATTTACCGTTTGTAACCATGTGGTTAGATAACATGTTTACGTGTGTTTCTGTGCATTTCCCCCCACCAGCATCGCCTCCAAGAGGACTGGTTAAGTATTATTGTGACAGGATATGTTTGTGGGAAGAAATGACACAGGAGGCGAGTCCTTTGAGAAAAAAAAAGGGGGGGCAGGTCACGCTTCATTTACAATTAGATGGTTGTAGGGCAACACACCTTGCAGATAAGAGTGTAGGATAACATTCTGTATACAATCAGATCGGTAAATGAGGTCTTTGTTGTGTTGCACGTGTGTGTGTCTGTGTGTGTCTGCATGCATATGTGTTACTATGTCCTCAGGCTTCCTCGCTCTCTCCTGCTGCCACCGGGACATACTGGATGGACAAGCGAAGGATTTCTGTCACTGTGCATCTCCATCACCTGCTCGGCCTTCCTCCTCTGCCAATCTGCTTTTCTTGCCTCCTGTCACCTCACTGTCTCTCTCTCTCTCTCTCTCCCAAACACACCTTTTCTTTTCTGCTTACTGCCTCGCACAGATTCTATCTTTCTTGCCCGCTCGCGCACAAACCCTGCACAGTTAATTAAACTCATGCACTCGTATCTTGATGAAACGATCGGCTTCACACCCCACAGAAATAGCCGCTCTGCAGGTGTCCTCATTAGCATGTTGGAAGCAATCAAAGGTGTGACATTTCCACTGCTACGATGAACTTCCAACAAGTTGCATCTCACAAATATATGACAAATATACAGAAAGGGTGGCAAAGCATTAACAATGTGTGTGTTGTCATATAGTCTTCAGTGCCATTCTCAGAAAATGCCGGCATCATGGGTCTGACAGAAACAGATTTCTGTCATTTTACTCATAAGTTACTTTTACATTAATGTTCCTCGTGGTTCATTGTCAGATTCGTAAAACTGCTGTCACAACTTTTATACAAAACTAAACACATCTTTATATTTGAAAGCAATCTAAAAGAGGTTTTAATGTTGGGCAAGTTCTCTCACACCAAAGTCCTGTGAAGTAACTTACAAATATAGCAGCTAGCATAGCTAATATGTGAAAAATTACAGCTGAAATTTGCCTTATCATTCATGTTGGAACAATGGAGCAGCAAACTATGGCATATATGGACCTATTCAGAGGTGTAGCACAATTCAAAAACTTCTTTTACAAAATGAGCCCATGCTTTTCAGGTTTACAACTTCTGCACAACACATCAGCTGCTGTGGTCACTGTTTGACAATGTCCGTGACACTAATATCACTATTACTGTGTTTGCCTAATGCAACATTTATTGTGTATTGTAAATAGCTGATAAAAAGTTAAAATGTCAACCAACACTGTGAAAAAGCCCTGTTTCTGTGACAACAACTTACCCAGCTGCCTAATTACCTCAAGAAGAAGCTCTCAACATCTAATGGAAGGTTTCGCAATCATCATCCTTGAATTCAACTTCTTATTCGCTGGCAACAGATGTGCTAAAGTTAGCTGCAGGTCTTTCTGTGAATTTGGCTTCTAGGCTATCAAATGCGGTCGTCTCTTCAGCTTTTAGATATATTTTGTGGCTGAGGTTCTTTACTCAGGGGGCAGCACAGTGGTTAGCCCTGCTTTTTCCCAAAGACCTTGCAAGAAGGTCAGAGGAAATTCCATCATCGGGTCGGGGCATTTCTGTGTGAGTTTGTATGTGCTCCCTGTGTTTACGTGGGTGCACTCTGGGTACTCTTCCTCGCAAGTCTAAAGATATGCAGTTAGCACAGTCGTAGGAATGAATGTGCGTGCGAATGGTTGTCTGTCTCTCTGTTAGATAGCCCCATGTCAGCTGGGATAGGCTCCCCGAAGTAAGGTTTAGTGAGTAGGAAAATATATAAGCACATTTATGTGTTTTGTGTTCTTTAAAAAGCTTTTAATTGGTCAATATTTGACAAAAACTAGTATTTTCAGCTAGCTAATTGTTTAACAAAAGAAAGGTGGCAGTTCCACTTTTAACAGAGCAGACTGTAGAGATTCTTTAAAAAGATTGAAGCTAATTACACAAATTACAATATGTAACTGGTTTCTTTTTCTTTTCTTTTCTTTTTTTTTTTACCAACTTTAGAGTATTTCAGTATGCAAATTGCAAGAAATTACTCTCTCTTGCATGGCTGAGGCACTATTGTGTTCACAAAATCGCATAACCTACAAACACCTCCCGTAGTGCTTTAAAACACATATACATATGTAACACATATGTAACATGCAACTTCTTTTGGTGCTTTGCTACTGGAAACTGAATTTCCCAGAGGAACCCACCCGAGGGATTAATAAAGTTTCATCTATCTATCTATCTAAATTTTCTGCTATAGTATTGCTATGACCGTATTTTGCCGGGATGACAAACACTCACGAATGCTCGCAAGGTGAAAGCCATACCAGCCGCGCTGTCGCCGCTAGTAATCATGAAGCACATGAAGGGGAGTTCGTGTGCCTGCTGGTGCGAGAGAGGAAGTCTGTTAGTTAGAGAGTCACCATGGTGAGTACAAAGAAGCGGGCTGCAGAGACATGTGAAGCCGCTGCAGGTTCACATCTTGGTGGCAGTATCAAAATACCCAAACAAGAGCTTTCAAGGCCAACATTTGGAAGACTTGATGAGAGAGCACACAGAGTTGGAGCTGTGGTGCTCTTAGCAGGAAATCAAATTCTGCTTCCTGCCTCCTGACGACTCACAGCAATCGTGATGAAATGAAAATAATGGCACTGTTAGTCACTGGTGAATTAATGACATTTCCTATTAAAAGATGACCAATTTTGCCCCCTGTCTGCGCTCAAAGGGGCTGCTTATGTTGTAAGCGTTTCTGCGAGTGTGTGCGTGTTCGGTCAGATGGGTGAACCGCATGACTCCTCACACTCCGTCTGCCTTTGTTGATGTGAGAAGCGATGCTGTGTCACTCCAACCTGTACTCATGTCGCCTTGTGCCCTGCTTGACGCCAAAATACACACACACTGTGACTGCCCCACTCACACGTGCAGTGATTCTCCATCAGATCCTTCTAAGTCTCCACACATGCTTCTTTCCAGTCTTCACATCTCTTCACTTTATCTTTTTTACCTCCTCCCTGGTTTCTTTTCTCTCCTCTTGTACGATTTTTTTCAAGCTGATGAGGATGAGGTCAGGCTGAATATCAATCACTCAATGTAATTGTCCTTTAAGGAAGGCAAGGAGAGACTGTCTTCCTCCATCAATCTCTGTCTCTTTCAACCTGCCTCTGTGTAGTGTGTGCAACTTGCACCCCGGGGCTTCCTCTCAAGAATAATGATAATGAGGTGGATAGGGTGAGGATGATGTATAACGTCAATGTTGCATAATGGCTGTTGATCACTGTATTAATTGGTCTTGTTTTCTTAGTCATAAGCAGTGTTGTCACATTTGACCATCTGTCCTCACAGCTGTTTGACCTCAGTGGGCTGAGTAGAACCAGACAGTGATAATATGTAATATGTTTTAACATTCTGCCACTTTCATATTTTTACATATGTCATTTTGCAGTGGCTGGTTCCTCTTACAGTAGTATATAGATAATAAAAAACTATGTTGTCATAAAAAGGAAATAAAACAAGACAACAACACCAAAACAATAAACAGGAATAGTACTTATGGAGTACTTCCCTACTCTTACTGAGCACTCAAAGCCACAATCAGCCATTCACACGCACACACACGTTCGCACTGCACTTTATCCTGTGCCTTCGAGTGCTTTTACCTATCACACACGTTGAGTCGGATGCATTGGCGGCAATTTATATCCTGCCTCAGGACACTTCAGCGTGTACTGTGGATCAAACCGCTGACCTTTCAACGAGCAGTTGATCAGCTCTGCCTCCTGGGCCACAGCGACCCCTACTCTTAGGCTCTGTTAACAAAACCTGTAATATTTTGTACGGGGCTATGAAGTCAGTCCTTAACAGGCTGCCTGTTGTGCTTTTCGGTTAGATGTAATGCCACTTCTTGTTCCCACTGTTTGTAATCAAAGTCAACATCTGGCTCGTTAGTGTTAATGTTTCCACAGCAGAGCTGTGAAGTGCTGCCTTGAGACATATTCTTCCAAACTCTGTGCCACAAATGAAGCCGTGGCTGGGAGAAAAAACACCTGTTAGCCTTGAGTATCTTTGCCTCACCTGTTTCCCTGAGATTGTGTGCGTAGGGTCTGATCTCCGCCTCCAATGAAAGCCAAGCAGAGTGACCAGAAGTGACAGCAAAACGAGTCAGATTATTTAAAACTGATAAAATTTTAAACACCATACGCAGCTCCTGTCCAAGTTGCTTTTGGTCCTATCTGGCCAGCACCATAATGTTTGCCTCGCTGAAGAGATTTAGCGTCAGAACGAATAAATCGTGTCTTATATTAATATTTTGCATCAAATGTTTAGGAGAATGAGTAACAAGGGGCCCATTTCTTACAGGTTCCTTCTCCATATGTTGCCTGGTGGCCAATAATAAAACACATTCAAACACGCTGAAAAGCCACAGTGGGTATTTTTGTCTGTTTACCGGTTTAGCAGCATTTGAAAAATTCATATCATGCATGAAATTACTGGCTGGTGTGCTGCTGCATCCAGTACAGCACCCAGCACTGGGGTTGGTTGTGCTTCGTAGTTGGGCCCATGTTTTCTTTGCATGTGTATTTTTCATTAAAGTAAGATGTCATTTGAAGTTGAATGGACAGAGCAAAGTGCTTTGAATCCAGGAGGCAAGAGGGAAGGAAGACTGGAGTCAGGGGAGGGCAAGAAGGAAAGCATTGCCACGTCATATACGAGGCAATGGGATGCTGCACCGCCGATTGTTTCTGATATAACTCATATTTTTTTTCTATAAAAAAAATAAAAACTTCATGATCTTGCCAAACACAACTTAACCCCGTCTCTTTTGTAGTATTTCTCTGTCGCTCGACCTCTTCAAAGTACTCTTCCTCCTGTGCTTTATTCTCTCATGCTTGCTTTTCCCCTACTTCTGAGTGCAGTGTTGGGATAGTGAGGGCACTGAAGGGGACAGTAATGACTAACTCTGTAAAGGTAATGATAAAGTACAGATGCTTTAGACTCCACTCTGGCTAGAGGCGCTGGGGCTAAGAAAATTACAGTCATTCGTGTGTGTGTGTGTGTGTGTGTGTGTGTGTGTGTGTGTGTGAGAGAGAGAGAGACAGACAGACAGAGAGAGAATGAGGAGCAAAAGAAAAGAGAGGGCAGAGAGAACAACAGAGAGTTTCACAGGCTTAGACAAAGACAGACATTGCTGTGATTCATTTCCCTTGCCAGTTATTATAGCTGTCCAGTGTGTGTGAATTTGTGTGTGTGTGTGTGTGTGTGTGCGCGCGTGCCTTATTGTCTCTCTGCTCACCACTTGGCTTTGAGTGTCTCTTGACCTGTCTTTGGCCAGCTCTCTTGTCTTCCCATCCTGTCACCCCTGTCCAGACGCCCTCTGTCTTTCTCCCACGCAGTCCTGCCTTGAAGTGACCACTGTCACTTCAACTCTCCGTTACGGCGAACTGAAGCTCTGCACTTCACCACACAGTCAAACGTGAAGGAGGGGACTCCTTCATTTGCAGATGAGTTCAGCATGCATGAATAAGAGTGGTTGAGAATGCTCTGTATAACTATAGGTTGTCATCTAGTGTCTGGGTCTACTTGTGCCTATGTGTTCACACAATTGTGTGCTCTAGAAAGGAATACCCAGAAGCCTGTGTTTGCTGTCTAGCTGTCTGCTGTCTGTCATTAGAGTAATAAAAGACTTGCTGTGCTGCACGGTGAGGAGTTCTTGTCTTTAAGGCTCCTCCATTCCGCACAAATTGCCAGCTGCTGAGCTCTGATGGATGTTTGTATGGTGGCCCAAAAACACAGGTTCTACTTTAAACCCCTAGCTCCATTATCCCAGACAGAGATGCAGGGGAGAAAAAGGGTGTCTGTCTGTCCGTCTCCTTCCTCTGTCATCTAAAAGTGTTTTAATTAAACTGTGCCTCTCTGCAGGCCTCAGAGCGCACACGCGCGCACACACACAGACACGGCACAGAGAGGGAGGTTTATCCAAATACGCAGTGCTCTCCTTCCATTCTGTCTCCGGCTGAACCGCCGCCTCTCTTTTGTTTGTCTTTCTGCAACCGTTCTTTTTCTGCCTTTCCTCCTTCTCTCTCCGTGCCCCCTCTCATCGCGCCTGAAGAGTGACAGGCTGTGTTTTCAGCCGATGTTTGAACACAGAGCGATCAATGCCGGACAAAGGGAAAAGAGCGGGGGAGTGGGGCGGGGAGGGGCGACACAATTGGTTATTGACAGAGAATACAAAGTTTGAGGGACTGGAGGCGACAGCTTAGCAGGGAGAGAGGAACCGAGAGAGGGAGAGAGGCATGCCAATGAATGCGATTCATGTTCATGGTTAAGCATCACGTTCTGATGTGTTAACTTCCATTATTCATAATTGTTTGTGTTTACCTGCTGGTATCCTCAGCATTGTGCATGCTTAATTGAGCGTATATAAGTGACGTAAAAGTGCGAACACCTGCTCTAAGGAACAAGTGGGTGTTTGTTCCTGTGTTTCTATTTGTTTCGCTGTATTCCTCGGAAACTCCTTGAGGATCGCCCTTGGCATTTAGAAAAAAAAAAGTCTAGTATGATGAAGCCACTCTCGTTGAACTAAAGTAAAATTTAGTTTTAAGGTGTCCATCACTGACACAAATATTGCACTGGTGGCTAGCTGGATCGTTTACGATGCATTAATGCTCAGTGAAACAGAAAAAAAGTATTTGAAAACCTTTATTGATCACGTTGAGCTCATCATCACCGTCAGCATTTCTGCTTTTACTGTACACTGCCGAGGTCTGGGTGGGTTAAAAGGTGAGGGTTCAGTTTAAGGTCACAGGTGATTGCAGTGACTGGAACAATGAAGTGTTTGCGTGGGAGAGAGAAAAGAGTCAAAAACAAGACGCTCCAAAACAGCGATCTATCCTGGATCACTGTAATGCCTTGAGCAGCTGATGGATTTCTTGTCTCTGGCTAGCCCTCAGTTGGTAATTCTACTTTTACCTCAGCTAGACCTTTTATAGTCATATAGATGTGACTTTACTTGAAGATGGTACAGCCTCCTGAATACCATAAATCCTCGTTGGCCTTGGTTTCAATCCTGCTACAATTTTTCTCTCCTGCTTCCTCTGCGAGCTCTGCGCTCTGCTTTGCTTTCCCTAATGTCTCAGACAGAATCTGTCAAGGGGAACAGTGGGATGAGAGTGGGCAAGTGCTCACTTTCCTAAAATAGGAGATGGTATCTTTCTAAGTACTTTCTCTTGTTCCCTGGTTGTAGAATACCTGATCAGGTTGAGGCTTGATACATTTTGAAAACTGAACACTGCAAATCTGCCTTGTTTAAATCTCGTAGTTTAAAAGCAGCTGAATTTGCTCACGCATCTCTCTCTCTCTCTCTTTTGTTTTAGCCATTCTGAATATAGAGGATGAGATTTGAGAACTGCAAGGCTGTAAGGCTGTAGTGTAGGAAAAGCACAGTTTCCAGTGAGCGGCTCCCACATATGTGAATTCATCTGTAGGCATACATGTGAAGTGAAGACAGCGCACCGAGTTCGATATGCCTTTAGCTTTTGGATTATCCTGACTGGAGAAAATGTAAATCTTCTTCACGTTAATGCTCATTGACTCCACATCATTTTTACAACCAGGTAAAAACAAGTTTTCTGCTGTAAAGTCAGACATATTAAAAATTTATAAGAACCTGTATTCCTCAGAAATGCAAGGGATGGGACCAGTATGATAGAGTGGGGCAAAATTAAAGGAAAACCTGGACTCCTCATCTCTACAATGAGGGGATCCAATGGCTGTTATGCCATGAGGGCCATTTTCCTGCTTCAATTCAGGTCAAATTATCCCCTTATAGAGAAGGGTCCCTGCAAATGAGTATAAATTGTCATCTTTAGGCTATGACTAGTCATTTTTAGACTGATGGCAGTGGTCTGTTCCAAAATGACAGTGCTACAGAGGCCCTGAGAGGTCAAACACACTGCAACTTAAGAAAACACAAGCAAATAGTAAAACACTTTAAATGAATGCAAAACAGACAATGGAAGTAAAACATTTAATCAAAAAAACTCTGAAGAAGCACTATATAAGACCCAGTCCATTTACCATTGTGATTATTATCATGTGATGAGAACACACATTCCCTGCAGCTTTTTCATCCTTACAAAAGTCTCAGTTTCTGTCACTTTTGCAGCTTTTATTGTCACATTATTGTCTTCCCCAAATCACCGCCATTCTGGTTTTTGAGCGTTTGCAGAGTTTTTCTACTTGCTGGTGGTGCTTAAATTGCAGTGTGTCTGACCTCCCAGGGGCTCTCATCTAAAGGGGTCTTTGAATGTTTTGGTGAGAGATAAGCTGACGTGAATCATCAACAAAATACCAAATGAGCGACTATATTTTGGGAAAATGTTTGAGGCACTTGTAGCCCAAATGCCAAAATGCACCGAAGCTGTTCAGTGTCCCAACAGTTTTTATTTGTTTTGCCTTTCATTAGTCACCTGTGTGTAGCTGTTCAACAAAACGAGAGAACATTTGGAGCAGCTGACCTATTGCAGCTTTCAAAGTATGCCTACACTTTTTATGTATGTGCTACTTTTGTGCTAACTTTTCATGTTCAAAGCAGACCCTTATATCCCTGCCGTGCTGTCACACGGTCTTTTCCAGTCCACCTGTGCACCTACACACTCGTGCACACAAGGGTAGAGTTCATGTAATACATATATGAGTTGCAGCACGGTTTATTTTTATACATTATTGTAATATTCTTGAAGCTGTCCAGGCCATTTTATTTATTTTGACTACTGTCACAACTTTTCCTATTTATCTGTATAGCACGCATTTTGTCACGCATTATCAGTCCATATACACAAATCTGTCTTCTGCAATAAACATCATTGATATACTGCTTGGGATCTACTCATCATCATTAGAGTACCGCGTCTGACAAAAGAGGTCAGAAAGACTGTGTCCTTCCTGCCAGGAAAAACTTTTGACAGCTTTTCCAAGACGGACGTGTCACATCGAAAATGTCATGGGATAATGTGCGATCAACAGGACTGACCCGCAGAAGGTCAGCGGCTCTCTGCTCCAGCTGAGAAGCACAGACTCTTCCAGAGAAACTAGAGCAGGGGGTCTGCCTTGTCCAGATTGCTGGTTATACAGGGAGGCAAAAATGTCACTGTACTTCTTCCATGATGGTACAAACTATCAGCACCTTAAATGTCTTCTTGAAATGCACTTACAGAGTGGCTTTCCCCCGAAGCTTGAGAGGGGCACACAAAATAAGCTGTCATACAGACATTTTCTCCCTTTCGATGTGTGATAGGTTAGTGATATGGACAAATTTGGCATTTTGCTTTTTCCATACCTCCTCGTCAGTGAGGTCAGCGACCAGGAGAAGCCGCAGATTTGCCATAGATCAGATTCACTGCACTGCTCTTTTGTCAGGTCGGTAAATAATTTCTATCCCCCCCCCCCTTTTTTTTTTTTTTTTTCTCCAGAGAGCAGCGACTACAGCGAGGCCGAGGTTCTTCCTGACTCCTTCCCGTCAGCGCCGGCAGAACCTCTCCCGGAATTCCTGCTAGAACCCGAGGATGCTTTCATAGTGAAGAACCGTCCAGTCCAGCTGCGCTGCCGGGCGTCACCCGCCACCCAAATCTACTTCAAATGTAACGGAGAGTGGGTGAACCAAAACGATCATGTCACTAGAGAGAGTCTGGACCAGATCACAGGTGAAGACCTGCACGCTCACACACTGTAAACACACACACACATACACACACAGTAATGTCACCTTGTATTTTACAGACATAAACATCATCCTCAATTACTAACATCATTTTCAACTACATAATCCATTAGCTCCTATAGGATTTTATGTGCACGTTAACTGCTTTTGGCCTGCAGCCAATGCATTATTTATATGCACTGTGAAAAATGTGCCTCACTAATCTCTCACTCTCCTGCTCTTACCGTGTCTCTCTTCTCTCTCTCTCTCTCGCTCCCTTTCTCACTCTGCACAGGCCTGGTGGTGCGGGAGGTGGACATCTCAGTGTCGAGGACCCAGGTGGAGGAGCTGTTCGGACTGGAGGACTACTGGTGCCAGTGTGTGGCCTGGAGCTCAGCTGGCACCACCAAGAGCAGCCGCGCCTACGTTCGCATTGCATGTCAGTATCAAGGCGGCGTGTTTGCACATGCTGCACGTATGCGTGTGAGAGACAGAGTGAGAGAGCAAGAGGAAGAGAAACAGCGAAAGGGCAAATGTTTTCAACTTTCTCCTTGTCACACGCGTCAGTTTAAGTATATATGCAAATAAATTGCCGTAACACTCCATCTTGATCCCTGGTGGTAATGTGGGGCGCGGTGTGATTGACACGTCGCATGTTTATGAGAGTCTGGAGTGTGGAAAAATGACACAGTTACTGAGGCTTTTGGGGGCTTTGCCTGGTGTGTGTGTGTGTGCGTGTGACAGGCAGTGTCGCTGAGATAAACTGAGTGTCACTCTCTGCTGTCACAGGGCAGCCTTCACTAACTGCTGACTGCATGTGTGTCGCCCTCTGTAGACTTGAGAAAAAACTTTGAACAGGAGCCTTTGGGGCGGGAGGTGCGTCTTGAGCAGGAGGTGCTGCTGCAGTGTCGCCCCCCAGAGGGCATGCCTGCTGCCGAGGTAAATGCTTTTCTCCCCACCGTCACTCTCATCACCTACAGATGAGGACTGAATTTGTAACCCCCCTATGAAATTTAAAGTCTTTGTCAAAACTTTACCAAGGACTTTTTTTTAAAGAGCATAGGGTTTTCAACATTACAGCATTTCTACACATACTAGCTCTCTTTAGAGAGCATAAATTATCTCTATTTGCACACAATAACAGAATTATTTCAGAAAAAAGTGATAAAAGCCAAGATTATTAGCCTCCTGAAAAACTGACCTTTTTATTGAGGCGTATTACAAAACTAAGGGTTATCGTCCAATTTACACACAGCATAAAAACTTCAGCAAGGGTTTGAGCTGTCACTTGAGAAAGCATCACAGCAAAAACAAAAGAAATCTGTTTAGACTTAAGAAAAAGAGTTGTTGATGCTCGCAAAGCAGGAGATGGATTTACAAAGTTATCGCAGCATTTCCAAGTGTCAAGAACTGGAGGGAGAAGTATGATCATGAAATTCAAAGCGAGCCATACAGTACAGAACAAGCCTGGGAGAGGCAGGAAGCAAAAGATTTCAAAGGCTCTGGAAAGAAAAGTAGTGAGAGATGAGTCTAAAGACCCCAGAATAACTGCCAAGACACTAGTGAATGATTTAGCGACGTCAGGAACATGAGATGAAACTGGAGCGCTTTAACCGCAGAAGCGCTGCTCATGTTTGGAGAAAGAAAGGAGAGACATACAACCCAAAGAGCAGTGACCCCATCGTGAAACATGGTGGTGGGAGTATTATGCTTGAGTATGACTGAAAGTAAGAATCCTGACAAGATGGAAGGAATCAGGAACAAAAATGGATATGTGAAGATTTTGAAAGAAAACTTTCAAAGAGAACTACCTCCAAATGCTCAAAGTGAACGTTACTGACTGACCTGCACAAAACTCTGACTTGAATCTTAATGAAAAATCTGTGGGGTGAACTGAAGGTCCATGCCAGAAGACCATGAAATCTGAACTGCAGGCTGCAGGCTGTTATGCAGCAAAAAGGACGCACAATTGACCATTAGCATTGGGAGAGCTAATCATTTTGACCCTGGTAGTTTTTGTGTTTTCTGAATAAAAATCGTATTTATGTGCAAAGTAAAATATTATAAGCATCCAAACAAAGACACGCATGTTTGGAAAAGCTGTGTTAAAAAATTCCTTGCTCTGTTTAACGGCACTTTGGAAATACTTTTAAAGAATGAATTTTTCATAGGGGGGCTAATTTGTTCCTCTTCTGTAGCCTTTTCAACACGTTCACACTCATATTTTTCTTCTTGATTCTGATGAGCAATAAACAGCTCAAATCCTTTTGTGTTGTGTTGTTTTGATTTCAGATTTATGCTGTGCAATCTGCAACAGCATAAAACAAAAGGAAAGAAAGTAAAGGGCGAGATGCTGACATTTTGACACCATCAATAAAAGAGTCACTAAAACACGCAAAGAAATATGCTTGTGTCATGTTTTAACACCAAGCTAGTCTAACTGTAAAACCTTGTATCTGAATTGCTTATTTTACCCACATTTGCATTGTGAAAGCTGTCTTTTTCTTTTTAGATACCTATTAACCAGGAGAATTTTGACATAAAAAGCACGTTACGTAAATTTCAAAATAAAAGCAAATTGGTTTAATTATAAAATTATACCAATTTTGTTAATGTAATCAGTTAGTTATGGATTTTTGCCCATTAAAAAGGCAAAAATTAGTCAAAATAAAAGTGAATGAAAGACATTTTTCGAGAGAAGAAACAAATTAGTGTTTTTGCTTGGCAAAAACAATCACATTTTGACTGCATGTTTGATCAATACTTTGTGTTGTGATGGCTTGATACACTGCAGGTTTACCGTGTTTACTGAATGGCTCTGTGCGTGGTGAGATGACTCATATTTATGCATGCACACCTGCTGATTTTATGTGAAAAAAAAATACCTGCCAAAGAAACATTTGAGTCAAAACTAAAATAACATCGAGCATCTGAGACTGTGAGAGCTAATTTCTTGTTTTCTATATTTACTCATTGTGAGTGTGAAGCGCCTGATTTGTAATTTTATTTTTTTATTTTTTTATGTTGGATAATTATAACTTTCATAACCTTTTTGAGGCTTCCTCATCTTTATTTCAGCGGTATGTGTCGGCCTATTCTTGCTTGTCTCCAGGTTGACTGGCTGAAAAATGAGGACGCCATTGATCCATCGCAGGACTCCAATTTTCTGATCACAATTGATCACGATCTGATCATCAAGCAGGCCAGACTTTCGGACACGGCTAACTACACCTGTGTGGCTCGAAATGTGGTTGCCAAAAGACGCAGCAGCACAGCTACGCTTATTGTTTATGGTAACACATCCGTTTCGCACCCCCTCCACACCTCACACCTCCTCACATTAATGACACGTTTGCTTTGGATTAAAGAAAAAAACTATGAAATGCTGGTTATGAATTCGACTTGTGACAGCATGTAGCCATTATCAGAATCATCTGTTTGGTTCTTTGGTTTAGTGATTCAATATGCTGAGCAATAACTGACTGAAAAAAACAATGAATTGTAATTTTAGCCCCTCTTGTGTAAATCTTTAATACTCAGTAAACTTAATTAATGGTAGAATTTTTTCAGTAGATGTATATTAGCAGTTAAACCACTAAAACAAATTTAAAGTTCTGCTAGTAAACCTTTGATCTTTGGACGAGTTTAAATTATTTTTACTTTTATGATTATTAGAATATTATTACCAACATTACTGTAGACCAAGCAACTCCACTTTCTGCAACTGCAGCAGCCTCTTCCCACCAGGAGAGTGAACGATGCACACAAGAAATACTTAAATCGCACCCACATCATGCACCAAAAGCACAGCTTTACCCTACAAGCAACATGATCCCAAGCATCCACTGCCAATGCACTGCTTTGAAAAATCAAATCTCCTATCAGGGCCCTACACAATATCAAGCATGTTGTTTTAATGTTGCACCTGATTGGTGTAAGTGTGGTAGACAGATTTCAGTAAATATACCTCAGGAGGTGATCCTGGCCATCACTCACTGATATGTATGTTAAATATAATAGCAAGAGTTGATAAAGTGATTGTCATGAATGTTAAAAATCATCCACGTATTAACTTTCAGACTTGCTCACTTTGTCTCATTTTGTGCGTCTCAGTGAGCGGAGGTTGGTCTTCTTGGACGGAGTGGTCGGAGTGCAACGCTCGCTGTGGGCGTGGCTGGCAGCGTCGGACACGCAGTTGCACCAATCCGGCCCCTTTGAACGGAGGAGCCTTCTGTGAGGGCCCGCCGGTACAGAGAGTAACTTGCACCACGCTATGCCCAGGTGAAGACCAGATACTCATTTGTTGATTTCTAAAATGTTCAGATTTTAAGTAAACAAACAGCTGCCAGTTTTGTTCCTCAGCTGGAGATAATTTATCTGAAAGTGCTCTATTGAGGTGATACGGTACTATGAGGTATTTAAGATAAGATAGGGCCTGATTCATCGAGACCTTGTATCTGAGGAGAAGGATTTAATGTCCATTCAGGATTTAACAGTTAAGAGAAGCCAGTATTGGAGAAAAAAGCTCTTTTCAGGGAGCATTTAAAGTGGCCTGACAATAATAAATTAGATGAATTATTGAATTGAACTAGTTTTTCAGCATCACTCTGAGACAGGACGTTTCTAATTTTAGAGATATTGTGCAAATGCAAGAAAGCAGACCGTAACATTTGTTTAAGATGCTCATTGAAAGACAAATCATGATTTAAAGAAATCCTCCCAGTGTTTCTGGATGCCTGATTAATGCAATCGAGTCTAAGTACCTGATTAGACACCAGGCCTAGATCTTTGCTTTCTCCATTCACCATTCAATTTCAATAAACATTGTCTGATCATATTTGAGGTTGTGGTCCATGTTAGAGAAAACCAGACGACTGTTTACTCCATCATAACTTTTCCCAAAGAGCACAGAGGAGTGTTTGCTCTTACGAAAGCCGTGGCTTCACTGTTAAGAGGTGCCTGCACTGGGAACACAGTGCAAAGTTGTACAGTCACATAACATCCTGTCTAGACCACCCTAACTCCAAAGCACAGAATGTTGTGGTTTTTTTTTTTGTGCAAAATTGTTAAATTATGCACTTCGAGCCATTACATATGCATCAGACTGCATTATAACAGCATGCCCAACTCCCCTTTACCCGAAGCGATTAAACTGTTTTGCTGTTGGCTTACTGTAAAGTGACTCACATCTCTGTTTTCATTCCAGTGGATGGAGGATGGACTGAGTGGGCAAAGTGGTCCGCCTGTGGGACAGAGTGCACCCACTGGCGCAGCCGAGAGTGTCAAGCCCCCCCACCCATAAATGGAGGAAAGCACTGCAGTGGCAGCATGATGGAGAGCAAGAACTGCACTGAGGGGTTATGTGCAAGAAGTAAGTGTCCAATATGTTGGAACTGGATGTTAAACATCAAAGCTGGGTAAATATTTGGCTTATGTATATGTATTTCTTCATGTATGTAATGTAACCTAATACTCTCCCCTGCCTTTTAATAGAGACCACCATCTGTTGAATTCACTCACTGATGCTTATAGTTGATAGAAGATGGTGTTATTGATGTATCCATAGGGGTCATTTCCCTAACAGCATAATTTCTCCTTCAGGTGGTTGTTGAATTGATCTCGCAGGCGCGGATTTCTTTGCTCACACTTTTATAAGACATATTATATTTCAAAGCTATTTGGTAAGAAACTGTATTCCCGAGGCGTTGAGCCACTGCAACATGGTGAGAGATATAAAAAAAAAAGGGGGGGGGGGAGAGAGGGAAATCGCAGACAGATGTTTCAGGAGGAAAAATTCAGGTTCACAAGGAGAGCAGGCAACTGATCCACATCTAAAGAACCACAGATGGAGAGAGAGAGAGGGGGGAAAGTGAAAGATGTGCGTGGAGTGGGAAGCGAGCATGACACAGCCAAGTCGAAAAATTAGCACAGGGAAGAGCATATGAGAGTGAGTCAGACTCGCGCTGACACCCAATGTGCAGCCTGTGATGAGCTGGGAGGAATCCAGCTGACAGCGCATTAGAATCTTAGAGATGCACATCCACAAAAGGCAGGGCGAGAGAAATACATTCAAGCACACGCTTAAAAGACACACACACAGAGATGCAAACACGCCCAAGTATGCAGAGACAAACCTTCTAAATGCACGTGCAGCTGGGTTGCAGAAGGTGTGTGTGTCGCAGGGGGGATCATATGCACACTCAAACCAATGCTGAGCGTCAGCCGTGTCAGCCACACACACACATGCGAGTCCTGCCATAAACAAGCTTCCACAGAGCACCCACTTTAGACGGAATACGCTGCTGTCCGATCCGGCTGCACGTAGCCGGCGTTCTAAGGAGGCCATCGGGGGAAAAAACGAGCACTCGAGTGGCTCTGACAGGGAGCGAGGATGAGAAGCACTGTGCTGTCAAAAATCTGTAAATGTGTCAGTCTGCAAACTACAAGTTACTGACTGACTTATTCATGTTCCCAGCACATCATGTATGACTATCCCGTGGTCACAAACACACCTGATGATATTAGAGCTCTTTGCATCCCTCGCACGCTTTAATCAGAAATCAGACTCTTTAGCTCACGCAATGTTAATCCCTCCGAGGATCGGCTAAATACCCCGAGTCGTAAATGTGCAAATGCTCTGAGACACCGTAAACCCTCATCTTCATCGCATCCTGGTAGATTCTAATTGCAATTGGACAAATGGCAGCATCTGGGGAAGCCATTTGTGCGTTCTGATGATGCCACGGAGAGACGCTTATTTGATTTGAGATCTAGTCAGCGACACAATCCTGAAAGATGGTTTCCATATTTCCTCAAACCACTTGGTGATGATTCACGCCGGTGTTATCGTAGGAATGATTGTTCCCGTCAGCGGAGATGTTTTTTTTGTCCTCATAGGATGAAGAGGATAACATTCAGGTTTCAGTCTACTTGGTGTCAGTCATGTACCACACAACCGCCAGAGTCCTGGTTCATTTTCTGAAGCAGCCTCATCCATATGATACTGATATTATTCAGAGTGTTATTTTTCCTCATGCCACAAATAAACAGTTATGCTGAAATTTATCTCACATTTTCGCACATTTCTAGAAGAGGTTTGTTTGTTTGTTTAATATGAATTTATCATTTCTTGCCTGTAGTATGCATTTTATGTTCACAGATTGAGCTATTGTTTATGTTCCTGTTTTGGCTTTGTATTATGTTATTGCATCTTTCATTTGCATAACAAACCAGTCCACCCATTTTTTACATTATGTTTTTTTTTTTTGGTTTTTTTTTTCTCCTGTTCAAACAGATAAAAAGATTTCTATTGAACATACAAGCCATCGTAAGTCCACCTTCCCATGACTTTGCTCTGTCACCGCTTCACGCCGCTTGCCTTTTGCGTTGTGTGTGTCGTGTGTCTCTCTGCTCACGCAGGTTAGGACTCCTAACACCTTGCGTTAGCACGTGGGGCTGAATGCGTGCAGCTTTTTGTGTTGCCTGTCTGTCCGTGCTTTTATGTCAGCTTGCATCACGCTCAGCGTAGACACGCCTCACCTTCTTGTCCAGCCTGCTTATGAGTGTTGTTATCCACGCTTGTCTAGTGTGTTGACTAAGTGTAACATTGGTTTCAGAGCTGACTCAGTCCTAGCATGTCTCATCTTTTGTACAGAAGCTTATTGTGATTGTAAAGGGGGGGGGGGGGGGAGAAAAAGCAGTATCTGATTACAAAATGCTGGTGTAATTACACATACTGCCCAGAATGGTTTAGCGAGAGCTACTCCGTCATGACAACTCTGTTATGGAGTGAGCAAAATGACATGCCTCTAAGCTGAGACTCCTTGATCCATAGGCTGTGTGGTAGAAGCACAGCGCTCGCAGGAGAAAAGCCCTTGATTTCTGTCTGACTCTCAGTTAATCTGTGATATAGTTTACATTTGAAGTGATGGTAATTCCTCCAGCTCAATGTGATGTGGACTCAGGGGAGAGCAGCCTTAGTAATGCACCTAATTCGCTATTGTTCCATTTCTGGTAATAAGTGTGGACGGCTGTCCGATTCGGTTCAATCGCGCCACGTGAGCATGGGAGCTCTCCTCTTCCACAGCCTGCCTGCCTCCAGCTTTCTTATCCTCCACCCTCTCTTCAGCTCTAACCGCTGCTCTGTAGTGTCTTTGGTTGTCTTCTTTCCTAAAGCACTGCTATCCTTATCTCCTCTCCCCTCCTCAACACACTTATAATCCCTCTGTCCTCTCTACAAATCACAACCTTATCTAACTTCTTCCTATCCCTTTTGCCAAATTGCCTCTCATCTAGCTCTCTCTCCTCCTGTGAGTCTATCTAGGCCGTCTACTCCTTCTCCCTCTCCTTTTTTTTTTTTTTTGCTCCTCTTCGTCTCCCGCCAACTTTGCTCCTTGTCTTCTCTTCTTTGCTACTGTGGCGCGACTCCCTCACGTGTCTGGTTTGGGTCTGGCTGTGGCGAGCCTGCTGACCAGTCACAACCAATCACCCAGCCAGAGACGTGGGAGGGAGCTCGGTGGGGAACAGGTGAAGTTAGGGCCAAACACCCCCTGGAGGAGCTGTTTATTAATGGGCCTTTCAGGGATGATTTCTATATTTAAACTGACTACATGGTGCATAGTGACAGGCAGACCAGAGTGAAGCAATCGTAAAGTATGTCTTTAAAAACAACAAAGTGTCCACAAGTACTCCAAAGCCACAAGAATTATTGGGCCCATTCCTCATAATCATCATCATTTTTAATGCACTTCCAGTGGAACAGATGGGCAAGAAAATCCACGGGCTTTGCTCCGTGTAAAAATTCATTTCTAAGTTTCAGCGAAAGCTACGAGGCTTAAGCTGCCTGATTTTCTAGGTATGAATAAATCCATCTTTTTCTCCCCTGATACCAATGATACTCAGAGTATCTGCATATGCTCAGATAACGGGGCTCTCTTTTCCTCTGCTTACTGCATGCAGCTCACTGTTATCTTTTTTATGGAAAGTAACACTATAACAGGGGATTAAAGTCTCAGACTGCAGAAACAGTCAATTTTATCATATCATTGAAAAGACAATGCAATTACTGGTCACATAATGGCCTGTATGGTGATTTAATATATCAGATCAGTGGAGTATTTTCTCTTTGAAGCTTTTCAATATTAATTGATCTCTTTCAGTTTCCTGGACAACATGTTTATGTTGAGCTGTAATAGTACGGCGAGCACTAAAATGACCGTAACTCTAGTCGATACACCCTTTAATCAGCTTTCTGTGAAGCTTTATAGCATGTTTAAGAGCCGTTTTTAAGGGAGGAGGTGGTTTTTAGGGGTTGGGGGCAATTGATTTGATGGTGCAAATTGAGATAGACGGGGAGGGGGAGGTACACCTTACTAATAACAGTTTAGACACCTTTCTGCCTTCAGAACTGCTTTAATTCTTCGTTGCATAGATTAAACAAGATTGGCTGCACATCCATGATGTGAATCTCCCGTTCCTCCACATCCCAAAGGAGCTATACTGGATCTGTCACCAGATCTGAGATCTGTTCAATATTGAGATATATATTGTGGTCACAGAGAGATAGACATGGTCAGCAACAATACTCAAGTTGGCTGTGGTGTTTAAAAAATGCTCAGTTGTTACTAAGGGCCCCAAAAGTGTCCCAAGAAAATCTCCTCCTCACCATTACACCACCATCAGCAGCCTAAACCACTGATGCAGGCAGCATGGATCCATGCTGAGACTCATCAGACTAGGCAATGTTTTTTCAGTCTTCTATTGCCCAAGGTTGGTGAGCCTGTGTGAATTGTAACCTCAGTTATTTGTTGGAGTGGTATCAGCGTGGTTTTCTGTTGCTGTAGCTCATCTGCTTCAAGATTCATCGTGTTGTTCAGAGATGCTCTTCTGCAAATTTTGGTTGAAATAAGTGGATACTTGAGTAGCGTTGCCTTCCTATCAGCTCAAAGCAGCCTGACCCTTCTCCTCTGACCTCTGGCGTCAACAACAATACCACATTCAAAGTCACTTAAATCACCTTTTTTCCCCATTCTGAGGCTCAGTTTGAACTTCACCAGGTCATCTTCACCATGTCCACAGGCCTAAATGCAATGAGTGGCTGCCATGTGATTGGCTGATTAAATATTTGCATTAAAGATCAGTTGCACAGCCGTGCACAAAAGTGAGCAGCTATGCCAGCCCTGATCTAAAAAGGCTGAAAACACAAATTGATTTATTTTAACACAGATAAATCTGATTTTTTTTTTTATTAATAACAGATGTTACTAATTACTAATTAGAGGTCATTTCCTGAGTTCTAGGAAAGTTATTTTTACCCCACTCAATACATTGACCCCCAACAAATTGGATTTACAGCTATATAAGAAAAAAAAAAGATTTTTTAAAATATATTTTTTATGTTCAGGACTCTGTTTTTAGTCTGATGATGAACTAATGAATTAATCAGCAAATGCTTTCAGCACTAACTTAGACTTCCATGACTAATTTATTCTGCTTACTCTACAGCATGTAGTAAATCAGATGATATGCCATACATTATGCTTCCTTCAATCATGGTTTTCCCTTGCAGATGTAAATGTGTGTTTTCATCTGAGTCTCTTGATGATGTTTTGGCTTTCTGTCCCTCTTTCAGCCCTGGCTCCAGGTATGGGTGTAGCAGTCTACACGGTTCTCGTGGCCCTGCCGCTGAGCGTAATAATGGCACTGTGCGTGGGAGTGCTCGCATACCGCCGCAGATGCCGACATCTCCACGGAGACATCACCGATTCTTCATCAGCTCTCACCACCGCGTTCCACCCTGGCAACTACAAACCTCCCAGACAGGGTGAGTTTGCACACGCATGCACACTCGCGTGAGTCGGCAGGTATTTGCACTCAATTTTTTTTTGCATTATTCCTTTTTTCCCCCACAGCTATTCTCGTGTTTTTCTTATTTTCATAGAAACACTGTCCCTGCTCATTTTTATCATCGCGTTGCTATTTATATCATCCCATAAATTAATTCTCTTATACCATTATCTCCTCTCAGTCAGCTCTCCATTCTTTACTGCGTTACATTTTTTACATTTTAAACATTCGTCATGGTGTCCTTTCTCTTGCTCTTGCCATCAAATATTAATTAGCAACATTAATCCATTCCACTGGCGTCACTTTCGGCTCTCTCAGCCCTGCTCGTGTCATTTCTAGTGATAAGCTCCTCTCTTCTCCCGTACCCACAGATAACCCTCACCCTCTACATCCCTCAGCTCCTCCAGATCTGACAGCCACAGCGGGGGCTTTCCGTGGGCCGCTCTTCTCCCTCCAACAAGGGGTCAACGACAGCCCCCACAAAATCCCCATGACCACCTCTCCGTTGCTGGACCCCCTGCCCAGCCTGAAAATCAAGGTGTATAACTCCTCCACGCTTTCTTCCCTGGAGCTTCCCAATGACATAAGCTCAGGTGACGGAGAGATCCTCAGCTTAAAGTCGGTGGGTACCGTGGGCAGAGAGCGAGAGTATCACACCCACACGCTATCCAGAGAGGCTGGGTTGAGTACAAGCGCCACGCTTGGAAATCTAGGAGGACGCCTCACTATTCCCAATACAGGTACAAAGCTGATTTGTAGCTAGTGATAACTAAAGACACCTTTAGATGCATTGAAGACAAGATAAGTCATGACCCCCTTCTCTTTTTTAGGTGTAAGTTTGCTGGTCCCCCCTGGCACAATCCCCCAGGGGAAGTTCTATGAAATGTACCTCATCATCAACAAGTGGGACAAAACAACGTGAGTGCCCCTTAGTTCTTTAATTCTTTATTTCTCTTATCTGTTTCACCCATAGAAGGCAGAATAGACCTTAGTCTCACCTCAATCAGAAAACTTTCCGTTGCAAGACTCGCTTCCACTTCTGAGCATAAAAATATCAACAACTTGTCCCAGCCTTTAACTTAAAATTGAAGAAGCTACTTTCAGCTGCTCCCTTATTCGTAAGGGTTCACCACGGCGGGTAGTTCCTGGTGTTTGATTTAAGTTAGGATGTTCCAAACATATCTGCCATTTTCTTTTAAAAATGAAGCGTGTGCATGTGTGTGATATCTACAGGTTACCCTCTGAGGGCAGTCAGACTGTACTCAGTCCTGTGGTGAGCTGTGGTCCATCTGGTATGCTGCTGAATCGCCCCGTTGCCCTTACTTTGCCACACTGTGCCCAACTAGACACGCCAACACCTGACTGGACTCTCACACTGAAAACGCAAACGCATCAAGGAGCATGGGAGGTGAGAGAGCCTCACGCTGGTATCAAATGATGAATGCCTTCCCTTTTTTTTGCTCTTTTTTTGTGTCACTGATTGCTCCTTTTATCCCTGTTCAGGAGGTGCTGACTGTAGGGGAGGAGACTTTGTCGTCCCCATGCTACCTGCAGCTGGAGGAGGAGTGCTGTCACGTTCTCATGGAGCAGCTAGGAACATACGGCCTTGTGGGCCAGTCGTGCCCTCCACAGCCTGCCTGCAAGCGCCTGCAGCTGGCTCTCTTCGCCCCCCGCGCACCATGCCTCTCCCTGGATTACAGCCTCCGGATCTACTGTATCCATGACACCCCACATGCACTCAAGGTGCTGCTCTCATGTTTATGCATCTGTGTGGGTTTATATTACTGTCTCCTCACGTGCACTTTAAGCTGTTCACCCTGTTGCTTGCCTGCGATTTCCTGTCTCTGTTGCTTTCTATTCATTTGTCTTTCTGCTCTCCCGAAGCATTTTCCTATACTCAAAAACATTCCAAAATTAATTAGGTCTTATTTATTCCACATTTTTTATTTCCTTAGCAAAACATGGTACAGTGGGACTTCCAAAGGTGTGTAAACTTAAAAATAAATAAATACTCATCAGATAAGCTGAAAAATACCCTTGTTTGAGTTGATTATGTCACTAAAGAGAGATATAACACGACTCTGAAGACATGCGAAGCAAAAAATAATGTAACACAAAAGATCCTGCATAAGACTTGGACATGCAAAACCAAAAAGCATAGCAAGAAATAAAATTAAATGAACTATAAATAGAAAATAACATAGACAAGGTGTATTATATTGAAGCATGTCACGGAATAAAAACATTAAAAGTTAATATAACTTATTTCCATAGTGGTTCTGGGCGATAGAGGAGTACCATCCCCTTTCAACTCTGCAGATTCATCTCATTTCTCCAAATTAAATTTGGTGCAATACATTGAGTTTTCATGTCCCGCAGGAAGCAACGGCTCAAAATAGTAGAGCAAAATACAAAAACTATACCAAACACAAAGTGAGTGTTCGATTCAGGGGAAAAATATTTTTCCTCTCTCAGACCAGCCAGGATAGTAAACACGAGTGCGCTGTGTGCAGTATATTGGCATCCCGCTGCATGATTTCTGGCTGGAAAAGTTCAAACAGCTTTTAAACTGTTAGCTCAGAGCATTTCCATTTGGACACATTTTAATTAGGCATCTTTTGAAAGCATGATCTTGCAATGCGAGGGGATGAGCCCGCGCTAAAACCAAATAAATAAAGCCCTAAGCCCGTCTTCTATGGCTTTCTGTGCAGGAGGTGCTGGATTTGGAGAGGAGTCTGGGTGGAGTTTTGCTGGAAGATCCCAAGCCGCTGCTCTTCAAAGATAGCTACCACAATCTGCGACTGTCCATCCACGACATTCCCCACACTTACTGGAGAAGCAAACTTCTGGCCAAGTACCAGGTGACATAATGCAGCAGACTCGTTATAGATATATGCATATATATATATATACATAATATGCATTATATGTATGCCTGAAGTCCAACTGATATTCACCAGATTTCTAAATAACCTTATCACATCAACATCATTAGGCATTGCAGATTTGCAGCATTTAGGTTTTTGATGTCACAGACCTAAACTGTTTTTGACATTTCATGATTGTGGTTTTAAGTGAAACACCACCACACTCATGTTCTTTGTGAAATGACTTGTTTCTTCCATCAGTCCAGTCTGGCGGCACGTGAATAGAAGAGAACAGAACACAGAAGCTTTAAAAAAGCTGATACAGACCAGTGACAAATTAAGGTGTCTTTTTAAATTGCAGGGCAGCTGAGCACTGGCTCTAAAAAGTCTCTGGCAGTCTACTGAAGTGATTAAACAGTGTTTTTTAAAAAGATATTCCCTCATTTAGGGTTTTAATCATGGTGGCGGCGAGAGCTGTCTAAAACCTCAGTCCAAAATCTCCCATAGGTGTTCAGTTGGCTTGAGCTCTGATGATAGTGATGACCATGGCATATAATTTAAACATTTTCATGCCATAAGGATGGGGACATTGTCATCCACAGACCGACCACTCCCACCAGGATAGAAAGGTTTCATTTAAGGATGAAGCTGATCGCTCATGCCAACTTTATACTGTGCAGTAGCCTGCAAAATTATACCAGCAAAATGCCTCCCACAGCTAAACAAAACAACCAGATCAACTCACTGGGGTGCTCAGGCTTTTCCTTTAATTTGTCATAATGAGCAGTACTACACAAGCTTAAACAGTAATCTTGCTTCATTTCAATAAGAGGGCTATTTTACAAATGTTATAGCATACTTGACTGCTGTAAACACTCAAAGTCTCTCCTGCATTCTTTTCGCAGGAAGATTGCAGTCTGAACCGTTTCTGAATAAACAAACAGAAAATCTGATAGCGCTTCTAATTTATGGACAGTGCGATTTAGAAATAAATTATCCTCCAACGCACAGAGACCCAGTTGGTGGAAACACCCACTATCAAAATAAAGCATACTGCACAGACCTTTAATGGAAACTGCATTCTAGATGATCCCAGATTGTGCTGCTCGGGAAGAGGTCGCTTTAATCACAGTGGTAGAGAGCCTTTTTTTTCCTGGCTTTTCCTGTTTACCACTTTTGTCTGTGTGACAGGAGATACCGTTTTATCACATTTGGAGTGGCAGTCAGAGACCCCTGCATTGCACCTTCAGCCTGGAGAGAGGCAGCCTGGCTGTGTCGCAGCTCACCTGTAAGATCTGCGTCCGGCAGGTGGAAGGGGAGGGACAGATATTCCAGCTGCACACTGACATCCAGGAGGTAATGGTGACGTCTGAGAAAATGCTTGCGCACACATGCGCACACACAGATAACGCTGCAATGCAGCTGCACAGTTACTCCAATCAATACAAAGGTTGGTCTCAGTGCTTCTCGACGCCTCTGTTCTTCCAGACTTTACCTCCGCACTCGCCCCTCCCCTCAGGAGGAACGTGCCTACCTTCCTCTCAAGTGGGACCTTATGCCTTTCGCTTGCCTGACTCCATCCGCCAGAAAATCTGCGCCAGTTTGGATGCACCCAGCGCTCGAGGATGTGACTGGAGGCTACTGGCTCACAGTCTGGGCTTTGACAGGTCAGATAAAGCACGTTTGTTACTTGAGTTGCATTCTGAAACGACTGCAGTGTTCATCATTGTCTGATATGAGATGATTTAAAGAGGCCTCAGAGGTCAGTTTAGAATTGGGTTTAAGTGAATTAAATTTAGACAGACGACTATGAAAAGTCATGTTATATCTGCCCATACTGATTAGAATCTCAAAAGCTGGGCTTGAATATTAAGTTAAAAAATATGATTCAGTCATGCGTGTTATATAATGTTACAAAAATCCATCTTGCTAATTATCTAACCATGCCTTTGAAATATGATGCTTAGCTGGGTATCAGTATTGGAGTGTCAGAGGTTTTTCCTCCAGTATGTGCAACATCCAGTAATGACCAAAAAAAGAAAAAAGAAAAAGATAATCAGTGATGAAGGACTGTTTTTGCTCTCTCCTTTTTCTTCTCACGACTTGCGCCTTCTTTCCTTCATCCAGGTATTTGAACTACTTTGCCACAAAGCCCAGCCCCACAGGTGTTCTGCTGGACTTATGGGAAGCATGTCACCAAGGTGACGCAGACTTGGTCTCTCTGGCGACCGCACTGGAGGAGATGGGCAAAAGTGAGGTGCTAGTTGTCATGACAACTGATGGGGATTGTTGATTGGTCAAGAAACAAGAGAGCAAGACTTTTTTTTTCCTCTCTCACCACCACCGCAATGAAAATACCTGCCTATGAATGAATATGCACACACGCCAGCGCAAATCATAAACCCACAGAGCATTTTGGTTGCTTCACATAAACTTTATTACCTCTGCCTCATTTCCCTTTTCACTGGCCCTGAGAAGATCAGCCACTGTAGCTCCATGGCCACCATAACATATTCCCATGCGTGCCATCCACCTGCTAACCCGATTCGGCTTGAGCCCTCCAAAGCAACGTTGCATCTGCGAGGTATAAAAAAAAAACTATCCGAGGGTACCAAGGCATAAAGTGGCTCTAAAGTTGTCTGTCAGACATGGTGTTGACTGCCTTTGAATGTTGAAAATGGCTCCATGCTTGTATATATAAATATGAGTGCTTTGGGAAAAAATGGAAACGTTCATGTATTCAGCACGCTGAAGCACGCACAACGACACAAACGCTAACGCGGGATGGCCTGTGTTTCAGTAGCAGCATGAAAGTGCATGATTTAAGAACACCCTCACCTCATGGCAGAGGACTTTTGTTTCTTCATTGTCATCGCCATGTGTGCGCTGAAGGACAGGCAGCACCGACCTGCCTCCAGCCTCCCCAGACTGCACACACTCCAACACACACACAGGCAGAGCAGTCATTAATCGGCTCTGAAGCAGGCAGGCTAGGATTTCTCATCTAACTGCTTCGACTGATGACAAATCGTGTAACGATCGAACCCTCAAGGTTCGGATTTTTTGGGCGTAAAAAAAAAAAGCTGCCTCTCCTATGTTGTAGAAGTGCGAATTTTTGAAGTTTGCTTCAGAATTGGCGAATAACTAGACTGACTCTTTATACCAACAAACGCCTCAAAGCCTTGGCATATCATTCCGACTCACAGGGGTGTTTCTCTTTCATCTCTCCTTGCATTCCTCTTACGCTCTGCCACACTTCAATCTTTTGAGAATAAACTGCAGGAGAGCTTTCTGGTCATCCCTTAAAAAAACATCAACAAAAACAAAGTTTCCTTTGGGGAACGCTTTCATTTATTGTCCAGATTTGTGGATTCTTTGTTTTCTGTTTCTTTTCCTTTTACTGTCACTGGTGTTACGATCATGTAGAGCCTGTTTTAACATCTGTGCTTGTTTAGGCTACTGATCTGCTGTGTATTATTTTTTTGATCCTAGTAGAGCACGCCAAAATTGGAGAGTTAGGACACAGTGGATGTCTCTCTTGTGAATAACAAAACTATGTTTATTTCTGGGTTGTTTTTTTTTTAAATCTTGTGCATCAATTCAAAAAATGTAAAATATAATCTGTAAGACATGATTGGACGGGGGGTCAAGTGTCCTGATGAATTTGCTGCACGCTGTAATTTGGAGGCTTTGCTGTAATTGAAGGCCATTTCCCGAGATCACACATGATTGTAGGATAGAATAGCCCTGCTTTGAATCAAATGGGCAGCAAGGGGACCGTGAAACTTACCTCAATCTGTTCTCTGTCCCCCACTTATCTATATGTCCATATGTCCATGCATCGCCCTGTAGCTCATTCTGCCTCCCTTCTCTCAACTCTTTTAATCTGCCTGCTTTGTGGTCAGGGTCCTCAATCTGTTTGCATTGTCACTATTGTTCCGTCAGCTTAAATGCTTTCGTCTGTAACATTATCTTTGCCTAAGTTCTGTGTTATTGAGTCTTTTTTATCCCTCTAAGCAAAAAAAGTGTTCATATCTTAAAACAACCACAAGAACCAAAACACAGGCAGTATCCCTCCTCCTCAGCAGTGAGTCATGTCACTGTTTTGTGTGAATGAACCGTGTGTGTGCGCATATGTGTGTGTGTATGTGAGAGTGGATGTGTGTGGGCAGGTGGGTGTGCGCGTACAGTATGTGCACATTCTTAAGATCTGTCATTTCTCTTTGTAAGTGCTATGCAAGTACATAAGAAAAAGTGAAGCGTTTTGACTTCTTTTGTTTCCTGGAAGAGTAAGATTCTATTTTTTCAGATCAGGACATTGACAGGGTTTTGATTTTGTATCCTAAATTGGTTTAGGAGTAGTTTTAAAATTTTTTCGGTGATGCTAGTCTGTGTGGGGATTCTCCATCCGGAGAACAATTGGATCACTGACCAAGAAAGCTGCTACCTTAAAACAAAAAAGCACACGTGGAAAAACAAAGTGGCACAGCGACTGACATGATGACCTCGTGCCCTGCAGGTCTTTGCCCTGAGGAAAAATACCTGGACACAATCTGTTCAGTACTTTGGATCCCTGAACACTGCAGGACTTTTTTTCTTTCCACAAGTCTTGTTACAGAGACTGACTAGCTGTAGAGTACAGTGTTTATTTGTCCAGATTTTTTGAGTGTATGCTGGATCTTTGGCCATATCTCTGGATAATTTATGCTGGAGCTGTACTGGATTCAAAACGTGCTCCCGTCAAAGAGAGAAAAAAACTACCCTTTGTTCAAGAAGACAGACATTTTTACAAAAAACACCCAAAAACAAAACTAAAAAAAACTAAAACTAAATGGATTCAGTGACATGATTTCATCTCTGTAAAGTACTAATTGTAAATAAATGTCTAGCCTTCTTACCTGTAACTAAATATAATTTTTATGCAATAAATTATATTTCTTAGTTTAACAGCTGTGTGTTTGTGTTTTGCTCTTTATTGCACTAAAGCCTGCTATTGCACTGCCATATCTCAAATAATGCATAGAGCTAATTGCGAGCTTCTTCAGCGCTTAGTACTTAGCACTGAAGGACAGAATTACAGTTAAATGGCATCTGTGGTTTTGTCAATTACACCCATTTTCACAGAAAATGCAGAGCTGCTCAACCTGTCCCTCTTTACCTCACACTTCACTGGAAAATTCCCTTTAGGTCCATTCAGCTTTAAAAGCTTTTAACTGGCAGGCCGTCTGGTCTTCACATTAACATGGTCTTGGAGGTACTGATAGTGGCCTTTAAAGACTGCCTTGGGTGTTTAGATTGAGGATTCTAACCTCAGTTTTCCTTTATGACTGGGCAATGAGTGGGAAATGATCAGATGAGGCTCTCATATCGAGAAAATATTGTGTCATCTCTATATGGAGCGTGCGTTGCTGTAAGATAGACAACACTTTGCACCTGTTTCATTGGTGGCTGACAGTGCGTGAGATAACTGAACCTTGTATAGTGTATAAAATGCTGGTATAAAAGCTGACTGTAGCTTCAGCCCTGCACAGGATGTTTTTGTATTTTAAAGAAAAGAAAATGAGAACATGCAGCATTAACTAAACATAATTTTCTCCTTTTTCGCATGATAACAGTCATCGCTGAGCCTACAGCATTTTAAATAAGTGTGTGACCATATGAAGAGCACTTCAGGCGCTGGTGTGAAACATTCACCCAGAACTAGCCTGTCAGTGGTTCCAGTCCAGCCCACTGTGAAGCCATTAATAATTCAGGTTTCCCAATAAAATACACTGCTATTCCTGGTGTGGTGATGCCAGCGCTACTACTCTGCCCCTGAACTCTATGGAAAGTTATTATTTTTAAATTCTGGTGAGTGTTTATGGGTTAGTTCCCAAAACACTGTAGATGTGAAGCTTTTGTGTCTGTGCTCTGTAATGCTCGTGTAATGACAGCAGGCTGAATGAATAAAGAGTAATGGGGGTTTGGGGGAGGGGGGTCATCATAACTAGGTTACAGTTGCTTTACTGGTTCACCCTAGTAAAAGATCAAACTGAGCTCTATAGTAATGTGCGAAAGTCTTGAGCCAGCCCTCCATCATTTATTTTTATTTTGCTTCCAAGGAGCCAGACTTTCTTGTCATTTTTAAAGTAAAGTTAAAGTGATCTTGAGCAACAGGCTGTGTGACATCAGCTGCTTTTTCACTCATTTGCAACCCATACGGTAATGTTTTGGTTTCATTTGTTAAGCCTCGCCATATCTGAGCATGGTGTGCGCTGTGTCCTTAAAAGAATTTAAGGGAACTGAACAAGTGGAAGACAAAAAAAAATCTAAACAAAACAAATAAACATTCTCTACAGCAGATGAATAGTATCTGAAAGTAATGAACTGAATACATATCAAAAAAGATCCGGCAAAGACCTGATGCAGGATACAGAGATGTATCTGGCACTCAGTTGATCCATCTACTGGTCACTAAAGCTTCATCAGAAATGGTCTCAGTGGATGGGTGGCTGTCAAGAAAAAGACTGAGGTATGACAAATTACACAAGAACTGTGCTAAAAGTCTGTGGTAACCGCTCAAGTTATTATCAATATGTATGGAAAAGGTCAGGAGACAAGTACAACAGAGTATCTAAAGCCATCTGTAAAACAGAGTGGAGGCTACATTTCCACCAGTGGTGTTGTGGATCTTGTTAAAAGTCATGGAATTATGAACGCAGAAAAGATTTTGATCCATCACGTGATACTGTCTATAAAGCATCTGATTGACTGTGGATTCATTTTTATAGTATGACAGTGATCCCAAATAGAATGCCGGTACAGTGAAAGAATACCTGGACGGAAAAACGCACAGTGGAACACTATCAGTCATGGATTGGAGCCTGAACATAAAAAATGTTGAAGCAGTGTAGGATCATCTTCACAGGGAACAAAACAAAAGGCAGCAAACATACTAAGAAGAGCTTTGAATATTCTTCAAGAAGCTGGAAGAACTATTCCTGACGACTATTTAAAGAAATGACAAAAAAGCTTTACTAAAAGATTTCAGGCTGTGTTGAAGAATAAAGGTGATCACACCAAATATTGACTTTCAAACTTGTTAGAAGCCTACCTTACTGTGTGTTTTTCTTTATATAATTTATGTTTGTGCACGTTTCAATAAATCGCTGCTTCTCCTCCCTGTTTTGCTCGTGTTTTTCTTCTTACAGGTGTTGGAATTGTTCTATACAAGAGAGGTACACGACGAGACCTGTGGATGTGTTGTTCTACAGTGCCCTCTCCAGGCAAATATGGGCTAATGATTTAAGCATTATTTTTTTATGCATTTATTTTATTGGAGTGATAAATGTGATATATGCACAAAGCCACAATATTTAACATGACTCCTTTTTTGCAAGAGAGAAAACAATATCAAGAAAAGTTTGAAACTGTACTCCCGTCACATATAGACATAACTGACACTTTTACGTCAGCAAGGAAAGATGACTTTACAACTGAAATCTACATATTGTATTACATTATAATTTGTTAGTTTGATTAAAGAAGCGGCACAAATCAATTACTACACTGCATTACTCTTTCACCATGGCTGTATTCTATATACAGTGGGGCAAAAAAGTATTTAGTCAGCCACCAATTGTGCAAGTTCCCCCACTTAAAATGATGACAGAGGTCAGTAATTTGCACCAGAGGTACACTTCAACTGTGAGACACAGAATGTGAAAAAAAATCCATGAATTCACATGGTAGGATTTGTAAAGAATTTATTCGTAAATTAGGGTGGAAAATAAGTATTTGGTCACCTCAAACAAGGAAAATCTCTGGCTCTCACAGACCTGTAACGTCTTCTGTAAGAAGCTTTTCTGTCCCCCACTCGTTACCTGTATGAATGGAACCTGTTTGAACTCATCATCTGTATAAAAGACACCTGTCCACAGCCTCAAACAGTCAGACTCCAAACTCCGCCATGGCCAAGACCAAAGAGCTTTTGAAGGACACCAGGAAAAGTATTGTAGACCTGCACCAGACTGGGAAGAGTGAATCTACAATAGGCAAGCAGCTTGGTGTGAAAAAATCAACTGTGGGAGCAATCATCAGAAAATGGAAGACATACAAGACCACTGATAATCTCCCTCGATCTGGGGCTCCACGCTAGATCTCATCCCGTGGGGTCAAAATGATCATGAGAACGGTGAGCAAAGATCCCAGAACCACACGGGGGGACCTGGTGAATGACCTGCAGAGAGCTGGGACCAAAGTAACAAAGGTCACCATCAGTAACACACTACAACGGCAGGGAATCAAATCCCGCAGTGCCAGACGTGTTCCGCTGCTGAAGCCAGTGCATGTCCAGGCCCGTCTGAAGTTTGCCAGAGAGCACATGGATGATACAGCAGAGGATTGGGAGAATGTCATGTGGTCAGATGAAACCAAAGTAGAACTTTTTGGTATAAACTCAACTCGTCGTGTTTGGAGGAAGAAGAATACTGAGTTGCATCCCAAGAACACCATACCTACTGTGAAGCATGGGGGTGGAAACATCATGCTATGGGGCAGTTTTTCTGCCAAGGGGACAGGACGACTGATCCGTGTTAAGGACAGAATGAATGGGGCCATGTATCGTGAGATTTTGAGTCAAAACCTCCTTCCATCAGTGAGAACTTTGAAGATGAAACGAGGCTGGGTCTTCCAACATGACAATGATCCAAAACACACCGCCCGGGCAACAAAGGAGTGGCTCCGTAAGAAGCATTTGAAAGTCCTGGAGTGGCCTAGCCAGTCTCCAGACCTCAACCCCATAGAAAATCTGTGGCGGGAGTTGAAAGTCTGTGTTGCTCGGCGACAGCCCCAAAACATCACTGCTCTCGAGAAGATCTGCATGGAGGAATGGGCCAAAATACCAGCTACTGTGTGTGCAAACCTGGTAAAGACCTATAGTAAACGTTTGACCTCTGTTATTGCCAACAATGGTTATGTTACAAAGTATTGAGTTGTATTTTTGTTATTGACCAAATACTTATTTTCCACCCTGATTTACGAATAAATTCTTTACAAATCCTACCATGTGGATTCATGGATTTTTTTTTTCACATTCTGTCTCTCACAGTTGAAGTGTACCTCTGGTGCAAATTACTGACCTCTGTCATCATTTTAGGTGGGGGAACTTGCACAATCGGTGGCTGACTAAATACTTTTTTGCCCCACTGTATATATATATATATATAAAACTCAGAAACTAAACACATTTGTTAGATCAAATCCAATTTAAATAATTCCCATCAGTATAGGTTTCATAGCAGTATGCATATTTAAAATATTTGTAAAGGATTTGTCTGCAAAGAAAACTGTTTTTGGGTCACTTGTTAAAATATTTTTTGGTCTATATTAGTAAACAGTGTTGGGACTAACGCGTTATTAAGTAACGCGTTACAGTAACTACGTTATTATTGTGGTAACGAGCACGGTAACTAGTTATTATGCCAAAATCAGGAACGCGTTACTCGTTACTGGGATTTAGATTGGCTCGTTACTCGTTACTTCATGTGGTGGCTATCGCGGAGCTTCCACAGATTCAGTAACATTAGAAAGTGGTGGAGGCAGCAGGTGGATGAAGGAAAAGGGACGCAGAAGGAAAAGAGACCCGAGGCGGCCGCCGGTCCAAGTGTGAACTGAACTTCAGGTAAGAAGTTATGACCTGCAGTCTCTCTGGGTCAGATATAAACCAAGTTTAGGTGGAGTTTATTTTCGTTGTGCTGACTTTTTCCGTACTGCGTGCTAGCTAGCATGACGGAGTTTCTATACAGCTGGATGGTGCTATGAAGTTAATGATGTTGAACTTTATTTTGTTCATAAGTTATTAGAGTTGCCAACCATCCCGTCTGGTATTCAGAGAAAATATTACGCGTTTCTTATTGAGGTGAAAAGGAACAGTTTGTCCCGTAATTCAGCTACAATGGAAAAGGCACAAAGCTGGAGTTATTCTGTCTTTGCTGCACAGCTGCCTCTTCTTCTCTCATTCTCCCCCTCCCTCTCCCGTTTCTACTTCAATCATGAAAACTGATCAATGATCAGCTGATCGGCTCTCTTGTTTGTTTATCGCTCACTTTGCGCCGAAAGAGGAAACCAGCGGATGTCGCGCTAAACAACAGCAGCACTTTTAAGCTTGATCAGCTGTTGTTAGAATTTATTTAATATTAATTTCTAGTATCAGCTGATGTTTGCTGGAGCCACAGCTGCAAAAAAGATGCTGGTCATGATATGGTTTGGTTATCTGGTGAGAGGGAAACATGAAGATGAAACCAGGAGATGTCCTTACTGAATCATCAGAGCTGAACAGGTGATGGAGAAACAGGTTTACCTTTTAGGTGACATGAATGAGTTGAAGTTATGAACTGTTTCTGAGAGACAAATAACACCAGGATCCTTTTCTACGTAGCTGACAGCTGGTAACTGTGCAGGGGTGGGTCTAGCAAAGTGTTGCCAGGGGGCCAGGTAGGGCATTAACAGGGAGAGGGGGGCACAAAGAAATACTTTTCTTTCTTATTCTCATTTAAAATGTCTAGCTTTTAAAAAATAATAATCTGAATCTTACAACAAACGATTGATAGATTGATGCATATATACCATCAAAACAGTGTACATCACTGTCACAACAGTGTTTATTTTCATTCAAAGGCTTTATGATTTTTCCTATAATGGTGGGCCGGTCTCTAGTCAAAATGCCCGGGACAATTTTCTGTCCCAGTCCAGCCCTGTATGCAGCTCATCTGCAGTCTGGTGTTACCTACATCTTCCTATTCAGAAGGCAGAATTTCCGAGTTCTGAGTACAATCAAAGCACCACGACTGCAGTTTTTGTGTTGATGTAAAAGGCGCACATGACACTGTGACGTAGGCTAGAATCATGGCAGCAGTCAATGACGGTCCAGGCGTGGGATTTCTCTAGTGGAAATATGCACATTATCTTTTCCTTTCTATTGGTAGGTGGCACAGTGCACTTGTGGCAAGTAAGCAAGCTAGAAGACTGGCAAAGTTATGGAAGCAATACATTAACAAGAGAATTATGAGTAAAACCAAAGTTACTTTCCCTTGTAACTAGTTACTTTGAAAGTAACGAGTAACTTGAAGTAACTGAGTTACTTTTGAGAGAAGTAACTAGTAATGTAACTAAGTTACTATTTTAAAGTAACTTACCCAACACTGTTAGTAACACACGGCAATGCACGCTCCATATAGAGATGGCTCTACATAGTAAACTCTTCTCTTTTTGCACAATTCAAACATTTTTCACATAGAAATTGTTGCACTTTGTAAAAAACAAAATGAAACCTATTAACAGCAAGGATCACGTAACAGCAGTGTTCACTGTGTCTGAAAATTTGTGAACATGAGACATTTGTTTTCAGTATTTCATTACTTAAACCCGCGCTTTTCATTTAAAAAGGCTGTAGCGGAAAGTGTTTGTCTCTATAGTGACAAGACTTCCGGTTTTTCCTTCCCCACAACCCATTTTAAGATAAGATAAGATAAGATAAGATAAGATAAGATAAGATAAGATAAGATAAGATAAGATAAGATAACCTTTATTAGTCCCATGCTTGGGAAATTTGTTTTGCTACAGCAGTGGACAGTGCAAAGTTGCAAAGAAAAATTAGAGAAAATCACTGGAATAAGATATCAATAAGATACTGTACACAATAGGGTAGAATAAAATAAAATAAAATACTATATACAATAGAATAGAATAGAATAAAATACAAATGCTATATACAATATGAGTATAATACAACGATGCCAGAAAGAGTATTGCACTTAGTGTTATTGCACATGTGTGGATGTGTGTGTTTGATCAGTTGAAGGCTTTGTTGTGGAGTCTGACAGCAGTAGGGAGGAAAGACCTGGGAAAGCTCCAATGCCAGGCTGGTAGGCAAACTGAAGTGGATTCAGTGATGAGCTCACCAGGCGCCGAAGCTGAGTCAGGACCAGCCGCTCCAGGGTCTTCATCAGGTGGGATGTCAGGTCCTTAGGGCGTGAAGTCTTTGCCTTTTCGTTTTGTACATAACTGTTTTGGGGGCAAATAAAATGCAAATAGGGATTAAAACCGCAGAATTAATGATTACCGGTGCTGGAAATACTAGCGCTTGATGCAGTGTTTTGATTTTGTTGCCACTGGTACCCACAAAGCAATGCGCGAAAGTCACGTGGTCTGTCTGAGGTCCTTGGGGCGTGAAGTCTTTGGCACTGGTACAACACAGGAGGTTTTCCAGAGATGTGGGACTCTCCCCAGCCTCAGCCTCAGGTTGAAGAGGTGCTCCATCACCCCACACAGTCGGTCTGCGCAGGAAATCCTTTTCAAACATATTTTGAAATGCCTCCGAGTTTTATACACATAAGCGTAACTCGGCGATATTTTATTTTGCCACTTTGTAAAATAATATGGTTTGAATCAGCTAGTGATTGTTTTAAATATTTACGGCTTTAACTTTGAAGATTTTTTTTTTTTTACCGGAAATGATGTTGTTGTTGTTGTCAGCCCTGGTCAGCTGACCAGAGTTTTTGAGGCGGTCCATTAAGCGCCAAGGAAAGGCAGAAGCAACAGCGAAGGAGTCCACAGAGAAAGGTACATTTAAAATATTTTTACTTGAGCTACAGTTTGTATGGGTCGAGAAGGTTGCTCACGTTTCTTTTTGCACTTAGCTAGCATCTATTGTTAGGTCACGTGTAGGTGTTAACGAATAAAAGACAGCTTTTCGCCATTAACGACCCTTAAAATGAAGAGTGCCAACAAAAGAGCTGAATAATTTTACAATGAACACCGGGAGTCGCAAAAACTGCTGCTAGCAGGATACTTTGTTAAAAGAAGCGGCTCTTTAGTCTGTTTTTACTTACTGTTGCTTTTTCGTGGGTAAGCATCACGTGAATATTTGTTCCTCATCAGCACATCACGATTTTAAGATGCAAAGTCAGCTGTGTGCTTCACGTCAGTCGCCTTTAATGACCCGCTTTTTGACGTGATAAAGCCGTGCTAGTTTGAACCTGCTTTGTTTCGTTTGTCTGTTCCTGCCTGCGGTGTTCAAACACTTCAGGCAGCTTCTGTTCTGGTCTCATGAGCGGTCCTGCTTGCATCACTTGCCGCTTATTTTTAGCGTCTTTCATGTGATACTTTACTTTTAAAAAAGAGTAGAGACGCTTTATAAAATTGCCGAAAGCCAGTATTATGGTTCAACAAGAACATGCCCTAATATGATAATTGACATAAATGCTGACTTTTCCTTCTGATGGAGCATTTAGTTGTGGGTTCAAATCCGTAGTTGCAGTGGCCCATTAAGAAATGGCATTGGTCTCCTTTGACAGTCCACAGCAGGTCACGATTGTCTATTTACTGTGAATGTTTACTGACCATACTGTGGTGACAAACACAGGATACTTATATTTTTTTTATTTCTTACATGTTATAAAGAAACAGATGTGGAAGATGCAAGACTGAATGAAATTGATCATGTCAGGTGGCTGATTCACCGGAATTTCTGTCAGCGTCAGTGACCTCTCCAGACTATGGGCTCCGAGCAAACTTTTCCCATCTGTGGACAAGTTCTAAGAAAAGTAAGCGTTATAATAACAATATAATGTCAGTTCCTCAGTGAATTTGTTTTGTTCTCATATTTTTCTTCTTCTCCTCCTCCACAGCTTTCTGTTTAAAACTTCCTGCATTGGTGCTCTTCACTTTTGCAACCTTCGCTTTGTGAGTGTCCGGCACGCAGTCTGTGGAAATGGACGGTACAGGGCCTGTGCACCCCAGTCTTAACTCATCATATCTTCCTAATGCACTTGGTAACCATGATGAATCTGATGAGGAAGACGAAGAGAGCGAAGACCATAGCCTCTCTGCGTCTCTTCTCCCCCAAAATTCCCCACCACCTTTGGCTGTGCGCTATAGTCCAGAGGACTCGTACTATTTGGTGTACATCATTTTCTTTCTGATGGGCATTGGATCCCTGCTGCCTTGGAACTTTTTCATAACAGCTAAACACTACTGGCTCTATAAACTTAGCAACGACACTCATCACAGCGGCAACGAGGAGCAGCATTCAGACCTCAGTGTGAGTGCTTAACAAAGCGTGATATGCATGTTTTTCACAGGAAGAAACACATCTGGGCAATTCTGCATGCTTGTGACATGAAGCTGTTGCAACCCCGTCTGAGATCATATGACTTGCTGTCTTTTTGCATCTGATTGAATACCATTGCAGCCTGCTCCCAGGCATTGTGGAATTTGTTCATTTGTTCTCACTCATGGTGACACTTGTATGCATTAATGTGTAAGAAAAACATAAAGCAAACTGCCATTAAGTCTTGATTAATTTTTGATTTTGCAAGATAAACTCTTGCTTATACTTGGAGGAAATGGCTATTACAGATTTATTTATTCGTTTCACCCTCCCCTTTCACTTCCTTTTTCTTTTGTGTGTCAGATGCCACATGCATCCATAACTCTCTGCTTTTATTCAAGTGAATACTGATTAAAAATGTTTTCTTTTATCTCTCTGTTCACAGGATTACTTTGAAAGTTATCTGTCCATAGCCTCCACTGTGCCCTCTGTGTTGTGTCTGATCCTCAACTACGTTTTTGTTAACAGGTTAGCTCCCCATACACACACACACACACACACACACACAGAGGTCAGTCCTCTCTGAGAGTTTTCTGTCTTTCACAGTTCAGCCTTGCTGTTCGGTTACTGGATGATTGGACGGTACAATGTCACATTTGTCCTGTCTAGGTTCTTAAAGGACAGGGCAGCGGTGATCTAATTTATGTTGGAACATTTGATCTAGTGTGTCTCTTCACCCTCTCTCTGGATTTTTGTTCAGCTGTGTTTATTATTGGGGTGGATAATTAAAGGCTAGCTGTGTCACATTAGGCCAGACTGCGTGTGTGCGTAATAGTTTATAACATGTTTAAACAACACAACAAAAGGAAAAAAAAAGAAAAAAGTAAATCCATTGTGAATGGTCAAATGAGGATACATGTGACTTTTGCATCACTTTCAGCCTCTACACACATTTCTCAGGGAGATGGGTCACTTGACCAGAGGGTTTTACCATGGTAGCCTTGTGGATGGGTTCTGATGAATGGGGCCTTTTTGAGAGAACCTCAAATTTGGGGTGAAATCTGGTCAAGTGAAGTTGCCTTTCTCCCTTGTTGTCTTTGTTGTTTACTTCCAACTCTGATGGTTTCTCCTGCTCATGAACTTGAAAACAGTTACAGTGCTGTGGAAAAGCATTTTTCCCTTCCTGATTTCTTGGGGGTTTTTGGTAGTTTTTTTTTTTTTTTTTTTTTTTTGTTTTTGGCATATTCATCACATTTACATGTTTCAGATCATCAATATTAGTTTTTACATTCTCATTTCATTTCAACCCCTACACAGTTTCTCAGGGCGATGCATCTCTTGACCAAGGAGGAAACCACTGCTGGCCAAAAACAACACGAAGGCCCGTCTCACATTTTGCCAAAAAACATCTTGAAATCTTTTGTGAACTAACTAGACAAAAGTTGAACTTTTTGGAAGGTTTCAGTCCCGCTACATCTGACATTAAACTAACACAGCATTTCATGAAAATAACAACATATCAACAGTCAAACAGTGTAGTGTGATGGTCTCTGGTTGCTTTAGGACCTGGACAGTTTGTTGTAATTGTTGAGACCATGAATTTTTCTCTCCACCTGTAACTGGAAAATGTCCGGTAACTAGTTCAGTCCTGAAGCTCAGGCTCACTTGAGTTATGTAGCAGGACATTGATCCGAAGCACACTAGCAATTAAGTTTGTTTTTTTTGTTTATGTTATTTTCCTTTAATTAATATAATAATCATTTACAAACTGTATTATGGATCTTCTTTGATTATCTTTGGACTAATATTAAAATTTTGTTGATCTGAAACATATAAGTGTCATATATGCCCCAAAGAGCTAAAAGATTGGGCTGTTAGAGCGCTGTATGAAGGAAAATGTAAAAGCTGATTTGACATCCATGTTTATTTTTGTAAACCCAATTATGTTAACAGAGCTCAAAGATCTTTCTGCCTAATCCCAGTATGTGTTTGTGTGCATAGGGTGTCTTCAAGAATCCGAATCCTATCATCGCTGTTTGTGATCCTGTTTGTGTTCGCGGTGACCACAGCGCTGGTGAAGGTGGACACGTCAAACTACAGGATGGGATTCTTAGTCGTCACTCTGGTCAGTGTGGCCGTAGTCAGCGGAGCCTCCAACATCTTCTATGGTAGCATTTTCGGGATCAGTGGCCACTTTCCCATGAGGATCTCTCAGGCCCTCATATCAGGTAGAGATCTTATTCAAGTCAAGTTAGAGATGTCTTTTGTTGACACTGGTGTCTTTTATTAAAGTGCATGCTCACAAATATTTTCTCATGTTTTCAAATCCTGATTATGTGCTGCTTCATGAAGATGATTTCACTGTATGTAGTAACTTCTTACGTCACATTGTACGAGTATAGTTTCAGTTTTCAGTTTTATTTGTCATATGCAAGTTAGCACAGGGTCAACACTGCAATGAAATGTGTTTGACGAGCAGCAGTCACTCAGCAGCATGGTACAGTAGAAGAAAATATAATAAAATAAATAGAAAAATAGTAAAGAGCAAAATATTAGAGAGATGTGGTAAAAGAGGAAAGATGACTAAATATATATGTATCTATAAATATAAATTAATGTATACTAGTGAATCTTGAAAAGAAATATGACGGGAGGGCAGATGGGATATTGAACAGGAATGAGCAGCAGAAAATTACAGTATTGCACTTTTTAAATATAAATATCAATAACAATAAAGTGGCGTGACCAGTGCAGATTAAACAGAGTACTTGTGAAGCTGCAGGGTAGCTTCTGAGTGCGTCCTGTGGACTGTGTTGTGTGTGTTTAAGTGTTGTGGTTGAGATGTCGTATGGCTTGGTGGTAAAAACTGTTTTTAAGTCTTGTAGTCCGAGCCGACAGACTCCTGTAACGTCTGCCAGATGGTAACAAGGAGAACAGCTGATGTGCTGGGTGGCTGTGGTCCTTGATGATGTTGTGTGCTTGACGGAGGCATCGCTGGAGATAAATGTCCTGAATGGCAGGAAGCCTCGTGCCAGTGATGTGCTCTGCTGCCTTCACCACCCTCTGTACTGATTTACGGCTGCTGGCAGAGCAGCTTCCGTACCAAACTGTGATGCAGCTCGTCAGCAAGCTCTTGATTGCACACCTGTAAAAATTTGAGGTAATGTTGGCATTCATGCTAAACTTCCTCAGCCTCCTCAGGAAGTAAAGCCGCTGGCGAGCTTTCCTGACAGCAGTGTCTGTGTGAAGGGTCCAGGAGAAGTCCTCGGTGATGTTGACTCCAAGGAATTTGAAGCTGCTGACCCTTTCGACCTTGACACCGTTGATGTGGATGGGCTGGTGTTTCCTGACTGGCCGTTTCCGGTAGTCCACTATCATTTATCTAGTTTTGCTGATGTTGAGAGTCAGGTTATTTTCCAGACACCACTCGTACAGTGCCATCACCTCCTCTCTATAGGCCGTCTCGTCGTTGTCTGTGATGAGGCCTATGATGGTTGTGTCATCCGCAAACTTGATGATGATGTTGGACTCGTGTTTAGCAACACAGCCGTGTGTGAACAGGGAATATAGGAGGGGGCTAAGCACACAACCCTGTGGCGTACCTGTGTTCAGGATGAGTGATGAGGAGGTGTGCTTACCAACTCTCACCACCTGGGGCCTGTTTGTGAGGAAGTTTAGAATCCATCTGCAGGTTGGTGTTCCCAGCCCAAGGTCGACGAGCTTCGTGGCAAGTTTTGAGGGGATGATGGTGTTAAATGCCGAGCTGTAGTCGATGAAGAGCATCCTTGCATATGTATTCCCTTTTTCCAGGTGAGTGAGGGTGGTGTGCGTTGCCAGGGCGATGGCATCCTCTGTGGCTCTGTTTGTCCGATAGGCAAACTGAAGAGGGTCCAGTGTGTCAGGAAGGGAGGAGCAGATGTGACCTTTGACCAGCCGCTCCAGGCACTTCATGATGACTGATGTCAGTGCAACAGGACGGTAGTCATTCAGACAGGAGACCACTGTCCTCCTGAGGGTAGAGGATCTGCTCTCTGTTGTCTGCGTCAAAACGAGCATAGAAGTTGTTAAGCTCGTCTGCGAGAGATGCAGTGGGCTGAACACTGCCTGTGTTGTCCTTCTTGTAGTCAGTGATGCAGCGCAGTCCATTCCACAGTCGCCTGGTGTCAAAGCTGTGGTAGCTGGACTCCATTTTTGTTCCTGTAGTCCTTTCTGGCCTTTTTTATGGACTTTCGGAGGTCGTACATGGCTGCTTTATATGCATCAGCATCCCCGGAGTTAAAGGCAGAGGTCTGCACTTTTAGCTTGGCGCGAACGTCTTTATTTACCCAGGGTTTCTGATTTGGATATATGCAGACAGTGGTTTTTGTGATGGTATCATCCATGCACTTTCCAATATATCCAATGACCGAGTCTGTGAGTTCATTGATGTTGCCATCAGCTGCATCCACAAATATCTGCCAGTCAGTTGTCTCAAAGCAGTCCTGCAGGACCTCCTCAGCCTCACTGTCCCATTTGTAAATAACCCTGGAAGCTGTTTTTTCCTGTTTCAGTCTTTGTCTGTATGCAGGCAGCAGCAGAATGGAACAATGGTCTGCCTTACCAAAAGCTGGGCGGGGAAGGGGTTTGTAGCACTCTTTGAATGGAGTGTAACAATGGTCCAATGTTTGATCACCTCTTGTGGGGAAGGAGATGTGCTGATAGTATTTGGGGAGAACCTTCTTCATGTTGGCTCTGTTGAAGTCTCCCAGAACCCTTATAGTAAAGATGGCCCCAATTTTTGACTCCCTTTTTATTATATAACACACTGAATTAAGAATTTGGGATGCTGGATCACTGCCTCTCTTTCTCATTTCCTTTCAGCCTGCTTTCTAATAAAGCTTATAACATTTAAAAAGAAAACAAACAATCAATTTAAAGAGGCAACAATGCAAGACTTTTATCTACTGCACAATACTTAAACCAAGCTCCTTTTCTGCTTCAGGTCAGGCTATGGGAGGTACACTGAGTGCTTTAGCCTCAATAGCGGACCTAGCCATAGCTAAAGATGTGACAAACAGCGCTCTGGTCTATTTCCTCACGGCGGATGTCTTCATTCTGCTTTGCATCATCACATATTTGCTGTTGCCCAGGCTGGCATATTCAAGGTCAGTAGTTCTGGTTTCCATGTGGTTAAATACACCACCAACCACATCTGTATTTTGAATGTACAAATGTGCTCTTGTGTAGTTTATATCATTATTTGTGATTTCACCTGAACCAGTGTTCGTGTCATACACAGGGTGGGTTTAAAAACCCCTCAAAACCATTATAATAAATTAAGATCTGGAATGGGTTCTAAATTAACCTGTGCCAGTCATTTTCTGCATATTGTATATTTAGTTAATGCATTAAATGCATGTGAAATAAATGTATTTAATGATGAAGCAACTATAAATCAATAATAATAATGAACCTGTTCCAATTCACCATTTTTATTCTTTAGACACTACATGGCATGCAGTAGTCCAGGTGGGATGAGCGAGGATGAAGGTGCTGGAAACAAAACCCCACCTTTGCGACCCATCCTTAAGAAGATTTGGCTGCTCGGACTGAGTGTCTTCTATGTCTTTTCTGTCTCCATCATGGTATTCCCTGCTGTATCCTCAGGAATACAGTCTGTTAACAAGGATAGTGGCAGCCCCTGGACAACCACTTACTTTGTGCCTCTTAGCTGTTTCCTCCTGTACAACGTAGCAGATTTATGTGGCAGGATGGCCACAGCCTGGCTGCAGGTCCCTGGTCCCACAAGTAAAGTCCTGCCTGTGCTGGTGCTGTGTCGCTCCGTTATGGTACCACTCCTCATGCTCTGTAACTACCAGCCAAGGGATCACCTCCTTACAGTAGTGTTCAATCATGATGCGTATCCGGTGCTCTTTAACTGCCTGCTGGGTCTCTCTAATGGCTACTTAGGCACACTGCCAATGATCTACGGCCCAAAGGTGGTACATCGAGAGCTGGCAGAGGCCACAGGAGTGATCATGTCTTTCTTTCTCGCTCTGGGACTGGCTGTTGGATCTGCATTGTCTGTGCTCATCGTGCACTATATCTGATCAGGCTGGTACACAGTAACCTGGTCATGTTCAGGTGAATCAGAACTGCAGCATGCACCAGTAAAGTCAGGTATCTGCTCAGGGGGAGTTGCCAATAAGCTTTTCACTTGACCAACATGCCTTAATTTCTTTATACCTCGCATTAATATGTTTACATTTATGAAGTGATTTGTAATCACTGCTGTCTATAAGAAACAGATTTTAAAATTTTTAAAAATCAGATGACAATTTTGGGGTACTCGGTAAATTGTAAAAATGATATTTACTTTTTTTTTTTTTTTTTTTAAATAAGGCTTTGGGTGAAAATACTTGGTTAAAGGATTTCGAACATGTGGCTTGATCCTGTCTACCTGCTATGAACCTCGACACATCTTGATGAACAGTTTAAAAAAACAAATCTACATGCTGTGGTTTGCCTTACTTCTCAATGCGTTTTGCTGTACTACATTACTACTGGCTGTATTGATGGACAACAAATAAAACTCTGGAAGAGGTTTTGTGTGAGGATCATTAGTTTTTAATACAAGTACACCATTGTCTTGTCAGAGACAGTTCCATACTTTCCTCGCAGCTTCTTTAATCTGAGTCTCTAGCATTTTCTTCAGGTTGCAGCAGACAGCACACAAAGCTTTAGAGCAGAGCTGATCGAGTGCAGCAGCAAAGAATAGGCCCAGCAAAGACTCAAACACCCACTGGATGGTGTGTATATTGGACTTTATTTGTATTGCTATGACGTTTTACACATTTTCCTACTAATAAATACTATTTTTTATCATGTAGAAAAACAGACTGAAATTGGACTCTTAAAGATATCGCAGCAATTAAATGTGTGAGCATCTTTTTACAGGTTCAGTCCACACAACACCATCTAATAATCAGAAGGTTGGTGTTTTCATCCGTAGCTGCTCCAGTCTGCATGCCAAATTTCCTTGGGCAAGATACTAAATGTCACTTTGATGGGTGGATCCACTGGAGTGTGAACATTAGAAAGCATTAAAAGTAAAGGACTTGTATAAATGAGGAATGCTGTGTGAAGATTTGGGTGCTAAGGCTGAGTAGAAAAGCGTTATACAAGAACCAGTCCTTTCACCATAGTAAGTTTGAGGGAAATTCCAGTCACAATACAAGGAAAAAACCAAACAATAGATTGGGAATCGCTTTATTTGTTAAAAAGTTTGCACTGTAACAATTACCTCAGCGTTTCAAGCAGACATTTAATTCTGAGAAGTTTAGTGCATTAGAAGCACACAGATTTACAAACAGTTAAAGAGTGAACTCAAATTACACTCTGATTAACCTCCTGTGTTAGCTCATAAAAACAAATCTCTACAAAATATGTTTCAGAGAAATTTATTACTGCAGATTTACAGATCAACTAATGAACTGAATCATTTGTATTTGCAAAGAGTACTACCATAGAGAAGAAAGCAAATGTGAAAATTGTGTTCTTATTTTCACCTCTCCCAGTAAAAGAAAAACCAAGTGCAACTCAAACGATGCCAATTTTGAAAAGCAGACAGTGAAGCAATTGTGTGCCACTATACATGTAATTACTCCCCCCTGCCCAATAATCCAATACTTTGTTGGAGGGGGAAAAGAAGAAAACACTAGTCCCTTTCCACCATAACATCATTTAAAATATCAAAGTTAATTTAAACACAAAAATGAACAGTGGGATGCAGCACTAGAGTATTTCTGTTTAATTCCCTACAGGTCAGTTTGTATGGGTCGTCCTCTATACCCACACATGGCGTTGGCAATGAGCCACGGCCTGAAAGACAAAAACAAGTGGTTGTAGAGACGTATTAGAGTAAGGTTGAGCTTAAACAGTTTACAATCAGTTCCAGTGGCATTTTGACACCAAATGGTTAATAAGATACCCAAAAATATGTTCAATCAAATTTCAAACTACTCACATTGCACTGTTGTGCGGTCTCCATGTTCTTGCACCAGAATGAAGGTCCCCAGCTGCACCGCTCTGTCCCCAGCAGTCTGTGTGCAGCACCAGGGCAAGCTCCCAATTTCTAGAACACACGCAAAAAAAACCTCAGACGTTAAAAACTAAGCTGCAGGTATGCAGTTTAAGCCATAACAATCTCATTTACTGCTAATGACCAAAAATGTATACATTTCAGCATTCGATGTAAGCTGTATGGTTTTTGGAGTTAAAAACATTCCTATTTCAGTGTTTAATCATTTAAAGTCCAGTGAAACATACTACCAGTTAACTTTATTATCATTTTGAAATAAGTAATCCTTTTACCATGCACACAAAGTCTGGGTCAAGCATCTCGAGCAGCAACTGGACAAGAATTGGCTCATACTGTTGGACCAACTGGTCACACTGTTGACAAACCACAGTTAAAATGTAAGGGTGTCACATGAGGACAGGTAAAAGAGTTCCACAAGATTAATTAGCACATCTACTCACCTCAGTCTTGTAAGAGTCAGGCAGAAAGTTGCATACTTTTCTCACAGCTTCCTCAATCTCAGCCTCTGTTGCATTCTTCTCCAGGATGCCGTCGATGTAACTGACTACAGCTTTACACACCTCACAGTAGCCTCCGACCTTAAAGCGGGGCTTGTCAAGTGCAACTGTGAAACAGTTTTAGGAGTGATTATCCATCCATGTATTTAAATGCTTAAATGTTTAGCCCTGCAACAGCCTGGCAATCTGTCCAGCGATGCCTCTTGCCTTAGGGTAGCTAGGATAGGCTCCAGCTAGCTAAAGCACAATGTACATCTGCATAGAGCGTGCTCTGAAGACTAAGAACTTACCAACATATGCACGTCCTTGACCATTGCAAAGTCCCAGCACTGTGCAGACAGTTTTGGGATCAGCCTCCTGCACAAGCAGATCAATGATAGCCTGACCATATGTCTCAATCAGATCCTTGCACTGGGAACTCAAAGAGGAGGGCAGGATTGAGCACACTTGCTCCACAGCGTGAATAATCTCCTCCTGCACAGGACAGACAGGTTAGTCGGTCAGCAGAGCAAACCACACCAGTATTATGTTGGCAGCAGTTTGTAGCTTATTTTTATGATCATACTGGACATATTAAGTGTTACACAGCCCACCTCTGTAGAATGTTGCTGCACCATGCTCTCCAACTGTTTCATCACATACTCGCAGATGGTACAGGTTGGGGAATCACGGACACGGACCATGGGCTGGAAACAGGGTATGGCTCATTAGCATGTGCAATACACTGCTATACGACCAGTCTTTAATTATCTTTTTTTTTAAAAATAAAATAAATATCAAATACAAAAATCACGATTAACCACTGTACACTATCCAACATACTATACCTTGCCAGACGTTTCTGCAGCAGAGTCTACCTTAGTGGCAGGGAAAAGCTTGGCGGCAGGGAAAAGCTTGGCGGCGGGCACAGTCTTAGCGGCCTGAAGTGTCATCATGGGAATGGATTTCTTCGTTCCAGCACAAAAGCCAGCAAAGGCACAGATTTCTCTGGGTTGCTGAGGAAGGAAGCAACACAATTACTCAGGATTAAAAGCCAAAGTTTTTGTTTTGGTAAGTAATTTAAAGTAAAGTTTCATGCTTATAGCATAAAAATTCCACATTGCCACCCATGCAATATGCAGGAGTTTTTATGCACATACACCTACTACATCTTTGTTTTACCAGCACACACACTGCAATACACACACACACTCATGGTGGCACAAACTGTCATTTCAGGTGCAGCATGAAGAACCAGGAAAGACCGGTGCACCTCATAGCTGACTTGATTCTTTAAACTAACATAACCTAGGCACATATCACAAGAACCAAGTAAAGTGCATGCTCTGACTGTGGCCCTACTCCATAGTGTTCAAACAGGCACCAAAGTGTCAGGTCATTAACCAAACAAGCCCAGTGTTCAAAAAAAAAGTATAATTAGACCATCATTCGCACGTGTCTCAAGAGCTAAGGGTTAAAAGGCTACAGGCTGAACACAGAATGACCTACCTGTTCCTGGGGAGCAGCATACAAAACCCAGAGTAGGAGAAAACAGAGCAAAAAGACATGAATGGAGAGGAGAAAAGTAACAAAGGAACACAGGCGAAAACAAACAAAGTAAGAAGATAAAATTTGAAAGGAGAACAAGCAAACATGACCAAGTTTAAGTCAGCAGGCCAGGTGGTGCTGTTCTACAAAAATGTATTGCTGCATTTGCTTCTAAGCTTAAGTACTACAATGAAATAACTATTAAAGCCACATTGTAGCTTCAAAAAGTCAAACAGAAGGTTAAAGCACATCATCAAAAGGAACCAGAAGACTCACCATAGACATGAGCTGCTGAACAACCAGGGTTCCATACTGGCTAACATATTGCTTACACTGCAAAGACAGAAGTATAGGTATTAGAAAAGCTTTGTTTTTCTCCCTCCTGGGTGTGGTGAAGAAACCCACACATGGGATATTTACCTGGTCAGCCAAGCCTGGCCCCAGCATATCACACTGCTTCTCAATATTCTCAATGAGAGAGTCGATAAATGAAGAATTGGCTTTGGCCTCTGCCTGAGCATCAGTCAGCAGTTTGATGCAGTCCTCGCACACCGTATCACTTTCCTACAAAGAAGACAGGCAAGTTTCAGTGCCAAATAAAGAGTACACTTAACAGCAGGTAAATGGCCTGCATTTGTATAGCGCTTTTCTAGTCCATAGGACCCCAAAGCGCTTTACACTACATTCAGTCATTCACCCATTCACACACACATTCACACACTGGCGATGGCAAGCTACATTGTAGCCACAGCTGCCCTGGGGCGCACTGACAGAGGCGAGGCTGCCGGACACAGGCGCCACCAGGCCCTCTGACCACCACCAGTAGGCAAACATGGGGTTAGTATCTTGCCCAAGGATATTTGACATGCAGCCAGGATGCAGCCTGGGATCGAACCACCGACCTTATGATTAGTGGCTGACCTGCTCTGCCACCTGAGCTACAGCCACCCTGTTGTTGAGGACATTTCAAGCTTACCTGCTTTGGAGACTCTTGTTTGGAAGCCTCCTCTTTGTGGTTCTCCAGAGGATAAAGGAGCCCGGGCACATTGAAGAGGAAGGGAGACACTTGCTGGGAAAGGTCAACTTGAGGTATTTCATTGGACAAGAGCTGCTGCTGGGCCTGAACCTTAGCCAGGGCTGCCTGCTGTGACTGACAGAGTCCCATGGCTGCGCACACCACGCCAGGATCATCCTAATAAACACAACTTCATATTACTTTCAATACCTTCCCCATTTTAAACTCCCTTTGACCAAAACACTTTGCTTCCACACACATTAGCCTAAAGAGAAGTGAAATCCTTTAATTCGACTGTGCTTAAAAAATAAAAAATAAAAAAAAATAAAAAAAGCCTGCATTTCCTGTGCGAACAAACTGGTTTAGTAAATACTAAATGGATTCTCCTTTCTCTCCCCCCCCCCCAAGAATGCTGTAGCAGGTGTGCGTTAAGACAACTATACTAAATGCTCCTAGTCATGGGTTTAGTATTGCACAATGACTACTCTGTTCCCATTTTGAGTTAAAACTCATTTCCCCATCAATAGCCCTTTTTAAGCTGGGTGCACTCTGGTCACACAACCACTTGTGTTTCCCTTTAGAAAGAAAGAACTAACAGATGGGGTATTTACTTACAGTCCTAATAAGAGCAGAATGATAAATGCACAGACAAAGCAAACGATGTTTAAAAGAATCTATGGGTTATATTTGAAAGCATTCAATATGGTTCAAAATGTAAACCTTATGACAGTATAACTCTAAGGCAAACTCAATAATGAATGTTTTTTTTGTCCAAATGCTAATGGCCGCCTATATTTAAAGTGAAAGCTTGCACAAACAGATTCAAGAAGCTCACCAGTTCTCCCTCGATGATTCCCATGAGAATGGGGAAGTAGTCATCCACCCTCTCTTTGCACTCTTTACTCAAATCTTGATCAGGGATGAGTTGGCAGGCCTTCTCCAGGTACCCTAGGACCTCAGCCTGCAGTCACAGAAATATGCAAATACCAATGTTTAAATCTTAGTGTGGTTGCAGGAAACTCTTATTTAAAAAAAAAAAACAAAAAAAACAAAAAAAAAAAACCCAAGTTGTGGATCTTTTGGCCTTACCTCAGTGGCATTCTCCTTCAGTACTTGCCCAACCACAGTCAGAACCTCTTTACACAGCTCACATGGCACAGATTTCTGAAACCAGAGTATTGAGTGTGTAAATAAAAAGCTGCTAAAAATGTTTTAAGTAAACCAAAGATCCCAATACAAAAAAAATTAATTCATGTTTGCCTAACTACACATTTCAATGTAGGAGAAAGCAGAACAGAACAGTTTGCCATTTGGGGAATTAAAAAAATATATATACACAGGTCACTCACCATCTGGGGCTTGTTCCACACATTCTGCTGGCAGTGAGTCACAGCTCCACACAGAGATGCAGTTTTCACATTGTTACACCAGTAGGGGGGGCCACGAGCACACTGCTCAGTGCCCAGCAGAGGAGTTGCCACCGCTGTGAAGAGGACAACGAGTCATGCTTTGACAGACAATTTATACTTTTGTGTTAAATCATCACCTCAAACCAAGGAATACTGATGATAGTAGCAACATGAGTGCTCACGAATGTAAGCAAATTCCTGGACGGAGATAACTTTAGCTATCAGAATGGACGTGAGGGAATGTACAAAGAAGTGGAAGAACTTGAGGGACAAATATATTTGCCTCTGTGGTGAAAGGATAAAAATAGGACTACAATAAAGAGTGGGGACTCTGGGGCAAAAAAAAAAAAAAAAAAAAAAAATATTATAATATAAATATATATTTGGTGTCAGCCATGACACCAAATATAAGATTAGGACAACCTCTGACAGGCAACAGTGTCAGACACCACTTACATAGGTTACATCTTAAACCTTTACAGAGATTCACTGCAGAAATCTAAAGCAGCAGTTACAGAGAGATCAAAAAGCAATCTCATAACAAAATCATATTCCTCGGCAAGTTCACCACTGCTTTATATGACAGCAATGGAAACCGATACATTTGTTTTTCAGGGTTGTCATTTTCTTCTTTTAGGTTATACTTCAACTATGTTTAAAGTTTTAAAATAGGCTAAACTAGCTCGATTAGACCAAAAATACAAAGTATGACTTTATCAAGCAGGACTTCATACCACAGAAAGGAAATTCAAGGCCAACTTCCTCAACTGAAAGTATGATTTCAATAAGACACTGCCCTGCAGGTTGAATTTTAAACAACTCTGTAAAGATGACTGACAAAAGGTCAGCTGTTAACCATGTCGGCTGAGTTCTAAGAGGTTTTTCAGAAAGTAGTGAGGGGTTTTTTGTTGTCGTTTTTTGTCGTGCGTTTCTATGTTTTGTCTGTGTTTCAGCACCCTTATCTCTCCATACTAATGAGGCTCACTTAAAACCAAGATAATTTACAAATCACTGAGGACTGTGGGTACCCAGCTATACTTTGCTAAGGTTTATGACCATTAATGGGGGGGGGGGGGGGGGGGGGGGGGGGGGGCTAAAACCCTATTAGCATGTCTATCTCTGGCATGACCACATCAGGGGAATTTAATTGCTCACTCATGCATCACAATTGCAGAAGTAGGAATCGGGGAGGTGGGTGAGGGGTTGTGTGTATAGCTCAATGCAAAAAAGAAGCCTTTACTGTTCTTCATGTTTGCTGAAGTGAAAAAGTGATGCAGGAAGGCATGTTTTGCATGCAGTGTTTCCTGTTTTGCCCATTAATGGTTTTGAAATGAAGATCCAAACTATCTGCATGTCACAAAACCTACATTTGAAAAATTGTGACAAACTAAAAGTAAGCTTACACTCACTGATTATTGGATTTCAAGGCCAGTGAGCAGACTTGAGTGATAACGGCCAAGAATGAGCAACGAAGGACAGGCTGAACCAGCAAACCTTCAATCACCAGCTACAGTGTATGCAGGGTCACATGCTTTTTATACAAAATGACAAGCTGTTCTGACGCAGACAACAATAGAAACTGCCTGTTCTGCATTTTATGGCAAGAAAAAGTTTTACAGTAAGTCAACAAATTCTGTGTGACCTAAAAGCCTACATTTGGGTTTCTATAAAGTCAAGAAAAGAAAGAAAGAAAGAAAACAACAGAAAAACACTTGAGGTGAGTAATCACGATCACATGACCCAGTAAAGCACAACAGGCTTTAAGCAGGATTCAGATTGGATTTTGCAATATCAGCATGTAACCTGTGGTATAAACCTGTTTAATGAGACAGGCTACACTGTTTTTGTGATCCAAACCACCAACTATCAGCAGAAAGTACACGACACATGTTAAACAATATGACTAAGCCCAAAACATGCGGGAGCAGGAATGCCAATGCAGGAATGTGGATGTAAAACACTGAAGTTAGGTTTCACCCAGAAATTCAGGTGAAACTAAGCAGTAACTAAAGCAAAGAAGTCTGTGTGTGAATAAAACAGCCCTGCCAATGGTCAGTAAGGAAACCAGGCTTCTGTCATGATAGTCCATAGTCCAAATGGCACATTTGGTTTCATTGCAGAAATAAACGGTTGGTATTGGTGACACAGTTTTATCACAATATAAGGATAAACCCATGAACACGACTCAAAGTGAAGCACAAGTATAGGTCCCGTTCCAAAATCCCCTAAAAGAAACAAAGACTGAAAAGAAAGTTTCAAATTCAACATTTCGGTGTGGGTGAAACGAAAGTGTTGCTTTAGTAGATCAAACGTAAACTTCCCCTTCAACATTACCAGTAGTCAACAAAGCACCAGATACTGTACATAGCCTGGGCTAAACAGGGGTCTACAACAGTTAACTGACTGATCGGTTTTCTATTGTAGTGTTCTACCATATTTATACACGTAAACGCTATTTTTAGGTAACTGATGTAGCAACGTTAGTTAGCTGAAATAGCTAGTTAGCATTAGCTGAAAAGCTTGAGTTAGCACAGCTAAGGCCAACGGTAAAACAATAAACTTCAAAGTCACGCGGTTAAAGATTCACTTGACATCGCTTTAAATATGTCTATAAAACTTGTAGAATATTATTTATATATTATATACTGAAAACAAAATCCCAGGTTACTTTATTAACAAATAAATAAAAAATAATTCCCGGTATACGCTTCCGCCTATTGATGTTAAAACGCACATAGTTACACAACCAAAATCTGTCGAAATCAGGTCACCTATAGTGTTAAAAAAAAAACGCGCACACACACACACACATTATTTGTCTACTTCTGTTAATACTACCTGAGGACACCAAAAGAAGAGTTAGGAGCAGCATGACTGCGCTGTTTTCCGAGCCCTGTGTTTGTGTTGGTTGTCGGGGAGGATTGACTGGAGAAGGGCGAGCACTGCAATGCAGAGCGCGAGGGTGTTGATGCCTTTATGGTTCACGGTCAGCTGATCGAAACATGTGACTCTCAGCCTACCGTCATAGTACCTCGAAACGCCGATTGGGGGGTTGTTTTGTTTTGTTGTTGTTTTTAATTCAAACACACTTGTGAGCAACCAGAACTTTTGACTAAACAGATTTTTAAGTAGTTGTAATATTTGTACAGATATCTAGGGGAAATGCATAGTTTCTACAGTGAGGGCTCCGTGGTGGGCCAAGAAAGTAGTCAACAATTTTTAGTTAATAAAGAATTTGAAGTTGAAAGTTAATCAAATAAATACATTTAGTTTTGATTGTTGAAATGTGGACAGAATATCGAGTAATCAAAATGTATGCATTTAAATTCTACATATAAATTCCCCTCTTACCCCTATGGGCGGGCCTATCGTTCAAGCTTTGGTCCTCTAGCAAAGGTCTGGGAGCTTGAGGGTCTTGCGCTCTTCTGGACGGAGATCTTGGATGTTGTTCCTGGAATCTGCTGGAGCCACTCGCCTAGCTTGCGTGTCACTGCACCGAGCACTCCGATGCTGTCATTAGGTAAAACTACATCTATCACTGTAGCCATCTTCTTCTGCTTGTCTAACACTACAATGTCTGGTTGGTTAGCCATCACCAGTTTGTATCTGGAAGTCCCACAGCATCTTGGCTTGGTCATTCTCAACCACCCTAGTGGGTGTGTCCCATCTTGACCTCAGCACTTCCACGCCATACTCGCCACAGATGTTCCTGTATACAATGGTTATGGTGTTCCATGTATGCCCAGCCTGCTAGCATCTTACAGTCTATAATTATGTGCTATTACTTTTTTGTTTATTATATTTATATTATACAGTTGGATGCAAAAGTTTGGGCAACCTTGTTAATAGTCATTAATTTGCTGTATAAATCGTTGGTTGTTACAATAAAAATGTCAGTTAAATATATCATATAGGAGACACACACAGTGATATCTTATTAGTGAAATGACGTTTATTGGATTTATAGAAAGTGTGAAATAATTGTTTAAACAAAATCAGGCAGGTGCATAAATTTGGGCACTGTTGTCATTTTATTGATTCCAAAACCTTTAGAACTAATCATTGGAACTCAAATTGCCTTGGTAAGCTCAGTGACCCCTGACCTAAATACACAGGTGAATCCAATAATGAGAACGAGTATTTAAGGAGGTCAATTTTAAGTTTCCCTCCTCTTTTAATTTTCTCTGAAGAGTAGCAACATGGGGGTCTCAAAACAACTCTCAAATGACCTGAAGACAAAGCTTGTTCACCATCATGGTTCAGGGTAAGGATACAGAAAGCTGTCTCAGAGATTTAAGCTGTCTGTTTCAACAGTTTGGAACATATTGAGAAAATGGAAGACCACAGGCTCAGTTCAAGTTAAGGCTCGAAGTGGCAGACCAAGAAAAATCTCGGATAGACAGAAGCAACGAATGGTGAGAACAGTCAGTCAACCCACAGACCAGCACCAAAGACCTACAACAGCATCTTGCAGCAGATGGAGTCACTGTGCATCATTTAACCATTCGGCGTACTTTACACAAGAAGATGCTGTATGCTAGTGTGATGCAGAGGAAGCCTTTTCTCTGCCCACAGCACAAACAGAGCCGCTTGAGGTTTGCTAAAGCAAATTTGAACAAGCCAGCTTCATTCTGGAATAAGGTGCTGTGGACTGATGAAAGTAAAATTGAGTTATTTGGGCATAACAAGGGGCGTTATGCATGGAGGAAAAAGAACTCAGCATTCAAAGTAAAACACCTGCTACCTACAGTAAAATACGGTGGTGGTTCCATCATGCTGTGGGGCTGTGTGGCCAGTGCAGAAACTGGGAATCTTGTCAAAGTTGAGAGACGCATGGATTCCACTCAGTATCAGCAGATTCTAGAGACCAATGTCCAGGAATCAGTGACAAAGCTGAAGCTGCGCCGGGGCTGGATCTTTCAACAAGACAACGACCCGAAACTCTTCTCAAAATCTACTAAGGCATTCATGCAGAGGAACAAGTACAATGTTCTAGAATGGCCATTTCAGTCCCCAGACCTGAATATTATTGAAAATCTGTGGTGTGAGTTAAAAAGAGCTGTCCATGTTCGAAAGCCATCGGACCTGAATTAACTAGCAATGTTTTATAAAGAGGAATGGTTCAAAATACCTTCTACCACAACCCAGACTCTCATTGGAACCTACAGGAAGCGTTTAGAGGTTGTAATTTCTGCAAAAGGCGAATCTACTAAATATTGATTTCATTTCTTCTTTTTGTGGTTCCCAAATTTATGTACCTGCCTGATTTTGTTTAAACAATTATTGCACACTCTCTGTAAGTCCAATAAACTTCATTTCACTTCTCAAATATCACTGTGTGTCTCTTATATGATATATTTAACTGACATTTTCTTTTATTGCAACAACCAACGATTTATACAGGAAAATAATGACCATTAAGAAGGTTGCCCAAACTTTTGCATCCACTGTATATACATAAAGACATCAGTTAAGTTGGCTGGCTCTTTTGTTAGTAACCTGGTTAATTCAATGTTGTCTTACACAAAATAAATACCATGATTGTGTACTTATACTTTAATTGAGATTTAGGCAACAAATACTGCTCAAAGAACCAAGAAAGTCCAGAGAGAAAACGGAAGCAACAACAAGCGGCTTTTTCCCCAGAGACAGTTGATCAAGTTTTAATGGCTTAAAAAAACCCTGCATAAACCACACCTACAATAAAAGAACTGAAACTTCCATCACATGACTAACCATCATGTGAAGCAGTGTCTCAAATGCTTGACAAAAAAGGAAAAGTGCAAAATGGATAGAAAAAATTATTTTATTATCACATATGATATTACATCCAAGTCGATGCATGCAGCTAATGAAATAGGTGAAAGAAGGAAGTGTCACATGAGTCATCTTCTGCATGTGATCTGTTGGAACCTGCGAAAGACAGAACAAACATTATGTAGGGCTAAACGTTACAGCAGAGTCAGCATGAACCTGAGATAACACACTTAAAAATGTGCAGTGAGAGAATACTGAGCATACTAATCGATGACTGACTTTGTGTTTGTCTACTGCGTGTAGACGTGTTCAGAAATATTGTCACTGATCAATAAAAGCTGCTCATGGAATTCTTTAAGTTTCATGTGATCTTGTATAGATTTCTATTTCTGTGGCTTCTGTTAGTGCAGTTAAAGTTCACTCATGTGAGCCTGCGGTGAAGGTTTTTTTCCATGAGATTTCTGTTTTACTGTCCGTTTCTCAATCAACAAGTCAGTTCGTTTAACATCAGTAGTATTTCATTGAGAAATACTAAGAAATACTTTAGTCTTGAGCTATCAGAAATATTCAGAAGAGAAAAAAGGCAAGTCTTTTGACAGTTGAGCAGCATGCAATATTTGTCAAAAGAACCAAACCTTTTTAAGTGTATTTGCGTGCCACATAAAAGTCAGATTTTAAACTTCTTTTAACAATGTTAAAATCAAAACAATATTAACAAATGCAGTAATTCGTCCATCTGTCCAACCATTTTCTTTCACTTATCCACTTATGTATCTTCTTGGAAGGTGTTCTGACAGTATTGCGTCTCCTGGATGAGGTAGATTTGGTGTGTGTGTTTAAGTGTGGTAGTGTAGCAGTGAGTGTGTGTCTGTAAAAAAGCATGTGATGGCTGCAAAGAAGAAAAGCGAGCTAATCGGGATTCTCTGAACTGAGGTTTGGCCTGTTATTTGATGCGACGTTTCCTGCGGCATAACACAGAAGTTCTGATAGCGTGGACGTAAATAATTAATGTTAATTACTAATGTTAGAATAATTCAGGGGCCAGTCGAACAGCACTGGGTAAGTGGTTCAAGTTTTATTGGCCCAATAAGACTGCTTTATATTTTAAAACATTAATAGAATGTAATTAGTAGACTTGAAATAAGCCTTGAAATAAATAGGGTGTAGTACACCCCATGCCCCCCCTTTAGACTCACCCCTGCTTACTGTTGGCATCAGTGTGACAGAAAGGATGGCTGTAGTCAACCTCCATTAGGCTGTCTTATTTAAACATTGTATGAGACTAAGTTAAAAGTTCGGTTGCATAAATATAATTTTATTGTAATTTCTATAGCTTTATTGTAGATGTGTTGCTGTGTTAAGCAAACTGCGGTGGGTGGGAGCAGCTAGAAAGTTCACTTTTCTTCCTGTTTGCACTTGTTGATCAATGGTTTTGATGAAGGACAGTTTTTCCCAGTAAAGGCCTTTGTGGTGATTACACGAACAAGCACTGCTATTTTGAACGTTCGAAACATGTTTTCGTTCACGCCACCTGATTGCACCATCTCTGCAACAGCTCCGCCCCGTGGCTTTTCTGTCTTATTTAAAAAGATATTTTTAATTGTCATTCTTTTTATTCACACATGTGATCCTAGATATGTTTCTAATGCAGGTCTGTTTTTAAATCACAAATGTGGGAGAAACAGCTCTTCTTACATGGATTAAATGAAACATTGGAGAAAATAATTTCTCCTGGGGAAGATTTTTAATGGAATTATCCAAGTTACAGCCCTAGTCAATATTAACGTGTTGTGACAGGAGCAATTTTTCACCTTTGTTAACTGAAGGGAAGTGCTCACCTTTAATGACAACTAAGAGCTAATCAGCACAGGAAGTGTACTTATTTCTTCCTAAATGTATCAGAGAACCCAAACAATAGTGTCTTTTGTTCTCTACAGTTTAAACAAAAGCACTCTGAAATAAAAACAACACCGGCCTCTGATAAGCAACCACTAGGGCTGTTCGATATAACGATATATATCGATGACGATATAAAAACATCTTCATTTTACGCCATTGTTTGTTTCGTGGTGTCGCAAAATAAACTGTTTGCGGCAATATTTTTTCATCGTTCTGATGGTCACTGTAGTGGCTATATTAATTTCTTAAAGTTCTCTCTTTCTCTTATATTTAATATAACCACACTACTGACGGACAAGCGCCTGTTTTTATGCGTTGTCGCTACAACAGCGACAGTAACACCTTCGCGTGTCCGCTTGTTTATGTTCCACATAAACCTTTCACAATAAAGCTCAAGATCCTGTTGAGACTTTTCAAAAATAAACCGAATCACGTGAAAGAGCAGATTATTTACGGATGAGAATTAAAAAAGAGCCGCCAGGTGCTAAAAAAATAAACCTTAGACTCAAACGTTAGAACAGGCTTTTCCCCGCAGCACGCCGTGTAATAAATACTAAGAAAACAGCGGCTGTTACAACTTCTCTCTAAAAATGTATCGTTTCATGCATCTGTTAAAACACTCGACTCCGGGTAAAGGACGCGCAGCTGGAAACACTTCGCAAGTCGAGCTGCCCGAGATTCACAGAATTTACAGAAAATGTTACATTTTTGTGATTTACATCGGGATATGAGATTCTGGTCATATCGCACAGCCCTAGCAACCACCACTGTCGATCAACACAAATACTGATGCATAGTATTGTGGTTATATTAGAGCACCACAACGACTGTATTAAAAGGTCAGTTCAGACTTAACAGTAAAATCCCCTACTCCCAGTTCCTGTTGATTATAGCATTTTAACTAATAGTTTAATTAATCACTTCATGGCGAAAGAATACAGACACTTATTAGTAGAGGCTGAAAGATTTATCAGTCAACTGTAATTATCAGGCATTATTGTCCTATCACACATATTTCTGTTGGAATATATGTAGTGAAGCTATTATAATATCATTGTGTATGCGTACACGTCTAGTTAAATCCATTTCAGACAAACAGATGGAGGGAGGAGAAGGGGGGGTGCTTATCTGTTTTCAAGAGGCACGAGGGAGCTCAATATTTTTACTTTAATGGTTTTGTGGAAAGAATCAATCATTTAAATCCTGATTAAATTGCTTCAACAATGACACCTGCAGGCAAGGCGAGAGATGACAGGGCTGTATCTGTAGGTAGGGGGTAGATGAGGAGGACAGTACAAACTCAGGGTAGGACCTCTTATTAGAGCTTAATACACATCTATGTTTGTCTGGAGGATCTCATGTGGATCTGCTGTTGTTGCAGACATGCAAAATGATCCTCCCTTACAAATCAGCAAGCAAACAAAGTAAATACAGACACTGTGTTTGTGCAAACTAATCTTATATGAACCAAATGTATGAACTTGTAGTCAAGTAATACACTCACATATTACAGGGATGGTGACTAATGAACTGATCATTTATTTAGAGGATTATCTTTGTGTTTGGCTACTTCATGTGTGATGGTCATGTCCACAAACACACAACTGAAATACTTTTGTAATATTCATTCACATTTTTACACTCCTGTCTCATTTTCACAATAAGTTAGTTTGCAGTCACTAAAGCTATAAAGCAAACAACTGGTTTAATGAATTTGGTTAATTTGTTTTAATACATTATCACACTATATCATATTCCTTTCTGGTATGAGCAAGCGAGGAGGCTGAGGGTGGAGCTGGTTTAGGTACAGAGTTTACAACCAAATGGACTTAACCATCTGTTGTAACCACATGGGGGAGTTTGTTTTTTCTAATTATTGTCCCTGTGCAGCAATGATGCACAGAAAAGAAGGTCAGACACCAACTAGGGAGAATCAGAGGGACAAACGGAACAATACTGTCATCCCTTATGTAGCAGGTTTATCAGAGAAACTCAGGAGTCTTCTCCAAGCACGAGATCCCAGTGCACTTCAGACCCAGCCACGCACTCAGACAAAAACTGGTTCATCTCAAAGACAAAACTACCAAACAGAAACTTAACAACGTGGTGTATGCTGTACAGTGCAGCGAGGAATGCTTTGGACAGAGAAGACAGATGGTTTGAAAGAGGAGTGAAAGAAGCCATCTATGTCCACTGTGAACATGAGCAGGGCTTACAAAACTAACTGTCTGCCATCTATAATCCAGTTTTGAGGTTGGTATGTCTGTGAAGGTTCTCAGTCATCCAGGTTATCGTAGTCTAAGGAGCTTGGATAGAACAGCGTCTGGACTTCTTAAAGTTGCTTGAAAACGTTTCACCTCTCATTCAAGAAGCTTTTTCACTTCTAATGTCAAATGGTGGAAAGTCCCATATTTAAGTCCTATGGGAGTGTCCCCCTAAGAGTGACATGGATCCCCTAATGTCCACTGTGAATGACCCTCTTTGAACAGAGCCCATGGCTTACAACACCAACTGTCTGCCATCCAGTTTTGAGATCCCTTTCCAGACGCCTTAAAGCCCACTCACATCCTGGGCCTTTTGACCTCAGAAAATCACATGATAGGGTGAAGCCTTGGCTGATTGTTACCTACACCCGTTTTCACACCTTGGCTCATGCGATTAGGTAGAGGATCATTAGGGGTTCCATGACACTCTTGGGGACACTCCCATAGGGCTTAAAATCCAAGACTCTCCACCAATTGCACTTAGAACTGAAGAAGCTTCTCAGATGAAGGGCGAAACATCTTCAAGAAAACTTAAAGAAGTCCAGACGGATGACTGAGAACCTTCACGGACACATTGTCTGTTTTTTTTCTTTTCTTATGTGTTTAAAATGCTTTAAATCAGTTACTAGAGGTTGTATTCGGTTGCTTGTTCCCTGATATCCAGGATCACAGAAGTGACTTTCCCCCGCAAATAAACAGCGGTATTCCTTTCTGTCTGGGCTATTTAAAGGTCGAATTAATCATCAGTGCTAAAACACTTTATTACATGCATGAGGTTTGTTCTCATCCACTGTGTGTGTGTGTGTGTGTGTGTGTGTGTGTGTAAGCGATTTTCTTCAATAAACCGCTGATAAGTTTTCACTACTGTAACTACTCAACTGTGCTTCTGATTGCCATTTCTCTAATGGAGTTAAGTGGCTGATAAAGCAGAGTATTTCATATTTTACTACAGCCCAAAAATACACGCATGTAACAGACAGCTGTGGTGATAAAACAGCACTTTGTTTCACTCTGAGCACCAGTGATTTTAAACACCTCCGCCATTCATTAAGCCTTACATTTAATCACTTCTGGGGTCCGCAGCAGTTACTGTTGGGGACCTGGGCGTCTTTCTTCAGCACAGTGGGCCTCACAACGTCCACATCACGGTGCAGGTGATCCAGTACGCCAGCGAGCATGCTGGGAGCTGCGTAGAAATCCACCAGAAAGTAAGTCCCTCGGCTGTGCCTCTGGTTGTGTTTGGTCATTCTGTAGGGCAGCTGTCTTTCTCCCAAGTTCTCCAGGTCTCTCACCAAGGCGCCCCGCTCCATTAACGTCTCCACCGTCCTTCGCAGAGCTGCCGCCGTCTCCGGCCGCTGCATCTGTTTCAGGATCAGGGCCAGCTCGTACCGAGGCATGGCTGCAGCGAAGTAATACCCGACTCACACGTTTAATTCAGCTAGAACTGGGCTATCATTGCCACACTGCTCAGTTGAAAGGCGACATGTTATGACACGAGGGGCAGACACGAAAGGTCTTTAGTGATGACGCATAAAGCGTGCGCCTTCGTGGCCAACAAAGCCTACTAAATATAAAAAATAGGAGTCATTTATTTTTTTTAAATATGGCGTTAAATCTATAAATAAGTGTATTTCAATAATAAAAAAATTGCGTCTTATTTAGCATACCCACATATTTTACTCGTATTGTTTTAGGAAATTAGTCACGTGAGAGCAACCCGAAATATTTGTAAAGTTTTCTAAAGGATTTTTAAAATCACAATTAGTCAGTGGAATTGTGTTTTATTTAGTTTTCTGACATTTGGAAATCTCTAGAAACTGGTATTTATTTTTTTACTGAAGCGTGGATACGTCGACACCAAGCGTCTGCTCACAAGTGCCTGATTCCGTCACTTCCTTTTCCAGAAGAACGTGTTGAAGATGGCGGCGGAGAAGTCGGTACCGAGTGATCTTTTCAAATGCGTGTACTCGTTTCTGGTGGAGAACAAGTTCACCAAAGCGGCTCAGGAGTTCTTGAAAAAGACTAAAGTGGTGAGTAGCCTACGCTGTGTGGCGGTGTTTGACGGACACGTCCTGTCGTCGGGTATTAGACGTTAGGTCCAGGCGGCACGAGGGGTAAATACGTGCAGGTTACCGAGCCGGTGAAGTTAGCACGTGTATCAGCTGCAACCTGCCTTTGGGCTAATTAACGGTCTCAGTGCGTTAAAGTGTAAATACTGCAGCGTGTTTATACTTTTTAAATTATGATTTGTGGAGTTTTAGTCACAAATTCAAAGTGCTGCAAGGGAATTATTAACTTACTACTTCACGTGTTTCTCTACAGGCTCCGCAAGATCAGAATGAGGAGAGACTCGTCAATATCTACAACTTCTGGGTGAAGTGAGTTGCTTATTAATATTTATTTATTTTTATCCGAGAGGGGTTTTTCAAATAAAAATATGAAACGCATGACCAAGCTGACTTTGTGTCGATAAGTATGTTCCTTTAAAAATGTATTGGTACAATAGAAATTCCACTGCTGCTCTCCTAGTGTCCAAGGGTCTGTTGAGTTGAGGATTATCAGAGAAAAATCTAATACAATATAAACACAACCCTTTTGTTGTTTTACAAATTTGAAGCGCTTTTTGTTTAGACAAATGGGAAATGAAATGGTTCTTATATAGCACTGTACTACTCTACTTGAATGTTCAAAGCATTTTATTCAACATGCCAAAGAATAGTTTACCATGCAGAGTGGAGGGATTCAACCAGTCTCTCACTAACTCAGTGTTCAGTTTTTTGCCCAAGGACACTTTGGTATGCAGGCTAACGAATAAAGCATTATTATTTGCATATCTTTCTACTCTGGGAAAGGGAGTGCCTTTTATCCCGTTGAAGTTTTCTTTTTAACATTAATATAGGGTGGTGTTGCATACTGTGTATTAATATAATTATGGGCTGTATCATTGAAACTCTATTTTAAATAGATCTCCCGAAGCCAAAAAACGAAAGGTGCCTCCGAACTGGACGGGACCGTCAGCCAAGAAGGCAAAACCCAGCACTGAGAGCTCCAGCAGTGAAGAGTCAAGCAGTGAGGATGAAGAGGCTGGCGCAAAACAAACTAAAGTAGCTCCTGCAGGTATAACCTTCATATTTGATATGGATAACTGAAAGGGTTGGCTGAATTCTGCTAGTAATGTGCATTCTGAAACGCTGTGATATTACATTTTTCCTCATTCTACATTTTAGCAGCCAAAAAGGGGCCTGCTAAAGCAGCAGCTACTAAAGCTGCATCCAGCAGCAGTGAAGACTCTAGTGACTCTGAGGAGGACAAAGCTCCTGCAAAGCCTGCTGCAAAGGTAGAAGGAAGCATCAGAATCAGACATTCTCATGATAGCCTGTTATTGCTACATTACCTTGCCCGTTATCCTTTTATTAAAATGTAGTGTCTGTTTGTAGGCACCTGTGAAACAACCTCCTGCTGCTGCAGGTAGCACAAGGAAAAAGGATAGCAGCTCCAGCAGTGAAGAGTCTGACTCTGAGGAAGAACAAACCGCCAAAGCTCCTGCACAAAGTAAGTCTATATTGAGTAATTTGTTTAAGTTAAGATTGGGGAAAAATCTTGGGTTATTTAATTTACTGTATGCGTTTCTGAATAACAGAACCCAAGGCTGGTGCAGTCACAACACCCAAAGCAGCTGTTGCTGCCAAAGGTGCAGCTCAAAAGAAGAAGGAGAGCAGCAGCAGCGAAGACAGCTCCTCAGATTCTGAAGATGAGAAGCCAGCCAAGGTACACAAGGCCTTCTTTATGTTGTTATGTGTTGTTGATTGTCTCACACTCAGCCAAGTGTGGTGTGTAGCGGATAAATGCATGCAGCAGATATTAACAGCATATTTCCATGTGTTCTGTCAGGCTCCAGTCAAACCAGCTCCAGTCAAACCAGCCCCAGTAAATAAAGCTGGTGCTGAGTCAAGTAGTGAAGACTCTTCATCAGAGGATGAGGCTCCTCCCAGCAAAAAACCCAAAGCAGGTGTGTTTTCATGCTTTCTTACAACTATACAAGCTACACAGTAACAAAAGTCTGGTTTGGAAAGATGTGAGGCACACTTGCATCAGCGGCAAACCTGAGAAGTGAATCCCAATCAAGTCTTTTTAGCCTATTACTGATGTGCGTAAGTTCGACAGCTATATGAAAAAATAAGTGAGATTGAGTTCACATTAATTACAACAGTCCAGTTTTGTCCATATCATGATCATAACACCAGTCTGCTCTGACTGAATTATACCCAGAGCTGTTCACTTGGTCATCTCTGGAATGATCTGTGATTATCAGAATCAGATTACTTTATTGATCCCTAAGGGAAATTATTTATTAAAATATGTTTGTATTTGTTTTTGATGCTGACGATCTACATTTGTCTTTCTAGGAGCATACAGTGCTGTACCACCTCCTGCTTCAATCCACAAAGCTCCTGCTGCACCAGTAGCAAGCAAGGCCAAGGACAGCGACTCTTCAGACAGCAGTGATGACAGCAGTGATAACGACAAAAAGGTGGCAGGTAAGTGGGTTCCTTTTTATTTTTTCCCCACCTTGACTTCTTGGTGTTTATTGTTAAATGTCTAACAGCATTTTAACTTGCACAGCAAAACCAGCCCCCGTAAAGTCACCTGCAGCCAAACCTGGAGCGTCCAAACCTGCTGCAAAGAAGCAGGAGTCCAGCTCAGAGAGCTCTGGTATGGATCACAAACGTCACTCGCCCATTTCCCATCTTAAAATGATGATCAGTTTGTGACAGTGAATGTTTGTAAATGTCTCTCATCTTTCTAGATTCCAGCTCAGAAGAGGAGACGGCCAAGAAGCCTGCAGGTAAAGGAGCCCCAGTCAAAACTTCTCCAGCTAAAGAGGTGAAGAAACCTGCAACAAAGGTGACTCCTGCTAAAGCGGCTCCAGCTAAGTCCGCTAAAGATGAATCCTCCGAGGAGGACTCCAGTTCAGAGGAGGAGGAGGCAGCAAAGAAACCCCCAACCAAAGCTGCACCTGCCAAGACTACGCCAGCTCAGAAAGACGAGTCCTCGAGCTCAGGTAGGAGATGCACATTTTGGGTATTTGAGCTTCAGAAGTTGTTAAATATGACCTAATATAATTTCTGTTATTAACCCTATATTGTTTGCAAACCTTCATGACAACATTGATCTTGCTTTCCAGATTCAGATAGCAGCTCTGAAGATGAGGCCCCAGCAAAGCCTCCCACAAAAACCGCAACCCCATCCGCAGCTTCTGGAGCTTCTAAACCCCAAGCCAAGGCAGCAGAGACCAGCTCTGACTCGGAGGACTCCTCTGAGGATGAGGAAGAGCCAGTGAAAGCCAAGCCTGCTAAAACGGCTACACCAACTTCAAAGCCTGCAGCAAAGCCCCCTGCAGCAAAGCCCCCTGCAGCAAAGCCCCCTGCAGCAAAGCCCCCTGCAGCAGCAGAGAGCAGTTCAGAGTCTGACTCTTCGTCTGAAGATGAAGAAGAGCCTGCTAAGACTAAACCAGCAGCAGCTAAGCCAGCTTCAAAGAGTTCCACCCCTGCAGCTAAGCCTGCTGCTGCAGCAGAAAGCAGCTCTGACTCCGACTCCTCATCAGAAGATGAAGAACCGGCCAAGGCCAAGCCAACAGCAGCTAAGCCTGCAACACCAGCTTCAAAGAAGGCTACTCCGGTAGCAAAGGCTACTCCTGCAGCAGAGAGCAGCTCCGACTCCTCCTCTGAAGATGAAGAGCAGCCAGCCAAGGCTAAACCTGCAGCAGCTAAAGCTGCTACTTCAGCCTCAAAGCATGCTAAATCTGCAGGAAAGGCCGCTAAACCTGCAGGAAAGCCTGCCCCGAAAGAGAGTAGCTCAGAGTCCTCTTCTGAGGATGATGAAGAGCCAGCTAAGACCAAGCCAGCAGCAGCTAAGCCTCCTACGCCCGCTTCAAAGCCTGCTACTCCTGCAGCTAAGACTGCTGCTGCAGAAGAAAGCAGCTCTGACAGCTCAGACTCAGAGGATGAGGCAGCTAAGAAACAAGCTCCAGTTGCTTCCAAGAAGCCCGCCCCTGCAGCTGAGAGAACAACAAAGGCAGCGCCTGCAGTCAAAAAGGCAAAAAAAGCAGAGGAGAGCAGCTCTGATTCCTCAGATAGCTCTGATTCAGAGACGGAGACCCCCGTGACTAAGTCTACAGTTGCCAACGGCAAGGCAGCAACTCCCAAGACGGCAGCAGCATCAGCGAAGGTTGCAGCAAAGCCAGCAGAGTCATCATCCAGTGACAGCAGCTCTGAGGAGAGTTCATCAGATGAGGCTAAAGTGCCACGTAAAGCAGCCACTGCACCCAACACCCCAAAAAACAGTAAGTCTCAAACATCTGGTCATTAAATGGGGAAAAAAAAAAACTATCACTTAACTGTCGGTCCTTAAGTGTTTAATATTTATAGAAGTGTAGTGTTTACTAGAGCAGGGCGATATGGCCAAAAATATTTATCACGATATATATTTGAAAATTTGCGATAACGATATAACCGACGATATAATTGATGCGAGACAAAATACAACTCCACAACATTACTAGCGCAAAAAGACAACCTTCCATTTATTTTCACTTAAACAAGAAGCTGGTTTTTATGTACATTAAAGCTTTATAAAAATGCAACAGTGCAAATGCAAATTCCTTGCTGAAAGTTTAACCAAAAGGCATTTCCAGTACAAATGGGCTGACATATACTGAGCATAACCATGTATAATATCCACTGAAGTTAAAAAGAGGTGCTTTGCAACATTAAACTGCAGTGTGCAGTACGTATGTTTCGGACCATAAGGTGCACGGGATTATAAGGCACATTAAGCGAAACAAAGCAGTCAGATAAATCAAACTTTATTAAACTCATTCTTCTTGCTTCCTTAATGTTGAATTCTCTGGCAGCTGCTCTATTCCCATGTTGTTGCAGTATATTAATGACTAACCTCGTATTGTGGATGGATTATCTCAGTTGTTCTCCTGACTGAAGTTTGGTCCGTTTACAGCATCCTGCCATGTGATTGCATTTGTCTCTAACCATGAGGAACCTTCCCCTTAACTTTTATAAGTGGAAAAAAGTTAGCGTTCATCCTCCAGCTTCACTGTTTATGTTATGCTAACATAGCTGTGTCGCTAGCGATCACGTAGCACATCATTATATACCAGCTAGCCCAACTTCAGTAACCCTACAAACGTCACTGCTGTTTAGTTTCCTGTCTTCATTTATGTTGGAAGTGATAGCAGAGCTGTACGTTTGATTTTTTTTTTTTCAGAAATCTCTCAGTCAGAACATGCAATATCATGCTTAGGTAACTAGCGAGACTAGCGAGCTAACTTCCGCTAGCTTCCTGCTAACTTCTAACTCTGTTAAATGTAATAACTTTTGTTTTCATGGATGCCTGGAAGTTAAACTTTATAGTTACACCTCGTAAAGCAGCAATGCTGATCGTTTTATTAAAGATGAAAGAATTTAGACAGGTTTTAACTCTCAGTGATGCTGCAGTGTTGTTTGACCTGAAGCATCACTTAGAGTTTAGGACCCAGATTACTCCCAGATTTAAGAGCATCTTAGTCCGACAAATACGACAATAACAACGGCCGCTTGCATGTTCTGCAAAAAAATGTGCTTTGTTGTGTATCTGACGGACAAACACCAAACCAGTTCCACATCACTGAAGTTGCACCATTTTTACAAACCAATTCTGGTTCATCTGTTTCACTCAACAATCGGCCATGTGCGTATGAAAACAAAGGCACTGCGCATGCGCGTTTTACTCCCATTCTATCGCGATATTTCATTTTCCTATCATTGCCTAACATTATACCGGTATTACCGTGAACGGTATAATATGGCCCAGCCCTAGTGTTTACTAAGTATGAGCCCCTTTTCATCTGATACAGGTACTAATGGAAAAAGAAAAAAGGATGAAGAATCATCAGAAAGCGAAGAGGAAGAAACGGATTTAAAAACACCAAAAAATAAGAAGGCCACAACCACACCACAGACTTTCCCTAAAGCCAATAAGAAGGTAAGACCTGCACAAAGCTAGAATTGAATTAAAGTGAACTGAAATAAGCTGACTGAAACATTTTGTTTTCCAGTCTACCAACGTACCCTTCCGTAGAATAAAAGACGACGAAGTAAATGTGGACCCGCGCCTTGCAGACAATTCGTTTGATGCAAAGGTGAATTATTTAATCATAATAATCATTTTTACAGGATTACTGAGCATTATAGTTGTTGAGGTGGCAGATAAACAAACTTTTTTTTTTTTCTCTCTTTATAATGTTCTATTTCAGATGGGAGCCAATGGAGACTGGGGCCAGAAAGCTAACGATGTGCTCAAGTTCACAAAAGGTAAATCATTCCGCCACGAAAAGACAAAGAAGAAAAGAGGAAGCTACCGTGGGGGAGCCATCTCCACTTCAGTCAACTCCATTAAGTTTGACAGCGACTGAGAAAGTCCACAACCTCCCATTTCAACTGTACTGTACCGGACAGATCAGGAATACAAGTTGTCTGCTCAAACCACCCTCCTGTAAACAGTCTCTCCAGCAGTAGCAGCAGCACACTAACAGAAGATGGTCCATCACACTGAACTGGCCCTTTGATTCGACTTTGCTTTAGTCTGTAATGGAGTTTACATTTAGCAGAGCTGTGGCAGCAGGGAAATGTGCTCCCAACTGTGACATCACTTATAGCCACTAGGTGGCTGCAGCCACTGGCTAATGGAGAAAATGTTTGGCTCTTTCTGCTTGTTTTCACAACCTCCTTTCTTCTTAAATGGTGAATGTTTGTAACATTAAGCAATCTTCTTGTCTAGGTATGATCGAAATTAATCCATCTATACATGTTCTTCATTTTCAAATTTGTTTTTTGTTTAATAGACTACATGGATTCTTGATGTTTGTCCCTTTTTCTTTTTTTCTTCTTCTTTGTCCACATTTAAATGTGAAGAGGTTTGGGGCTTTTTCTTAACATCACAAGAAAACCTATCAAGTAGAAATTTTATACTGTATTTATTATGTTTTATTCCACTTCAATCTTTAAGGGCCTCTCAAGGTCTTTTCTCTGTTCAAGGATTTTTTTTCTTTGGATCCGTTCCCTTTGTTAGGAAGTCCTTTCAGTCCCTCCCTGTACTGTTCAGTGGTATTAAGTATGTAATTCGAACATAGCCATGCTCGTTTCAGTTATTTGATTATCATATGAGATCCTGTGTACCGCTGTCATTTTTTTTTTCTTTTACACCTCAATCTGTAAATAAAGACTAAACAATATACTGGTGATGATTTCATGGACAGTTCACTCACTGTTTGCTCAGCTGACAGTTTTACATGTGCACAATTGGAGAGGAACTCCAATTTTTAGTATCTGCACATACCAAGTTGTTGCGTGTGTGCTGATATTGTTGTTGGCAAATTAACGGTCTAGAAAGTACATATTTTTAAACTTTGTTAACCCTTTAAACCCTGAACTGTGGAATAACAGCCAGAAAAAAATATTTTCTTTTTAAATTGAGTGCTTATTAAACCTTAATGAAATAAATTAATTTGCATGTGTTTACATTTGTATCATATTTGCTACATCAGGCTTTATTTTTTGCAACTTATTCTTTAGAAATCTACTTTGCAATTGCCACTAGGTGGCAGTGGAGTAGCACTGCCCTCAGCATGACGTTTAGTCAACGTATGTAAACTGTCACCCGATTCCTCGGGGCAGTTTGTGTCCAGACAGCTCATTTCCTGTTTGTTTTTTTCATCTGTTGAACACAGATGCATAAGTCTGTCATCTCAAATGAACTGAGGCCTGTTAGATCAGCATGTGCGGCTAAAGGGATATTCCAGCAATTTAGCACCACTCTGAAAACAGAGATAAAGACTCAGTTCTACACACTATGTACTGTCCATGCTTAGATTTCAGGTTTTATACCAGATGATCAGGGATTTTTTTTCTCAATTTAAAAAAAACAACCAGTGGAGATGTTGGGGTTTTTTTTGTGTGTTTATTTTTCTTTTCTTTCTTTTTTAAGCACTTATCTAGATTGTAGGCAAGGGTGGGGACAAGCCTATCCCAGCTGTCATAAAGTGAAAAGGTGCGCTACACCCAGGACAGGTCACCAGTGTCACAGTGCTTTGGGAGGAAACCAGAACAGGCACAAACTCCACACAGAGAAGCTTGAAACTACCAGGTTTCAACCAGAAAATTCCTTGCTGTGAGGCTAACCACTGCTCCACTACACCACCTAAATTTTCCCTGATAGGGTAGCATGAATAAGTTCAGTATTACTGTACTTCATCTGGGTTGGTATGCATGAAAAATTCTCAACTGAAATGTTTATCAATATATTGTTACAATGTAATCACATTTTCCTGTTAAAGAAACTCAGACATGACCTCACCTGCACACAAGCAGGTTTCCCTCTGGGACATTAAACTATACATTTATCTGTATTTTACAGTGAACTTTACATGAACAGCTGGGTGGCCGTGGCAGTAAAAACTTGTTCTTGACAGCAGTGGCTGTAAAAAATGTCTGGTTTGTATCAGAAAATGACTGAATATTTAATCTTTCCCCGTAAAACTCTACAAACAGCCTTTGGTGAAAAGTGGATTCATCGCAGTGGATTGGATTGGCAGATATTACTGTAGTCAGTGACTGTTTAAATTATTTTTACATTTTATCCTCTTAACTCCTTATGCTCAAGTGGGAAAAGTGATTGCGAGACTAAATAATTTGCAGCCGACTAGCTGATCTCTTATTCTTATTGCAGAGTATATTTTTTCATTAACTCATAATAATATCTGGCAGATAGGAAACCGCATATGACCAAATAAATAATATACTCTCTGGTTTCAGTGCAAAAAGCTTCAGGCTTAGACTGAATGAACAGCGCACACCCCGTGCATAAAGCTCATATGTACGCACAAGGAGGAAATACTACATGAACTCAATGCACAAAAAGAGCTGTTGACTTATGATTGAGGTCTGTAGTCACTCCAAATATAGCCTCCTTTGCAAGCCTGGCAACTGCTAACCACTGAGCAATGCTCCAGCGCTCATCAAGCAGAGAAATCTGACAGAGCGTGCTTGCTCGAGGTTTTACATGGATGAACTGTTGAGAAGTGGTTACTGTAGAACGGTTACTGGGCAGTTTTTGAGCACGGATGTAGCTGCTGTTGCACTTGGAGGCTCTGTGCAGCAGCAGTGGGTCAGGAGGTCCTTCAGGGAGTTTTAGAAAGTAAAAGGAAATAGTGTTTTGCTTTGCAGGTTTTAAAGCTCATCATTTGTTGATTTGGGATAAGTGCTTTGAAATTGAATAATTAGGAAAAGGCAGGCCGGCCACAGCTTTTAAAATGTCTTATTTAGAATTTCAACATTTCTTCGGACTGTTGGGCAAACATGATCTTCAGCTGTATGGGGAAGGAATTACCACAGGCCTTCTTATGGGGAAGGAAGTGCTGCAGAGCAAAACAGCACAGAAGACAGAATCTGTACATTTCTTTTTGGGTCTACTTTGCAAGCCCAGCAAATCAATAAATAATTTGATTAAATGAAAAAAAAAAAAAAGTTTCACAAAGCTGGATATGAGACTCTCCTAGTTAATGTTAAAAGCTGGCATAATGGAGATGCATGACTTTCACTGGACAGCCATTCTATGATTAAAGCAGAATGTAAGTGATGCAATGTTAAAAGAAAAATAATTTTCCACTTCTGAGCTATTGAAATGCCAGACAGAAACTCTGAAAAGACCATTGGTGAGGAATACTGATGAGAGGTCCACGTACCTGATCTCCTGCCTAGCAATCACTCCCGAGCACCACTTCCGTCTGTCAGTCGTATTACGTGCGGCAGAGCGAGCCAGCTCGTTCGGGTAAATTGCAGCAGTGTGTGTGCACGAAGGGCTGCAGGACAATCTTTTAATGGGCAGCGGAGGCTGAGGACTGCCCATTTCAATTAGACAAAAATGCTGACTACTCTTGCGCATAGACACACACAGACACACAATAATTTTCTCCGTCTGGAATGAAGTCAAAGCCAGGGGTTACAATCAGCCATGCGTTTTTGCTTGAAAAATCATTACACTTGACAAATGACTTCCCAGGTGCTCCAACAAATAGTCGTGCTAATCCCCCCCACTGTGCTGTCAAAGAGGGAAAATGGGAACGTGGCAGGACAACAACTTACAAGTCAAGCAGAACTCTGTTATAAAAAATAAAAAGCTTCATCACCATTACATTATTGTAGCATCTTTAATAGAGTTCTTCTTTTAACATCTGTCGTATATAAAGTGTTTCCATGGGGAATAATAATGCTAAGAACACAGGGTAAGACGGCATACTTAATCTTTTATGGGACATTATAGGAATAAAGATGCAGACTGAGTGAAGAGGTGCTAACGACATTACAGACTTCTGCTTTGTCCCACCAAAGAAATATCCAGGCTATGTTAACAGCGTAGAACAGATATACTGCAGCCTTTATAGAGCTGAAGGTCAAACTAGATTGATTCATCTTTTAGTCTTGCCCTTTTGCTGTAAAATGCATTAAATACAGAAGAGCAAAGTGGTGTTTTTAGCATTTGACAAACAGATGCACCGTTCTGCATTCCTTTATAAAACATGAAAAAAAAAATCAAACATACAAACTTTGTATATTTTCAAACATACAAATACCCATGATGCCTCAGGCAGGCACACTAGAGAAGCCTTTCAGGACACAGTGCACTGCGTCAGGATGCTTCAGCCACAATACTGATAGCTGGAACTACAGCAACATACGTTAATGATTGATGATGAGCTGCAGTCTTAATTGTCTATTAAACTTCTTAAAACCCGTCCAAGCAAGACTGCCTTTGATGATATTGGTAATGTTGCCCTATACACCTGCTGTCTTCCGCTCTCAATTGCAACTGGTCTCCTGTGACATTATGTCTTCGGTGTGGCAAAATCCCAGGCGGTATCCTGGGCACACTTCCACATGGCACGCACAAGCCGAGTGAAGCCCATGTCTTTGGGTTTCTCCAGCCCACGCATGAGCCGCTGCTTCATGATGGCTATGAACTCCTTATTACTAAGCTCCCCATTCCCTAAGGAAGACAGACAGAGAAGGAGAGAAGGGGGAGAGGGGTGATGGACAGGGGAGCGGGATGATGAAATAATAAAGGAAGAGTAAGTAAGACGAAGGAGCTGACTTCCATTTATTGATGATTTCTACCTCCGGAGGCTTTGTGTTTCATAAATATTTAGAGCAGAGAGATATGATGAGACTGTCAGCTACTTACCATCACAATCAAAGAGCGCGAACACCACGTCGCAGACGTGATCCGACAGCTCCACTTTTGCTACGGTGCGTGCCACCTGCTTCATGGTGACTGAGAGACAGAGGGAGGAAAGATACACAGATAAAAAGATTCACTGTGAGAGCAACACAGGCACAGACTCACACATGTCAGCACATCAGCGGTGCAAGTGGAGAACAGTGTGTGCAAATCAGACTGCTCGGATCAACAAAAAGGGTTTCAATTCGCTGGGGAGGCTATCGGATGGACACATGAGAGAAAGAAGGGGCTGAGAGGAGAAGAAAGAGCGGACCGCTACAGGAAATCCAGCTGGGAATGGAACTGGACTGAGGAAAATATGGAGGATGTAAGTTTAATCAGGATTTACCAATAGTCACAAATGGAGGAGGGCAGGTATGAAAGACGAGTGGGGGTGAACAAATAAAACGTGACAAAAATTTCCCTGCAAATGGTGAGAGAAAAAGATGAGCCAGCACGCCATCAAGAACCTCATTACTGGCCTTCTTTTATATATTCAACAAAGCCATTGTGCAGATCCAGATCACACACCCACACATGAGAAACTGTTCTGAAAGGGTGTGAAATCAGTGGACTTGAGTGCAAGATGAAAGCAAAGGAAAAGAGAGTAACAAAGACATTAAAAAGCTCAGCTGAGACACGAGCTGCTTCGGGCTCGAAGAGGAGAAAAACGGTTTCAGTTCATGGACGGCAGCAGGGAGCAGAGAGTTCGCAGACATGTGTCTGCCAGCTCGCTGTGAACCCACAGCATCCTCCCAAAGCCGCTTTACGCAAAGTCAAAAACACACTGATACACATACGCGGTTTGTTACTGTGCAGAAATGCCACTGAAACCAAATGCCTGAAAAAGCACCTCGGGGTAGACCCTTCGCTCCCTTAACACAGCAGCTGCTTCATAAATGAATCAGAACAAATGGATGCACAGACCGAAAACATATGGAGGTCTATTGATGGACTGAATCACTGCAACAAATGAAGGAAACAGACTCCTCAAACAACTGCCACAGGTCTCATCTGCCGCTTTTGTTCTCACATTAAAAAGATTTTCATTGTCAGCTTCTGACAAATGAATTGAGTAGTAATGAAAGTGCTGAGCCACATAAAGACAGTACGAGTGATTTAATTAATTTAAACTTTGTAATTAGTTTTCACCAGTAAGCACTGAAAATAAATTCTTCAGCACTGAGAACAGCATAACCACAGTGAACTCTGTGGGCGATTTTTAAAGTCTTAATATGTGAGATCTTTCAGGGTTTTTTCCTAACTAAACCCCTTTGTGACGCTTTTTATGTGGATGAGTTAACCAACTTTTCAAAGTGAAGAACTACTACTGTGCGGTGTGCAATACACTGCAGGTGTTCATGGTATAATGGGGGGGAAAAAAGGCCAGTTAGTAACTGGAGTTTGGCTCCACTGTAAAAAGTTACACCAATCGCTCTTCAAAAATATTTACCGAAGTTTTATGTCTGTTTGTGCCCCCACTGTCACGGTCCGCAGTGGCTGACCGTGTGGAGAGTGTTTGGAGGACCCAGGTGCGGACACAGATAAGCAGACCAAATTAACTTTAAACAAAAAGCGAGCCTTTATTTGAGGCTGGAGTACATGAACTAAACTAAACGAGAACTGAACAGGGACCTAAACTGGGAAGAAACTACTAACAGTGAGACTATGAACAAGATTGTGCCAGAACATGAGGGAACTGTGAAATATAAGAATAAGCATCATGAGCCATGACCTGCACAGAGACTTGAAACCTGACATGACATAAGGCGTGGAACACAGACGACGCGACACAGACTGAATGAAACACAGAGACTAAATACACACAAGGGATGATCAAGGGAAGTGGAAACACATGAGGGGGAACAGCTGATACACATGAACTTAATGACAGGACAGGGAAAGTGAAACTACATACACTGACATTAGACGGACTTTCAAAGTAAAACAGGAAACATGGGGATTAGACGCGACCTGAACTGAACATAACCACACAGACAGGACGCATGCCAGGTAGGTGCACAGACAAGGGAGACTGAATACAGGAGGAGATGACATAAACACCTAAGAAACAAAGGACTAAACAGCAACCTTGAAATTAACTAGATGAACTAAACTAGGGCACAAATGAATACCAAAATATATAAAAACTCAAACACTGGGTCACAGACCCAGCCCATGACACCCATTTCTCAATGCAGGAACTCCAGCAACACTTAAGGAAAGAGGAACAACTTTACTGACTGACCAACGGGTTTCGGCTTGTGGATGACCCTGATGAAGGCCACAAGCCGCAGTCAGTAAAGTTGTTCCTCTTTCCTTAAGTGTTGCTGGAGTTCCTGCATTGTGAATTGTTTCATCCTCTCCATGCACCTTGAAAGTAGGTGAAGTTGTGCCAAAAAAGTTTGCTGTGATTTGTGCCCCCACTTCTGATGAACTATGATCTTAGGGATTACAGTGCTAATAGCCCTATAACAGTCTCCACCCTAATGCCTAAGCTCTCTACAGACTTAATTGTTGTTGCGTGTAAAGTGACTGAGGCTGCAAGGCCTCAAAAAGTACATTAGTATTTGTATCAAGTACTGAAAGAAAGATCATAGTTTACCCATGCTACACTTTAAAATACTGACACACAGAACCCTGAATGATCTCCCCCAGTGAATCTCAAACACCTCAGAGTACAATATTATCCAGAAATAGCACTTACCTTTTAAACCGCACTCTAATTTGTGAATCCCAGAGCCTTCAGCTATCAGGGTTGCACCTTGGATTCAGAAAGTAGACACCCTCTCTACTTTTAAGAAAGACCCCAACTTTCCTTTTTCATATACAGTGGGGCAAAAAAGTATTTAGTCAGCCACCGATTGTGCAAGTTCCCCCACTTAAAATGATGACAGAGGTCAGTAATTTGCACCAGAGGTACACTTCAACTGTGAGACACAGAATGTGAAAAAAAAAATCCATGAATTCACATGGTAGGATTTGTAAAGAATTTATTCGTAAATTAGGGTGGAAAATAAGTATTTGGTCACCTCAAACAAGGAAAATCTCTGGCTCTCACAGACCTGTAACGTCTTCTGTAAGAAGCTTTTCTGTCCCCCACTCGTTACCTGTATGAATGGAACCTGTTTGAACTCATCATCTGTATAAAAGACACCTGTCCACAGCCTCAAACAGTCAGACTCCAAACTCCGCCATGGCCAAGACCAAAGAGCTTTTGAAGGACACCAGGAAAAGTATTGTAGACCTGCACCAGACTGGGAAGAGTGAATCTACAATAGGCAAGCAGCTTGGTGTGAAAAAATCAACTGTGGGAGCAATCATCAGAAAATGGAAGACATACAAGACCACTGATAATCTCCCTCGATCTGGGGCTCCACGCAAGATCTCATCCCGTGGGGTCAAAATGATCATGAGAACGGTGAGCAAAGATCCCAGAACCACACGGGGGGACCTGGTGAATGACCTGCAGAGAGCTGGGACCAAAGTAACAAAGGTCACCATCAGTAACACACTACAACGGCAGGGAATCAAATCCCGCAGTGCCAGACGTGTTCCGCTGCTGAAGCCAGTGCATGTCCAGGCCCGTCTGAAGTTTGCCAGAGAGCACATGGATGATACAGCAGAGGATTGGGAGAATGTCATGTGGTCAGATGAAACCAAAGTAGAACTTTTTGGTATAAACTCAACTCGTCGTGTTTGGAGGAAGAAGAATACTGAGTTGCATCCCAAGAACACCATACCTACTGTGAAGCATGGGGGTGGAAACATCATGCTATGGGGCCGTTTTTCTGCCAAGGGGACAGGACGACTGATCCGTGTTAAGGACAGAATGAATGGGGCCATGTATCGTGAGATTTTGAGCCAAAACCTCCTTCCATCAGTGAGAACTTTGAAGATGAAACGAGGCTGGGTCTTCCAACATGACAATGATCCAAAACACACCGCCCGGGCAACAAAGGAATGGCTCCGTAAGAAGCATTTGAAAGTCCTGGAGTGGCCTAGCCAGTCTCCAGACCTCAACCCCATAGAAAATCTGTGGCGGGAGTTGAAAGTCCGTGTTGCTCGGCGACAGCCCCAAAACATCACTGCTCTCGAGAAGATCTGCATGGAGGAATGGGCCAAAATACCAGCTACTGTGTGTGCAAACCTGGTAAAGACCTATAGTAAACGTTTGACCTCTGTTATTGCCAACAAAGGTTATGTTACAAAGTATTGAGTTGTATTTTTGTTATTGACCAAATACTTATTTTCCACCCTAATTTACAAATAAATTCTTTACAAATCCTACCATGTGGATTCATGGATTTTTTTTTTTCACATTCTGTGTCTCACAGTTGAAGTGTACCTCTGGTGCAAATTACTGACCTCTGTCATCATTTTAAGTGGGGGAACTTGCACAATCGGTGGCTGACTAAATACTTTTTTGCCCCACTGTAAATTATAGTTCAGGCTAGTTCGGGTGCCCCTAGAACCAGATGTTCACAGAGGGCCAGTGTGCTCCCTGATGCACTGAGCCCATCTAATCTTTTCTCTTTCACACTCTATATCCCTGTGATTTTGTGCCACATCATTATTCCTTTCACATCTTACGTAGTTTATGCTCTTCCTTCTTTCTCCATGCAACTTTGTGCAGGTATCTTTGGAGCAGCAGGTTTCTTTATGAGTGACTGGCCCCACCAGCCGGTTGAGTGTTTACTGTTCTACTGTAAGCTCTTTTCTCTTTGCTCATCCAAGCCAGTGATGGCTGCAGAGCCTCCCCAGGCCTGTTTGTCCCAGAGGTTATCGTCCAGTTTTTTGTATTCAACTGCTGTTGCACACCACCCTGCAGTAACGGACTTATGGAGAAAGAAACCATTTAATGGTGGGTTAACTCAACCCTAATCATCCATTCACTTGCCCGGTGATAATGCTGGCATGTTTTAGGGGACATCAGCAGCCTGTAGTAGGAGCACAAAGCGATCTGTCATGTGTGCATAAGCAGTTTTTGTGTTTGAATTTGCACAATTCTTCAGGCCCAGGGGAAGAAGTGGTGGATAAATGGATGGACTGATAAAAAGATGACAAATAGCTGAGCTTGGTTTGGGAGAAAAGCCAGGAAAAAAAAGATGTGGGAAGCAGATCTGGCTGTCAGAGTGTTAACAGCCATGAGATGCAGACGATGAAACGGAGAACAGTTAAGTCTAAAGGGGGATAATTAGGGAAGGGAGAGAATGTCAAAGTAAAGGGTGACTGTGGGTGTACCTTTATCTATGGAGGCTCCAGCCATATGGTAGAAACTCAGAGCTGTGTCCACGTCATTTACGTTCTTCAAGAAAGTAAAGAAGTTCTCCACCTCCTCAAATGTGATGCCCTGTGCGACAAAGAAAAATGGACAAATTTGTTACAAATCCTTCCTGCATTTGTATTTGGGCTATTAGAGCATTCCAAACCTGCGAAAAACAGCCAACTATTGTTAAGACAAGAGCTGCCACTGTAGAATACCACATTTGGAGGACCTTAGGAGTGTGACACAAATGACAAGAGGAAGTCTGCATAAGCTTTTGACACACATGGTTAAACATTGTGCCACAGACCAACAAGGGGACAGACAGCCTAAAGCAAACATGCGCACATACACATATAAACAGACACATAGTCACACAGCTGCTGCACTGCTGATGAGCTTATTTGCAAAGAAAAGTGAACAGCTGGTCTTGGGCTGTAAATAATACTTGAGTCATTTACATTACAGGTTCTGCCAATACTGACAGACTGACAGCAGGATTGAGGAAGACAGGGTAAACAGTAAAAGAAGTGAAGACAGACAGGGAGCGATGCTTGCTGCTGTTTAATTCCTTAGGGAGACAACTCTGGCAGCAGCATCTTTTCCCTCATGACTTGGAGGAACAGTCACTTCCCTGCTTTCTGTTCCTTTTCTCTCCTAATCGCTGTATTTAACCATCAGACGTGCCTTATCGTAGCTAAGTCTGACATCTGTGGTGCTTTAATGTATAACAAACAGCTCTGTGACAGTCCACATCGTTACATTCCAAAAAATTGAAATGGGACATATTTCGCTGCAACACCCCTGGGAATACGATATGCATGGGTGTAACTTCAGTCAGTTGACTGATGGGGCTCGTTACCGTGAAACCGATCCAGCATAAAAACGGGGTTCATGCAAAGAACTTGAAGTAGGAAGGAGATATAAGCATGTACTAAATTTAGAAATTATGATTTTTACATTACCACGAATGTCTGTGGAGAATTTTTATGCTTAAAGCAATGTGGCTGTAAAGCAATAGTCTTGTCTTTTTTTTTTCTTTCAAAGACTACTCAACTGAGGATAATGTCTAAAAAAAAAAAACACAGTGCAATTTTGTGAAGACTCTGAGACGACCAGAGAGGAATGAAGAGAGCTAACTGCACCAATATGAGGTCATCCCAAAATAGAGCTAGAGGTGGCTGGAGAGACTGAGTTGGTAAGGTGGATAAGATCAGACACTGTATGTGCTGCCCACTCCCAGTGATGTATTACCTCTCATCCAGACTCTCACAAAGACTCTCAATGCCCCTGCACAGTCTCTTTTTCCCTTACGCATGCACCGTCTGTCATACATCCTCCCATGTAGGCTAATTAATTAAAACACTCAGAACACCTCATCAAGCGCTGCATCTTACCTCTGGAGTGGCTAAGACTTTCAGAGCTACATTTAAGGATGGACGAAAGGACATATTTATTTACCTGTGCATCCTTAAACATTTTCTTCAACCCCTTCTGCATCTGCTTGAGTTTACGAGACTGGACGCCGCTGTAGGCCAGCAGCATACCCCCGAACTGCCTCTCAGTGATTCTGCCGTCCACAGGATCGTTCCTCTCAAACTAGGGAGGGAAAAAGAGAGAAAAACAGATCAAGTGCTATGTGGAGGAAACAACATTTTTAGTAAGGGAGCGCACAGGGAGATGGGAAACAGTAAATACTGATGTCAGGCTTCAAGCTGAGTCACGTCTGGAGCTGGCATTGGTGACATTAAATGTGCATGTGCATTTTTGCAATGTTTCACTGCAACAACAGCATGCCTCTGCTGTGTCAGGTCAACACACTTGATTTATGACTGAGGATGTTTGACATTTCTCTCTTAACTTGTTAACCTCTAGAAATGTTGCATTTCTGGCAGGCAGGATGTGACTAAGCCCCCCACATTATAATAATGAGAATGGCACGTATTCTTTGACCTGTAAGTTTGTAAGCATAAGAGTTACAACTATAAAGAGTCGTCATGCATCACTTTGAAGCTGACAGTTGGTCCCTAGCAGACATTCCAGGCTCCAGTTTCCTAGGTAACCCTGTAATGTAACCTGATGATTACAGTATAGCATAAAGTCAGTTAAACCTCAGGGATATCAGTCTGTTCATTTAGGAAGCATAAACCATTGTGAAACCATTTCATGTGCTTTGATATAAAGGAAAGAAACAAAAGATGCATTGGAGAAGCAACACAACAACACCACCTGCGAAACCATCCTCATCATTTTTGTTTTTACTTTGTGTGTAAAACCACCTGTCACTACCTCCTTCCTTCCCCCCTCACAGAAACATTTTTTTATTTAATTGTTAGGGTAATTTGGGACTACATATAATAGTAAGATTTGTTTCCTCAGCATGAAAATCCTTCCAGACTGATTTGTTTTTTCTAGTTTTTCCATTTGCTATTGTCCTTGTCACTACTTGTAGCAAAAGATGTTACCTGCAGCCATTTCAGGTTGCACATGTAGTCCAGCGCCTCCAGTATGGCAGAACAATATGATCAGTGTCTGTAAGGTTTGTTGTTTCCCTAGCACAATTTAAATTGTGTGAAGGAGATACTAGGAGATAGGCTGTGACCTGCGGCGTGCTGGACAGGGGAGTAAAAGGGGATCAACCTTAGCAGCAGGACTAGTATCTGCTCTTTTGTGAAAGGAGGACCAACATGACCACTGTTAAGAGTTGTACAATGTAGCTACAAACTGGTCACTGTGCTCATAGGCCAGAGCTGTTGGGTTTGCCTGGCAGCACCAGAACGGGCTTGTCCGCCACTGGTGCGCCGTTCTCTACAGAGATGGAGAGCACCTTCACACTGAACATAAGAGCAACATCAAAAAGTCTCGAGACACTGTTGAAAACGCTATGAAATGCTAGCCACTTCAATCGCTTTTCTTAAATTCAAGAAGAGTTAAAACTCAGGAACCACTCATTTCATGTTGGCTGCAGTTATTTAATCTGCTTTCACATGAAGTTGCTGAATGTTAAAATAAATTCAAACTTATCTGTTGTGTTATGATTTCCCCGAATGACTACTGAGGTATCATTAAGGCCTGACACATAATGCTTCCTTTTCTTGCAGATGCTCAGATCTGAGTCCTGTTCTCTGAGCCTCTGATAATGCCACTCATTATGGTTTGGAGCATCATTTAGGCACTAGGCATGGTAAACACCAGCTCAACCATATGCTCAGCAGCACTGATCAGCTGTTGCTACTGACTTCCTCATCGTTTTTGTTTTTAATTTATGTGTAAAACCACCTGTCACTAGCTCCTTCCTTCTCCCCTGATAGAAACTTTTTTTTTTTTTTATTTAACTGGACTCTGGAACTACATGTAATACAGACAGTGAGATTGTTTTTGGCTCTGTGAAAAAGCTATTCATTTTCCTCTGCAGCTCCTAATAAGTACAGAGACTTAATATGCATTTAAATTCAAATGGACTGTAACTGTACACAAACTGCAGTAAACCAGTAGATGGAAAATTGAAGTTGAATCATCTCCTCATTAATTTTTCCATTTTTGTTACCTCTAGTTTGAGCACGTCGTGCTGCAGTTTCCTTTGAAACTCCAGGAAACTGCCAATGGTGAGTTTGCCCTTCAGATCCCCTCCAAAGAAGTATGTGGTGAGAGCAGAGCTGCAGCCACCTGTCTTCAGGGTATTTCCTGTGGTAGAGCGATCGCGGTGTCGCATACCCATGCTGGTCTGGGAACGAATGATGCTCTGGACCTACACATACAGAGAGCCAAGTGTCAACCAGAGTGTCCGTGCAGACTAAGTTTTAGAGGTAGTTATAAACTACATATATATTCACTACAATATATACTATATAGACTGTATAAGACAAACTGAGCTGCATATATGTTGATGTTAGCACAGACTGCTGAGCACAGCATCTATCTGTCTCTTTGAGAAAGGGTCACACTGGTGGACAGCAGTGTGGGAGCCTACCTTCATTGCTAGTCAGTGTGTGTCACTGTAAAACAATCAAAGCTACTCTGGTTATTCAATCTCAATATAAATATGTGGGCTAGCTCTTTCAAGCTTCTGTCACGTTTAATATGTTGATTTTGCGCAGGTTTGCGTGCATCTGCTGCACGTAGGACATCCTGCTGATGTCAGTCTAACCTGTTCAAACTCCTCCAGGTCCACCTCTCCATCGCCGTTCAGATCAAACATCTTGAAAGCGATCTCAAAGTTCCTCTGGGGAGCTGGACACAAGAGCAACACACAAAGCCACATGAAGAGATACTCTCAATTACACACAGTATATTACAAATATTACACAAAACACATAATTGTACAATATATTCAGTCTTCTCCTCATTCAAGGTGGCGCAAAGTTCTCACACAGGGAAATCAACCCTCTAACTACACAGCAAAAATTGGCCCCGCCTTCCACCAACACTGAAGCTGCTAAAAAAAACACTGCACACTCTGTTATTTTCTTTTGCTTTAATACATTAGTAACTTAAACTTTACTGTCTACTTTTGGAACCTGATCTAAACTGTAATATTTTGTGAGACTATGTATATAAGATCTATATACCCTGATGTGACAAAATGTTACGAACACGCTCACTTAATATGCTGTTGGTCCTGACGAGACAGCTTAAAGCCATCGAGGCACGGACTTAAAACGAACTCTGAAGGTGCCTGTTGGTAGCTTGTGCCAGGCCCTATTAGCAACCCCGTTAGTCGAATGATGTGTTTCAAACCCCATCCCTCATTAACTGTTTGACCTGCTGCAGAGCAGCACGAGCAGGGATTCACCACTGCTGACCCCACAAGACTGCTAGTTTTAGACATGCTCTTTATCAACTGGCTTCTGTCTGTCCATCCACCAGCACAGGAAAAAAAACAAATACATAAAAATCACCGTTACCAGATGTGACAATCAAAATTTATGTGTTCATCTGTGAGTGGTCATATTTGGACCGATCCATGTATTTCATACACCAAAACAATAACATGCAATATAAAATATTATACAGTCTCTCCTTAATTTTTAATTCTTTTCATGGCTTCACATTGTTATTGTACAGTTAACTACTATGAATATTTATTGCTTCAAATATTCTTCAGTGCCTTTTATGGAAGATTAATCTTTATTAAAAAGGCACTATGAGGTGTAAATCTAAATCTGGTAGGCAAAATACATCTACTTTGCTGTTTTTTGTGGCTGTGTTAAACAGATTGAAACCAACCATAATGCATCCTGCTTCGTCTGCTTTAAAAAAAGGCTTGTCCTTGAAAACTTCCCTTAAGGTTTTCTCCCTATGAACGGATTATAATAAAAGGTCTAGCAGAGTTGGGGATAAAAGTTTACTAGCCTTTGGAGAGGAACGAGTTGAGCTTCATTTTCATTTTATTACCAAACACTACGGCCCGTTGGGAGTGGAGGCATTAATGTGCGATTTATTTCCTGTATGAACCACCAATACTAGATCAAGGTAAGACTGATTCTGTGTAAGCAGACTTGGTCAGCTCACATTAACATTTAAAATCCACGTCTTATACATGTCCTGTCCTCCCTAATAACGTCGTATCAAAAGACATCCATTCTTTTACTTTCTGTCCTAACTGACAAGTAGAAATGTAGAGAGCAGAGAAGACATAAAAGAGACTCTCATGAGATCTGATCTGTGAACTATGCAGACGATTTAAAAGATGTTATACTTAATGAGACAGGTCATGTGAACCACTTCAATTCTAGGAAGTCTTGCACATTTCAACAATGTACTTACTTGACAGCACAGTGGTGAGAAAGATGTAGTCAGAGAAGGAGATAAGGCCACATTCCCCCAGTGTGTAAAATATGCTGTCCTCATCTGCAAACTTCTCCCTCTCCTGGGCAATCTTCTGCTCATCCAGGTCAGGACACACACACACACACACACACACACACACACACACACACACACACACACACACACACACACAAAAAGGTAAAAGCTATATTAAAAAACCTTCCACATGATCCAGCACTAGCCTTACAGCCTCTATAGCTGTGCAGTTGTGTGTGTGCAAGCAAGTACGTGTGTGTACGTGTGTGTAGGACCAAGGCTCAATTAAAGACTTGCTCAAACACAAAAATCTAAACACATTCTGGTCTTTCACACACATACACACACAATAAAAAGTTCACTTCATATAGCTGGGTTATCACATGAACAGTCATGCAAGTGCTGCATACACATGAAGCCAAACAGGTGAGGATGATGATGGTTAGTCAGCAGTCAGCTCGAGTATAAAACATTGTCCACCAGAGACCGTACTCACAGTGAGAAACTGACACAAAGAGAGGGAAAACATCACGAGAGACTGCAGCACAAACGCACACACCATTTGTTAAACATAGCTGTAATGTAACCCAGAGCATTAATCATTAAAAACAGGGCGAATTAAACTCTCTCTCACACACACAAACACACAGTTAACGACATGTTTTCCATGTGTATATCCACAGCACTGCATGAAAGTGCGACTTAATCACATGCACACTACACACTCAGTGACAGACTTGAAAGACAGTGTCCCACTAGTAGGGCTCTCCACCAAACAGACGGACAGAGCATGCCTAGAGAAGGAAGAAGGGGTGGAGGAGGGAGCTCGGCAACGCTGAGCCCGTGTGGAGTTACCTCCGTCTGTAAAGGGGTCCATTTCAGAGGAGTATGAGGAGGGAGGAAAAACAACTGTTAGAAAAACAAAATCATGGCCTCTGCTGTTTTTTTGCTTTGTTTATAGCAGGGCTTTAATGGCAAAGACACAGATTTGCATTCATATAGCTGCACACACACACACACACACTGAAACAATCTTGCTCAAAACAAGATAATTGGTCGATGCCACTCAAAGTTAAGAATTCAATTATGCTTTGCAATCTTCACGGTGTGCAACTACAATTAGTGTACAATGAATAATCACACTAGGACTATGATTTGCTGTGCTACATATTATCACATTTTGTGTACACAGAGCATATCTAAACTGAAGTGAATCAAAGTCATGTTGCAGTATAATCACAAACGCAGGCTGAGTACACTACAAATCAAAGCTAATCTCATGTTATCACTTGCAAGGGTCACAGACATATACTAACTACATGAACCAAAACATGTATAAATATAAACATTTGGTGGCACCCCCTTCATATCAAATCTTTCAAATCATTACCCCTTTGACCGACTCCCTTCTCATTGCATACAAACAAAAGACAATTAGTATGAGGGCATAAAGTTTATCTCTATCTCCAGTTCATGTCTATCCTCAGTTTTAAAAGTCAGAGATACAAAGACAACAACAGTTTCTACTAGTACTTAAGATATATTCATTCTCCAAGGAGAAGGGAGTGAGGGAGAAAGGGGAAATCAGAGGGAGAGAAATTTATTTTTTAATCATACAGGTTTACAAGAAGTGACAGAATAAGAAAGACAGCAAAGGGCAATGTTTTAATTCCAGGTGCTTTGCAAGCTTTTCTGGTGTAACTGTGTGTATAAATGCAAGAAGGAAGAAGAAGAAGAAGAAGAAGAAAGAGCAAAACAAGATAAAGTGAGAGGTGCGAGAGTGAAAGAGGTTGGTACTGTCCCCTAAGTTGGGTACAATAACACATGGAACAAGTCCTCTGGGTCCAAGGTGAGAAGCAGCTGTAATGCCAGTCTACAAAACAGAAAAGACAAACACTTCTGCACGAGTGTGTATGCCAGTAGGCACAATGGGACAGCTACAAGGCCGTACACCAAGACTCATAAAAACACTGGGCCTCATTATAAAGATCAGAGCAGAGGCACCAAGCACATTAGGGGTAGTATCACATTTTTCACTCGTCTGAGTCAAGGATAACAGCATCCTCACAGAAAAGCCTGGAGTGAAACAAATCCAATTACAATCCAGCTTCCCACAAACTGAGATGCTATTTAAAATTAATCAAAAAGACAATGCTAAATTAGCAAACTAATTTTTTACGCTATTTAATATAAAACAGTATAAAGATGACATATTCAAATAAGAAATTCTACGGTTTGTTTTTTCAAATTTTTTTTCGATTTGCTGTTATCGTCTACAAATCTGATGAAACTACTTGATGAAGATGATTTGGTATAAAAAGAGCCTCCCTGCGGTGGTTGGGGATTCATAAGTCTGTAACAGACTAATGAAGAAAAATATTGTTTTTTATTGTAAGATTGTGACTAATTTAGGCATTTTTGACATACACTTCATTAAATCATTAAAGGATTCAGAGAATTATACATAAAGTCCAATTCAGAGAGTCAGTACTGAATGGACATGTGCAAAAAAAGAAGGCATGCCACTGTAGTTTCAAGCTTTATCTACAACTGTCCTACACAAAACACACAAAAAATATAACTATACAGCCAGAATCCTCTACAGAAATCATGGAGCCACGTATAACAGGGTAAAGAGGAGAGGACCATCATCTCACACTTCAAATGACCCAAACTTATGAAATCCCACATTAAGCAAAACATGTTTTCCTTTTACAGTAATACAGTAATTCCCTCAGATCCCAAATGCTTACAGCGTTTGGGATCTCTCTTTGTTTGTTTTTTTCTATTCGCTCTATGCTATAACAATGTGCACGCTGTTAAGAAGAAGAGGAGGTATGGCACTGTGAATATCAACCTATGCTCCATGTTTCATACTCCCCATCCTGTGGCTCTGTTGTAAGGATCATGCCTGGACTTACACTTTATCCTCCATCTTTCTGTCACTAGTGCAAGCCTCGGCTTCCGACTTGAGACACACAATACTGGGTTCTCCAGCAAAAAGCCAGTGAACAGTACAGAAATGCACACAGAGTACAACATCAGATAAAAGGCAGAAAGTCTTATCTACAAAATGCAGCTACTAGGTTACTTGATTCCTTAGACAGACTTCGTCTCTGTGTCTAATTAGTTAGTAATTCATTAGTTTTGATAGCTCAACAGGGAGGACATTATGCCTATAAAACACCAACTACATTTAAATCAGTATTTAACACTGGTAGATTTTTCCCAAAGCACTTAAATGACTGTAAACGTGATTGCTGCAGCAATCAAGTAAATTAAAACCTATCTCTTAATCAGTACCAACTTCATATCTGTCTGTATACATGTGAGTGTGGCTGCTTTTCAGACTTCTGGCTTGAGCCTGGACATGTCTACATACTTGTCCTTGTGTTTCAGCTAGAGATGACAATCCGACTAGCCTGTTAGGTGAGGCAGAAACACAGGACTGACAGAGCTGCTGTCTGGGCGTCACTGGTAGCAAGGAGAAATGGACAAACAGAGTTAAAGGTCTGGTCAGGGCTAATCTCTCTAGTGCACTAGAGCTAAGGAATAGCCCATGGCTACTCTGACCAAATTTAAACTAGCTTTAAGAAAACTAAGCATGAGACCCGTACAACCAGGCACAGCTGAAGGGATGCATGCAGAAGGCCAAATTATTCATTCATTATTCATTTCACGCAAATACTAAGGAAACATTTTCTAAACACTTAAAAGTGATATACTTAAAAACTTGCCATAGAAACATTTTAGATCCTAATTTCTTTGATAAAACCAAAACAGCTTGCAGCAATGCAGTCTTATATCGACACCCTATATCAATCATCAAATGACAGATGCTTCAATGCATTACCTTCATTATTTAGTGTTTTG